>NC_057344.1:51692844-52325798 GCF_016509475.1 Prionailurus bengalensis
GCAGCTGTATTAGCTCACACTTAATAACTCTGTCATTTTCCACTCAGATTATAAATATCTTTTTAAAATTTTTTCACACTTTTATTATTTATTTATTTATTTATTTTTAATTTACATCCAAGTTAGTTAGCATATAGTGCAACAATGATTTCAGGAGTAGATTCCTTAATGTCCCTTACCCATTTAGCCCATCCCCCCTCCCATAACCCCTCCAGTAACTCTCTGTTATGGTATACCGTATTTAAGAGTCTTTTATGTTTTGTCTCCCTTCCTGTTTTTATATTTTTCCTTATGTTTATCTGTATTGTATCTTAAAGTCCTCATATGAGTGAAGTTTTTAATGTTTATTTATTTTTGAAAGAGACAGAGACAGAGAGTGAGTGGGGGTGGGGGGGGGCAGAGAGAGAGGGAGACACAGAATCCAAAGCAAGCTCCAGGCTCTGAGCTGTCAGCACAGAACCCGATGTGGGGCTCAAACTCACAAACTGTGAAATCATGACCTGAGCTGAAGTCAGATGCTTAACTGACTGAGCCATGCAGGTGCTCCCAGATTATAAATACCTTGATGGTGAAAAAGTACTATTTCTTGCATTCCATACATGAAGTAAAACTATTCATTGGCTGGAGTTAATAGACCCCTCTTAGTATACTCCACTGGCTGTTATCTGTAGGAATTGTGTTACTGGCCTGTTGAGTACAGCATAGGAAATTTTGTCCTGAGATTTCTGGTCTCTTGGAAGTATCTTGAGCTAAAACAGAAGAAGTATCACAGGAAGCATCTAATTATCCATGTCAATAGAAGGGAACAGAAAATTGTGAACTCCACAAGCCAGTGACTTTAGAACTGAGTTCGTGGTACAGTGAATGTGATAATGGCATCCTGCCCTGGTGAGCTAGGTCAAGAGGAGATACAAGCCCCTTCAGTGTGATCATCCCATACTACTATTCTCACCGCTGTTAATGACACTGAGAGACATTACTTCGCAGAATGTTGCATACTTTTTTGTTTCTAGAATTTTCCAAGTTCACTCCTTATGGGAGACAAAACTAGTGAAACTTTAGTTTGTTTTCTCCAAGTTCCTTCTTGGCTAGAGTGGGAAAAATTTTCTTCAACAATCGAGATTTTTTCAACAATCAAGATTCACAAGGGTGAATTTTTCTTCACAGGAAAACCACAATTCAGATTCTCCCAGAGCAGATAAAGAACTGAAGATAAGCTGTAAATTTGGCTTATCTGGTTAATTCTCCCAGAGACCAACTCTGAAGGAAAAATCCTGTCATATCTGCATGTGCCAGCAGAGGGCGGGACATCCCTGCAGGTGGGAACAAAGTTGGCTCACCAGCTAGGGGTCTTCTCCATTACTGGGCCAGTTCTGCAGACTTCCCCTTATGCACCCACACCCCCTGATGAGATGCCCCCACCTGAGGAGGTTGCACAGAGTCCTGGGCCTGAACATCTGGCCGGGGCTGTTCTAGGGGCCATAGACTTGGAAGATCTTCTGTCCTGGAGATCCACCTGCAGGCTACAGGTCTCATCTGGAAAAGGTGCTCCAGAGAAAATTTAGGGAATGAGACAGATATGGGAAAACCCTCCCCCATCTTCCCAATCCTGTCTAAACTTTCCAAAGAATGCCCTACAGCATTCTAGACCCCACACTGGGGGTCTTAAGTAGCATTGCTAGATAAAATACAGGACATCCAATTCAATTTGAATTTCAGATTTAAAAAAAGAATAGTTTGGGGCACCTGGGTGGCTCAGTCACCGACTTCAGCTCGGTGTCATGATCTCACAGTTCATGGGTTCAAGCCGAGCATCAGGCTCTGTGCTGACAGCTCAGAGCCTGGAGCCTGCTTCAGATTCTGTGTCTCCCTCTCTCTCTGCCCCTCCCCCACTCTGTCTCTCTTTTTCAAAAAAATGAATAAACGTTAAAAAAAATTTTTTTTAAATAATTTGTTTAGTATAGTTATGTCCCAAATATTGCATGGGACATACTTATATTTTACAAATCATTTTTTTATCTGAAATTCAAATTGAATTAGGCGTCCTATGTTTTTACTTGCTAAATTTGTACCACCCAGCTCTCCTGAGATTCCTAGAATATTCTACCCTGGTGCAGACCAAAAGTAGTTTTTTCTCCTTTCCCCCAGCCCCATCTCCCCCAAAACTCTAGATAGGAGCTGCTTTATTGGTCCTGCTCTAATCTAAACCCCTCACTTCAGAAAGGGCCCAGGTACTGTGGGCAAGGTGTGCCCTTCACACTTCCATTTCCTGGGCCTCATTTGATCCCGTTAATAGAACAGGAAGGCCTGCGCTTAACAGAGTAGGAAACAGAGACACAAGGAGAGAACAAACAGGTTCTGACAGATGCGGGACATTGATACTGATGGAAAGAGAGAGACTGCATGTACCTCCTGACATCACAGCTGGGCCCAGGGTCTCCTGCCCCCTACCTCAAGCACAGAGAACCAAGATACCCATAGAGAGCACAGCACGTGCCATGTTCTCCAGCCGGCCAGGACTCTGGCAGCCCCCGCCAACAGGACACCTGGGCCCTGTCAGCCGGCCTCAGCAGCGGCCTCAGCGGCAGCCACGCTTTCCTGTGCAGCCGCTGCAGCGTGTAGGATGCTGATAACAGGAACAATGCGGCAGAGGAAAAGTGGCAGGAGTGGGACAATGAGCCGGCCATGGGGACTCTCCCAGGCCAGGCGGGATCAAGGAAGGATCTGCAGGTCCCAGGGGCCCAGCTGGAGACTGCTGTATGGCGGGGTGGTTAGGGGGGTGCCCAGTGCCCTAGGAAGGAAGACTGGGGGCAGCTGTCCCTCCTCGGGGCAGCCCTGGCATTGCTCCAACCCCCAGGAGACCCCTTTTTCTTTGTGGGTGGGCCAGGTGCAGATAAGGAATCATTAACTCCAGACTACCCCAGGGAGAAGGGCAAGCATCATCCAGCTGGAACAAGGAGAGAGAGGCTCCCAGGATGACCACAGCTCTGATGACTAACTTACTCTCCGGCTCTCCTGCCTGTTTTATGCCCAGCAGCAGGGGCTCTTCAATACCCCCTAGCCCATGCAGAGAGGCTGGGTACACACACAGGACACCCAGGCAGACCTGCCAATAGCTCAGGAAGACCAGCCACCAGGGACAGCAGACAGACATTTGCTGCGGGGCTGGCCGAACAAAGCAAGTTGTCTTGGTGGCTGAGTGCCTAAAGGTGATGGCGAAGTCATCCTAAGAGCTGTTGCTGAGATGTCTCAAGTGCCACCATCACTTTGTCTATGGCTCATGGCATATGTGGTAAGTATGGAGCTAATATGTATAGAATATATACTCAGATCTCCCCAGGCCAGAATTGGAGACCACAGGAGGCAGGCCCAGGAGATCAATAATGAGCTTTGAGAAATATTTGCCTCTTTCCTATACAAAATCTAGACCACAGGTACTGAGGCTGTGTCATTGCTTAGTCCACCTTATATGGAAAAGGACTTACAGCAATCTGTTAGATGCAACAATATAACAGGATAGAAAGAAAACAAAGGAAGGGAGGTAAAATGGAGCCAGGACTGGGGCTAAGCCCCAATGGTGCCTGTGGCCAAAGGGAGCCCTGAATGCAGCAGTCCCCATGACCTGTCACAAGTTACCTTTTGAGAGGAGCAAAAACAAAACAAAATACCAGAATATTATTTCTGATACTAAAACCAAAGACCAATTCTTTCCCAAAGTCCTCATGGAGAGAGCTCAGAGCAAGGCAATGGACACCTTCCCCTGCATGGGGAGCTTGCTTCTCAAAGCTTCTCTTGGTGTTGGGCAGGGATCAGTCAAGAAAGGCCCCACCTAAGCGGTTCAGTCAGTTGAATGTCCCACTCTTGGTTTCGGCCCAGCTCATGAGCTCATGAGCTCATGAGCTCATGACCCTTTGTGAGATCAAGCCCCATGATGGGCTCTGCACTGACAGTAAGGACCTGCTGGAAATTCTCTCTCTCCCTCTCTCTCTGACCCTCCTCCACTCTTGCTCTGTCTCTCTCAAAATAAAGGAACTTAGGAAGGAAGGAAGGAAGGAAGGAAGGAAGGAAGGAAGGAAGGAAAGAAAAGAAAAGAAAAGAAAAGAAAAGAAAAGAAAAGAAAAGAAAAGAGAAAAGAAAAGAGGAAAGAAAGGCCCCAGAAAGGAGACCACTGTGGTATGGCCCATGTATCCAGCTATCTGCTGTTTCTGTTTAATTTTAAGGCAAGGGTTCAGGGGCAAATTTTAGTGTATCGAGAGAAGTGGATGGATGTTTCTCCAGTCCCCACCCAATCCTCAACTAACCCTGTTTGTCTCAGTGGAACTCTGGTTAGGGATTGGATCACATGGAACAGGAGGTGTTCCTCTCTGGCAACACACGTGAGGGCCCTTATATGTGTTCCTGGTTCTGTGCAGCCCTCTCTGCTAGCTGTGTGCCAAGGGTGGGGCTGTCACCCTCTTGTGAAAGAGGAGATGTTTGAGAGGCCACTCTGCCCTCTCCACCCTGGAGGTCAGAAAGGCCAGCATGGCCAGATTGGGCCTGATCTAATGCAAGTTCTCCCTGGTCACGAGCAGGTGACCTGGCTTTTTCCCACCTAAGCTCAGCCCTCTCCCAGACCCTGTTCTGGCCACCACTTCAATCTGTATATATAGATGAAACTCACTTAACCTTAGGTGTGTCATCTGTACAGGTAAAGGATAGCAGCTTTGCTGGCAGGAGCTGGTGGACCTCTCGAGGGTCTCCACCTCTACATCACCAGGATGCTGAGCAGCCATGGACTGCACTGACCAGAGACATGTGTGTCAGGCCCCAGGTATAGACTTGGAGGTGAGTCATGGATCCCAAACACCAAGCTACATAAGTTTAGAAAGTTTCTAGCACATTCTCCAGGTTGGAGCCAGGATACTTTTGCACATGCTCCCATCTAGTCCAGCTGGGCCAGCTGCCTGTCTCTGGTTACCCCCAGAGAGTTTGGGGGCCACACAGGGTCAGCTCCTGGCAATTCCCCCACCCACACAATCAAGATAACCACTGGAGCTCTCTATTATGGACTGTTTTGTCAGCACTTGGCATGCAATCAACAGAGGTGACACCAATTACTTGTGTCACAGCTTCTGGGGAAGACGGAGATGTATGAAATCCAGCACAGGAGCCATCCATCAAGGCCTGAGAGGGGGCCGAGGGTCTGTCACCATGACAGGAAGTTGAGGGAAGCCAGAGTCTCTCAGGACAGCTGGTTGGCAAAGTGCATTCTATCATCAGAATTGACACCCCAGCAGTGGAGCGGAGCCCAGTGTGAGGCACTGGGCCTTTCAGAGCCAGGCATCTGGGCCAGAGTGCCCACCCCTCCCCCACCCACCTGTGTTTGGTCAAGCTGGGCCCTCCCTGCCTGCTAAACCTCTGAACTTTTGACTATTTGTCCCCTGCCCTGGAATCTCCCCTACCCCAGCTCCCAAATCCTCAAGTTAAAACCCTGCTCTTTCTTCAAAGCACTGATCAAACGCAAACTCTCTTGTGAAACCTTCCCAAATTTATGCTCCTCCAGTTTGAATGTGCTTTCTCTCCCTGGGCTGATCTGCGGTAGCTTTCAAGTCTTCTCAAGACAATTTCCCACCCACCAGGGTAGTAAGTAATCTATGAAATATTTACTATGGCATGTCCACATTTATTACACCACTTCATTCTCTCAAACACTTAGTCAGCTAGGTATTGGGCCTATTTTGATACAATGGTAAACTGAGGCTCAGAGACATTGGTAACTTGCCCCAAATCACACTGTTGGTAAGCAGAGTGTGGCAGCTGAACAATCTGTAGGTACAAAGGAAGGTACGACAGTGGGGGTCTGTGAGCAGAGGCTTCAAGGGCTACTGATGTGCCATTGGAGACCCTGAACCAGAGGGAGGCTGAGAAGGGGAAGCCAGCCTCAGGAGGGCACTGGGCTTTAAGGAATGCCTGCCAGCGGAGAGAGAAGCCAGACCATGTTTGTTGATTGTGGGGCCCAGGCTCCTTTCTGGCTGCTGGGCCCCTGCTGCACGTCACCCCTGCAGAGTCAACCTAGGATGGTACTCATAGGCCTAGGGAATGTGAGTCTGTCTTGCAAAGCATGATGTCTTCAGGCTCTCTGAAACCCCCCACTGGCTATCACAACCTGAGGCTCTCACCACGTGAGATCCTTTACCAGAGGATTTCTCCAGTCCTCCTGTTCATTCTTCCATATCAGTCCCCCCCCCCCCCCCCCCCATCAAACGGGTAAAGCAGACTTTGCCTTTCTTCTTCACTGGGTTGTTCTGAGGGTCAAAGGAAACCAGGCTGTGCTTTGTAAAATGCACAGTGCCACTCACATGTGAGGTGCGGGCTGGGGGATTACTACTATCTGCTTTGTGCAATTGCTGGGGACAGGAACAGAACTCTGAGCTATGGAGAACTTTATTGTCCTAGCCAAGGTTGGAAACATTTGAGGCTGGTGGATCCCAGGACCTAACCCAGGACTACCCAAGAGATTTTGCAGAACCACCAGCATGTGGCTCTGGGTCTGGATGAGAAATTCAGGGAGGTGACTCAGCCCCATAGTTCAGAGCTGGAAGGGACTCTAGGAATGTCGTAGATGAGGAAACAGGCCCAGAAGAGTGAAAGGGCTGACCTGAGGTCACCCAGCTCAAGAAAGGAGAGCTGAGGCTCAGACTCCTTCCCCCTTCCCCACACTGCCAGGACAGTCCCCCTTCTTCCTAGGAGGCAACAGTTAGCTAGCCCAGACTTCAGTGTAGATCTTGCATCCAAAAAACCACTTAATTGTGGCAGCTTTAGAAGCTGCTCAATCCACGTGGCCCTCAAAGAATTCATGGAGAGTGGCATGTGACTATTCCCCAGTCTGTCTTTTCTAACTTCTGCTTCCCAGCTGAGGAAGCTGAGGTCAAATATAGGTGACTGGGCCAATGTCTGGCACTCAGGCCTGGGAGGAGACTCCCCTGGCTCTCTGCCTCATTGTCACCATATCCCTATGCTGTCCCATGTCACAGGCCACTAGTCAGCTGGCCTACCTTCTTGCTTACTAATTTTCCTTCGATCCTCATTCTTGATTGGCTTGATACCATAGGTTACCCTCAAATTATAAAACACGTGTAATGCACCCAAATCTTAGAGCCTGGCCAGCCAGACTGGGAGCTCCCAGCTGCCTCCTGCAGAGCACAGGCACACCAGGGACTAGAAAGTGCAGCCATCAGCATTTTTCTTATTTAAAGTGACACTGTTGCATTAATTAATTAAACCTCCTTAGCCTCTGAGAGAGTGAGAGAGAGAGAGAGAGAGAGACCACAGTTATTCCTACTTAAAGTTGTGGGTGAGGGGCAGGTAGGCAAGCTCCATCCTATCCATTAAAAGGGGAAGTGAAAGCAGAAATGTAGGGTTCCAAGAAAGGGACCTGAAAGCCTCCCCTTTGGTCATCCCTCCACAGGCCTGAATAGAACCACAATGGCTAATGGTAAATCTGCAAAGGTTTCACACTCCCATCCTTCCAGGCTCAGCGGGCTGTGGGGGAGGGGTTTCAGAGCTGCAGCAGAATGTACTGGAAAGGGAGGGGAAAAAAAACAGCCTAGAAAATGCGAATCGGCTCAGGGAACGGCATAATGGGAAGATTTCAGCGTGATGTATGGTGCTGGGGATGTTATTAATGGTTTGCTGATTTTTACCTTTAAAACCTTTGGGCAGATTATTTATTATGTCCTTGGCGTGTCTATGATCTATGGAGGGGGCACTAATCTGCGAGCACGGCCCCCCATGTCCCTGCTCCTCTACAGCTTCTAATTAGGCTGGGATGCTGCCCTCCCTGCCCGCCACCCTCTCCGCCCACATGAGCAGAGGAGGCAGCCCTGACTCTGAGGCTCAGGTTCAGGCTGTGGAGCAAACTCAGGCCTGCAAATCAGGGAACCCCGTTTCTTGGCCTGATTCTGCTTTGACTTGCTGTGTGACCTAGGGCCAAGCCAATACCTCTCTGGACTTCTGTGCTCTTATCTTTCAAACCAGGCCACTGGGCTACATGAGCTCCAGTGACACACAGGTATAGAATGCAGAGCCAAGAGGTGGTAGGTGCATGGCTCTCCTGGTCTGAAAGACTCATGCTTCTGTGACACAGAGAATAGGAAACCAGCAGCACTTTCCAAAAGTTCACTGTTAAATGCCCCTAGAAGCCAAGTGTCTCTGGGTAAAACTGGCAGTCATCCTTTCTTGTTCTGGCTCCCCTGTTGTGACAGGTAACCACAAGGAGGTCTTGACAAATCCTGGCTCCCATAGCTAGGAAGGGATGGCTGGGCCCTCCAAGCACATGGGTGTCCCGAGTCATTCTTCTGGTTAGGTATGGAGCCAGGACTAGAAGTTAGGTGCAGCAGGAAGGCCATCTTTATGGTCAGAGTACATGGCCTCAGGCAGAAACACCTGGAATAGAGAAGACCACAGTCCCCATGGTGGCCTGGCCCCCATCCCCCAGGAACCCAGGGGTCCTGCTCATTCTGGCTTCTCTCTGTCGTGTCACCATCTACTCCCCAGCACAACATTATCCTTCACCTCTCTTATGTTCCCAGTCACTCCTTCCTGGATCTGTGGTGTGGGGCCCTGGTGGCTGGGTGGTCTTTGAGCCAGGGCCAGCCTTGAGCTGCCAGATGGGCTGGCTCAAGCCTGGTCCTCCTTGAAGCATGAGGAGAGACTGCTTCCCATTGGCCAAAGCTCCATCCTATTTCTTTGAAAGTGCCTGAGGAGGTTCAAAATCTCCACGCCCATCCTCCTCCATTGTAATGAGTCTCTTTTTTCTTCCAGAACAGCCATCTCTCAGGTCACACTGGCCTGGGAGTCATCCGAGCCCCCTCCTCTCTCAGCTCCTTCTCTGCCCTATACCCACTACCCACAGAGCACCCCACACACATACCACATGACTCCCTATGGTTCTTCCTAATTGCTGTCACCCCCATCCTCCAGTCCCCTGATCCCCAGTCTCAGCTCATGGGCTCACTTACCCCATCCTGGCTCCAGTCCTTTCGGCCTAGAAGTACCTATCCCACCACTGCCATGAGTCAAACTAACACATGCAACCTGGCCTTTTTGGTGCCATAGTTGCTCTTGAGGCCATTCCTGTTGTACCTCCCAGTTTTCTCAATTACCATCTGGGTTTTCTGCTGTTGCTGCCCCAGTGGCCACACAGAGTAGAAACACTGCTCTGTTATTCCACACTTAGACGTTAAGAGGGCAGCACTGCTAATCGATAAACCCCAGGGAGGGGCCACACAGTCAGGTGCAGGGAGGGGGCACATCAGGCGCACCAGTTTCATCTCTGCATCCTCAGCAGCTGGCACATGGCCTGGCATGAATCAGCTGCTCAACACATGTTGGGTGAAAGAACTAACAAATGTCAATCATCCTGGTGTGTAGTGTGCTCTAAAATGCTGGTGTAAGTAATGCAGGAAAATTCCATCATAATGAGTCTTTGTGATGCTGTTGTGACATCCGGTTGCAATGAACCCATTGGCAGAAAATCATAACCTCCATCTGCAAGACCAGGATGAACCAGACACCATCTACTTTCATAGTAGGGGCAAAGAAAGGAGCCCTAAGCCCAGGAGGGAATAAAGTCATTTTATCCTGTAGATGTTTTAGCTCCTTACCCCTATCCTTTAAACTCAGAACTTTTTACGGGTTTATTCAGGTATGCATTTGGGAAGTTCAGGTGTGCTTGGAAGGCTGAGGTCAAAGAGGGGAAAAAGGATAATTGCTCCTTGATCACAAAACAAAGGAGCTATAAAGCATTTTCTTTACCCCTGGGTCCCCAACATTTTCTGGAGCTGTCTTGTCAGAACCTGTCTCCCATAGGGCAAGAAAAAGCTCACCATGCTGGGGCAGAACAAAAGAGGATATGGGGCTTAGCCTTTTCCAAGAAAATGAATCACTTTTCAAGTCTTACCTTTCCCATCATTCCATCCATTGAACCCAATGGATGAGTATCTGTCCCTGGGTTTGTCCTTTCCCGGAACAACTATGATTGATGGAGCATTGAAAGGTCACCCAGTTCATCCCTTTGCCTTGAGGCAGGGTGCTCCCAAGCCAGTCTGGAATGTTAGCAGTGATCTCATTCTTTATGGGATAGAGTGGGAAGAGTCAGAAGTCAAGAGAGGGATGTTCATCCACTCTTAGCGCCCACCCCCCCATGCTTCTGATGAAGCCACTGTGCTCGTGGACTTCAGTCTCCACAACTGTAAAATGCAGCCATAATAATACCTGTGGCAGTCAATGTGAGTCTACCCATCTTTGTGAGGGACTGGCCCACATGTTGCAAGACGTTCAGCATCCTGGCCCTGCACCCTAAACGTCACTAGTGCCCCCAGTCATTGTCACTAACAAAAGCATTCAGTGCTTTTCCAAGGCTGTCCACCTTTGGAAAACCATAGGTTCCCTGTTCCTTATCAGGGACAGGCCTGATGAATGGGGCTGTCAGGGAGGCTATGAAGAGGGTGAGCCCTAGGGTTGGGAGCCATCAGCTGGGACAAGATGAGACAACCTGGAAGGTTCAGCCCAGCAGACCAAGGCAGGACTACAACATGGCCAGAGGTGCAGCTCAGCAGAGTGTGGCCATGCTGGCCTGCCTCCATACTGAGGCTGCAAGGAAAGATGATGGAGCTTGAAGCCCAGCCTAGGGGATGTGAGGCAAGAGGATGCTCAGAGCATGGAGTTCAGAGCTGGGCTGTGTGGAAGAGGGAGCCCACGCTTGAGAGATTCATATTTGAGTTCAAATCACAACTCCCACATCTACCAGCCATATGTCCTTGGCAACTCACCTCTGAACCCATTTTTTCATCCACAAAGTGGCAATACAACAGCCTTGTAGGGTTGTGGCAAGGATTAAAGGTGAGAATGTACATAAAAACCTCTTCCTGATACACATTAGGAGTGCACTAAGAGATCCCAGATTATTTGGGGAGAGGGGGAAGTTGTACCTCCAGAAGCAATGTACCCTCCATCAAAAGGGGCCCCAGACAGAGCTGAATTCCCAAGGCAAGGACTCAAGCGTAGCTGAAAGACAGCAGTCCAGTTACCAGAATGCAGACCTAGAGCAGACCCAATTAATCCAAGGACTGCTTTAGTGCCTCTGCGAAAATGTCAGGGCTGTCCAGCAGCTAAGGGATTCAAGTCGCCTCCACTATGGGGCTGTATACATGACCATACTCTCTCTGTTCACTCATGCTTGACTCCAGAGACCCTGACTATTCACCATTCACCATTCACTATTCACCATTCAAACCCATATCTGACTTCTCTGTTCCTTTTCTCCTGTCATCACCTCCACCTGGAATGCCCTTCTCTTCACCTCTCTACACTACAGCTCATCCCTCAAGATCCAGAACAAGTGTCAGTGTCCTTCTGGTGCTTTTCTGGACAGCCCAGCTGGAAAGGACGCTTGCTCATGTCAAGTGTCCATAATATTTTACCCACATGGGGTTCTCCTCCAACTGCACTGTGACAGCCTCTATTTTAGGGGAAGCTCCCTCACCCTTCAAATAAAAATGCCTTAAGTTGTTTTTCTTTGACCAAATTGATGACTCTGCTGAATAAAAAGAACAAAATGGTGGTGAAACAACTGAAGGTTTTTATTGACAACTTTTGGTTGAGTTGGCACCACCATGCTAATTGCTTTGTTTGTTCTCTCTGAACCATCTCAACAACTCCAGGAGGGGAGTACTATTATTTCCTCAATTTTCACATGAAGGAGGTTAAGTAAATGGTGACTGATTGTGGAGGTGATATGAGAGCCCCTCAGTCCACCACTAGAGCCTATACCACTAACCACTGCTCTGCCATTTCTCTGGTGCTGCTCTCCTTGCAAGGAGAGTCCAGACTAGGATGTGCTGTGGTCACAATCCTGGGAAAAGCAAATAAGAAGAAAATGGCCTTCTCCCAAAGCTTTAGCAAACTATTTTAGTAAAAGCATAAGATTTTTCCAAGTTGTTGACCAAAAGGCCTTTGATCTGTAATCTGTGGCATAATTTGTGAGCAGTAAGGAACATCATTCTGGGTGATGAGAGACTCTTGCCTAGTTATAACTGGAAGCAACATGGTGCCCTGTTAGATAGGGGATGGCGGCCATGGTGAGGATAAACTTGAATGGAGCAAGGTGAGAAATGGGGACACCCTCTTCGGAGGCAAATGGTAGTAATGGTGAGGACTAAATAACCAGGCCTGGGGAGTTTTAATAGAATAAAGAGAGAGAACTTGATGGGATTAATAGAAGAAGAGATAAATCTAGTATGGATAATGGTTGTGCCCTGGGCATGGTGGGGGAGAGATAGTCTAAGATGGATGGTAGTGGTACCATGGGCACAGTGGGGGAGAGATGTGTCTAGGATGGGTGGTGATAGTACCATGAGGGTGGTAGGGGAGATGTGAGTCTAGGATGGATGGTAGAGGTGTCATGGTGTGGCTGGGGAAAGAATTGTCTAGGATAGATGGATATGGTGCCAGATCTGAGCATGTGGTGAAAGGAAAAATCTGAGAAAGAGAGATGAGTTCTGCTCTGAATGTGTTGCTCCTGAGGAAAATGTAGGGGCTGGAAGCCCAGCGAAATACGGGGTTTGATGATTTGGAAGTCATCAGCCCAAAAGTTGGAGCAGAAACAGCAAAAGTGAGTGAGATCATCCAGGGAGATGAAGGGGGGAGAAGTCCAGTGGACTTCTCCAGTTCACATGCAGGCCATGGAGAAAGCACCAGAGCTGGACTAGTGGGGGACCATGAGGATGAGACATTGTCATGAGCCAGGGGGGCATCATTAGGAGAGTGGGCCCTACCAGTCAGGAAGTTGATGACTAAAAAGTACTACATTGTTTGGAAAACAGGCGACTAGCTGTGATTTCAGGGTCAAGAGTGAGGTGCTAGACAGTGAGTTGAGATGGGAGGGGGGTATAGATGAAAGTGGGGGAGGAATAGCAGCTGGGGCTATGGTGAAGCTCCTGACCTGTGGGGGCTTTGATCAGTCTTCTCATCAACAAACTTGACACCTTGGGTTATGATCACCTCCAAACCAAATCTAAAAATTTAAAACCCAAGAGGCTCTGGGTTAGGACTCGGTAGACCCCACGAGGAATGAAGGCACAGGTAAGGGTGTTATAAGTGCCTCTGGGGTGAGCGTGTGGAAGCAATGGGAGAGTGGAGCCTCCAGAGGAGGAGCATCAGGAGGCAGTCACCCTCTCCCCCTGGATGCTGGGGCTCAACACAAATGCTGGGAATGGTTGCTGCACAGAGGTTTAGAGACCCGAGGCTGATTACCTTGGGAAGCCAGGTCTGGGTGGCTCTAGTGGAGGTCACAAAACAAATGTGGGTCACTTGGCCTGGGGTAGTGAGAAGGCATGAACTTGGGGACCTTTGCTGCCCAGGTCTGCGTCTGCCCCAGGTGAGGACTGTTGACAATCAGGGGGCCACGGGCTGCCAGCTGTGCCTCTGGATCCTGGGGATGGGTGGGATGACCAGCATAGGGAGATTTCTCTTTACCCACCCTAATTGCTTCTCCAGAGAGGGAGGCAGACAAAGGTTGCTGTGACTTACCCACACTGTCCCCTGGGCAGACTACATAATGAGAGAGAAACAGTGTGGGGGTGGGGCTGGGGAGCTGGTAAGGCTGGGGAGAGGTGCTCAGCCTGTCTGAGGAAACCCAGTTCTGATGGGATGGCCAGACCACAGAATGTAGGAGTCAACTCAGTGGGAGTGGTGGGAGGCGGGTATGTGGGGTTTCTTCCAGGGGTTTGTTAAAATGCATATTCCTGAATCCCACCTCAGACACACTGAATCAGAGTTTTCTGAGTAGAACTGTCCATTTTAATGAAGCTCTCTAGGTGGAATCCCTGGTCTATGATTTCTTTGGAAATCTTTCAGGATGTGTCCCTTTCCAAGCTGCACTTGCCTGGAGAGTTTTGCAGAGGAAGATCAGGTTACTTCTCCCCTGAACACCTTAGAAGGGTCCTTCTGGACATATAGCCTGGGTTTCAGGTACAGACTCAGATGCATGGAATTGGGGAGCAGAAGGTGGGTGGGTGGGTGGGCCTGCAGGTGACATGAGCACAGGTCTGGGTGACAAGGGAGTAGGCTTGCTGCTTGTCACCTTCCTCTGCAGGGCCTCTCTCAGCTCTGGGAAAGAGGAGTCTGAAGTGAGATATGGCATCTGGTCTCAGCATGGCCACTTACCCTGCTGTGTGATTTAGGCAATTCCCTTTTTCAGGTTTTCTCACCTGGAAAAAGGAAGTTGGACTAAATCAGTGATGAGCCACCTGACTGAACATTGTATACATCTGAGAGCTTGACAACATAGCAGTGCTAGAGCTCTAGCCAAGACTGATAAAGTCAGAATCTCTGGGCAAAGGACCTGGACATGGAGGTCTTTGGCTCCCAGCCACTGAAAGGCTGTCTTTTGAGCTGGAGCCTCTGATCCCCATCAGCTAGCCACAAGGATAGAAAGGAGAGTTTGGTTTCTTTTTACTATTGCTCACTTGTCTCTCCAACTTACTTCAAGGAGAAATCCCTAGATGGAAATGTTTGCATTACCACTGAGACTATAAGGACTTTGGCATCACTTTGAGTGATGAATGAATCAAGTTTGGAATCAGGGATTTGGACTAAGACTACAGGAATGCCAACATTTTCCCAAGGTGCTAAATGTCAGAGGCCTGATCCAGGCTGTGCAATACGGTTGTTATAGAGAAGGGGTAAGGAGGAAGAGACACAAATATCCCCACTTTAGGTGATGGCCCTGAATTCTTTATCTCCAAGTCAGAAGAAAACACAGAGTTTTCCATTAACAGCGATTTTTTAAATGTAAAGAGCAGAAATATTTGGGAGCTTAAAGCAGATGAGGTTGTAACTAAAAGGAAAATCCCATGGAGAGATAACTTTCCAGTTTAACTCTTAGCTTTATGAAACCAGTTTATCTCTAGCTCCTGATATCTATATATACGCACAACATTCCTAAGGACATAATGCAATCAGTTGAGCAAATCAATCCCATCTAATTTACTTTTCTAAGTCTTAACTATTTTGCAGTAAGTTCATCCAACAAAGTGTTGATCACCTTTAGTTGAGTTATTTATTTATAGGGTCTGAATCGAAATGAAGAAAGTATGATACAATGGAAAAAAGACAGGGACTTTAGACTCTGAAACATCTGTGTTTAAATCTTGGCTTTTCCCCTAACTAGCTGTGTGAGCTTAGAGAAGTTTTAAGCCTTCTCTGCGCTGGTTACCTCATTTGTGAAAAAGGGATGACTGTGGTCTTGCCTACTTCACAGACATGTCGGAAAGAATATACGGGGTCACATATGTCTAATATGGTAACCGACACATAATAGGCACTGAAAATGTAGCAATGCTAATGAAAATATTGATATTTTCCCAACATGAGAGTGTAACAAAGTTTCATATGCTATCTCATTTACTTCTTAACAATGCAGTGAGGAAAACATTACTTTCACAGATGTTGAAACTGAGGTGCCATCCCTGGGACTAGAGCCTATATAGGTCATAGAACTCCAAGTCCTGTGCTCCTTCCATTGCATTCTGGTGATTAGAGGCAGACAATGACACTTCAATGAAGTTCCAGGTCAGTGAATGCCAGGATGGCTGTCTCTCATTTGGGGAGGTCAGATTAGGAATCAGAAAGGTTGGAACATCTCTTAGGGGATGACTGGGGACCTCAAGTCACAGGGAGGTGCATGATGTATGCGTCATGTCAACTAATAGCAACAAGTTCCAGACAACCTTGCATATCACCGTATTTAAACTAAGCTCACAATACAATCTGTTCCACTGAGGGCTCCTGGCTAGGACACCAGTGCATGTAGGTGTGTGTGTAAGTATATATATTTCTAATGTAAAAACATCAAAGAATCATCTTCACAGAAAATTTTACAACACATCAAATTTTATTAAGAATATCTCCAGCACTCAGAAGCAGAATAGATGACTACAGGTGTGAGGACACAGCCCATACCCAACATTCACTTATTTTTTATTTTTTTACTTATTTTTAAAAATTGTTTACTTTAGAGAGAGAAAGTGAGTGGGGAAGGAGCTGAGAGAGAGGGAGAGAGAATCGTAAACAGACTCCATGCTGCCAGCACGGGGCCTGATGCAGGGCTTGATCCCATGAACCATGAGATCATGACCTGAGCCAAAATCAAGAGTTGGATGCTCAACCTACTGAGCCACCCAGGCACCCCTTTTACTTATTTTTATTTTTTATTATTTTTGTTATTAATATTTACATTTAAACAACCAGGGGGAAGTTCCATTTTAGTAATTCTGAATACACAAAATGGTCCTGTATGAGTGGAACACTGATGAAAACCAGTCAAAGAAAGTCTGCCTCATCAGGCAGCTCCCCGCTCAGACAGGGCCCCGTCCTAGGCTTGCTGTGGAAGGATACAAAGAAAGGGCATTTTTTAAATCTCAAAAATGATGAATAGAATGTTAAAAAAAAATTGTAAAGGGCACAAGTAAATCAATTTCTCAAAAAAAAAAAAAAAGCTAGGATCCCAGTTGAAAATGGGTAAAAGGCATACACATAAAATTTATATGCAAATAGCTTTTTAATAAACATAGAAAACTCTTTAATCTCACTAGCAATCAAACACATCAAAAATAGTACCACATTAAAATCAGGTACCATTTTTTGCCCATAAAATTAGCAAAAGAGTTCTCATCTTTAATGGCTATACCAAACACTGATGAGTGAGTGGTGGGCCAGGTGATGTTTATTAGTACAGACCTTTAGAGAAGCAATTTGGCAGCAAGATATCAAACCCTCAAAAATGCTGGTAGTTTTGGCTAATTCCATGCCTGGGAATATATTCTAGAGAAATCATCCACAGTTCAGGAGGGAAAAGGTTAAGAAAAAACATGAAACCTATCTAAATGGTCCATGCTAGGGAAAGGAAATGGTGAAGTAAAGTATTTTATATTTGCATAATAAATTATTTAGGCATTAAAAATAGTTTTATGAAAAAATAGTTTTATTAAGATTTTGAGATAAATACAGGAAATTCTTATACTGTTAAGTCAAAAAAAAAAAGGAGCATATAATGATGAGCTCAATTATCAAATGGTTAGGAAAAAAAGGGGAAGGAGCCGTATCAAAATGCTAACATGAGTCAACTCTGAGTGATGGGACTGTGGGTGACTATTTTTCTTTCTTCCTGCTCTTTTTGCATTTTCTGTATTTTTCCATTACCAATATATATATTCATGAATATATATACATACGAATTAAGGAAATACACTTGGACTTTTGGGCTGAGAACAAACTTTGTCCAATGACCCTGAATTTATTCATTTTTTCCAAGTATTCACATCTGCAGAGTCGCCAAATACATTCAAGATTAGAAAAAAGCACCTCAAAGTCAAATGAGGTGAATGCCAAGAGAGGCCAAGGAGAAAAATAACTGGAGATCAATAGGCAAAAGAATGAGAGCAAAAAACAAACACATAAACAAAATGCTCCTGGAACATTTCCAGTCAGGTCCATCTTCTTGGACTCAAACAGGAAAATGGAAGAGTCCAGTGGCCCTCAGGTAACAGGGCAGGTCTGAGATAAGCCTTCTTCACAACGTGCATGGGACTGGCCAGGGAGGCCTTGGGAAGCTCCAGAATTTAGAACCCAGGGACATCGTGGTACGACCATGTCCTTGGCAAGCCCTGATCGTTCTCCATGATCTCTGTGCATCTGTAGGGGACCCAGCCACGCTCAGATTTGTAGACAAACTACTAATAAAAACAGACTTGTGACCACCTTGCAGCTGGATCTCTAGAAATCTAAGTCATCTCGGCCAAAGCCATCTGTCCTGTCCTTGGCGAGGTTTTTAGACCTCATTTCTGTGAAAGAGAGACTTTCAACTACATTCTCAGCTTCTAGGCCAGAGGCCTCACCTACCTCCTGCTCTGGAGTCCTTGGGCCCAAGGGTGCCACTTCTTGCTCAGAAGTGGAGCTTTCCGGATACATGCCTGTGACTTTTCTCTCTGGACTGGGGATTCCCTTGGACTCATCTTCGATGCTCCTCATGTCTCCATTCGAAGGCTTTTCTTCAGAGCCTTTCTGAGAGAGCTGAGAGCAATTTCCCAGAGAAAAGGTGCTAGAGGCGGCAAGGCCTGCTTTCCAGCCTGACCTTTGGCAGGGGGTGTCTCCATCTGGGGTAGGGAGCATTGCTGGCTTCCCCTCTTGGTCTGGGCTGCTGTTTCCAGAAGTTTCACCTTGTTGGCCCTGTACCCAGACAACTTGTGAGCTACCTTCTTTCTCACCTTGATCTCCTCCCCCTGACTCTGGCTTCCTGTCTCCCTCTGTAGTTACAGCACCATCATTCTGTCCCTCTGGACTTTGATCACCTTCTCCGCAGACTTCACCTTCCAAACTGCCCTCAGCTCTAGAGCCCTTCTCTGTGTTTTCATCCTTCTCACCAAAGCCCTGCTCCTCCCTGCCCACTCCCTTGAAGACACGGCCTTGCCCGGGATCTGTTTTCTCTTCTCCATTCTGAGCAACTTCACCCTCCTCTCCCACTTGGGGGTCTCCATCCCTGCCAAGGCTCTGGCTGCTCTCATCCTCACCCCCCTCCTCTGTCCCAGGATCCTGGCCTAACCCCAGCTCCAGGCCTCCATTGTCAATAGTCCCTATCCCTGAGGCGTCCCCCTGGAGAAGCTCCATCTCTCTCTTCTCTGGGACTGTCTCTGCTGCCTCCCCATTAGCACACCCTCCTTTATTCTTTTGCAGAATGTGCTGCAGGTCAAAGGCCTTTTTGATGGGTGCACTGGTTACCCCCTTTGTGTCTTTTGGGGATGTAGGGATCACTTTCTTTCTCATGCAGGCCTCACAGGGACAAAACTCCTCCCCCTCAGGCTCCCCAACCAGCCAGGTCCCCAGGGCTCCATGGAGGGTTGGCTCATCCTCCACAGGGAAGGACAGGAGCCCCTGGCTTCGAGCCTGCTCGGAGAAAGCCGAGAGGTTGCGCAGGTCCCGGAGACGACGCCTGCGCTGCTCTGTCTGCAAGGACATCTCCCACCTGAGGGCTTCCCTCGCTGGCCCTGGTATCCTCCCTGCTGCCCGGCTCTGGATCTTGTGGAGTTCTTTCTCAGTGCTATCCTGGAGCCGCTGGCCCACGTCCTGCTGTAACTCTGCCACCATTTGGTCCAGAAGGTCATTGCTCTGCAGGCTCCAGCGGGCTCGGATCTCGGCTGTGGCTCTGGCAAGGTCAGCCATGAAGGCTTTCTCCATCCTCTTTAGCAACTTGGTCACCCAGAGGATGTCAGGGTCCAGGGACACTCTGCAGGCTGTAGAAAAGCTCTTCTCCCCAGGCCCCTGCAAGAACTTGGTCTGGGTTTGCTCATGGCTTGTCTCAGTTGTTTGGGGTGGCTTCTCCAAGCCAGGCTCATTGTTGGGGCTGCTATGACTTTCGCTGGCATCTGGATCCCTCCTGCTGGGGCTCCTAGGGGGCTCTGGTGGTTTCTCTCTTGTCCCTGGAGGGCAAAGTGTGGTGGAGACAGGGTCTCCTCCTGCTTCCTCTTCCTGCACACTCTTATCTTCCTGTGCACCTTCCCCATCGTCAGAGTCAGCCTCTGACAATTCTTGTACCATAACTCTTCCCTCTTCTGGAGATCCTTGGACACCCTCTCCTGGCAGTTCTGCTATTTCTTTTTCTTCTTCAACTTTCTCTAGTTGTACCCCCTCTTCTTGCATTGCGTTTTCAACTACTTGATCCAGGTTACTGCCCAGCACCTGCTCCCCACTGTTTCTTTCTGCCTTGTCTTTCCTGGTGGCACAAGCCCATTCTTGGGAGTTTGAAGAGGCTGTAGAAACACTGGACTGTTGCTTTTCTGGATCCTCTTGGTTCTTGGAAGTTCTAGAATCAGGCCTCTGGGAGGGGATTTTCAAGGGCAGCTCTATCCTCTCAGGGACCAGGGCGCTGTCCATGGCACAGGGTCCACTGCCCTCCCCTGAGCCTCCGGAGCCACTGCCAACATCCACACCAGATGAGGACGTTGGTGTGAAGTCCTCAGTCATGACATGGGACCGGAGGCCTGGCAGAGCCTTGCACCAGCCAAGCTCCCAGAGGCCAGAATCCAGCTCACCTTGCCTACAGCCACACCCTGGCCACAGAGACTGGAAGGTGCTCAGGAGCTCCTGGTACCGAGGAGACTCTGTGAACCTCACTTTGTCAGTAGGAGACCTAAGGTCTTCATCAAAGAAGTGGAGCCCAGCAAGACAGGTGATAAGGGCCCGGGCAGAGTGGCTAAGCCTCCTGCCCACTGCACTGGACACCTCAGGCAGGCTGCTGGGCCGGCCCTGCTTGGAGCCCATCAGCACCTTCATGATCTGTATGGAGGCAGAGACCTTGTGAGGAAGCACACACTGACCCACACCACAGTCCACAGCCATTCCTTTGCCTGGTCCAGTCTCCCTGGGGACTTCTGAAACTCTGCTACAAGGATGGCCCTCTCCTGACTTGGAATGAGCATCACTAGTCACTGGGAGGGCTCCATCTGATTCTGCTTTCTCACTGGTGGCCCCTTCATGGGACAGTTGTCTTGCCAGAACTGGCTCCCCTAGACCTTCCTGGGAATGTTTGTCAGCATTGTCCTCCTTGGGGCCTTCTGGATCACCCCCCACCACAACTGTACTCTCATCCACCGTCTCACATTTCATGGGTATGGGCTCCTCCGGGATGTTGCTCAACCATTCACGGACCACAGCATCTGGTGAGGCTCGGGGTAGGGCACCCAGCATCATTCTGCCACCTTCTTCTTGCTCCTCCAGGCTTTCCCCTCCACCAGCAACCTTCCCCTGTAACATTCTCCCAGACCTGGGACCACAGCTAGAGCTGCCCTTTCTCAAGGCTTTGACTGCTTTCCCCATGGCCCCTGACTGAGACCCCGGGGGCCGTGGGGGCCGTGCATCTAGCTTTTCCTCCTCCAGCTTTCTCCCATCTGGCCCCCAGTCAGCACCAAGGCTACTGCTGCCTGAAGGGTGTTTCTTGACAAAAGGCCATGTCCTCGGGGGGGTGGGACAGTACCTGCTGCATACCAAGGAGACCTCAGAGGAGGGCCCCTGGCTGCCTGATGGCTGGGAGGTCTGTAGGGTCTTAGTGTTATCACTGGGGGTCTCATGGAACAGGGGTGTGCTGATTGGTGAGCAGCAGCAGTCTCGGTGGGCTCCTGGCATCCCTCCCTCAGGCTTTCCAGCTGGTGGAACTAAAGGCCAGGAAGGCTTGGGAAGGTCATTCCCTGCCTTTTTGTCCAGGCCATCAGCTTGGATGCTCAAAGGGTCTGATGTGTTGGAAGGTGAGGGAGCTGGTGACCGTGCCCTGAGCTCAGAGTGACCTTCAGTCTCAGCAGAGGGAGAGTACGGGGGATAGAAATTGGAAGTACAGTAAGAATTGCTCACAGGGGTCATGAGAGCACTGCTAATCCCCTGTACATCCTGGGAATAAAGAGAGGCAGAGGAGGGGGGCCCTGCGTCCCAGGAAGCCTGGTTCCTGGCACTAGGTGAGCTTCCAGAAAGGTGTGGTGCTGGGTTATCTGGGCAGGCCCTGCCTCCACTAGAAGGCCCCGGCACTTGCCTGGGAACAGCTGAGTCAAGCGGGCAGTGGATGTCCCTTCGGTTGGGGTGCTGCCTGGGGTGGCCTATCCGGGCCCCTCGGCTATGGCTGGAAATGCTGGGAGAGGACACAGACCTGGATCTGCCCTTCTGCTTGCTTCTGCCTGGGACTGAGGCACAGGCAGAAGGCAGAGAACAGCTTTCTGCAGTATCCCCAGAGCCAGATTGATCTGAAACCAGGGGCGATCCCATCCCAGACCTACCCCTAGCCTGGGGGCACCTGGAACCCTGTGTACTTTCCTCTGCCTGTGAGTCCTTGTTCCTCAAAGATGAGGGACTCACCGTGGGAGGACTGGGGCCTTTCCTCTGAGTGGCCTTTGGCCGGGAAGTAGTCATGACACTTGTCTTGCTTAGGCAGCCCTGGTGCTGCTCACCCATTTCACTGGACTCCTCATGAGACCCAGCACTCCCTGAGGACTCACAAGTAGCACCTGCCGTGCCTCCACTCCGCTGCTTCAGGCATCTATGGTGCTCTCTGTCCTGCCCTGTTCCCTGTGGACCCGGGTCTTTACTAGTCCTGCACATGTTGCCAGCTTCCCTCCCTACTTCTCTCTGGGAGGCAGCCCCAGAGGCCGCATGTAGGTCACAGCTGTCCACACTGCCCTCCAGAGACCTAGAGCAGCAGGAGGAGTTGGGCTCAGAGTCTTTGGGGGGTCTGTCACTGGAGTCAGGGCTGACACTGTCTTTCCTGCTTCGTTTCCTTCCGGTGACCCCTTGGCTCCAGGGCCTCCTGGAATAGGAGTGTTGGGTCAACCTGGATCTCCTCTGAGAGGCCGTCCCCTCTTCCTGGGCAGAGTACAGGGGGTTCATCCATATCTCATATCTAGACCCTGGCTTCCACCGGCCTCGGCCAAGGGCTTTCTCACATCCTGCCTCACAGGTCCCTAGTCCTTGCGCTCCAGGTTCCGAGGAGCCCCCAGGGTGACTCTCACACACACAGTGGAGGGGATCCACCTCCCCCAGAACAGGGACCTCTCCATTGGCTCCCGTGAGGACACTGGCCCTCCCCACCCTCCTGGACCACAGAAGTGCATCCTCGCCAAGTAGGTGGAAACGGACTTTCATCTCTACAGACAGGCTGCCATCCTCATTCATGTGGACCTTTTTCTCAACATCATCACTGGCCACCAATGGGCCAAGCTGGGTGGGCGTGTCCTGAGGATATCTTTCAGAAGGAGGGCCCATCTGGGCGTGATGCAGGGACACTGGGGGGTCACTGAGACCAGACCTCTCCGACAGCAAGGAAAACCGCCGTGGCCGACTGCCCGACCTGGACCTTGAGTGGATCACACTCTGCTTGGCCTTTGGCCCCCAGCTTCCTGGCACATAATAAAAATAAGAAAAAAGAGGAAAGACAGTGAGCTACTAGGGGGAGCTTCAGAGTAAGAGAATAAAGGCTGGTCATGAGCCTTTCATCACCTCAATACCCCTACCACCTCCCAAAACACAAAGTAAGGGCAGAAACCACTCTAGAATGAATATCCAGTCTTCAGTTTGTGAAACAGCAAAGCCTAGTGAGATGAAATTGAAGTCCGAATTCAATCTCAACTCTGCCACTTCCTTACTGTGTAGTTTTGGCAGAGCCTCTTTACTGAGTTGTAAAATAAGAGTAACAGTAGGTTTGTTTTGATGATGCAAGGCAGTGCCTATAAAACTTTCTGTAGACGTTCTAGCACAAAGTAGGTTCTTGGTAGATAGCAGAGTTGGTAGGCAGAGCAGCAGTGCCCAGAGCTAATTCCTGGCCCTGCTCATGCCCACTCCCGACACAGAAAGCAAAATCAATAAGCTGCTGCACAGGTGTCTGACTGGAAACTGTAAAATGCTTTTCAATTATTAAGGGTGATTTATCATCCTAACACTCATCAAGCTTTGGGGTTGATCCATGATTTCAAGGAAAGACCTGGACACACAATAGCAAGTCTTGATAGTCAACCCTGCACCCTAGCCTTGAAAAGAGAAAGAAAGGGAGCCACTGAGAGAAGAAAGAAGGGATACCAAGAAAGAATAAAGCCCTTAGTACTTTCTCATTTCATCTCTTGAACTAATGCATGGCAAAAGGAAAAGACTAGTGGGGGCTGAGGCTACAGCCAGCAAAAGAACAGATCTCCCCACTTGAGTCCATCTGGACGGAAGGTTTTTCCAAGCTTTCCTCTTCCATAAGCACCTAATGAGACTGAGGGTTCCTCCAAAGGGGAGGTCTGTGGCTAATAGGTCTTTGTACCTCTAGCACCTGGCATGCAGCGATCACCAAAATCATTATTGTCATTTCTTAACAGATTTTCACAATGGATATTATTTTGTTTATTCACCAAAGATCTCTTAATTCCTGTTTTCTTAAATACCAGACTCCTTTCTCCATACCCCGGTCAAATGTTCAGCCTGATTAAGGTTGATGATAATAAAGAGGAAAAGGCAAGAGTTACCCAAAAAAACTAGGATACTCCAAAATTGGGGCCAAAAGGCAGGTTTTTAAAATTATCTGGAAGGGATATCTTCCCATTCCTACTGAACCACTATCCAGTGAAAAATTGAGGAAACGCCAAAACTAACTCACCAGTTTTATTTCTTGAAGTCTGCCCAGATAAAGTTTCAATCCCATATCTTCTGGAATCTTCCATTGCCAGAGGTTTGAAAGACTCATAACCAGCACATACTAGCACCGAGGGGCTGTGCAGCAGACCGTTCCAAGAGTCCACCTGAAGAAGGAGAGTGTTGAGTTTTAGGAAGCTTAGCTTGCAAAACCCACCTTCTTCCCGAGGAGACATAGGTACCGGAAAAATCCCCTCACACTGGACCTTTCCTGAGGTTTGCACATCTCACCCCAGAATTCTGATTCAAGGAAAGGATCCTATCCACTTGCCATAATACCTCCATAACTAGCTAGGGCCTGAGGTCCTGCCACTATGACCTTTCTTTCTACCTACACCCTCTCCCTCCACCTCGAATGAGGCCTGTGGTTTAGGGACTATTCTGGATGTCTCAGGTGGGAAACACTTCAAGAAATCTTTGGCCCACTTCCCTGCTTGCCCTTGCACCCTCCAGAATACGTATTTTTTTAAAACAACCAGAAGGTCCTATATCTTCCCTATGGAGATCTGATTTACTATCTCACTCTTTTCCCACACAGAGTTCTCTCCTGGGTCCTATCTGTGCTTTCCAATATAATCTTGAGGCCATTGCTTCTACCTTCAACCCTTCTGGAGTGGAAAAGGGCAAGGCTGTTCTCTCTACAGGTAGTCATTCTCTTCCAGGCTTCTCCATTGGTTTTCTAGGCTCCTGCCCAGAGGCTTGTGTCATCCTTTCCCACCCACCCCAGGACATCCTGGGCTGGGTACCTATCAAGCAATATTGCATTCCAGGAAACAGGACCCTGCTTTTAGAAAAATCTCACGTGGGCTTGAGGCCCCTGTGTATGTGAGACGTTGCACTATTTATGACATTATATTGTAAGTAGCAGTGTTGGGGTATTTAGTTTCATCTTCAAAGGGCTGTATATGTTCTTTTTTATTTTCTCAAATTAGAAGGGTATGTTCATTAACAAGGAAATGGAAAAAAAAAAGACCTTTTGCATCCTGTCTCCACAAATGACATTAAATTAGCTGTACATCAGATCTTTCAACCTAGTTAATTAGAAGTTTGTTTCAAACTACTGGGTACATTTCTTGGTTGATTTGGAGCTCTAGTCAATCACAAAAATACAAACATGACCCAAGTCTATCAATTTATAGATGTAGTCATGTTTCTAGGAAATCAGACTTTTCTAAGGGGAAAAAAATAATTGAGGGCTAAATGATGCTCCCATTCTGGAAAGAGGTTGAGGTTTAGGATCCACACACACAAAAGGAGAGTTATTGAGAGTGTTAATCCAGTTGAGGACCTGAAAACTGAGTTATGACCCAAGCCTGTGCTAGGGAGATACAACATCCTTTTGTTAACAGAAACCCTAATAGTTCTGTAGTAATTCTATATGAAATTACACTAATTTTTTTTCTCTAACTAACTTATGTTTGTACCCCTCCCTCTCACCCTTCCCTCTAACCTGTTGCTAATTGAAAGCAGGGACCTAGACTTATTTCTCTGTGTACTCTGCATGTAGCTCATGCTAGTACATAGCAATGTGCCATAATTTAAAAGTTTTCTTACATGATAACTCTTAAATCATTAATGATGACTGTATCATTTGCCAGCCATGCAACCATGAGCAAACTACTTAGCCTCTGTGCCTCAGTTTTCTTACCCATGCAAATAAAAGAATGGCATTAACCTCCTCATGAGTTTGTGCAGATGTCATGTCCTAAATTAGTCAATCTCTATTTTACTCTTCCTGCTATAATTTCCAGTACTGCAGAGCATACAAAGCTCCCTAGACTCCTTTGCAGCTATAATTCTAACCACAAAATAGTTTCCAACAATTAGATGCACTTGTACAAGGTATGGAAAATGACAATGTAGCAGAGGCCATCTTTCTTTTGATTTTGATTGTTGTCACAAGAAAAAAAAGTCAAAGGTACAAAGGAGCATGTGCAGCTGAGATGGCAAAAGTCACCCTCATTGTTCCAGTACCTAGTCACCAGCTTTCTGGATACCAATAGACAGTAGTGGTATATCACCTGCCTGATTCTGGACCACAGCAGTGGTGAGCTGATACTGAACTCAATTATTCTAGTGACAGCCCCCCCCAAAAAACTCACTTGCTTGATTGTGTGAGAGGTATCTACCCAGATAGGTCAATGATGTTCTCGGAACTAGTTCCAGAAATCAAATGTATGCTCCTGCAGCTTCCCAATCTTTAAACACAAAACTCTCTGTGTATAATTTCTTCGTGCTTACGATACCTACATAGGTTTTTGTTTCCTGTACTGAATCATAGCTGATTAAAAGTGCAGTATCAGAGATTGTTACATGCAATAGACACTCAAGAATGGGAATCTAGGATTAGTTATCTGATTATCTGACATGATTGTGTTTAAAGGCAGTGATAATCTGGTTACAATGGGACACTGGTGGCCTATGGCACAAAGTGATAAAACAGATTCTTGAATGATCACCTCTGATAGTAGAATGTAGTGCTTACTGAGAGCAGGATTTTGACTATCCCTGGCTGCCTTGATAATGAGAGCTGAAAGGATTATACAGTAGGCTGACTTCTCTGACTTAAAGAAAATGGCAAGCTTAAGGTCTAAGCTCTCAGTTCTGGGATGGCCAGAGGACCTGGGTGCTTCTACTACTACTGTAAAAGAATCTTTTTCTCTTGTAGTCAAACATCAGATGCAGAAACTGATTCTGTTAAATACAAATGAAATGGTTGTTGTATGATCCATCAAGCCACAAAGCAGGTATGTCAAAGCAGCACTCCATCATCAGGTGGTGGTGACATGTACTATATCAGGCTCCAGATGTTTGCACTGAAGGCATATGTAAATTGCATGAACCACACTTTACGCGCTTCTGCTGCATTGTCATCTCTCCTCCCCACACACCTACAACTTCCTGGGGAAGTTCCCTATGACCAGTTAACTGAAGATGAAAATATTTGATTCTGGCTTTCAGATGGTTTCACAGGGTATGCTGACACAAGTCAAAAATTGACCGCTGCAGCATGACAGACCCACTTAGGGGGGCATTAAGGGCAGTGGTGAAGGAAAGTACAAGGAACAATGTTGTTGATTGGCTACTTTTCATGGAAGGAGCAAGGGAAGGAGGTTCTATGGCAATTTATGGGCAGTGATTAGCAGTTCAATATGAGAATCAACGACCTGGAAGGAGTAGGACTGGAGGGTTAGTGACAAGGAACTCTGGAGAGGAATCTGTGCCCAGAGAGAGAGAACATTTGTGTCCCATTGTATGCTCACCAGAAGGTTATAATCATGTGGACAAATGACCTGTACAATAGACGTTAGTCATTATCTTCCTCCAACCACCCCAAATTGTGCTCAATTGGCTCAAACAAAGTGGCAAAGTAAACATGAACTAGAAACATAAACTACCTTATTCATGTGGATCTGACTGCCAACTCTGCTGAGGCTCCAATCTGCCAAGAACAGAGATCCATGCTAAACTTATGCCAAAATACTTGCAATTTGCAACATACCTTGAGGTATTCAGCCAGCCATCTCTTGTGAAGATAATGACATTGAATCCACCCCTCCCCCTCCATGATGGAAATGTGTACTCATTGGAATAGACACTAATTTTGCTTATATATTTTCTTCCTTCCCAACATCCTTCTAGTATCACCATCCTTGGACTTACTAAATACCTTACTCATCATTGCCATAATCCATGAAGATTAGTTCTATCCAAAGAACTGATTTTATAGCAAAAAAAGTGAGCCAATGCACTAACACACATCTAATTCACTGTGTAGACATATATACCATTGCCCCAAAGTAGCTATAACTTATAGAACAGTGGATCATTCTACGGGAGGCTCAGTTTGAGCACCAGCTGAAAGGTATCACTTTACGATGTTGAGGCATTGTCTTGCAGGATGTGATACGTGCTCTTGACTGGCAACCAATATACAGTATAGTGCTGTTTCTCCATAGGCAACAGATGCCTGGGAATTAAAGGTGAGAATGAGAGCAGTTCCTCTTACTGTTACACCTGTGACCTAACTGAAAATATTTTGTTCCCCATCCCAACAACTTCAGGCTCTGCTAGTTTGGAAGTCCCTGGATCTAAGGGGAAATGTTCCAACCAGGAGACACAACAGTGGGTCAGTGAAGTTGAAAGTTGAGACAGCACAGTTGAAAGTTTAAAGGATCCCTTACCTGGCCATATGGTGATTCTTGCAACAATGAACCACAAGGCAACGAGGGGGTTTCTGTGTTGAATGGGATGATTGATTCTGATTATCAAGGGGAAATAGGGCTGCTGTAATGCAATAGGATCAGGGAAAAGTCATCTATTGCTCAGGGAATTCCTTGGGTGCTTTCTGTAGCTGTCATATTCAGTGGTAAAAGTTAACCCAGAAGCTCATGAAGAACCTCCAAGGGCTCAGAGTCCACAGGAAAGATACAGCACATGCTAGCAAATAGTAAATGCACCATAATTTAGATTGTAGAAATGGTTCAGTCACTCTACCACATCCATAACCACATTAAGCTGAGGTGCTGGCAGAGGTCAGAGGGAACACACAAAATGGACAGTAGAAGGAAACCTAATACCATCAATGGCCTTGCAGTAGATAACCTGGTTTACTTCACAGCTTTGGTAGGTGTGAAACAATTTTCTATGTTTTGCCTTTGCCTCCATCTGGCACTTTATACAAGGTATTTTGGTGGTTGTGGACTTGATAGCTAAATCTTAACACAGAGGCTACAAGGTGGGCTTGTGCCCAGAGGATGGATGGTACAGTTCTAATGTGACCCTGATGTGACTCGGAGTTGGGGAGGAAGTGCATATGTTCTGACTGTAGGAAGGACAGCTACATTCTTAGGTGAGAACCTGCTTCTGTAGATGCTGCTTATAAATTTAAGTAGTGGTAGAGTAGTATATACAGGTGTTAAATAGTGATAGGAGTGGATTATGGGGAGACTGTGGATTAGATCAATCCACCTCCTTCCCCCATCACGCCCACCTACAGTGCACATTTATGTTCTGCAAAATCTGGAAAGGCAAAAATTACATTCACTAGCCTTCTTTAAAGTTAGGACTGTATGAAGATTGGGTTCTCCGTCAATTAGACGTACTTGATCAAGTCTGGGAAAGCAAGTGAGACAGACACTATCTCTTCTTGATTCTTGTTGTTGTTGCAAAGCAAATGTGTGGGTACCAGACGGCTACAGTAGCCCAGACAGCAGTGTCTGGACTTGGCACCCCAAGTGTTCCTGCACCCCATGCAGTGTTTCTGCATGTCAATAATGTCAACATGCAGCTGTGGCAGTTTCCTGATCCCATCTTTACAAACTTGGCTGCCACTGCAGAGAAATACTCTTCAATTCAATAATCACAGTAGCTTCAAGCAGGGTAGTAGCTTCCTGCAGACCAGCTCAGAGCTCATGCCTCCAATTGTTCAAAGATTTGGAAATCCCCTGATGCCCTGTATTAGATTGCTTTCTGCTAAAGGTACTTTGAGTAGTTTTCATGTTTTGCACTGAATTCTCACCGAAATAGGTGGGATTGGATAACAGAAGGATTGGATGAGGAAATAATAAAAATGTGCAAGGCCTGGTGTCTGGCACTTACTAAGTGCTCACTAAATGGTAGCCAGAATATAAATAATAATTGCTTGTTTAACTGACTGCATGTTTCTATTCACCTTTAATTAATAGCAGGGCAATCCGTGCTTCACTTTAAGGGATAACTTCCCCATTCCATCAAAGTATTTCGATCTGAGGGCCAAAGAACTTTTTAGAGGAAATATCATACCCAGACAGCCTACCTTTTCTCCACTGGTCGTATACACCTGTTTCACAGGAAAGTGCAGAAGATCTGAGGCTTTGCTGAGAAAGGCCGTCAGGTTCCTTGTATTTCTGTGACTGAGAACCACTGTCTTCTGGAACCTAGGGTCCCCATTCTTAATCAGCATTATCCTCCTTGGGACCTTAGGACCCTTGCAGGAAGAGGATGTTCCTGGCGCCTCACCCCGGCTTTCAAATTCCCTTGACTGCTGAGCAGATGAGGTTCCCCCTTGTGGCCAGCCTGGTCCACTGGGTGTTTTGGGGGGCTTCTTATCAGAGCAGAGGTAGCAGCCACCATCTTCCAGCTGTTCCAGGGCACTGAGGCCATGCAGGCCCCGGGGCGTAGTGACAGAGCGCACCCCAAAGGAGAGAGGCATGCGCTGAGAGAGCTCATCCATCAGAGCACCGAAGCTCTTGAAAGAGCGCTGGTCAACAGCCAAGCGAACCCCAGCAAACCGGGGATCCCCTCTCTTGAGGAAGGTTATCTTCTTGGCTGGTGTGATCTGGGTGACAGAGGGAGTCCGGGCCACAGAAGGCAGTAGGCACTCCCGGTGGCTCGGGGCCTGGGCATCTCTCAGGGTGCTGTTCATGGCGTGGAGGTCCAGGCAGCTGAAAGGGATTAGAGGAAGAGGAGAGTCAGAGAGAAACCTGCGAGAGTTCGCATTTCTCTCTCCTTTTTAGAGAGGCACCTCCTGGCCATCCCAAATTTGTTCCACTCGGCTACATAGAAGCTGGTTAACCCATTTTGACAGGAATAGAAGGAAGGCCAAAAGTTTGGCACCAGACAGATACGAATTCAAATCCCAACTCCCCACTTAATATCCAGGAGGTTAATGACATAATCTTCATCTTGGTGGATCTCACCTCTAAGATGCAACCATGTTCACTCTGCATAGTGACTATAATGATTAACTGAGTTTACACATACAGAACACCTGGCATAGAGTAAGCATCAATAAATTCTTCTTCCTTTCCTTCCTCTTGCTGTTTCTCTTACCCTCTTCTACCACCTTGAACTCCTTTAATACTTTAGAGCTTGTCTCCTAAAGAGGTGGGTAAATAAAGAGAAGACCATATAACACAGGCATAAGAACATGGGACAGGCATTCAGGAGACTTGGGTACCTTGCCTGCTCTCTCAGTGCAAGATTTTGTGTGTAACCCTGGAGGGATTCCCAGCAATCTGGATTCACATCTTCTAGGTACCAGGTGAGCAGAATCCCTTGGTCACAAACCACTCGGAGATGGGAGGGTAGACGAGGAGACTTGTAGCCCAAAGAGGATGCCACCATGTCTTTTCTTTATTATATGGTAATGTTTGCATTAATGTAAAAAGAATGTCCCCCTCCTTGCATCCCTCCAAAGTCTTTGGAAGATGTGTAATAAACCCTATGGGAGAATACCCCAGCCCACTTCCATCGATGTGGAAGATTGGTGGCTTAGCCTAGCTTTGACAGGATCAAGCCCATTTGTCAAACTGTTCATTTCTATTCCCACCTCAGGGGAACCCCCATTGTCTTGCCCTGGACCCTTGGAAAAGCCTCCCACAGGCTCTTCCTGTCCAGATCACCCTGCTCTGTTCTGTGCACCTGCCGGTCAAGTTGTCCTAAAACCTAGTTTTTACCTAGACATTTCCTATGCTCCAAATCCTTCAATTGATTCCCCAGTGTCTGAAAAAGAAGTTTGGGCCATTTACCCCCACAATTAAAGGGCTTCTCAGGCTTGCTTCTGGCTTCCCCTTGAGCCTCAGCTCCTGTTTCTTTCCTGCAGGAATTCTCCACTCCCATCAGGCTGCCTGGCTCAGAGGCTCTCCCTGCATGGCAGCCCCTATCCTTCTGCACCCTGCCTTGGCTTACCTCCTTTGTGGAGCCTGCACCAGATCCCTGGTCCGGGGCAACCTCCGTTTTCAGTATATCTCCCCCCGATATTTCCAATATTCTGGGCCTGTATCCCTTCTGGCCAAGTACCCCAAGCCTGGGAGGCAAATCTGTACTGCCCAGGGCTCCAAGCCCCATGCTTGACACAGATCAGGGGCCCAGGAAATACATACCAATTAGTAACACCCATATTTCACAGAACTCATAACAACACTCAATCCTGTCAGTAAACTGATACTTGATGAATCATGACCAAGTGAGGAGTCTTCCCTGCTTCCACGTGGTTCAGACCATAGCAGGATCCTCATAAATGTGCACACGGCAAGTAAACATGATCTTCCCTGCTGCAGCCATTAATCCTACTTACGGCTCAGTGGTGCCCCCATTTCCCTTTCTTACCTTTACTCTCTATTTATCCGCATTCATCTTAGGGAAAGAACTCTTCTCTCATTTTCAAAATCTTGGAGCACAAAGAAGCCTTTTAATCCACTCTCATCTCTGGTACAAACTTTGTAATTAGGTTCTTCAAACTCCTCCCTCCCAGCTAATCCCTTTAAGCTGCTTTCTTAGGCCTCCCACCAACATCCCTGCAGTGGTCATAAGCTGTTACCCAGGCATGTCTTCCTGCAGGACTAACTTTTCTTCCTACTTGATTTCCATTTTCGCTTATGATAATGCACATCCTTCTTGGCCCTTACGAAGGGACTGAGAGAGGGGCAAGGAGGGTCACCGTGTCCCCCAGCATCATCATGTCCCCAAGGTCAGTGTTCTCCGCTGTCACTGCATTCTTCAATGTCACCACGTCCCCCAGCATTGCCACGTTCCCCAGCATTCTGCTGCCTCCAAGGGCTTTTCTGCTTCTTGCAGCCTATTTCTGGGCAGAGAGAGCCTCTCTGGAAACCTCTGAGACAGCAACTCTGCAGTGAAAAGGGGAGCCTTCAAGCAGAACCTGGCCTGCAGCACAGGCAAAGACCCTTCTGTCACTCCTTGAGGACCCAGGCAAAAGCTTAACATTGCAACATATGCTCAAGTGGCTGACTGCCCCTTTCTTCTGGCATTCTTCTAGAAAATAACATCTTTTTGAGTTAGAATTCTCAACATCCAACTAGGTTTTTGAAATAAAAAGAAATGGATCCTAAGTACGGAAGATCAGGCTAGCAGCAGTCACAGTTCACCATGAAGGCTCCTTCCCAGCATGAGACCAAGCACACATGAGACCAAGAAGCTGAGGGAACTTACTGGTCATCCCCTGCTGAATGTACCTGCACTCAAATAACTGGCAAGATGCTGCATATACATAAACACACACACACAGATGTACACACACATGTGCATGCACACATATACAGGCACATGTTAGAAAAAAAATTTAGGGCCCAGGAGAATGAGCTGAAGGACCCAGAGTGGCCTAGATATGTGGACTACGAAAGGTGAGGGCATATATGACTCACACTGCTCCTCGCAGGAAGGTGAGGCAACTGCTTGCTTTCCAGCCTCATTGATTGAAACAAACAGGTTCAACTTCATCTCTTGGCAAGTCTCTGAGAAGCATGACCTTCTCTTGCAGCTACAGGGAAGGGAGAAGCAAATCGATTTTCCTTTTCAAGGAGGCTTAATGAACTTTTGATTCATTCACCTTCAAAACAACCTGGCCATACCAGGTTATTCATTCATTCAACCACCCATTCCTTCACTCATATGTGTACCCATCAAAGATTTCTGAGCATCTAGTGGGTACCAGGGTCCATGTTGGGTCCTGGAAATATGAAGATTGCAGCGACATTTCATGAACCTTCAAAAAGTTCACATTTTAGTGTGACAAGCAAGGACATCATTAAAATGTAACATAAAAAATGTTCTGAGATATATAGATATAGATATATTATACACAGGGTGTGACCAAAAGCAGATTAAGAGGAACAGCAAATCAGGGAAGACTTCCTGACAGAGGTGGCATGCAGCCTCCTGAGTTGAGACCTAAAGGACAATTTAAGGATTAACCAGAGAAGGAAGAAGTTAGGACCAGCATGACAAATAGATATGGCCTTGGTGCCAATTCTGAACAACCAGGTGGGCAGGTGGAAGGACTGGAGGAAAGGTGTCCAGGCTTCCTGTGTGTTGCAATCAGCTAGCAATGTTGCCATAGCATCAAGGCAGAGATGGGCCAGAGAAGTACCAGACACTTGCCGTCTCTGCTCTGCTCAGGGCATTTGGGATGGGAGAGTATGTGCAAAGTTGCAGCAGAGGGAGAAAGCTTGGGCATTCGAGAAGAGCCTTCGAGGATGTCATCCTAATATTTTAGAAAGACCCCTCTGGCAACAGTAGGGAGAATGGGGCCTGGGAGAGCAGGACGGTAATTGGTGAGTGAAGGTCAATTGCTGTGGACTGATCCCGCAGAGGCTGAGAAGGCACCAGAGGGACTGGTGACCAACAGGTGGGCTGTGGAGGGCGCTGCAAGGGAGGACGAGGTCCTGCGTGGCGCTGGGGGTTCAGGCTCAGGGACTTGGGTGGGAGGTGGCACTGTCTACTCATCCAGCGAGGTTGCAGAGGAAGGAGCAGTTTTGGAGGAAGGGGTGAGGGGGCGGTGGGAAGGGTCATCCTCTGGGCGGGAGCAGGTGCACAGCCCAAGAGTGCATCTGACATGGCTTTATTTAGGGAGTCGGTGGATGCCCCGTGAGGATAAAGTGGCACAGACACAGCTCTGGCACCAGGTACCTCAACAGCAGAACCCAAAGTCCCCATCCGCTGAAGCTTAAGAGGCCAAAAGTGGCAAAAGCAAACTCGGGTTCCCTACATTAGATCTAAGAACAGGTAAGTGAAGAAAAGGAGGACAATATCCCAGTCTGGCAAAAATAGTGGGGAAATAAGAAGCAGATGTCATTGCAGGCCAAGGTGACCAACTGTTCCAGCTTACCGGGGACACCTTGCCTAGTTTTATTATTTTTTTTTAATGTTTTATTTCGAGAGTGAGAGCAAATGAGCAGAGGAGGTGCAAACCCTGACCATTCAGAATCCCATAATAAATACATCCCATGCAACATTCTGCCAACACCATCCCCTAAAAAGAGGGAAATCCCACAGGGTTTTTTTTTTTTTTTCTTCCCATGCTGTTCTTTCTACTTGGAATGCTTTTCATCTATATTTACCAAGTTAAATGTCATTTACCTTTTGATATTTTTTTAAGTTTATTCATTCATTGTGAGAGGGGGGACAGGCAGAGAGAGAGAGAGAGAGAGAGAATCCCAAGCAAGCTCCACACTGAAGAGCTTGACATGGGGTTCAAACCCATGAACCATGAGATAATGACCTGAGCCCATGCTTAACCAACCGACTTAACCAACACCCTGGGACTGTCTTGGTTTTAACATTGAACCTGCCCCCTCAAATGCTGGGACCCATTTGCCACCCCCTGTCCCCCAGCTAACTGGACAGTTGGTCACCTTCAGTGTGGGGCCTGTGCGGTTTCCCAGGAGCAGGTGGCCTCTTCCTGGCACTGGCCCTGTGTCAGTGAGGCCTCGATAATCTGGTCTTGCCATGAGTCGACTGGTGGAGCTGGTTGAGCCCCTGGATTCAGCAGGGCCTAAAACCAGAACCCAAACTGGAAAGCCAGACTCTTTAGTTATGTGAGCCAACCATTCTCTCCTGAGCTGAGGTTTCTGTCATTTGAAATAGAAAGGGACTTGGACCCACCAGGGAGCAGGACCAGTGAGTATCCTGAATTTTCTGGATTCCAAAGCTGGGTTTCTAAGTTCAGAAGACCCCTTGGGTGGGGAGGGTGGCCCTCAAGCCCCTCCCAGATCCTCCCACTCTACCCCCAGTATGGGACAACTGCCTCATTCCTACCTGCCGGTGAGGGTTGGAGAGGGGAGAATGTAACACAGGCCCTCAGATGTGGGACAAAGGATTAATAATCAGCTGATACACATAGTTGCATGTATCAGTTTGTCCTTTGTTGCTTTCCTCCTGGTAAAATCATGAGGTTTCTCTCCCTAAGTGGAGGGGGAGAGGATATGACCTCCTAAACAGACAAGCAAGGAAGGACTCCAGACCTGGCCCAGAGACAGGGTGGCCTGAGTCCATTAAGGTCCTCCTTACCACATGAAGCAGACTGGCCACACAATTCTAAACCTGCATCATGGTAGAGGGAAGACAGCCCTTGCCCCAATACTTGATAAAAAGGGTATAAAGGAAGAGAGGAGCCTGACATTTCTGGATGCAAGGAATAGTGGGGGGAAAGGGGCAGAGAGAGTAAGGGGGCAGAGCTGGAAGATAGCAAATGAGGCTTGCTTTCCAGCTTTCCACATTCAGTTCCTAGCTTGAGGTCCAGTGGAAGGAATTCTGGTGGCTGAGGGGGTGCAGCCAAGATAAGGTGAGAGACACTCAAGTCAGCAGAGGGCTTCTGTCCAGCCAAGCCCCATGACCGAGCTCTAAGAGAGACCTCTTCTTGGACTCCCTACCCCACTTCCACTGGGGAAGAACCTCACCAAGGTATGCTGGGCAGAGTGTATTGGAGGGGACTCTGAGTCAGCTTTCCCAGGTGACCAAGCTGCCATGCGTATAGACAGGATCATGCAAGAGCTCAGGGCCCAGCTACCAAGCTATGGTGGGTAGTCTTGGTGAGCACAGAGACAAGAGAGTAAACCACTTTTCTGGCCCAGCAAACCCCAGGGCCCACAGCACCAGTCAGTGCTATTGTGGGATTGGTTTGGGGCAGCAAAGGATGGGGGAGGGGTGTTAGGGGATTTCAGGAGGAAGCAGGGCCAGAAAGCAGAGGAGGCATTCCAGCTGTGTGTGGGAGGGGGAGGGAAGCAGGGAAAAACAGATTAAGGGGCAAAAGGAGAAAAAAATAGAAATCACAGGAAATGCTCAAAACGGTGACAGCCCTGGTGGACGAATTGGAAGGGCGGGCCTGCAGGGGAGGAAACAGTGTTGTCTGCAGTCCTGGAAGCAGGCTATGCCAGGGTGAGGAGCTGGAGGCAGGAGCAGGCAGCAAGAGTGATGGATTCAGGAAGAGGATAAATAGGGTGAAGTCTGCAGGCAGGGTGGAGGCTGGGCTTTGCAGGAGAAAAACTACAAGTGGCAAGGACCCCAGAGCTAGATCTAAGAGGGAGTGAGCAGAAAGCAGGGAGAGCACTGTGGCCGAAGCCTTGAAGTGTTAATTGATATTACAATCAACAGCTCAAAGAAACAACAATGACGTCAGTAGTACATGTCCCAGAGAAAAGTGTTTACAGCACGTAGCCTCCAGAGAGAATAAGAGCCACCGATATTCCAGGCAGCTAAGACCTTCATAGGTTCCTCCAGGTCCACAATGGGTCCATACAGGGTGTATGGAGTCTAGAGCCATTTTCAACACCACCTTTCAGTGACTCCAGTTTCCCAAGGAGCAGCATTATTTTATGAGTCAAGAAGGAAGGAAGGAAGGAAGGAAGGAAGGAAGGAAGGAAGGAAGGAAGGAAGAAAAAGAGACAGAAAGAGAGAGAGAGAAAGAAAGAGATTGTGAGAGACTAAGACAAAGACATGCTATTAATTGCAGGATACATCCTGATTTCAGAGATATTAAAACATGGGAGAACCTCTGTGTATTAAAGTCAGTGAAATACAGTATGACAAAGAGCCACCCATGGGTTGTACACATAGTTGTAATAAAGGCACAGTGCTTACTTGAGTTTGATTTCTACTGATTTGAAGTGACAACAGCATCAGGGAGTCAGTGTACTAAAACCTGATAGTCATGTCATGGTGCTCAGATGGGCAAATGTGACTCATAAAAGAAGGAGGGGACCACAATGACATATACCACCTCACACCCATTGGGATAGCTATTATCAAAAACAAACAAAATCAAAAATCCAGAAAACAAGTGTTGGCAAGGATGTGGCGATTTTGCTGGTCAGAATGTAAAAACGTTTAGCTGCTATGGAGAACAGTGTGGCAGTTCCTCTAAAAACCAGATATATGGGCACTTGGGTGGCTCAGTCGGTTAAGCGTCCAACTTCAGCTCAGGTCATGATCTCACAGTTTGTGGGTTTGAGCCCCACGTCAGGGCCTGTGCTGACAGCTTGGACCCTGTAACCTGCTTTACATTCTGTGTCTTCCTCTCTCTCTGCCCCTCATCCACCCTCTCTCTCCCTCTCTCTCTCGCGCGCTCTCTCTCTCTCTCTCTCTCTCAAAAATAAACATTGAAAATCATATATAGAATTACCCTATCATCCAGCAATTTCACTTCTGGGTATACACCCAAAAGAACTGAAAGCAGAGACTCAAACAGATATTTGTATACCATGTTCATAGAAGCATTATTCACAATAGCCAAAAGGCAGAAGCAACCCAAGTATCTATCAACAGATAAACAAATAAGCAAAATGTGGCAGAGACATACAAATGACTATAATTCATCCTTAAAAGGGAAGGGAAAACATTATGTTAAGCGAAATAAGCCAAATACAAAGGGAATAATCCTTTGTATCATATACGTATCACTCTACTCATATGAGGTACCCAGAACAAATTCATAGAGACGAAAGTAGAATGGTGACTGCTGGGGCTGGGAGGAGGAAGGATGGGGAGTTTGTGTTACTCGGGATGCAGTTTCAGTTTAGGAAGATAAAATGAGTTGAGATGGATGGTGGTGATGGCTGCACAGCAATGTGAATGTCCTTAATGCTGCTGAATTATACACTTAAAAGTGGTTAAAATGGTACATTTTATGTATATTTTACCACAATAGGAAATGTAAAATGAAATAATAGAAAAAATGTAAAGGAGATGGTGAGGAGAAAGGTGATTTGGTGGGTGGAGACTTCCCAAATCTGGTGCTGAGGTGGAGAAGGGTGATGGCAAACACCACACTGGCTCCCCAGCAGAACAGGTCCTCTCTAGAGGTGCTCAAGGCTCTGAGTGCTGGATTCAGGAAGAAAATCAACAGTGCGAGAGGGAAAGCAAGTGTAACAAGAGTGGTGGTTGTGATTAATGGCAGTAAAGCAACCCAGAGGCAAATGCTGAGACCTGCTATGTGCCAGAAATTTGGTTAGACACAGACTGAGGCACATCATGGAGACATGGGTTTATGTCTACTAAAATTTATAACGCAGGGAAGGAGACAGAACGTCTGCACCTGGGTCCTCACCCTTGGGCACATGAGTGTCCTTGCTGCTTCCAGGGGGACCCAGGCTCATGAGCCCACCTTGGCTCTTCTAGTAACTAGCTGATGGCTCTGAGCAGATTGACCTCTCTGAGCTCAGTTACTTTAATCCTAAAAAGAAGGTGACAAACTAAAGGGCCACTGAAGTTACACGAGGAGTTTGTAGGAAAGGGTAGCACATAATGCTATGCTATGAATGAGTTACCTTGAATCGTGAAGACCTCTTGAAAAACTACTGGACTCATTAGTTCCTAAAATTGTCCAGGTAATACCCTCCCCTTTCAAAATTATGGTGAAAACCATGAAGAACACCCCAGAAAAAATGAGTACATCGCCATATTCCACATGTCCAATAATTATATGCACATAATATTGCATACAATTTCAGGGGACATGGGCCTCTGAAGCCCACCCATAGAAGCCTCCCAAAGATTCACAAAGTCCAGGATAAAATTTTCTGATCTAGGTCTGAGGATCTAATGTAAAACATGGTGATTATAGTCGATAACATTGTATTTGTTTCATTTGTGAATTGTAATTGTATTGAAATTTGCTAAGAGAATAAAACTAAAATGTTGTCTTTCATACACAAAGAACCTTTGCCTAGTTACTGGAGATGAGAAAACTGAGGAGAGGGAGGATAATTGACAGAAACACTGTGGAATTCTGGATTGACCAATATATGCTGGTGGTGGGATTTAGGAAGAAGGAAAGAAATTGTGTTTGTGAATATAGATACTCTTATTCAACTTGTAGCTACAGAGAAAAGTTTTCTAAAGATAGTTCCCTTTCTGCCTGATGATAAAGGAAAGACACATTCATGACAAGTCAGGAAAAGAGAGTTGGGATGGGAAGAACCCTGATATTGACATAGGAAGTAAAATCCTTGGAAACTGAGTTTAAAAAAATACAAACAGCATTAGAATATGTTCCTGCCCCCCACCTCCCACGTACACACTTGCTAATATTTTCTAGACAGCTTATCAACAAGGGAAGTAGGCTAATGAGATGGCCTGGATTTATAGGGCTTAAAATGCAAAGTGGAATGTGCAAAGTGAAGTTTCTGAGCTCCGAAGAAGGCAGGAGGTGCTTCTGGTTCTGTCCCTGCTGTCCCAGGCAGTGCTTGGCACATCACAGGTGCTTGACAAATATTTGCAGAATAAATGATTCTTGGCAGACCATGCAGTGGTAAGAGTACAGTCAGCAAAGAATAAGATAACAATAAAATAGGGGCAGTATAGCCCAAGGTCAGAAAGCTTGCCTGCCCATGGGCCAGTGCATGGAAGAAACAAACAGCCAAAAAAAAGTGCGAGTCCAACAGATACCATGGGCTGGAGACAGCTGGGGGAGGGGGGGGGTGCCCAGACAGGACAAACCCAGGCAGCTAAGAAATGAACTAAGGATGCCTGAGATCCAACAAACATAATCTCAGGTAAAAGAGATGGAGTAAGGATCAAATTTTAAAAAATCAATGGGAAGGAACTGGGCAGAAGCTGGGGAGAAGGAAGGGATAGACTTCTTTGGGGGCAGGCCAAGAAGGCAGAACTAGGGGTTGAGAATGGCCAGAGCTTTCCTAGAACACTGAGGCTACTCTCAGCTGACTTAGGAAACAACTTTTAAACAAATGGAGTCATCAATAAGATGACTGTAGTATCAGAAATTGCATTTGGCTCCTAATAACAGAGACCCTCATCCCAAATGACTTTAATTAAGGTAGTTGTTTATTCTCTCACATAAAATAAAGTCTAGAGATGGACACTCTTGAGCCAGTACAGAATGTCCCTGACAATTTCCACATGTCTGCCTTGTTACACTTACTCCTGACTTCTCTCTTCAACTTCCCTCATAGTTACAAGATGGCTGCTGTCATTTGACCAGAATCCATTCAGCCCAACACTAATGGTCTGCTTCTTCAGGCTCTGTGCTCACCAAAGCCACCTGCCACAGCTTTACTACCAACCCCTGAGCTCTTGTGTCGTTCTGTCCATACCCCAAGGCATACAGGTAGCTCAGAAAAGTAAACATGAGAGTACCTACCAATCCACTCTACCCAACATACCTTGATGAGGCCCTACCCCAAGTGGGAGTCAGGTAGGGAGTCCAAAAGGAGATCTTCTTTAGAACTCAGTCATGGGGCTTGGTTGGAAAAAGGCCCTTTGCTCTTGACATGTCATTCACCTGCAGAGAGTAGAGAGCTAGGAACCAGAGCTAAGAACCCTGTCTTGCTTTGTTCCAGCTCTGCACACTTCCTCTCTTTACCACCCATCCACATTTTAGGAGGAGGAAGGGGGAAAGTCAGAGGCACTTACCAACTGAGTTAACCCCTTAGAAAATTGACCTGAAGCTGTCATCTAACAACTTCTGCCTACTTCCTGTTGCAGAACTTCAAGGGCCATTGTGACCTGCATGGGGGCTAGCAACAACTGTAGCAGCAGGTGGAAAAACCAGGTCTGGCAACAATGACCAACCACTCTGGGCCATCTTTGGCTTTCAAGTGGAGAAAGAGGATGTGATATAAAGTTTGAGAGCTATAAAGGACAGATTAAGAGAAAACTTCAAGACAAGTTCTGGAGAATGAAGCATTTTGGTTTTGCTATATGCCCATATTGTTTCCCAGAAAAATAAATGCCTGTCTACAGGGTAGCAGCGTGGGTCAGAGAAAACAGCTCTGCACTATTTGACAGGCAGCCTGCAAACATGGGCTTGGCCGCTGCCTAGCTATCTGACTGTGTGCAGATCACTTGCTACCTCTGGGCCTCACTTTCCCATCAGTAAATGACACCTCTATTCACTTCCAAATGCAAAATCCAGTGGTTCTTGAATGGCCCATTTCTGGGGGGGGCGGGGGGGGAGTGCTCTCCTGGGTGTGATGGTCTTGAGCAACAAAAGGTGTGTGGAGGTGAGTGAGCCCTTTGGCAAGGTTTTCTCCTGCATGCACAACAGAAGAAGTGAACAGAAGGATGAGCCCAGAGAGAAGGAAGCTAGTCCAGGCCAGTAGCATTCTTGAATAAGATTCAAAATCCTACTGGAAATGGCAAGTCATTGGTGCCAGTGACAGTTATCTAACCCAGTAGACCAAGCATAGGCCACATAAAAAGGTCAGAAAAATCAGATGTTTACTCAAAATAAGAGAAAATATTAAACATGCCAACAAAGGTCAGGCTCCCTGGATTAGAAAAAGGCCTTTTACAGAAAATCATAGATGTAAAAGTGGCCAAGATGATAAGCAGAAAATCACTGTTAAAAAAAAAAAAAACTTCAAAGCATCTCTAAGTACAGTGGGGGCATAAAGAGTAAAAAACCAGAAAGAGGGGCACTCAGGTGGCTCAGTCAGTTAAGCATCTGACTCAGGCTCAGGTCATGATCTCACGGGTTTGTGATTTCAAGCCTAACATTGGGCTCTGTGCTGTCAGCAGAGATCATCTGTCTTCTGCTGTCTGTCCCTCTCCGACTCGTGCATGCACTCTCTCTTTCTCTCAAAAATAAATAAACATTTTTTTTAAAAAACCCATCAAGAGATGCACACAGAAGCCACGTTCTATGATATAATGAGCTGTTACCAATGGGTCAATAGCCAGGTATTATACCAAGGGAATCAAAAGGTACAGTTCCACCACCGGCCTCAGGGAGATTATGACCCCACTGGGGAGGTGGGAGGTGGAGGGACATGAGTGTGGCTAGCGAAGGGCTGCATTTGGATGTGCAACTGAATCACCTGGGTATTTTCTCCAGCTGCTGTAATCTGGTACCACAGATTGGGCATCTCCAAGTACAGAAACTTACATTCTCACAGTTCTGAAGTCTAAGATCCAAGTGGTTGGCAGAGGTGGTTTCTCCTGAGGCCTCTCCCCTTGGCTTGAAGGTGGCCACCTTCTCCCTGTGTCCCCACATGGTGTCCCCCCTATATGCATCTGTGTCCTAATGTCCTCCTCTTTGCCAGTCATATTGGATTAGGGCCCACCTATATGTCTTCACTGAACTTCATTACCTCTTAGAAGACCTTATCTATAATCATATTCTGAGGTACTGGGGTTAGGATTCAACATAAGAATGGGGGGGCACACGATTCAGCCCATCAGCCCATAACCCCTAGAGAGCTTTTGAAAGTACTGATGCCCAGACTGCACCTTCAGATATCCAGAGTCTTTGGTTTGGCCTGAGATCCAAACAATTTTTTAGAATTTAAAAATGGTGTTCAATTTCTTTGGGGAACAACAACAAAAAAACTCCCCAAGTGATTCTCAGCCAGTGTTGAAAACCACTAAGCTAAAGTAACACCTGGAAAATAGTGTATGGCAATTGCAGACCAACCCAAGTGATGTTAAGTCTAGGCACAACAGAAATTCACAGGGACAACCAAACTCTGGAACTGCATCTGGCAGAAAATCACTGTTAAAAAAAATCTCCAAAGCATCTCTAAGTACAATGGGGACATAAAGAGTGAAAAACCAGGAAGAGGGGCGCTTGGGTGGCAGAGAGTTGGACCAAGACTTTCCAGTGGCCCTTTGGGGGAGTGGAAAGATGTGCACTGACAGAGCAGGGTGAGCCCCACAGCAACTTTGTGGGTGGGGCCTTGTTTGAAGGAGTGAGCCTGACTCTCCAGAGTGGTGACATTGCTTGGTGACATTACTCGCCCTTATTTGGGGGAGGAAGTGTTGTATATAAAGCAGCTGCACAGGCAGGAGCCATGGGGGACTTCTGAGTAGGGGCATGATGATCACCCAAGATGAACCAGCAGGATGAATTGGAGGGCCTGTGGTGAGGATATTGTCATGGCAACAGGACCTACATACACACACACACACACACACACACACACACCACAAAATGGGCAAGGGGCACTGTACATAATGAATATACAAGCACAGCTCAGCAAGAGTTCACAAAACCTAAAGAACCCTTAACTGTACACAATAAATCATACAGTAATCTTTTATATAGTTCAGAATAGACTTAATGGCTGTACTGTTAGAGGACAGTGGTTCTATGTATGGGGGAGGGGATCCAGGGATTGAAGATTGGTAGCACATTTGAGGACAATGGCTCTGGAACTCTGGTAATTTCTGATTCTTGAGCTGGCAGTGGTTACATTGGTTTGCTCAGTGATAATTCAGTAAGTATAGCTGGCTAATAATTCCTGATTCATATACTTTTTTTTGTATGTACGCTATACTTCAATAAAAATCAAGTTTAATGTTAACAAATGTTTTGTGATACCCCATTGAATAAACTTACCAAATATATTTAGCCACTACCCTACGGGTAGACATTTCTTACTGTGATTACTACAGACAATACTGACATAAACACCTTTATAAACATAAAAGTAAAAGAAGAAAAGAATGCTTTAAGGCAACATGTATAAAGCTCTTTCCAGTTTACAAAGTGATTTTATATATAGGCATATACGTTTAAATGCATACATAAATATATTTAAATATATACATATATATACAATAATAGTTGTATGTATGACCTCACTGTTCCTACCATAACCTATAAGGGAGAGGGTGGGAAGCCCCACTGAACAAAGGAGAAATCCAAGGCCAGGCACAGTTCCAGGGTTTGTTTGTCCCTTGGCCTCTGGGTCACAAATGACAGAGGCAAGGCTTTGTCAGCCTTCAAACTGCCAACACCACATCTCTCCCTCAGGGCTGCCTCAGCCCATTGATGAGGGTTGGTTGCAGGCAGAAGAGAAGCAGCCCATTCTTGATGAAGTGAAAACCAAGGGCCACAAGCCCATAAATACTGCACCGTGGGGAAGACACTGTGACTGCAAGTGTCTGGATTCAAAAACAGGAAGGGGGAAACCAGCACAGAGCAGATTTGGAATCAGTCCATGGAAGTTGAATGAATAACTCCAAATCCTGCTTTCTCAGACACTTACTGTGGCCTCTGTGAGCAGGACTGCTCATTTCCTTGAGAATGTTTTTGTCATTTTGTCATCATGCTTCACATGGTGGGAGTGGTGGGGGAGGAGCCTTCAAGAGGCCACCAGAGGACGGATCCTACTGAGGAAGAAAAGGGAGCAAAGACAGGGGACAGACCTGGCCCAAGGAGAGGGCATAGAGATTGGCATAGGCCAAGCGGTTTCTCTTCCCACAATCCTATCATTGTGTAGTAGTCAGGGTCCTCCAGGGAAACGGAACCAACAGAACATATGGAGAGAGATACATAAAGATTTATCTTGAGGGACTGGTGCATGAGACTTCAGAGGCTGAGGGGTCCCACTGTCCACCATCTGCAAGCCTGAGGCCCAGAAGAGCCAGAGGTATCATTCAATCTGAGTCCAAAGGCCTGACACCCAGGGGGAACTGATGGTGTCAGTCCCAGTAGAGTCTGAAGGCCCAAGAACCAAGCATGCTGATGTCTGAGGACAAGAGAAGATGGACGTCTTAGATCAATTGATCAACTAGAGAGCAAATTCTCCCTTCCTTTGCCTTTTGGTCCTATTTGGATCCTCCATGGATTAGATGATGCCTACTCGTGTTTGTGAAGGTCTTCTTTATTCAGTTTACTGATTCAAATGCTAATCTCTTCTAGAAATACCCTCACAGACATACCCAGAAATCATATTTTGCTAGCTATCTGGACACCTCTTACCCCAGTCAAAGTGACATGTAAGTTAACCATCACACACTGGTCCTAACAAATACTGTAAAACAACATGGGGCAACCCCAGTGTGCAAGAACAACAGGCAATCCCTGTCTTTGCTACTTAGGTTCAGTGACAACTGGCTAGCACTCCACTCTACAACCCATCATCAGATGCAGATGCAGACAGAACCTTCATTTCTTCTCTGGGAAATGGATAGGAGCAGTTGTTCTGTGATGTGTGGATGTAGAAGAGACTGTGCAGATGCAAACCTTGAGTCTAGAACCTCCTGGGCAGCCATCCAACCCTCATAGCTGTTTCCTTCCCTGCACAGTGAAGATAATCGTGTTTACCAAGAGTTTTGAGATGATGGTTGTGAAGCCCATGGCACTTGGTAGGTCTCTGTTTTGGCTTAGCTTGTTGGTAAACAATCATCTCTTGGCTATACAATCCAATGTATTGATTTATGGGGTTATCTCCACCCCAGATCCAGAGGAGGTTATGATCTATCTTATCCCGATTTCCTCTCTCTTCCCTGAGCTCTTGCAGTGCTTTATCTCTTCCCCCTCATTTTCATGCTGACTGTATCATTGACGTGTATGCATGCAGCTTATTTCTCCTACTACACTAGGAGACAGGGTGGGAGCTAGGTTACTTATTTTGGGGTCCCCAGTGCATAGCACATTGAAGGTGCTCAGGAAATGTTTGCTGAATGCCTAAATGAGTACAATTGTCCCTGCTCCTTACCATGGTTTCTATCAGCAACCATCCAAAAATAGGTGATCCTTCTTCTGACCTATTATTGTCAGAAAGTCAATAGTAGCCTAACACATTGCCTGCATTAGTCATCTCACTTCACCTCATCGTGTAGCCATCTTATCATCTCACATCATCACAAGAAGATGGGTGAGTACAGGACAATAACATATTATGAGAGACAGAGAGAAAGAGACCACATTTACATAACTTTTATTATAGTATATTGTTATAATTGTTCCATTTTATTAGTAGTTATTGTTGTTAATCTCTTATTGTGCCTAATTTATAAATTAAACTTTATCAAATGTATGAATGTATAGGAAAAAACAGTATATATAAGGTTTGGTACCATCCATGGTTTAAGGCATCCACTGGGAGTCTTAGAACATATCCCTTGTGAATAAGGGGGCACTACTGTAAATAGGTGAACATTCATTGGACAGAATGGTCATACGATTCTCAATCTGAGGCTGACCTGATACATAGTCAATGAGGTCGATGTTAGGATTTAAAAGCATTTGAGGACCCTTTGATGTTCTGACACTATTTGGAGCCAGTTGTGACCTACTCTTTGAGACTGCTCAGCCAATACTCAGAGTTAAAATAAATAAAAGTTTATAATCACTCCCCCTTGGGCTAAGACTGATGTATAATGAGTGGCACCCCAGCCATTTCTCTTGCTTATCTGTTATGCTGGGCTGGCCCCCCACCAAAGCTCAGGGCCTGGAACCACTGAACCCCAGGAATCACTTTGAGAAAGAGGGTCAGCATCTGATGGTACCCACCTTCGTCAGTCAGGGTTGGGAAACACAGAGCACAGTCAAAGGGTTGACTGAAAGAGTTGAGAGAAGAAACATGGGTAGAGGGTCCAACAAGGGACTGTGATGTGCCTGTAAGATGACAACAATGGGAAGTCATTATTGCCCCTGTGCCTGAGGGGTGATGGGGAAAAAGCATTGCTGGGTCAGTAAGAGGTGAATCTACAGAGCAACCACCCATTGGCCTTGAGTAAAAAAATGCAGATGTTGCCAAAGCTATAGGCCTGGCAGGGGATGGGAAAACAAATAGCCCAACCTCTCTCTTCTCACCCTCTGATCTGCTGCTGGTGCCTGCCATTGGCCAAGCCCAACCAGAAGACAGAGGGTGCAGGGGTCTATGAGGCAATCCTTATAGGTCAAATGTCTAAGAATGGATCTGGAGGGGCAGACAGAGATTTAACTAACCAAATACCCCAAATAACATCTGCTTCCAGCCAAAGGAAATCCTGGACAGGGGCACTGGTAACATGTCTGAGACCTTAGTACATTTTTGCTCCAAAAACCCTCTCCACAACCCTCCTATGTGCCAGGCTCCAGAGAGTCACTGGGGAGTCATAATCCTGCCCAGAGGAGTCTACAGTCCTGGAAGAGAAACAAACAGTCATCTTTTTTAACCTTCTTGAATTTGGTATCACCTAGAGCACTGGAGGGGCTTCAAATCTCCAGATTGTGACCCAAGTTACTCCAAAATGTTCTCTAGACCCACATAGATTTCATATGAACTTCAGTAACCACTAGTTCATGATGGGTCACTGTTTACAAAACATTTTCATAGTATTGTATATAATCTTCACATTGTATCATGAGGAATGCAAGAACTAATATTACTTTTTATACTCCCTACTTTTTTTCAAATGAGAAAACTGACAGATGTAAAGGGAATCCAATCTTCATGACTCTAGAAACCCTGCCCTCTTACTGTAAATAAGGGTGGCTAAAGGCCTAACAAGGCTCCCAAACTCACCCTGCCTCCTAATCAGGCCTGAGGAAGCCTCAGGGCCCGGAGGTAGAGAAGACAGGGCTCAGGGGATCGGGACAGACCATACCACAGTTGTCTGAGCAGAAAGAGAGATGATAGGGGCATGAAATGGAGTGGAATACTCATGCCACAGAGCACCTACAGAGGTAAGAAAGTATCTTTGGCTCCTGTCTAACACCTTAGTCACTCACTCTTGTGCAAATAGTTCAGAATGCATGCTCTTCCAGTATCCAAGAAAGAGAAACCACCATGGTGGGCAAAAGCAGCAAGATTCTCAGCACATAGACCACAGGACAAGATGCACCCTACTGTACAACCTCATCTTCACTGGCAACTTCAAGATTTCTACAAGCATGTGCACTGATCCTTTGTGATTGCAATGAGTTGAGGAAGATCAAATCAAAGAAAGCAGAATAGTCAAAGCATAGATGCAAGGTAGTGGGTCTGGGGAGAACTTGGTTTCCATGACTGTTCAGTTCTATCCTCAAAATTACCGGCATTGCTCAGGTACTGCTTGCTGGAACTGAAGGTACTGCTTGCTGGAGCTGAAGGCAGCTCTGGGTTTAGCAGGGAAGCTGGCAGAAGAGTACCAAGTCCCTGGGCTCTTGCTTAACTAGGAGGTCATCCAAATAATTGAGGGACATCCCAACAGGAACTGAGTCTATAGACACAGTGGTGGCTGCTACATTTGCTACTACTATCAATGTCACTGAAGTCCCTACATAGGACCCACCTGGCCAGGGGGCCCCACCCCATCTATTGGCAGAGCAAATCTACCTCCAAGCATTATGTCTCTTTCACCTGTGAACTCACTAACCCCCAAGTAGGATTCCTCTTCCTTAAGGGACACCAATAGGCATGGCCTCTCCAGTTTCCTTGGGACCCTCACCACCCAGAATTAGGGGCCCTACATCCCTCAGGATTACATCCACCCAAGCCTTAGGTACTGTTGAGTCTTCTTAGTCACTTTTTCTGCCACGCATAAGTAAAAATATGTAGATTGTGAGCTTTTTGTCTTCTCTTGGTTACATTAACATGAGCTAATAATAATAAATGCACAGAACAGTTGAACTGTGGAATGGAGGGAGACAAGCAAAGGCTTGGGAGTCAGTAGACTGATTCTTCATCCTAATTCTGCTATGGACCAATATTCAGCCTTGAGGAAGTCAGTTTACTTCACTGGGTACAAGTTGGTGAGGGGATAAAAGCCCATGTGCTTTCCAAGTGACCCTTGATCCATAGTAGCCCATGATTATTATCTCCTCCAAGAGGAGCCCCTTCTAGGCACCCAGAATACTCTCATGTTAATCTCTGGGTTTTGTTCACCCTACCATGCCTTGTTACTCCCAAACCACCCCCAGATACCCAATGCCTCATGTACTTTCTGTTTTCTCTTGGATGTCCTAGGGAACATAATTAATAAAACTCATGTTATTCTATGAGACCAATTCATTCCTTTGTTCTGCAAATACCTATTGAATATCTATGAAATCCTTGGTGTTGTCAAGAAAGAAGACTAGGTAACCTTTTGGGACAGGGTTCTTCAATGTTCTCACTGGGTAAAGGAAAACCCTTTGATTTACACACTAAGATGTCCAAGATGAACATAGGGGAAGGGAAGGAAAAATTAGATAAAATCAGAGAGGGATACAAACAACAAGAGACTCTTAAATACAGAGAACAAACTGAGAGTTGCTGGAGGAGAGGGGGGTGGGAGGATGGGCTAAATGGGTGATGGGCATTAAGGAGGGCGCTTGTAATGAACACTGGATGTTATATGTAAGTGATAAATCACTGGGTTCTACTCCTGAAACCAATATTACATTGTATGTTAACTAACTTGTATTGAAATAAATGAAAAAATACAATAATAAAATAAAATAAGCAACACTAAAAGCTTCCCATTTCCTCTGCTCTTCTCTTCCCTTCCCCTCCTGGCACAGAGCTATTGGTTAAGGGAGTAGTTGGTAAGGGTGACTGGGTGCCTACAGGGATCATGGAGGATCTGGGAATTTTTTGTACTGTTCCTGCAACTTTTCAGTAGGTTTGGAACTACTTCAAAATAAATATTAGTTACTTAAAAAGCATGAATAGTGAGTGGAGAGTCAGGAACAGCTGGAGGCCAATGGATGGAATGCTTGGAGGTAGCAGAAGTCCCCCCAGGTTAGGCCACTGCATTGACCTGTGGACAAAGGTCCATTTGAAGAGGCCAGCACAGACTGAGAACCAGATGGGGATGGGGCTTGGGCTCATGTCCTGATCTGCCACTAATTCCATCATTTAATCAACAACTCCCTATGGATGACCTGTCCTCTGCCAGGCAGTGTTAAGTGCTATGTGGGCATGGAGGAGTTGCTTCATCTCTCTGGGCCTCAGTTTTCTCATCTGTAAAATGGGTTATTTGGACTAAGTGATGCTTTTGGGTCCTTCCAGTTCTCACCCTTTCTGAGTCTGTAACAAGAACTCTAGGATGCCTTGTGTCAGGGCCTTGAAGAGGGGCACTGGGGGCATTTGGGGTAGGTTACGTCTATCAGTATGAAGATGGCAACATGAGGCAAAGGGAAGAGAAGCAGGTTTGCAGTCAACCAGAACCCCTCAAAGTCCCAGTGCTACTCTTTAGAAGCTGTAAAGCCTTGAATTTGGACTAATGAATTAACCTATCTGAGCCTGGTCACTGCTCCTATGTAATATGGAGACATCAACACCTGCCCTGCAAAGTCAAAGCCTCTCTTCTTCCCCTTCCCCCTCGAACTGCATCTCAGGGCCCCACCAGCCCCAAGGAGCCTGCTTCATAATGACCTCCTTGGATGACAGGCACTGAGGCAACAGGAAGGACTGTTGTTTTAACTGCTCTGGGTTTCCTCCTTTTGTCTCTGGCATTATAAACAAGCCTATTCCCCAAAGCCACATCTGATAATCCAGCTGCAGGAGGTCAGCGGTCAAGCAATCAGAAATGCTTTTAGCTGGGATTAGGTAATTCAGAGCTGGACCTGATGTCCGCAGCAGGTCAAAACTAACCCATCCTCGCTGTCACTCAGGCTGCCTGGGCATAGATGCCCTTTGGGAAGTTGACTGCCGCCCAGACAGAGTGGGAGTGTCCAGGGCAAGGCTCAGCCTGTCCACACAGCTCCCATGAAACAGCTCCAAGCCTGAGGACCTTGGGCCATGACAAAAGGTTCCTGTTAAGGGAGGCTCTTTGTGGCATACAAAGCACTTTCACCCACTCTCAGTTATCCTTGGAAAGCATTTAGAGTGAAAGATCAGGGGCCCGGAGAGGAGAGGGATCTGCTTAGGGTCCAAGGAGCAGGTAAGGAGAAACAGTTTGAGTCTGGACTCAAACTGAATGCTCACACAGTTAAAGGCATCAGTTCACATTCCCCAACCATCTGGGCTCATCACAGCATCTGGTGAGTTACTGTGCCCCCTTTCACAGTCCGAGGAGAGCACAGTATTTCCTTCCGTATTCATCTACTATATTGAAATCAAACTAGTTAGGTGATAGATTCAATGAGGTGATAAATTTACTGTGTGTGATGTTATGCAGGAACCAGAAGACTTTTCTGGGTCTTTTTGGTATTAAATAGAAGAATAAATATATCGGTAAAAAATATAGTCCAAAGAACTCCCCCTTAGTCAGTTGACCCACTTAAGAATATACTAGATGCTCTAGATAATGCGCTCAGTTGAGCTTTCCTGCGAAGAAAGAGTTAATGTAGATGTTATTTGTGGTAACTTATCTCCCATATAGGCACTTATTTCCCTAAGTTGGTTGAGACAGGAGGGCAAAGAGACGGGGGGAAATAGGAAGAGAGAGAGGAAAAATGGGTTCGTTTCAAGATCAAAAGATGCTCAGAGATCCAAAAGGAAATACAAACTCTGGGGGTGGGGGGATTTTCAGGACTCTGTATCCTCCTGATAAGGAACGAATTCTTAGGATGGCTCCACCCTCCTGTCTGCAGCCCCAGGGCCAGGTCCCCTCTCCAGCAAGAGCAGGCAATGGCACCCACTCCTGGAGCTGGTGACCAGAGGCCAGAGCAGACACAGACCTGGGGAATAATATCCCCTAAGTCCACAACAGGAAAGAACAATTGGACAACACCTGCTTTGTAATATTTCATTAGTTTCAGGTACGGCTTATGTCAATTACACATGTGAACACAAAAATACTGGCTAAGTTTACCTATTCAAATTAAACACACATTCAAACAAATTTACACTTATTTGTAGGCATTAGTGACTCTCACTGAAGTCTAACCAAATAGTAAAACAGTTTGGTTCATCTTCATGATAAAAGTTTAAACAGAAGCGTTGAGATAGGAACTTCCCGTGGATGCTGCAACTTAAGCAGAAATTTAAGACAGTTTCACACAGAAATAAAAAATTGAAGGAAGAAATGAAATAATTCCTTCCCTTGATTTTTTTTTCAAAATATTAGATAAAAGTTTCTACTCAAATCATTTGAGAGTGGGAATTATTGAGATTAGAGCTGAGGCAAATAAATGCGATCACCAGACAGAAGGACACAGATTAAACCCATTATCTACTCAACAGATTAATGGAGGAGCTCCAGCAGGGCAGTTGGGGCCAGGTGTTCTTGCTGCTGCTTTCTGACAGAGCAAGCAACACATTAGCTCTGCTGAAGGCCCTTCACTCACCCTCAGTTCTTCTCCTTGTAACCCCATCAGCAGCAGGAGAGAAAGAGAAACAGGACATATAGACATTGTATTATCCATGATTCAGGTAATACAATTCTAAGTGTGTCAACCTGACCTACCTGTTTCTCTTTGTTTCCTGATGATGTTTTCAATTTATTTAACAAACCATGCTATTTGAGCATCTTATTATGAGCCTTTCAGTTTCATGACAGTAGAGAAAACGTGGCCAAACTGTACTTAGACTACCAAGGCATCAAGGTATCCACCCCATAACAAATCAAATCTAAGAAATGAATGAAAATAAACTTAGTATATATATATATATATATATGTATGTATACACACACATATACATATGTATATATGTATGTATATATACACACACATATACATACATATATGTGTGTATACATACATATATATGTGTGTGTATACATATATATATATATATATATATTTTTTTTTTTTTTTAAGGGGATGCCTGGGTGGCTTAGTCGGTTAAGTGTCCGATTCTTGATTTCGGGTCAGGTCATGATCTCACAGTTTGTGAGATAGAGCCCCACATCAGGCTCTGTGCTGACATTGCAGAGCCTGCTTGGGATTCTTCCTCTCTCTCTCTCCTGCCCCCGCCTCCCTCAAAATAAATAAATAAACTTTTAAAAGTATTAAAAGATGAATGACAGTTAATTTGGTAAAGATAGATGAACAGCATTTCAAGTAGAAGGAACAGCATGGGCAAAAAAAAAAAAAAAATCCCTGTGGCATTTCCCTCTTTTTAAAGGATGGTGTTGGTAGAACGTTGTATGGCATATATTTATTACAGGGTTCTAAATCCTGAATAGTCAGTGTTGGTTGTTGTTGTTTGTCTTTTGATTCTACTTTAATCTACTTAAAAACAAAACAAAAAATAAAGCTCCCTTGGAATGACACCAATCATAGGAAAGAAACTACGGAAACTGGAAGATTTTGGAGTAAGATTTTGGAGACAGGCTGGCCCAGGAAAGCTGCATGATTTGAACTGCTCAACCCTGTTCCTTTCACTTCAGAAATGGTACTCTTTTAACAGTGAAGTCTCATATACCTCAAATAGTTGGAAAATGAGCCATTTTGCATAAGTCAACTTTCCAAGTAACAAAAGTTTTACTTCTGTGTAACGCCAAGATTTTTTTCTATGCTCTAAATCACTAAAATTTTTTAAAAGAATTTATAAGAGACAAGAAAAAGACTGTTGCAATATTAACTATAAAATAAAATACAACATTTTTCATATGATATGGAGCAGATGCAATGCCATGGCTCAACAAATCCTATGTCATATTCCTCCTTCCTGAGTATATGACCACACTTTGTCCTTTGCAGTCAGATGGCCTATGTGACCAGCTCTTTCCAATGAAATGTGAACAGATATGGAGGCCTCAAGTTGGAACAGTAGAGCCAATTAAAACAGCTTGGACCCCTTAGTCACCACTTAAATGACAATAGCCCCAGAGGGTTGCCTGTGTAGGTGAGAAATAAACCTCCATTGGACTAAGCCACTGAGATTTGGGAGTTATTTGTCAATGCAGCCTAACCTAGCCTATCCACACTAATGCATGATATAAAAAGGAGAACAAATAAAAATATTTTTAAATTACATGGAAAGAAAGTACTCCAAATTTTTCTAATTTTTCTTAGGTGATGGTACCTACAGGTAATTAAAAAAAACTGGCTTTGTATATTTTCAATATTCTATCATGTAATACATTATTTTTAGTGGAAAAAAATTAATTTTATTTTAAAAGCCCCAAAAGTTATTGGTGGAGGGATAGACACATAGATGAACGGAATAGAATAGAGAACTCTCAAATAGACCCACACAAAGATCTCCAACTAGTTTTTGACAAAAATGCAAAATGAGAAAGAATAGTTTTTTCAGTAAACAGTCCCAGAGCAATTGGGCATTCTAAAGGAAGGAAGGAAGGAAGGAAGGAAGGAAGGAAGGAAGGAAGGAAATTAATCTCAACCTAACCCTCATGTCTTATACAAAAATTAACTCAAAATCACAGACTTTAATGTAAAATATAAAATAATAAAGCTTTTAGAAAAAATAGAAGGAAATCTTTAGGATCTAGGTAAAAGTTCTTAGACTCAAACACATGATCCAGAAAAAGAAAAATTGATTAAATTTAACTTTATCAAAATCTAAAACTTCAGTTCTGCAAAAGACCTCATTAAGTAGATGAAAAGAAAAACTACAGAATGGGAGAAAATACTTGCAAACTACATGTCCAACAAAGAACTGTTATCTAGAATATATAAAGAAACCTCAAGACTCATAAGGGAACAAAGAATCTGATTAGGAATTGGGTAAAAGACATGAGCAGATACTTCACCAAAGAGGAAATATGTATTGCAAATGAGCATGTGAAAAGACGTTCAACACCATTAGCCATGAGAAATCTTTACCTACCTATCAGAATGACTAAAATTTTATATGCCCACATTGCTGATGGGAATGTAAAATATTGCAGCCACTTTGGAAAAGTTTGGCAGCTACTTATAAAACTAAACAAGCAGCTACCATAAGACCCGGGAATTGCACTCTTGGGCATTTATTCCAGGGAAATGAAAACATAGGTTCACGCAAAAGCCTTTACATGAGTGTTCATAGCAGCTTTATTTGTAATAGCCAGAGGCTGGAAACAACTCAGGTGTCCTTCAATGAATGAATGCTTAAACAGACTTGTGGTACATCTATCCCACAGAATACTACTCAAGCAATGAAAAGGGAACAAACCATTATTGATGCACACCACAAATTGTGAGGCAAAATGTTGCATATTCTGACTCCATTCATCTTCCTTTCTTGAAATGGCAAAATTATAGAAATGGAGAACAGAGGAATGGTTGCCAGAGTTAAGAAGGGAAGTGGGTGTGGCTATAAAAAGGCAAAATGAAGATTCTTTGTGGCGCAGGTTATGTCTATATCTTGACTATATCAATGTCAATATCTTGGCTGTGATATTGTACTATAGTCTGATGAGATGCTACCATTGGGGAAAATTGAGTAAAGACTATAGATCTCTCTGTATTATTTCTTACACCTGCATATAAAACTACAATTACCTCAAAATAAAAGACTTAATATTTTGAAGAGTTTTTAAAAGTCCCAAGAGGGAGAGTGATCAAAATTTTTACCATGTGTGGCAAAGACTGTTAATACCCACCTCCCTTTCTTCTTACTCACAAAATCCTAAATATTGGAGGCTGCAATATATCTAATTAATAAAATGACATTTCCTAAATTCTTTTTTCAGGTGGGGATAACCAATGAGGTTTTTTTTTAATGTTTATTTATTTTTGAGAGAGAAAGAATGTGAACAGGGGAGGGTCAGAGAGAGGGAAACACAGAATTTGAAGCAGGCTCCAGGCTCTGAGCTGTCAGCACAGAGCCCAGCATGGGGCTCATGAGATCATGACCTGAGCCAGTCAGAAGCTTAACTGACTGAGCCACCCAGGCACCCCAGGATGACCAATGAGTTTTATGCAGAAGTCATTTGGAGGAGTTTCTAGGAAACCTCTCTCAAGGGTGCTAAAACATTTTCCCCCTCACTCCCTTCTCCTTCCAGATGCCTGGAACATGTACACAATGACTACAGGCACCATTTTGTCATCGTGGTGGAATCTAATACTAAAGATAAGAGATAGAAGGAGCCTACATGCCAATGGCCACAGAACTACCATACCAGCCCTGGACTGCCTCTGAGTTTTTCAATTAAGCCACTGAAACTTGATTTTCCATCATTTGCAGTCAAATATATATGTGCTACCGAAGTGAGCATACCTGCAGTCACATGTAATCTTACTTAGTGCACCATACAATTTACCACATCTCTCAATGCCTCACCTCCCCCTGTCCAGTCCCAAACATTCCCGTCCCCACACAGAGGAATGGTGACTTGGCTTGGGGCTTAGTTGTGCTTAAGGAGCAAGAGGAAGTCTGCAGAATTGAAAAACCAGAGATGGCTTTGATTCATTTATGTTAGAAAACTCTCAAGAAACTTAAGAAAAACAAAAATAATTGGGTAGTTAAAGGTAAGAGAAAAATGGAGAGTAGTACTGGCTAAAATCAAGAGGGAAAAAATTTGGAGGGAAAACTAGAAAAAATCAGGAGGGAGGGGAAGATAGGTGAAGATCTGTTGGATATTTTGCTATGAAATGACCCCATGGGGCTTCTTAGGGAGGTTTTAGTAAATAATTGGCTTTGGAAAAAAAATTTTTTTAATATCAGAATGAGTTTCTCTGATTCTACCAGTATGCTGCAAAATGCCAACAGGCAGCTCAAGTATATTTTGGTTATAAAAGAATTGTCTATGTGCCCAGGGTCCCCTAAATTAAATGCTTAGTAACTTAAGGGAAAGATAAGAAGAATGCAGGGTGCTCTAAGGAAGCACAAGCAGGAGAACATCTACTCTACCCAAACCATGATCAACTTTTAAAAATTGCAAAAATATTTTTGAAGAGGAATGTCACAGACATTCTATTTCTCTCTCTTTTTTAATGCAGAGCTTCAAGCAAGACACAGTGAAGCTTATGGTTACATGGGTGCAGTTAAATTTTGGTTCTTTTCCCCACCTACTAGTTATTTATGTAATTTTGGCTAAATTAACTAGTAGCCCAAGCCCCAGTTTCCTCGTCTGAAAAAAAAATTACCCCAAGTTCTACATGAAAGCATAAGTTTGAAAATGCCTGGCACCCTGTAGGTGCTGGATGTTAGTTCTTCCACTCTTCTGATGGTTCCTAATCTGGCTTCTGCCATGGGATGATGGGTAGTCTACTATGGGCTCCCCAAAGACCCGAGGATCAGTGATGAGAGACACATTCTTGGCTTCTCAGGAAGGGAAAGCATTTAGATTAGTGTATTGGGCAGAGGGGAAGAGTGTCTTTCCATCTGTCTCTTTTGCCAGGTAATAAGGTAACAAAGAGTCTGGAAAAAGCTGGAATGTGATCCAGTAATCCCTGCATAAGGAAAGAGAAGATCCTGGTTCAGCCAAGAACCTAATGTGAGTGCTGGAAAAACACTCCTTTCTCACCTGGGGGCTTGCTGGCTACTTCTCACCTGGGCAAGTGGTGGTAGGTGACAAAGCACCCAGCTCCCGAAACATGTTGATGGAGTCATGGAAATTCAGAGAATGGAAGCAACTGGTATGTTACAAGAAACTGATTTTCAAAACCAGAGCAATAAAACTCTATAGAGTCTGTCATTCTGGCAAATGTGGCCAAGGGTGGGTGGGAGGAGATTGGGAGATGATCAGAAAGGGTAGCAGAAACTTCCAGGATCTGTCAACAAGGGGGCATGTTGCCAGGGATAAGTTTGGGATGTGAGAAGGTCATGTGGGGTCCTGAGAACATCCAGCCCAATTCTGCCCTCTGGGAAAGCTTATGCTCTGCTCCTTGACCTTCTTCTCCAAGAAGACCCAAGGTCTATTCAAGGTCTAGGAAACTGGACTGCTCAGGACTTGGACCAGGTGACTGAGATGCTGTCTCACTGGGATAATGAGGAATCAGAGATTTCACACCATATCTCTGGACTTCTGATTTCTTCTCCAAAAAATGAGGAGGCTGGACAAGTTGGCCCTTAAAGACGTTGTCCATCCTGAAAGTCTATGACTCTACAAAAAGCCAGTGGCTCTCCTGAATTGTAGCTTCCAAAGAAAAGCAGCCCATAGCAGACCATCCCTGTGCCACCCTCTGCTCTTTGAAAGGCACACAAGGTCACACAGGTCTGATTCACCCCTGCTCTCAACTAAACAGAAAAATGTAACAACTAAGAGTTGACTGGGTCAAGGTGAGCTAATAGCATCTATAAACAAAGACCACCTCTCCCTCTCTAGCTTCTGGCTGGTTCATTCACCAGTCTGGGCCTCAGCCTATTCATCCTTTTTCATTAATAAAATAAAAACAAAATCCCTTCCTGTTTTGTAGGCTTGCCCTGAGGATGCCATGAAGCTGGTGAGTAGTGGGAGCTCTGGCAATGCCGTAGCTGGAGTTCTCAAACCTGGTTACATGTAATAATCTACCTAGAACACGACCTCAGAGATCTCTACCAAACTGGCACTTTCTAGTGGTTCCTGTGGGACTCTAGCATATAGCCAGGAATGAGAACCACTTCTCTCCAACTCTGAGTAAATACATGTTATTGCTAATAAAAGATGAAAAAGTCAGCTGAGTAGTTATTTAGCTTATACAACACTAACAACCCATTTGACTGATTTTTATATTAATGACCATTTATTTTAACATTGGATCTCTTGGATTTCTTTTTTTTTTTTTCATTTTTTTTAATGTTTGTTTATTTTGCAGAGAGGGAGAGAGAGAGTAAGAGAGTGCAAGCAAGGGAGGGACAGAGAGAGAAGGAGACACACAATCTGAAGCAGGCTTCAGGCTCTGAGCTGTCAGCACAGAGCCTGACACGGGGCTCAAACCCACAAACTGGGAGATCATGACCTGAGCCCAAGTCAGACACTTAATCAACTGAGCCACCCAAGCACCCCTGGATCTCTTGGATTTCTATAATGTGTTAAATTATTGTGGGAATGAAGAAATACACAAATAGAAGAAATAAAATCTTAAATTAATTTCTGTAAAGATCTTCTCCAAACCAGTGGTTCCCAAACCTCTGTCTTCAACACCAAATCATCCAAACCATCAGAGGTTTGGGTTGAAGTCCCAGATTTTCCAAACATCACTTCCTAGAACTGAATCCAAACTTTTGAGGGTGGGAATTGGTATGAGCCATCATTCTAGGTGATTCTGAAGCACAGCCAGGTTAGAGAATCACTGCTAACACATTCTGGGATGGGCACATCCTGCCAGTAAAGAAAGCCTCCAGGAAGGGAAGCAGTCATGTGCCCTTGAGCCTTCAGCCTCTGCTGACTGGGTCTCCATGTTCCCAACTATAAAACTATGGGCTCTGGAAGTACTCAGAAACATAACCCACAGGCTGTTTCCCACTGTTCGAGGGAGTGCAACTCCCATGTCACTACCAGGCCAGGTGGAGGACACATTCATTATTGGTCACCAGTGCAAGATTCCATACTGTGAACCCAAAAGGCAACTGCTGATGTGGGCTTTCTCCTCCTTCCAGCTTGCATTTTGTCTCACTCATAAAGCCTGGATTCCTTCAATACCCTGTTGGCCACCCTGCCCCATCTTCATTCTGTCATTCAGTAGATACGGACTACACCCCAGGCTGGGCATTGAGGCCACCCCAGAGAGCATGACAGGAGACATCCTGCACCTCGGAGCTTAGAGCCTCATCTGGAGACAGGAGAGAACCAGGCTGGGTCAGGAGAAGCAGAGGGTGCATCAGACTCAGCAATGTCACTGGGAGAGCCTGCTGTAATGAGGATCTCATAACACTAGCACCTGTTTATGTTACACTTTCCCTGACAGTCTGATCCCCACACAACATGTGGGACCCACCACTATCATCTCCATTTTGTGGTGGGAAAATGGAGAAGTTTAAATACATAAATACATAAAGAGATTTAAATACATAGAGACAGGCAGAAGCTGTGGAGGGAAGCTGGGGTTTGAACCCAGAAGCATGGACACCAGTACTGGTTTTCTGAATGGCTAAGTATCTTACCTGTGTGTGCTGTGTTAAGATATTGTCTTTCATTTATTAACCTAGTAAGGATTTTGCATACCTTACTAGGAGCCTTGGGAGCATGGACCCAGAGAAGAGGCAATGCAGGCTCTAGAAATTTCCAAGGAATCCTGAGTCCCCAGTATGCACTCCGGGTGGGGCACATCCCCTGGTGTCTCTGGACTCCTCATGCCCTAGGAAGGAGTGTCAATGGAGATGGGCCAGGGCCAGCTCCTCTAATGTCCAGGGCTCAAGGTGGAGCCTCTGTTACCTGCATCTACAGGTGGCAGGTGTGGACAGAGCCTTGGACGTAGACAGGAAGTTGGAGTTCTAAACCAGCTCAGCTACTTACCAGCTATGTGGCTAGGCAAGTGACTTAACTGCTCAATGCCTTACATACAAAACAAGGAGACATGCTTTCCTCAGAAAGTGCTAGGAAGGTTGCAATGAAAATTTTAAAATGGGTGTTGAAGCCTATTATGGTATGTATGCTCTTAGGCACTTTGCACCTATTCTTCTCAAATGACAGCCCTCAGTGGTTAGCCCCCTTAGGTACTGCTTCAGCAGAAGGCAGCTTGGCCCTGGACTACATTTCTTGCAACGTAGTGTACCTCCGATGATGCATCTGTGCAAGCCCAGCCATAAAGTCCTGGTCATCTTGCCCCTAGTCAAGGAAGCAGTCAAGAGCTGTCTACTTTCAGAACTTCCTGCAAAATTGGTTGAGTCTCCACCAAGACTCCATGGCAACCCACTTCTGCCTCTGCCAGTCCTATTTATTCCCTCTAAGGGCACCTCCCAATAAACCTCAGTACCCTAACCTGCCTCTCAGATTCTGCTTCCCAATGAACCCAATCTGTGGCAGCTGAGAGCATATTTTCATTGTTGTTGCTGCTATCAGTTTTTTTTTTTCAATTGTGGTAAAGTATACATAACACAAAAGGTACTGTCTTAACCATTTTAAGTGTATAGTTCCATAAACTATATAAAGTATAAAGTATATTCATATTGTTGAGTGGTCATCACCACCATCCACTCACAGATCTCTTCATCTTGCAAAACCTAAATTCTGTCCCCATTAAATACTAACTCCCCATTCCCCATTTCCCTAGCCCCTGGAAACCTCCTCTCTACCATTTCTGATAGAACCACCTTTTTTGTTTCTGTGAATTTGATTCCTCTAGGAATCTAATATAAGTGAATTCATATAGTATTTGTCTTTTTTATGGGTGGCTTATTTCACTTAGCACAACATCCTCAAGTTCATCCATGTTGTAGCAGGTGTCATAATATCCTTGTATGTATATGTATACCGCATTTTCTTTATGCACTCATCTATTGATAGATACTTGAGTTGCTTCCACCTTTTGGGTATAGTGGATGCTGCTGCTTTAAACATGAGTGTACAAAAAGCTGTTCAAGACTCTGCTTTCAATTATTTGGCGTATGTACCCAGAGGTGGAATTGCTGGATCGTATGTTGATATTATGTTTAATTTTTTGAGCGACCGCCATGCTGTTTTCCATAGTGGCTGCACCATTTTGCATTCCCACCAACAGTGCACAAGAATTCCAGTTTCTCCACATCCTCACCAACCCTTGTCATTAATTGCTTTTCAATGTAGGCTTCCAGGCCTCCTCCTAGAGGAGCCATGTTTTTTAAATGCCTTGGGCAGTTTTACAACAAATAGATTTGAGAACCACAGTTCTGAAATCTAGTAGCCACACCATCCTGCTCCTGCATGGATCTGATTGATACACATCTCCAAAATTTTAAAACAAATCACAAAGAATGGTGTAACGGGCATGGACCCTGATGTCCAAAGCCCTGGGTTCTTTGTCTTATTTGAAGTGACCTCCATGTCTTTGCCAGTAAAATGAGACCCTCAAAGCCGAAAAGCAATAAGGTCCATCTGACTCTTGTGCTAGAGCTCCAGGTAGGATCTCATTTAGAGAAATCATTTTTGCTGAGCATGGACAGACATTACACACACAGGGGAACTGGACACAATCTTCCACCTTCTCAGTGTTTATCTTCCTCAACTCTGCACATATCTCCCCTAGAGACACCCCTGGGGATCTCAACCTCACAGCTTTCCTATGTCACTTACTAAGGGTTAAGTGGGGAGCTTCAGGAGCAAGAGCATCCACCCCATGGTCAGAAGGAGCGAGGGCAGTGAAGGCTGTGGCCAACCGCTCCCATCCAGGATTTGTTTCCTTTCAGAGCTGTTGGCCATCCCTGAGCCTAGATAGGAGTCTGTTCCTTAAAACAGAAACCTGTTGGGGGGGGGGGCTTCCCTTCCCTCATAAAACCCTTGTATTCACTACTCCAATGGGTTGACAAAGCTCTTATAGAGGAAGAAGAATGAGATTTTAAAATTCCACAGACATGACTGTCTTAGAATGCTAGCAAAATCTATTCCACTATGAAAGCCTTCACTTTCCCCAAACCTGCTTGCTGACCAAACTACTTTAATTGTGGCAGTTAGAGTATCTTTCTTAAGCCCTTAGGTGTCTGTCAGGCACATGCTCTAGGTACTGGCACTATGCTAGATTCAGGAGGAAACACCACACACTGTAGTAACACTGCAGTGCTGATTTGTGAATTCTCAGGGTCAAGAACTTTGCCTGGGAAAGACTCTGTGGCCACTGAGTCTGTCCTTATAGATCAGTAACCTCCCTGGTGGGAAAGTGGGATGGATTGCTCCCCTGACTCCCAGAGAGCTCCGTTTCTCTTATGAAGGATGGCAAATACCTGTTTAAACTTCTTTTTGATATTCTGGTGAGGGGCCTTCCTAGCTGTGCCCCAGGTACAGGAAAATCTCATAATGCTGTGGGGAGGTGTGCAAGTAAAGCCTTATGGACATGACTCTGATTGGAAAGGGACATTGCTGGTCACCTCCTCTTTCACACTTGCTGACTTTCTCACTTGCTGACAGACGCCTGATTGGGTGACCACATGTTTCATGAATCTCTTCCAGCCACAGAGGTTGAATATTTGACTAGTCTAAACTAATCATGTAATTCTGTTTCCCTTATCAAAGGACATGTGATATCACCCTGGCCAATAAGAGGCTTCTAAAAAGGTTTTTTTTTATACATTAAAAAGAATACAAGTCAGGGATTCGTCTCTTCATGCTTTTGATTGTTGTTTGTGGATATGAGTTTTGGCACTTCTACAGCCACCATGTGACCACGAGGACAAAGCCAAAAGAATTCTAGAGTCTTAACTTGGTCAAGCCATTGAATTAATCAACCATGAAATCACTCTGCCTCTGGGCAACAAAATCCTTAACCTAAAAACACTTTTAGCTGGGAATTCCGTTTCTTTTAGCCAAAAGCATCCTAACACAACAGTGGCCCAACATGGAGCTTTGACCAAAGGATCCAACAGGACACAAGGCAGCATCAGCAGGGTATTAACTACAAACCTGCATTATCCACATGTAGAATAATGAGCTACCGCATGACTTGGCACATAAAATAAACTTACTGAGCACCTTGTCATATTATGGATGAGGAATCTGAGGCTTAGGGAAATTATAAGAACCAAATTCCGTAGTTCTTTATATTTCATAAATTGCTTTTATATTGGTCATCTCACTTAATCATTATAAAAATTACTATTATTATCTTCATTTTATAAGTGAGTAAGCTAAAGCTGATGTAGAATATTAAACTATTAATAGTTACATTGTGTTTTATAGCTTTATGCAGTTCTTTGTTCATCATAATTTCTCTAATTATTACCTTTAAATCGAATCTGTAAGGTAGAGGTTTGTAAATAAAGAAACGGGCTCAGAAGGGTCAACTTGGCCAAGCTCCGCTAAGGTCCAAAGCTGTTCTTCCTACATCAGTGACTCTCACAGTGCAGGCCCTGGACCCACAGAGTCAGCATCACCAGTGAATGTCTTAGAAATGCAAATTATCAGGTTCCACCCAGACTCACTGTATCAGAAACTCTGGAATGGAGCTCAGCAATCTGTGTTTGTTTACAAAGACCTCTAGATGATTTTGGTGCACACTTATATTTGAGAAGTGTTTGCTTTGTACTACAGCTGTCTCTTCAGTGACCTGTCCAAAGTTATCCTTCAGGTTAGCCAGAGCTCTTGGTCAAGGGCTAAGTGTTCTTTCTAATACAAAAAGTCAAGGCTAAACTGAAAAAAGAATATGGACTCCAACCATAAAGATAAAAGCTAAGATCACAGTTGATCTCAGGCTATAAAATCATGAAGCATATGCTATACTATAAGTAAAATATTTCCCTTCAACCTTGAAGAAAATTATTTTAGGATCAATAAGCAAAGATGATACTGTTGTATACTGTATACATCACATGATCAACTCATAGAACTTAAAACCCCAACTAGTGGGATGGCCAAGATCCAACCAAAGGAACTGAAGACTGCAGAAACTGATCCTTAATGAGCTGGTGAGGGGAAGGCAGACTATAATATCAATCACCTACTATGCACCAGACATTTGACAAATGTGATGTTGTCTCATCTCAAACAATCCCTCTTGGTAGCTATCACCCTGCCACGTAAAGTACCTGAGACTCAGGAACTTAACTAACTCGCCCAAGGTTCACCCAGTTAATGAGGAATGAAATCATTGTTCAGATAAAAGCCTGGTTTCCTCCAAACTCTGAAATATTTTGGCTATTTCGCTTTATTGTTGATTATGCTGCATCTGGGAGAAAAGCTTTCAAAGAAGCCCACATAGAGCACCAATGTCCTATCTGCAGCTGAGAGATTGGCTAGGTCCTCAGGACCCACTTACCCCTCTTTGCTTCTGAATCCACCCTACTCTGTACTCTGTGCAGGTGGTCAGGGAGCATCACGCTCATTTTTATAACCCTCAAATTGCCTAGCACAGGGCTCAGAACAGAACAGGTGCCCTTAAGTGTTTACTGAAAACATTCTCAGATACTGCTGTTGAGGCACAGCCCTGAGCTTCTGGAGATGATGGCATTGGAAGGAACAATATCTTCCCAGCATGTCTACTATGCCTCAGGCCACTGCTGGACAAATGAACCCTTGGTCTGAGCAACAGTGAAAAAAATCTTTCTGTTCCTGTGTGGTTGGATTGTATCAGCCCAGCACCTCCTGCAAGCCACAGGGTGGTTGCTCAAGAGATATTGTTGACAGATTGATTTACCGACTAATTTATACGACATACTTATCCAATGACATAGGTATCTTGGAGGGAGTTCAGAGGAAAATAACCAAGATGATTAAAGGATTGGAAAATGTGCTTTACAGGGAAAGGTTATGGGGACTGGGGTTATTTAACTTGGAGCTGAGAAAGCTGCTGAACACTGCATGCATAGGCTATTGCACTGGAAAGAAGATTTGGCTCCTTGACTCCATCCTGCTAGCTTTCCACCTAGAACACCAAAGCCCAGAGAGCAGGGCTATCATGCAGTCAGCAGGTCTAGGCGTTGTGACCACTAGTCCGGTGGTCTCTCAGCAAAACCAGGTCCCCTGCATCAGCACACACACACATGCATACACACACACACACACACACACACACACAAACCTATGTGCATACACATGCACAAACACACAAACACCCAGTCACATACACACACATTACAGGCATGCACACACACAGACACGCACATATAGACATGCATACCCACACACATATACACAAACATACGTTTAAGCACGTTGGTGCTGAAAATGGCAACGAGCTCTCCTATTTCCCCCAGCTTAGATAAGGAAAGCAGACCTGTCTGAGACCACCATAATAAGAGGATTTCTGGATGATGTTTACATATCTAAGAGCATAAACAAAGAATAATGCAGGTTATACTTCTCTAGAAATTTCCCAGAGCAGAGGATATTCTCACTGTCTGAGGTGTACTTCTGGGCTGTGGGAAGGAACCAGATGCCCTCCCGGGCCTCCTTCATGGTTACACTGCCAGAAGGCAGTGGCTCATGCCCCCTTGCCCATCACTATGGAGTGGACCTCCTTCTCCAAGTACAGGATGAGTCTGCAGTAGGGTGGAGCCCAATGGGAAGGTGCAGAACTGAAGCACAGAGATAATTAGTGTCAGTCATGCTGGACTTGGCTGAGAGTCTGCCCTCACTGGCTGTGTGCCCTCTGCAAATCACCCAGTTACCCCAAGTCTCAGTCTTTTTGTCATTAAACCTGGGACAGGAGGATGGCATTTGCCTCAACCAGGGATGACTAAAAAGAGCAACAAGGGGGAAAGAGGTTTGAGGCAGACCTGGGTTTGACTTAGTGGTGCTTCCATAATTTAACATCTCCATGCCCCATTTTCTTCTGTAGGAATGGGTGCAACGATGCTAACCCTGAAGCCAGTAGAGGAAATTCAATAATGTAATTCCTAGGGACTCCTGACCCTTTTTCCTGCCAATCTCTATATTCGCCCTGGCTCTTTATAGCCTTCTCTTGAAGTCTTGATCCTCTGAGAAGCAAACATGGCCCCTGAACCACCCTGCCGTGGGCCATCCTCACCCTGTAGGAGTGGAGGGGCACCTCCCCCCCACCCTAAGAGACTGAGGGGGTTCCTCAGGAGGGATTTCTCCCTCTCTGGCTCCAGTGACTGCATTGTCCACCCCCTCGGTGCAGGTGGGAGAACCAGACAGGCTATATAATATTAACATCCTGTAAATTAACGAGCAGGAACCTGAATCTTAGCAGCACCGTGTTTAAACATGACCTACCACCAAACAGCCCAGCAAGCTGGGGGAAGAGAACCAATCTTGCATCACCACATGCATCCTGCTCAAGACGTCCCTCCCAGAGTCTCAGGCTGAAACACCTCCTTTTTGGCTGTGACTTCCCAGAGCCAAGATAGTCTACCCCTGGGGCGGCTGACCCTAAGAGACACAGACCTACTGAGACTCAAAAAGACTCACCATCCTCTGCAGAGCAAAAGAGCATGGCCGGCTCCTCTGAGCCCTCTGAGACCCCAGGGAAGTGGCCAGTGGAGGAAAGCCAGACCACTGTGGATGCTTGCCCCTCTCTCTGAAGCTGATTCAGCCTCCCGGAGCCACAGGACTAGTGGCCTTCTTCTGGACAGCCCTTGCGGCTGCTCTCCTTGGCTTAAGAGCCCAGAGCCCCAGCCCCACAGAGCAGGTGACCTACCTCCTCTGCTTAAGCAGACAGTCCTTTTACATGAAAGCCAGACACCCAGCAGCTCTCCTCAGAACAGAACTGGATTATGACAAACTGAGAGAGGATTAGTGGAGGACACCATCTGCAGAGAGAATAATTAGCTTAGTGGGTTACACAGATTGTTCCTGACCCTCTGCCCAAGGTTTCACTCTTCAAGACTGTTAAATACAGCCCCCATGGGCTTTCAGGGAAGCCCTCCCAGCACCAGGGGCTCCCACCTGATTCCAGCTGCTTGGGTAGGCCATGAGCAGGCTGTGTGGACAGGGGGTGCTCCATGGAAACACAAGTACTGAGCTAGAAACACCAGGGGAGAAATGGTTAGCTGATTCCCATCTCCCTGAATAAATCAGAAAAGGAAATATGATGTCATTGCAAGACATAGGAATTCGGTGTATGAAGTCCTAAAAGAACAATCTGACAAGTACACATATCCATCAGCTGTTTTCTGTACCAATGCTGAATAACCAGTTTCCCCCTTGTAAGACCCTACTTACTCATTTTAGACTGAAGTGATCATTTTGGCTTTACATTGACAACACTTCTGGTGAAATTTTGAAGCCTGGAATTATCAAATCCTCTCTCTCTCTCTCTCTCTCTCTCTCTCCCTCCCTCCCTCCCTCCCTCCCTTCCTCCTTCTCTTTCTCTCTCTGAGAGCAGGAAACTATTCTTTCTTAGAAAATTCATGTTTAGGTTCAGGGTTGCTTAGAGGCAGGAATGAACTATGTAACTTGAAACTTGGTGGTTTCCTCAATGGAATTTAATGAGGTTAAAGAGTCACCTGCAGAAACAACTGGAACTGATAATGAATTGCCATCAAGAAACAAAGACTTAGCCAATGTGTGTTCAATATAAATATGACTGATCAGTTCTACAAATGAAATCCCTCAAGGCTTGCTTCTGGCTGACAGATACAGGGTTTAGTCCAATTAGATGTGCACAGATGTGTGTTACAGAGTGGAGATCACTCTGTATTTGAAATATAGGTGTATTAGTCAAGATCCTCAATGACATACAACCAATAGAATATTTAGAGATATAGATATGTAGAAATAGATTATGAGGGATTGGACTATGCAATTATGGAGGCTAAAAAGTCCCACATCTGCAAGCTGGAGAGCCAGAAGGACTGGTGATATAGTTCTTTTTTTTTTTCAATATGAAATTTATTGTCAAATTGGTTTCCATACAACATCCAGTATTCATCCCAACAGGTGCCCTCCTCAATACCCATTACCCACCCTCCCCTCCCTAATCCCAACCAGAAGGTGTGAAAACCATCTGATGATGCAAGTCCCAGCCTGCATCCAAAGACCCAAGAACCACCTAGAACCAGGAGAAATGATGTCCAAGGTCAGGAGAAGATGGATGTTTCAGCTTATACAGAGAGAAAAAAATCACCTTCCCTCCACTTTCTTCTTCTATTGGGGCCCTCAGCGGATTGTATGGTGCACACTCACATTGGGGAGGACAATCTGCTTTACTGAATCTACCGATTTGAATATGAACCTCTTTCAGAATCACCTTCAAGACAAGTCCATAAATGATGTTTTACCAGCTATCTGGGCATCTCTTAGCTCAGTCAAGTTGATACATAAAGTTAATAGTCACACTGGGCTTGCCCAGGTAATTTTAATAAGAACAAATATTGTCAAATACAATAGTCATTGGCTGAAATCCAGATTTTTTTTATGCCAACTGTAGAACATAAGAAGCACAAACACATTTCAGATGGTATGTATTGGTTCATTGAGTACCCGAAAAGTGTACAACATTCATTGGTATTCAGTAAATGCCAATTCATCTACCCTATGAAGTAGATATTATTATCATACCAATTTTTGAATGGAGAAACTGAGTCCTGGAAAACTTAGCTTTCCAAAAGACATTTGGCTGGCATGTGGTGGGGTCAGAATTTGGATCCAGGCTGCTTGGCATCAGCTTCCATGTGTCTAACTACTACACTGTACTTTTTGTGGGGAGAACAGCATAGGCCCAGAGAAGGAATGATTTTATTAAAGGAATAAGAAAGATAATGAAGTGTCAAGAAGGGAATGAGAAGAGTTAAAAAGCAAGAGAGTGAAGAAAACCAAGAAAAGAATGTTTCAAGTATGGAGGAATCCAGCCAAAGGCTGTTGAGACATCAAGGAAGAAAAGGTGGGGAAATGAATGCCCCTAGTTGCTGGCAGTGCAGAGAGGCTTGGTGGCTTCACAAGAGCTATTTTAGTAGACAGGTGAGATCAGAAGATAGACTGTATGTAAGAGCGTGGTAGGCAAATAGAGGCAGTTATTGGGAAGTTTGCAGTGAAAGATAGGAAAGAGAGAAGATGGTAACCAGAGGAGATGGCCTGTGTGTGCCTGAAGACAGAAGAGATAAGCCAGTGCAGGGGGACACGGAGAATGCAGGAGAGAGGAGACAATGAGTGGAGAGTGGGGGGAGGGGGGGTCACAGCTCATTATGGGACTTGGGACTGGCATGTAAATTCAGCCATTCAGACACAGAGTAAAAACTTCAGCAGGTTTCCACATCACCCAAACAAGGAAACCTGTAGCCTATGGACAGTCATCACTCCCAAGAGTCTTGTCTCTATGATTTCCAGCGACCCAGTAAAATTTGGGACTCTCTAGTCAACCTATCTTTCACCTTTAGCATTGTTCATACCACTCTGTGTTTCCTTTTGCATTTATTCTTTCTTTCACTGCTTTGTCTGTGCTGGTGCTTGCATTGTGTCTTCTGAAATCTACACTATCAACCTTTTCATGGAGCATTGCCTCTGCTTCCTTGCTGTAACTGAAGCCCAACCCTCCTAATCTCACCACTTCCTCTGCAGCCCTTGAGGGAATGCTGTGTCACCTCTCACACCTTCCTAGGAATGGAACTGGCTTTCCACAAAAACTGCTATTCTACCATTTCTCACTGTCATACAAAGTCCCTTCTCCCTTTGAAGGGCTTGCCATCAGGCTTAGCTACTACCCACCACTCCTCATTACTATCATCTCATGGACTCACTCTGTCTTCCTCAGTCTTGGGGAATTTGGCACCCAATGATGCAGAATCTCCCTTTCTGCTTCATTCCAGCCAACATTCTCTGAGATCTAGATGTCTCTGTCACACCCAGCCCACAAGCTGGCTTCAAATGCCCTTGAATCAATACTCTATGTCTATACCCCACGTCACCAGCTCACTCCCATGTCCATTCCCAAGGTCTTCTCTCCCAGACATGCTTGGTTCTGGAAACCTCAACTCTAAGATGTCAGTCTCAGGCCATGGCCTTCTATCTCTGGCTCTCTTCCTCTCTTCCCCCTACTACAAGTGTTCTACATGCTCAGCAGAACTTAGTCATTCTCCTCAGATTACTTTGCCCCCTTCCTACCTCTGGATCACTTTGTACCCAGCCCAGTGCCCATGGTACATTCTTTCAGCCACTGTCTTGCTGATCAATCCAGCCATCTCTTTCTTCTTTTCCACCCTCAGGGGTTGGAAGCTCAGCTGAACTTAGTCACTCTCCTCAGATTCCTTTGCCTCCTTCCTATCTCTGGATCACTTTGTACCCAGCCCAGTGCCCATGGGACATTCTTTCAGCCACTGTCTTGCTGATCAATCCAGCCATCTCCTTCTTCTTTTCCACCCTCAGGGTTTGGAAGCTTCTGGAGGAATTCACTCATTCCAGTGGATTGAAATTTCTTCCAACTCCTGGTATCAACATTATCTGGGCATCCAGTGCTACTCCTCAGTGCTTCTACATTTCTCTGGTCAGGTCCAGTCCTCACTCTATCTACTCCAAACCATCACCAATTTTTCCAGGTCACTGCCTCAACAGACTTCTGACCAAGATAATAGGAGCTGGGCTTTTTGTCCATAGGATTAAAATCATTCCTCTGCTACTTGTCCCTCTCTAGGCGTTGACCTCTTTTTACTCCCTCCTCTCCAAGAAAGACCCTCAGGAAAGCTTTAGACCTGGACCAATATGCATTCGCCAAGTGTGGTAAAGTCTTTGACTGAATTACGTTTTCCACAGCTTGGGTTTAGGGGATATAAGGTTATCCTTGTATCTATCACTGTCCTACTCTGTACAGCTATTCGTCCAAACTTCTGCTTTCCCCACCTGCCCAAACCCCATTAATGCCCCCTCACCCTTAGCAACAACATCATCTGTGCCCTACTATTGTAAAGTAAAAATCATAATGTGGTCACTTTTTTCTCAAATAAGCAGTTAAACAAGTTCCAACCCCATCCCACATAGATGGGAAACTCAGTACCCTTCCCCATGTCTCTGAAGGGATTCGGGGGACTAGAACTTTCATCTTCGTGCACCAGAATCTCATTTACTGCTGCCAAATTCCCACTCACTGAGTAGCTTTTGATTTGTTACTTTTCTCTGTCCTACATTGATCTTAATTTCTTCATAACCAGATCATTGTGCATACTAGATGTCTGTGATGTAGGGGGTAAAGATGGGCAGTTCAGATTATGTCACAGCCCAGTGAAGAAGGACAATTTAAAGTGACTCTGGTACATCCCTGTATGCCAAAAGGGATGTATGCCTTGGTCCTCACCCCTTCCCGCCAGTGAGGACTTTTCATAGTGGCCCCTCCTCTTGGACACTAGCTTCCTCCATTGTTCCCTCTTCTTCAAATTCCTCCTTGGAACTCCCCAGATTCCTCACCTCTTCTACCCCTAAGGCTTTGCTATTTCTTTTTCCCCAACAAATGTTTTATTATCCTCAGGCAAAAAGACTTTGTTGTTGGGGCAGGTGAGATCAGTTGCTTACCTAACTGCCATGTCTGCTTTCTTCACTGCCAATAGGACCCCACTTTCTGAGGCTGAATATTGAATGTCCTGTCCACTTCTTATGCAAAGCCATTTATGTGGCCTTCTGCCTTCTGCTCCAGTATTCCCCAAGAGCTATCTTGGCACAACCAAAGAAGCCAATTAAGTTATTCTAAAAAATTTCTTCCCAAGATGATGCCTCCCCTGGCCCCAAAGCTAACTTCCACATCTGTCTCTCCCACATTGAAGTTAGGGTCCTGTTGTATAATGGCCCTTCTCAACTTTCTATCATGACCCCACACCTCTACCTGTTCTTCGTTTCATCATCCACCCACTTCTCTTGACCTAGAGGGAGAAGTGGTCCCCAACCTGGCTAATCTACCAGACTCCATCCTCTTTCTCTGTCTTGACCCTCAGTCCCCAGTTAGTCCTGCTCTGTCTCCACAAAGTCATTTTCTTCAGGCATCCATCCCTGTCTGGACTGGGTGTCCCTCCTCTCCTCCTGAGTGCTCTGCCCTTATCTTCAAACAGCACTATTGTGATTGGTCTGCTCCTCTCCTAGACTGGAGACTCTGTGAGGACAAGGCCTGTGTGTTCATTCATTCAGTCAATATATATGAAGTTTCTGCTCTATGTTAGATGCTGTTCTAGGGACATGGTCCCTACAGTGAGCAGAGCAAAGATCCTGCTCTCATAGACATTCATTCTAGTGAGGGGAACAAAAACACATAGCAAATAAATACATGACAGGTGGTAATAAGTGCTGTGAAGCAAAATAAAGCAGGATGAGGATACAAAGAGTGAGAAGAAAGGACTGCCTTTTTAGGGACATGGTCAGGGAAAGCATCTCTGAGGATGTGACATTTGGTTGAGTTCTGAGTGAAAAGAACTAGTCAGATAGGTACGTGGGAGAAGAGCTTTCTGGACAGAGGCAAGAAAATGTTCAAAATCCCCAAGAATGAGCTTGTCCCAAAGCCAGTGCAAGGAACATGGGGCACATCATAGGATATTTTATAGGATATATCTGTATCTCACACCTGCAGTGGAATGGCTTCTCTCACATGCTTCATAAACATTTTTTTGAGTAAATGAATGATTGCTTAGAAACATGCTGAGGCTTACTGTGTATGTCTCCTACTTTCAGGGGTCCTTGCCCAGGGAGACTAAGGGTTCCCACCCATCTAACAGGTTGCATGCTCACAAAGCCTAAATTTACCTTTTGACAAGTCCCCTATAGGGTAAACCTTTGGCTTACATGATAATTTGTCCTTAATGGAGCTCCTTTTATGTTAATGAGCAGACTTCCTGCCCCCACTCCCCAGGCCCAAAAAAGTTTCCCAAGATGACTGATGACTGTCCCTTTCTCAGGGCCCTGACAGGAAGTAGGACTTGCAATGTACATTGGTGACCAGGGGAGATATCCTGCAACCTAAACTCCCCCACTTCCTGGTTCTGGCAAATCGCTTTATTTCTGTGAACAAGAAACCCCCATTGCCTGGTCCATCTCATGACCTGATTTGACCCAACTTGGGCCTCAGAAATTAGTTTCTATAACAGTTAGAGACTGAATGTCAATACACATAACTCTAAACCCAAATACCAGTGGCTTAAGAAGTGGGTGTTTTTTTCTCTCATGTCACAAGTCCGGAGTCCAGTAGTCAGTGGCTGGTGCAGTAGCCTTAGCTGTCATCAGGGATCCCAAGATGGGATACTCACTCCTGTGCTTGTAACAGGACTGATAGTGCTCCTGTGATCATCTCTGCATTCCCAATTGGAAGAAAGAAAGGGATAATGGGCAAATGGGCTTTCCAAAGCCCAGAAAACCTACCCAGGGACTATGTCACATAACCATTCCAATCTGCAAGGGAGGCAGGGAAATGTTTTTCGGTTGTGTACATTGCCCCTCTGGGAAAATTGAGGTCCCATTGGTAAGACTAGGGGAGAATAAATCTTGGATAGACGACAAAGAGTCTCTCTCAGAATCAACCCTCTTGAGCTACCCATCATCCATGAATATCCTTTTTCATATTCATATTCATGCCCACTAAGAGTGATGTTTTCTTTCTGTTATGTCTAAATGTGGTCCCTGTAGCCCAAAGGTCTAAAAACTAAAAGTCAAAGATTCTACCTTAGCATCCCCCATATGCAATGACAGAAAAGGAAGATAACTGTCTTTAAAACTCCCATCAAGGAAAGAGAATAATGGGAAACTCATTGCAGTCATTGGTCCATAACAATTCTGGAATATTCTAAACAGAACACAGAATAAGCATGGACTGTTTGTCTTGACCATGGACTATATTCCTGGCCAGTTGCTTCACCCTCTGGGAGAATTTCTCTTAAGCATTTTCCTCACTGTTTCCCCTCTAGGAGGTTTTTCCTCATCCATTACTCCCCTTGCTCCATCTCAGAATGGTCTTTGGAAGAATGACTTTCCTTAGAAATTCACAGCTTTTAAAGCTCACCTCCTATTTGCTTCGGTTTGGTTTGCTTCGGTTTGACTTTGGTTCTAATTAGCTCCAGCAAATTCCATATGCAAACAACCACACAGAACCAAAGATCCTATCTAGACTTAATTTTTAGGGCTGCTTGCCTTTTTCTGTAATCCCTTAGCCCATAAAATATGACTACTGACCTGAGGTAACTTCTAACAATAAGCTCCAATCAGAAGGTTTAATCCTAACTTTATTAGGAGATCAATACTTTTGCCTGATGGGATAGCAGTCCAGTCTTATCTTACTGTGGCTGTCATTCTCAAGTCATTATTTATAAATTGTTTAGTTTGAAGTATAGAAAGAGTTGGGTTTTTTGATCCTGTAAGACTCCAAATTACAGTGATCTCTTTGGACACCCATGTGGATAGCAGGCCAAAAGGTGGAAGCAACCCAATGTCCATCAGTGGATGAATGGACAAACAAAATATAGTCTATCCATACAATGGAATATTATCCTGCCTTAAAAAGGAAGGAAATTCTGACACAAGCTACAACATGGATGAACTCTGAGGACATTATTCTAATGAAATAAACTCATCACAAAAGGACAAGTGATTCTAATAATATGAGGTGCCTAGAGTAGTCAAATTCATAGACAATTAAGATGGTGGTTGTCAGGAGCTTTGGGGAGAAGAGAATGGGGAGCTATTGTTTGCTGGGTACAGAGTTTCCATTTGGGAAGATGAAAAAGTTCTGGAGATGGATGGTGTTGATGGCTGCATGACAATCTGGGTATACTTAATGTCACTGAACTGTATACTTCAAAATTATTAAAATGGTAAATCTTATGTGCATTTGCCATAATTTTTAAAAAATCATCTTTAATAAATTTATAAGCAAAAAAATTGCAATGTTCTCAGCATAGATTGTAGACTGTAGGTGAAGGGTATATCTCTAAGATGTATTTTCATCCATCTCTGCTTGCAGACTGCCCTACTCCAGTCTGAATTTCTCTCTCTTTCTCTCTGTATTTTGCTGTCAGAAGTCTGTATTTTTCTTACCATATTCCCTGATGCTACAGCTTTGTTTGGCATATGATATACATTCCAAGGTACAGTAGGTGACAGTTTAAAATGTCTTCAAATGCATCATGAGGTTACTAGTTTTTATTCTGTAATATCTGATATATTAATATCTCTCTACCTACTTTCTTCATTCAGTTACTTTCAAATACTAGGTTGTCAGTCCCACTCCTGGTACCTGTCTGCCTCAGGTAGGAATTGGTAGAATTGTGTGGTAGAAGCCACCAAATTATGGCGGTTTAAACAGAAATGGGTTTGTTTTCGTTGTCTGATGAACAGTCTAGAAGTAGGTAACTGATGGTGTTGGTTTGGTGTGTAAAGGTTAAGACCTCTCTGATTTGAATAGCCTTTTTCTTAGGGTCCAAGATGCTTCTGAGATCCCAGCCATGTCATCTATCTTCTTGGCAGGAAGAGCAAATGATAAAGAGAGACAAAAATGTGTGTTCCAGAAGTGCCTGGGTGGCTCAGTCAGTTAAGTGTCCAACTCCTGATTTCAGCTCAGATCATGATCTCACAGTTCATAAGTTCGAGCCCTGCACTGGGCTCTGTGCTGACAGCATGGAGCCTGCTTGAGATTCTCTCTCTCATTCTCTGCATTTTTTTCTCTCTCTTCTTTCTCTCTCAAAATAAGTAAATGAATTTATAAAATGTGTGTTTCAGGTGGATATGCTCCTCTTAAAACACTTCCCTGATATACCAGCTAAGAACTGCTACTTATATGTTATTGGGGACAAACTTTATCAAACAGCCAGCCCTCTCCAAACATGAGAATTCTGTTAGTAATGCAGAGGAAGGTAAATGTTGGAGAACAACGAGAATTCTCTGTATCTCTACTGACGAAATTCAAGTTCTCTTGAAACCACAAGCCAGCATCTCATAGCCAATCTGTCAACTGCCCTATTAGACTGCTTTCACCTTACTTTGGTCATTCTTAGTAGGTAGAATAAAGTTTTTAGAAAATTTTATTTTTATGTATTTTCTTCCAATGTACCTATGCTATATATATGTAAATAAAAGTTATGTGTGCCATGTAAGTTCCTTTAGGGAACCAGTCAAGATTCTACAGAAAAACAGAACCAAGAGGAGAGATAGATAGATGATGATTTTAGATAGATAGTTGATAAATGATGGTGATAGATAGTAGATTTATAGATTGATAAATTGATAAATGATTGACAGATGATGGTAGATGATAGATAGATAGATAGATAGATAGATAGATATTAAGAAATTTATTTTAAGAAATTGGCTTATATGATTATGGTATGTTAGTATATTAGTCCAAAATCTATAGGACAGGATGGCATTCTAGAAACTTAGGTAAGAGTTGGTGCTGCAGTCTTAAAGCAAAATTTCTTCTTTTTCAGGAAGTTTCAGTTTTTTTCTTGAGGCCTTCAGTTGATTAGAAGAGGTCCAGCAACAATATCAAGAATAGTCACCTTTACCTAAAGTCAACTAATTACAGCTGTCAATCACTCTTGGAAAATACCTTAGCAACACCTAGATTAGTGTTTGATTAAATGGGTACTATAGTCCTGTCAAGTTGGCACATAAAACTGACCATCATAGACAGGTAACACAACGTAGATGAAATGGCACTAATATCGGGTCAGAGCCTTGGGTTCCAGTCTGAACTCTGATATCTAGTGATGTTCCCTTTGCTCTGGGCCTCATTCCATTATCTGGAAATTTAAGGGCATGGACAAGAATACCTTTGTGTTCCCTTCCAGATGTAGTATTTTTAAATATTAAATATTTTAAATATTCTGATTTTAATTTAAATATTAAATATTTTAATTTTAATATTTGATATGTTAAAATATGACTTTACTGTGTATTTTTTTGTACTTCTAGGATCCACAGTCATGTCTTAGTATGATGATGAAGGTGATAAAAACAATATTGATCAACATTATAGAATATGAAGATTCCCCCCCAAAATTAAAAATAGAACTACCATGTATGATCCTGAAATTTCACTTCTGGGTATGTATCCAAAATAAATAAAACAGGATATCAAAGAGATATCTGCCCCTCCATGTTTATTGCAGCATTATTCACAATAACCAAGATATAGAAACAACCTAAGTGTCTACTGATGAGTGAACGGATAAAGAAAACATGATGTGTGTGTGTGTGTGTGTGTGTGTGTAATGAAATATTATTCAGCCATAAGAAAGAAGGAAATCCTGCTGTTTGTGATAACATGGATAAAACTGTAAGGTATTATGCTAAGTGAAAAAAGCCAGACACAGAAAGACAGTTATTGCCTGGTCTCACTATATGTGAAATCTAAAAAAAAAAAAAAAAAAAAAGTCACACTCATAGAAACAGAGAGTTTAAAAGTGGTTTCTGGGGCTGGGGTTGAGGAAACAGAAATAGGGGGAAGTTGGTAAAAGGGCACAAACTTCCAGTTATACGATGAATAAGGTCTGAGGATCTAATGTAACATGGTAACTACTACAAAAAAAAGTTGGTGATAAAGGATGAAAAGAAAAATAATGATCATATCTGCCCTGAATCACTCAAACATAGCTGAAATCTCCAGGTTATACTGTATATCATAGTCTTCTGAAGGAAGCAGTTATGTAAACTCTACTCGAACACTAACTGGAGTCTGTGAACATAAACATCCAGGTCTTATCTAGAAAATTACTGAATCCGGCAATCTGCAATGGCTGTTAGTATGGCCAACTGTTAAGGTCAAGGTTTCAACACTAGTTTTGTGATCTTGTACAAGGTATTTAGTCTCTCTAAGCCTCAGTTTCCTCATATGTGAAATGAGAATGACCATTATTATATCTATCCTATGGAATTATTGCAAGGATTAAAAAGAGATAGTTAAAGCTCCTGGAATATAACTCTATTTACTAACAGAAAGTACTCTTCAGCATTCCTTGGTAAGTACATGAAATTGTTTTGTTTTTTGTTGTTTTTATGACCAAACAGGCCTGTAAGATAGATGAGCTGAGATGCATACATTCATTCCACAAACAGTAAATAAGAAAAGGCACATCAAGTACCATTAAGTTCAAGAGTGCTGGACTCTGTGGCTTTTGTATGGATCTCATGGGAGATCTGAGAAAAGTCCATGTTTAACTAAAGAACATTGGGTGTGGCCAAAATGAGCCACGTTCATAGGTAGGTCCATAACCTCTTTCTCTCCTGTCAATATCACCTCATGATGCTTTCAATTATTCAACTAACAAACACTTACTGAGTACTAGCCACCATCCAGGCCCTACACAAGGCATCAGGGCCCCAGAGAGGAAGAAGGCATTGTCCATGTCTTTGTGGGACATGCAAGCTATAAGGAGAGGCCCTCAATAAACAGGTGAAATGTCCTGTCATTATGACAAAGATAGTCACATTCATTCAACAAGCCTACTATGGCTTGGAGAACAGGGAATAAAATAGTCATCAATAAAATGAAATACTCTCATGACTTACAATCTAGGGGGAAACAGTCATTAAAACTAATCATTCAAATGGTTAAGTGAACACTTACAATGTGCAAAGTGCTGCTGGTGATGCATTTAGTGCCATAGACCATGTCACAAGGGCTCAGGAAAGCTTTCCCCGGGCAAGAGATGATTAAGCTGAGACATGAACCAGAATGATGGAGGCAGAATGAGGGAGGAGAGACTGTTCTAGGAGAGAAGACAGTGTATGCAAAGTTCTGGAGGGAGGACAGAGGAGGACTGGAAAAGTGTGGATGGGTAAGGCCCGGAGGCAGTGGGTATAGCCACCAGGATGGACTGGACAAGAAAGAAGAATCCAGATCATTACAGTGCCTTTTAAGCCTCATGAAGTCTTTGGGGCTTACTCTGTGAGCAACAATTGTATTGCAAGTTTGAAGCAAGAAACTGACATAGTTCAACTTTATGTGTGTTATATATTTGTGTGTAGAAAAAAGGGAAGATAGAATTTACATAAAATAAAATTCAGAGATCTTAAGTGAGGATACATGCTGGAGTAACCAACCCTCAAAACAAGATGCAGGACGTTATGATCACTTTAGCAAGTTCCCTCTTGCCAGCGTCCATCCCATAATCAGACTTGTTTTGTATGTTTATTTACTCTGGCAATAGTGTAGAGAATGGGTGATGGGGGTGGGGGCAAAAACTGATGAGGGATATACTTGGGTAGTAGCAATGGGGATTGAAGTGAAGGAGCTCAATAAATAGAAGAAAACATTAGTAGAGCTTGGAATGTCTGGGAAGGAACAGGGGAGGGGCAGTCAGGAATGACCCACAAGTTGCTGGTTGGAGTAGTTGGAGGGATGCCTAACCACCCTGGGGAAGAAGGATCTGGAAGACTTTCCAGAAGAGCTAATGTGCAGGCTGAGTTTTGCAAAATCAATGAGAGTTAGCCAGATGAGGGAAGTGAAAAGTGCATTTTAGGAAGGGGGTGGCAAAGGACAATCTCAGGGAAGATCCTGGGAACGAATACAGATGAGAGCACCTGGATCTAGCCTCACCTTAAATATACCCTAAGACATTTTACTTCTGTGCAACAATAAAATCTCACTTGGTCTAAGCTAGTTTGAGCTTCTGATGTAACAGAGAGTTGTGGTTATGAGGAGAAAATTGAGAGGGATGGAAAAGGAGATGAGAGCAGCCTCTAGGTCCAGGGTGTTGAGCCCCAGATCAATGCCACTTAGGAGAGAAGTCAAGAAAGAACACATGAGTTTCCATACACAGTGACTGACCTGTAGGACCTACCCCAGGACTGTGGGCAAGGACAGCTCCCACCCAGTGGGTCTAGACTCGGAGACTCACCCCCTCAAACCACTGTGTCAGGATCCACTCCCCCTGGCAAAACACCCCATGAAAATCCTGAGCCCCCAAGGACCCCAAAAACCTAGCAAAGCTCCCCAGTCATCCATTCTATGGGAGAAGACTGAGCACTTTAACACTCCCCAGGCTGGGGGTAGAGGTGAGAGGACACATCCATTGCATAAATTTGGAAGTCATTTGCAATGGATGGACATTGAAGTCATGTGGCTAGAAAAAAAAATCCCTCAAGAATATGTGACCTGTGACCATTGAGGACATTATGCTGAGTGAAAGAAACCAATCACAAAAGGGCAAATACCGTATGATTCTGCTTATATGAGATGTCTAATGTATTCACCCTCGTAGAGCCAGCATGTAGAACAGTAATTGCCAGCGACTGGAAGAAAAGGAACACGGAGAGGTGCTCATCAATGGGCATAATGTTTCAGTTACATGGGATGGATAGGTTCTAGAGACGTGCTGGATGATGGATTGCCTGTAGTTAACAAGACTGTGCTGTGCACCTAAAAATGTATTGAAGATAGATCTCATGTTAAGTGTTACCATAATAGAGCTTTTATTTTTTTATTTTTTTTTTATTTTTTTTTCAAAGTTTATTTATTTTTGGGACAGAGAGAGACAGAGCATGAACGGGGGAGGGGCAGAGAGAGAGGGAGACACAGAATCGGAAACAGGCTCCAGGTTCTGAGCCATCAGCCCAGAGCCTGACGCGGGGCTGGAACTCACGGACCGCGAGATCGTGACCTGGCTGAAGACGGACGCTTAACCGACTGCGCCACCCAGGCGCCCCCATAATAGAGCTTTTAAAAAGAACATGTAGTTTAAAAAGAGAAGAGGGTAAGGATCGAACAATGGATGACACCAACATGTCAGGGACAAATAGAGGAAGAGAAGTCTTCACAGAAGGCAGAGAGTGAATGCATGGAGAGAGAGGTCATTCAGGAGAAAGCAGCTTATGAGAAACCAAGAAACATCTGCCAAGGATGACAAGGATGGAAAGGGATCCATGATGCAGCAACCACATGTTGCAAAATGACACCCTCTGTGAGATTAACAAGAGTGTGAAGGTTGCCAGAAAGAGAATGGGTAAGTTGGAATGAGGAGCCCGAGGCCCTCGTGGGAAGGAAGGGCACCCCCTCCCCATTCCTTTAACCCTAGTAATTTGCAGGAGTGGAACAAAGTGCCCTAACCAAGTTTTTCCTCATGGCGGGAAAGATAGCAAGGGGCCCTGAAGTAATATGACCATGAGGGTAACGAAAGTGGTACAGAACAGAACTAGCCTGATGGAGTCACTGGGCTGATGGTAATAATACTTTGAGGAGTTGAAGTGGTAGATGCTAGGGGCTTGGGCTCTCTTACTTCTTCCCTGACTCAGGGAAAAGCTATAACCTGGGAGCTGTCACTACTGGCCAGGAACTCCCTTGGTAGGCCCTAACGCAAAGAGACAAGGAGACCTGGGAAGGTACCAATGGAGGCGGCTGCAGGATCAGACAGTTCAGCCACCAACCTAAGCCAGCATCCAAGGTTTTCTTCATGGAGGCTCCTGGGCAAGGAGTCATGGCTTACAGTCAAGGAAGCAGGGAAAGCAGGATTCACCCTTGTCAGTGGGCACCAGGGCTTCCAGGACGCAGAGGGCAAAGCTAGCCAAGAGAAGACTCGATCCCTACTAATCTCAGCATGTGGATGCTTGGGCACCGTGCTAGGGGACACCCCCACAGAGCTGTTTCCTGCACCCCAAAGCAAAGTCAGGATACAGGGAACAGGAAGTCACAGATGTTACAGGCCAGTGAAGAAGTGGGATGAAACTAGACCTTGGTGGGAATAAAGTCCAAAAGCACATGAAGACAGTAAATGGAGGTCCGTCTTTTCATGGAGATAAATTCTTGACCTTGAAAGGAAGGAGAGAAGTGGGGGTTGGGTTAGAAGGATATGTAAGATAGGGGCATTCGTGAGTGTTTATAGGAAAGCCTGAGAAAGCTCACCTCTGTGAAGGAGAGGTGGGACAAAGGAAAGGGACCAAGGCCCCTGAAGCAGGTGTTGGGGGATGAGACCCAGAACCCAGCTGGAGATGAGGGGCCAGGAGAAAAGAAACCTGGAAGAAACCACCTCAAAGCAGACCCTATGACCTCACAAAGCTGGCACACTCATCCCCAGGGTTCCAGAAAATCTGAGTCAGTACTGGCTAAGTCTCCTAGCAACTGGATGCAGGGGGCATGGCACTCTTAACACCCCAGGGAGTAAAAAAAGTCTTCCAATTTCAGGTGAAGAGAAAACCCAACTTTTAAAAAGGAGTTTGCTCGGTGATGTAAGAGTGAGGTGTGTGTGTAAAGTGGCCCCTCAACAGTGCTTCTTCAGATAGACACCTTGGACATGACTCCTTGCCCAGGAGGCCCGGGAGCAGGGGGGTGCCAGCTGGAATGCCAGGCCAAAGGCTTACCAGCCCTTGGAGCTTGGAGGCTGTTTTCCCAACCTATAGGGACAGAGCCTGCCTGATGGGAAGGAGGATATGGCCATAAAGGCACTGTGCCTGCCTCCACTCTGAGGAGGGCCAGGAAAGCCCTAGGGGCTGATCACCATGGGATGCTACCTCTTATCAGTCAGCCTCAGGGCCCTGTGAGCCCTTTGGGCTTATATGCCAAGGTGTGTAGGGAATGTGTGTGGTTGTGGGGATGGGGGAAGGGGGCTGTTGCTTTAAGGCAGGGAGGGGGCAGATTTCATCAATTTCCTAGACCCAACTCTATGGTGACTGGTGTGAGTAAGGAGGGGCCTGGACCTTCCAGAATAGGGCTCCTTCCAGAATAGGGCTTTCCACAGAGCGGTGTCAGGGCACTGTTACAGAGTTCAGGCAAGAGGAGTCATGCAACTATGTGCACAGGCTAGCTTCTGACCTTCAGCCATGAGCTGATGGGCAGGCACCAGGCAAAACTTTCCTGGTGGGGCCTCCCTCCCCGCCCTGGGACATGTGCTTTCACTGGCTGCTCTACATCTCCCAACCAGCTGACACCAACCTGGGGATCTGTGAGCGCTGCAAGGAATGGCTGCCTGGGTCAGGTGGTGAGAGAGGAATCCCTGGGCTCTGGACCTTCCCCTGAGAACAGTTTCCCCACAAATGCCCACCCCCCCCATCCAGGGACCTCCCTCACCCCAAGGGAGCAACGTTCCCATGTTCAGTGGCTCTCCACTTCATGCCGCACCTTTTCTTACTCCCTCCTTTAATGACACTTGCTTCTCCTACATCTGTTGATGACCTATAAGAATCTTTCTGGAAAGGCCAGACCAACTCTCAAGTGTGAAATGGGTTCTTTTGGCTAGTTCCCTGATCAGGTTTCCCTGCCTGACCTGCTAGAGTGCCCAAATTTTCACCAAGTAAGGCGTATTCTTTCTTTTAAAACATAGGCTCACCAAGCTTCTTTGCAGTCATTTACACTTTAGTATGAATTCTGTTATCAGATCAATACCTCTGGGGCAGTTAGTTGAGAGTGGACTCACAGGGAAGTCAACTTTTGTTTTAGAGAAGAGGAAGGAGGAACCATAATTCAGGACTTGAAGCCTGCTGAAGCTGCAATGACTAGCATGAGAACTCTGAGAGGAAGGAGCAGTGCTAGAAAGAAAGCGCATTCCCAGAAAGGGGAGGGAGAGCTGTCCAAAACTGAAAGCATGATTCTCCCCAGGCATACTCATATTTCTGGTCACTCTTCAGGACAATGCAGAGCCCTGTGAGGACCCCAGTGGTGATTTGCTCAGTGAGGATGGCATCTTGATTCCTCAGTCTCACTCTCCATCCCTCATATCATGCCCTGCAGAAACCAGAAGGTAGGGAGCATCTACGGAGACTGTTGAACTGGGAAGAGTTTGATGAAGTGAGAGACTCCCGCAGAAGCATTCTGCTGGATACCCTCTATGAAAGCATCATCTTTGCCGTGGGCAAAGGTTTCCCATGGGTGGAAGTGGCCAAGGTGGTCAAGTTCACGGAAGAGCTGCTCAAGGAAACCAAAGGTATGGGGCATCCAGAGCAGGGGTCAGCGAGGCTTGCAGGGGAATGCAGGGCACAGGACCCCCCTGCAGTCCACAGCCTCAGGAACCCTGTGAAGAGCTGGAAGTCCCTTTCTTTCTTTCTCTGACATTTAGCATCCTCCCATGCTCATAAACAAACTTCCTGTCTAGGCTTTCTGGAAATTGAAGCAAACTGAGTGTCCATGCTGCGTCTTTATTTTTATCTCCCTGGCTTAAAATTTCGCACAACTTCAAGCTGTTCACACAGCAGCCAGGATGTTTGTCTCTTGGTCAGTCAGTCATTTATGCTTAAATATGAATTTCCTTATCTGATCAGTACCTCTGAGGCAGCTAGCTGAGAGTAGGCTCCGAATGGAATCAGATTTCATTTTAGTGAAAAGAGGAGGGGCCAAGATTCATAATTTTTGTTTTGTTTTCACTTAACAGAAATCAAACGTGTCACTCTACTGGTTCACTGACACCCCCCCCCCCACTGCATTCCTGAAAGACCACAATTGTATCAGGTTTTGGTACACAAAAGTATCAGGTTTTGGTCTACTGAATGTCTTGGAGGAATCCTTTACAGGCAGCAGCTTGCTGGCAGGGATGAGGGGAAAAGCAGTAAAGTGAGTTTGTAGAGGGAGCATCTCTCCCACCTCTGCCCTGTGCTGGGCTTCATGAGAAGAGGAAGAATATCTCTCCCTGTGACTCCCTGGCACAAGGGAATGTGATCACACCCATCCTTACCTTGGGCTGTGAGATGCAGATTCATTCCTTAAGCAAATATTTGGAGCAGCCCCTCTTTGGCCAACATCATAGTAATACTCAGACAGGAATAATCAATAAATACCACAACCAGTAGGTAGATGCTTGATGGGAAATGGGACATTTACATACTCCCTCCCCACAACATTCTTACTGATCACAAAGGGGAAAAGACTACTTCTATATGAGTGAGCCTGACAGACACCTCCTTCATGAAACGATCCAAGTAGACATCATCAGTAAAGGGACACACTAAGAATCACGTTCTACCTGGTAGAATGCAAAAGAAGAACCCAGCATCCTTCTGTGATGGTTCTAGCAAAGACTCAGAACCTGATCTAATCACGAGAAAGCATTAAATTAGCGTCACTGAACAAAGTCCCTCTCCTGTGAGCTTCAAAAACATTAAGGTCCTGAGAGCCAAGGTAAGACGGAGGAGCTGGTTTAAACTGAAAGCCACCTAGGAGATGTGGCCACTAAACGTGACATGTGGCCTCAGTTTGGGTCCTTTTGCTATGAAGGGATATAAGGGACTACTGGAAAAACTTGGATGAGGTCTGGAGGTTAAACAGTAGTGGTGTGTCAAGGGAGATCTCCCGAACCATGGCTGTGGTTATGAATGCCCTATGTTAGGTAATTTACATGAAAACATTCTGAGATGATGGAGCATTTTGTGGGCCACTGATCGTTTAAGTACTTGGAAAAAATTTCTTTGTACTATTTTTTTCCAGTTTTACTGAGATACAATTGACATATAATATTGTATGAGTTTAAGGTGTATTGCATACTGATTTGATATACGTATATATTGCAAAGTGATTACCAAAGTAAGTTTAGTAAATATCCATCACCTCACATAGTTACAATTTTTTTGTGTGATGTAAATTTTTAAGATCCACTCTCTTACCAGCTTTTAAATATACAACATGATATCGTTAACTGTAATCACCATGCTGTGCATTAATTCCCTAGGACTTATTTCTCTTATGACCAGAAGTTTGTACTATTTGACCACCTTAATCCATTTTGCACCCCCCCCCCCGCCCCACCTCTGGGAACCACCACCTGTCTGTCTCATTTCCATGAGTTTAGTTTTCTTTTTTTAATTCCACATGTGAGATCATATAGTGTCTGTCTTTATGCCTTTAAGGTTTATCCATGCTGTTGCAAAACGTAGGGTTTCCTTCGTTTTTATGGCCAAAAAATATCATATTTTCTTTATCCATTCATCTGTTGATGGACCATAGGTTGTGTACATGGCTTGACTTGGCTACTGTGAATAATGCTGGAGTGAACATGTAGGTACAGGTACCTCTTCAAGAGAGCAGTTTCATTTCCTTTGCATATATACCCAGAAGTGGAATTGCTGGATCGTATGTTGTAGTTCTATTTTTAATTTTTTGAAGAATCTCCATACTGTTTCCACAGTGGCTACACCAGTTTACATTCCCACTAAACAGTGCATGAGGGGTCCCTCTTCTCCACATTCTCTCCAACACTTGTTATTTATTGTCTTTTTAATACTAGCTATTCTAACAGGTGTGAGGTGATATCTCATTGTGGTTTTGATTTTCATTTCCCTAATGATTAGTGATACTCAGCCTGTTTTCATGGATCTGTTGGGCATTTGAATATCTTCTCTGAGAAAATGTCTATTTAGATCCATTGCCCATTTTTATTAGATTATTGGGAGTCTTGCTATTGAATTGTTTGAGTTCCTTATATTAACACCTTATCAGAAATGTGCTTTGCAAATATGTTCTCATATTTCATAGTATGCCTTTTAATTTTCTACAAAATTTCTCTTTCTGGGCAGAAGCCTTTTACTTTGATGTAGCTCTACTTGTTTATTTTTGCTTTTGTTGCTTGTGCTTTAGGTATTATTCCAAAAAATCATGGTCAAGACCTATGTCAAGGAGGTTTCCCCCTGTTTTCTTGTAGGAGTTTTATGGTTTCAGTTGTGCTGTTTTTTAGTAGACTATTTCTTAGAGCAAAATGGAACAGAAGGTACAGAGATTTCCCACAGAAACCTTGTCTCCCCCACCCCCGCCCACCCAACACACACAGCCTCCCTCACTATCAACATCCCTCCAAGAGTGGTACATTTGTTACAACTCATGAATCTACATTGGCACATCATTATCACCCAAAGTTCCTAGTTTACATTAGGATTCATTCTTGGTTTTATGCATTCTATGGGGGTTTTTTTGTTAATTTTTTTAAATGTTTGTTTATTTTTGAGACAGAGAGAGACAGAGCATGAATGGGGGAGGGTCAGAGAGAGGGAGACACAGAATCTGAAAAAGGCTCCAGGCTCTGAGCTGTCAGCACAGAGCCTGACGCGGGGCTCGAACTCCCGGACCGCGAGATCGTGACCTGGCTGAAGTCGGAAGCTTAACCGACTGAGCCACCCAGGCGCCCCAACCAGTTCTTTTATGGGCCATGTCTTTGTGTTGTATCTAAAAAGTAGTCACCAAACCCAAGGTCATCTAGGTTTTTTTATGTTATCTTCTAGAAGTTTAATAGTATTGCATTTTAGATTTAGATCTGTGATCCATTTTGAGTTAATTATTGTGAAGAGTATGAGGTCTGTATCTAGACTCCATTTGTTGGCATGTGGATGCCCCGTTGTTCCAGCACATTTGTTGAAAAGATTATCTTGGCTCCATTGTGTTGTCTTTGCTCCCCTGTCAAAGATCAGTTGCCTATATTTGTGTGGGTCTATTTCTGGACTCTCTTCTGCCTGCCCCATTGATCTCTTTGTTTTTTCTTTTGCCAATACCACACAGCCCTGATGATGAACTCTTTTTGAAACTTTTCTGTGATTCTTTATTTTGAGAATTTTTAAGCATAATATTTTCTTTAACATGTGGCACATTTGAAATTCTCTGGACTTCTGACCAAGGTCTCCAACAGCTGCCAAGCAAATAGGACACATGATGCTTTGTCCCTTGTGCATCAGGTCCCCATCCCTTATGTGCCCAGAGCTCATCCACCAGTCCAGTCAGCAGTGCCTCAGTGTCCTTCCCTAAGCTCACCACTTTTCACCAGCTCCTTGTCTGCCACCCTTTCTAACCCACCTCCGTCTCTTGACCAGCCCACTGCTTTCAAATCTTATACCTCTGCAGCCTTTCACTGAACTGCCCAGTGATTTTTTTTTCAGGCACAAATAAAATCCCATCACTCCTCTGCTTCAAGCCATTTAGTGGCTGCCACTGAATCGCACATCTTATGTGCATGTGGATCAGCCTCTTTTTATTTTTTATGCTGCCCATGTGCCCTTTTACTTCTCTCCTCCAAACCAGTGATCCCTGTCTGAAGGCTTGAACCAGACATGGCATTGCTCCTGGGCTGGCTTCAGAGATTCTTGGGAAACTTCATCTCCCACTAGCCACCCCCTAACCCCCACCCCTGGGGCCTTCCTGGAATCCCTCTGGGTCCCACTCCCTGCTGCTCACAGCAATACACAGGTACCAGAGTTCATCCCCTTCGGCTGAGCTCTGCAGTGGCTTGTGGCCAGAACAAACACTGACGAGCGGGAAGAAGAATGTCTGCCCCAAGCAGGTGGGAACTCGGGCTCTTTCAAGTTTCCATCAGAGCCTTCCACAGGCTGAGCCCGTGAAAAACAGTCAATGACGATGCAGACCCATCTTCACACTGAGGAGATTAGAACACCCTGGAGCTTTCATCATATCTGGTTAGTGCATGCAGCCAATGCAGCCTATATATGTCTTGTGGACTCCTAAAACCTTGCAGTTGGAAGGACACTCAATTCCCTCTACTGTAGGGAGACCCTCAACCAGCCAGCAAGGTTCTTCCAGCCTCTGCAGACACCCTGCAAGCAACAGGGTGCTCCCTCTTTCCAAGGCCACTCATGCCTTTGTAAAACCATACCAATTATTTGAAAGTGTTATTTATATCTAGCTACATCTGCCTTCTGCACCTTTTACTAAAATGTTCAAAGTCTGTCGCCTGGACCCAGAATGCAAGTCCTGCATATATTTAATCCACTTTATCTAATGTGACTATCAACTCCCAGTTGCTTTTACCACTTTTTTTTTTTACTTCTTGTAATATTTATTTTATTTTTGAGAGAGACAGAGCACAAGTGAGGAAGGGACGGGAGTGGGGGTGGGCGGGGGACACAGGATCTGAAGCAGACTCTAGGCTCTAAGCTATCAGCACAGAGCCCGATGCGGGGCTTGAACTCATGAACCAAGAGATCATGACCTGGTCCAAAGTCAGTGCTTTACCAACTGAGCCACCCAGGCAGCCCAATTTTATCATTTTAATGTGACATCATTTCCACAGGCCCTTTCCTCCTACCTTCCCATCACTGCTCTCTTTCTTGCTGTCCTTCTATGGGCATACTTGTGATTGTCAATATTGTTCTTAAAGTGTCATCCAAATACAAATACAAAACAACCTCGGGGCGCCTGGGTGGCTCAGTCAGTTGGGCGGCCGACTTCGGCTCAGGTCATGATCTCGCAGTCCATGAGTTCGAGCCCCGCGTCGGGCTCTGTGCTGACCACTCAGAGACTGGAGCCTGTTTCAGATTCCGTGTCTCCCTCTCTCTGACCCTCCCCCGTTCATGCTCTGTCTCTCTCTGTCTCAAAAATAAATAAACGTTAAAAAAATTAAAAAAAAAAACCTGAAAATTGGTCAGTGAAGTGGTCGGGGATTTTATTATCTCCTCTGTCCTGGTGATGATGCTCCTGTTTATATAGTATATAGGTGCACTTACTTTATCAACATCAAAGTCACACTGATTTATATTGGGCAGGCAGTTCCACATGTGAATGATTTTTCCCATCCTGCCCTTGTGCAATGGCAGTTTTGAGTGAACTTGCAGGACTTTACAATTATCTCCATGGATTCCATCTTGTCAGTGTTGGCCCATCTTTCTTTCTTCCTAACAACTTTTAAATCTTGGTCTTGGGCTCTCCACCTTACAAGTTCTTTCTCTTACCTTTAAATCATCTCAAAATTTAAGAAACATGGTTGGTACAAACACTGAGTGGGAACAAGCACTTAAGTGGGCCCCTCATGCCTGAAATTTGACTCACTGAAGATAGAATCCATCAGGAGATTCAGCACTCAAAGCAAATATTCAAGTCCTCGTTCAGTCCCTTACTGGATGTGTGGTCCTCGTCAAGTCACATCGCCTTTGAGCCTCTGGTTACATATCTAGAAAGTGGAAAAAGTGAGAGCACCCACTTGCTAGGGTTGTTTTAAGGATTAAACGAGGTTACATACATAAAGCCCATAGCATGGCATTTGGTGCCACGTAAGTACTCAGTGAGAGTCAGCTATTGTTCTTAGGAGGGGACCACAGGGACAAAGACCCAAGGCTTGAGAGAACAGGATGTGATTCAGAGATGGCATGATCAGATGTGGCTGCATGTACTTTATGCAGCATCCACGATGGATCAGCCTCCAGATGTACAAGAGCAGCATCAGCTCCTGTCAAGAGCAGCAGAGAAACCCAGCTGCCAGCACTGCCTGGCAGACCCTGTGACCTGGGGAGTGGGCAGGACAATGGACTGAAAGCAAGAGGGCTGGCACTTCAGCCAGAGGCAGGCCCCGGAGGTAAAGTAAACTGGCAAGCTTGTCCAGGAAGTGGGGGCGCAGGAAAAAAGGCAGACAAGACTGTTCCCAGCTTGGCTCCCAGGTAACTGACTTATTGTGAGAGCTGACTCGAGAGCAACGCCAGGCTGGCTGTGGGTTTGCAGGGAGTAGACAACGGTGTGCAGTGGAAGCACCCAGGGGTACAGAGCCACACTAGAACCAGGTCTCCTGAGCTCGGTCCTGTTCACCTTGGGCCTCTCATGGTGCCATTCAGGATGGTGGCTGTTGCACCTGAAGATTGTCAGGTTGGCCCAGATAGCATCTCCATGGCAGCCATGCCCACACTGCTTCCCGGAAATCCAGCCTAGGGACACTAGCGAGAGCATGAACAAGTTCATCAATACCCCCAAAACAGGAGATAGAATTTCATCTGAAGCCTCCTTACTCCCGGGGATTTTCTTCTTCAGTCTGTAGTCAACCCCAGTATCAGGCTGGACTGGTCCTCAACATTGCTGGGGCCCTGCTTCAAGGCTTGATTCTGCCATTTCCTCACTGTGTGACTTTGTGAGAGTCCCTTAACCTCTCTGTGCTTCAGATCACTCATCTGTAAAATGAGGACAAAAATGGCACCAACTTCATGGGATCTTTGCGAGGATTAGATGAGTCTATTTATGTAAATCACTTGGATCGGTGACTGCTACATAGGAAGCCCTGTGAACGTGCAGTGGGTTGACCGCTAATATTATAATACCCATTCCTCGGGGGTTTTAGGCACTCCCATGGGTTCAGCTGTCCTTCCAGAAATGTAGGTCTTACACCTGCAGCAGGAGACAGCCATTCGGTCCTGTTCATTGAGGGCGCCTGGTTTGTTCCTCTTGACTTTGCTCCCCAAACCCCTGCCTTTGCTTACTTAGTTCTGTTCCCATTCTACCCAATTCCTAACCCAATCTTGATCTTCTCTTTCTCTCCTATCTGGTGTTATCTGAGCCACACTACCCAGGTTTGGACCATATTCTCTAAGGAGTTGGCCCACTTTGCTCCTTCAGGTGCCTACCAGCTCTGGGTAAACTCCTCTCCTAACCTTGGATCCAACCCCAGTAGGGGCCAAATGAATAAGTGTCCAGCTGAACAAAGAGGCACCTGACATCAGTCCCACTTGCTGGAGGGTGTTTCCAAATCCTTTCTCAACTTAACCTGCCCCTCCCCAGGCCCTGTCCACCCATGCTGTCCATTACCTCTGAGATGCCCCCTACATTGATCGCTGAGATCAGCCCAGGGCCTTCTCACACTCTCACACGCTATCCCATCCCCTCACCCTCCAGGTACCCAGACTTTGCCACCCAGAGCCATCCTTAGAACCTCCCACGTCAGGCCCACTCCCAGCCATGGCCACACCTTCCCAATGCCCTCAACACTTTATACCTGGATGTCTGTGGCTACATCTCTCTGGGCACCCACATGCCTGCAAGCACCCTCTTGCTTGTGGTGGCCACCTTGTTCATCCTTCTCAAACGCTGTTTATATCAAGGTGTCCTCCTTCGTACTCTATTCAGATCTAAACTCTTCCCCCAAAGAGCTATAGTTAGACAGCAAGGAAGGCTAGACCCTGGGGAGGCTGGATCTCCTGGAGAGGGGTCTATGCCCACTTCACTTTTTTCCCTCTATTAATACCCCCATACCAAACACAGTATATGGCACACAGTGGGTGCTAAATGAAGAAAATGAATGAATGAATGAATGAATGAATAGATATTTGATGCCCATGGAGATGATATGCCCTGTATGCAGAGAGGAAGTTAGGGTGCTTGACTCATCCAGGGTGACCTCACTGAGTTGCATGTCCAGGTGATATTAGAGGCTGCACAGTGGGGTGATTAGCACCAAACTCTGAAGTCAGAAGATCTGGGTTCAAATCCTACCTCTACCACTTACTAATGTGTTACTATACCTCTCTACACCTTCATTTCCTTGGCTCTAGAATGAGTGGCATAATAGTTCTAACTCATAGAGCAGTTGGGAGGATTAAACGAGACAGGGCCTACAAAATGTATAGCACAGTAACATGCACATAGTGAGTGCTCAACAAGTGTTAGCTCCCGTGTGCCCATCACACATGGAAGGGAGGTGAGATGAATAGAAGGTGCTGGAAGTCCAGGGCTAGAAGCTGCTACATGCTGCCCCTCGGAGAACTCGCTGTCTGTGCCATTTATTGTCTTCCCCTCACCTTGCAGGCAGGATTGCAGATGCATTCAAATCATGGGCCAACAGAATGGAGGTCCAGAGAACCTCAAACCTGGCCCCTAATGGAGACACCCAGCATCCATGACCTGCCCTTGGGCACATATGTGAGGAAGTGCCACTGCCCAACAGCATAGGGGAGAAGGCATCTGTTCACTGCCCTTGTTAGGGGACCCAGACAGCAAGGGGCAGGAAGAGCTGGTAAGACAGCAAGTCAGTTCCTCATAGGTCATGGGATACAGGATGCAGACAGCAGGGTCCTACTGACCAGCCAACTTATGCGCAAGCTGATTTCCACAGTGGATTGTCACTCTTCTTGGAAGGGAGATTCTCCAGGGATTTGTTTATTTGTTTGGTTTTTGTTAATCTGGGGCTAAGGATGGTTGAGTTCTGTTTGCATACTAGATAACAAAGCTGGTGGACAGTATTTAAGGAGGGTCATGTTTGTACAACAATGATTCAGAGCTTTGACAGGCCAGCTGCCAGCTGGGCTTATTTCCTGGCCCAATCAGTCCTCAGTACCAGGAGGGAAAGAGTGGCCCTAATTCAAAAGCATAAGCTGATTCTGCCCTGGCAAATGGCTCACCAGGATGTTCTGGTCTCAATTCCAAGCTAGAAGTGAGAGTCCTGTCAACTGCACCTCCTTTGCCAGCCTCCAGGAAGCCCTGGGCAGATCCCATCCTTCTGTCTCTGTAGGGCCTAGGAGGAAGTCACCAGGAACAACACAGAGGAACAGAAGACTGCCAACTCTGTCCTGGTGGGAAGAAATTGCAGGAAGTGGACAGATTTTGCACACCCTGTTGAGTGTCTGGAGAGAGGTGTTGGGACATATGGGAACCCTGAGGTCTCCCACTTTGCATACACGAGTGGCAGAGATTTAGGGTGCCCAGAAGGCTCTGCACATCCTATCTCTGACTCACATGTAGCAGCAGGTGAGGGGTTGGAGGGGAACAGCCTCTGTGGCATCTGTCATCAGCAGTGTCTGGCAGGCCCTGGTCTCTCTGATACTTTACCTAGACTTCTGGGCTAGAAGTACCTCTTTCCTTCTGTCCTGGCCCTCATATCCTGAAGCCATGAGGAAGTGGGCCTTGGCCAGTTGGTAGAGGTATGAGGTGGCCATGGAAGTGGGTCATAGCACTGTATCTGTAGTTCCATCCATGGCCACTCCTGATTCTCCAGAAAATGGCATCTGGGCAGCCATAGCATGGAAGGCAGCCACCCCACCTTCCCCCAGCAGCCTGGGGCTGGCAGGACGCATTACTTGCCTAAGCTCATCTGTGTGAGTTCTTCCTACCAGAATACTCATGGCCATGCCCAGGGTCTACTCCACCAGCCCCCAAGTACCGCATCCCATGTGGGAGAGCCTCCAGCAATTCAGGACCAGCCCAGAGAGAAAATGCACATTCACTCTTCTTGGAAGGTAACTTCCTTGGGGCAGCCTGACTTCAATGCCTCTCCCACTAGACTCTAAGGAGGGGCCTTTGGCAGCAACTTCCTTGCTGATGGAGAATGGAAGCTGCCACAGAGGCCACTGGTTGAAATCCTGAGAGAGCATTTTGTGGGGGCAAATGGGCAACTGCCATTTCATAGATACCTGCCTGAGCGTATCAGTCTGTGAGGACCATCATGACAAAATACCACAGATGGGGCACTTGCAACAACAAACATTTTTGTTCTCACATTTCTGGAGGCTGGAAGTCCAAGATCAAGGTGTCAACAGGGTTGGTTTCTTTGAGGCCTCCCTCCTTGGCAGATGGCCATCTTCTCATTGTGTCCTCACATGGCCTTTCCTGTGTGGATGTATGTGTCCTAACCTCTTTTTGTAAAGATACCAGTCATAATGAATTAGGGCCACCCACATGACCTCGTTTAATCTTAATTATTTCTTTGAAGACCCTATTTCCAAGAGCAGTCCCATTAGGAGGCACGGAGTGTTTGGATTTGAACATATGAATTGTGTGGGATGCTGTGCTAATTCAGCCCATAACGCTAAGTAAGGTCAAAGCTCTCCAGGTGAGACTGTGCCAGCTAGTAAGCCAGAAATCAAGACTATGCAATAGAAACCTTCCCCAAACTTCCCTGGAGGAGCATACATCCTATAGAGGAAGCAACAGTGAGGACTTTATGATCCCGGCATTTTTGCATGTAGCATTTATAATCTTCACCATGATCTTGCATCATACCCATTATTTTAATGATGAATTGAGGCCCAGAGAGGTTAAGTAACTTGCCCTAAGTCACACCCCCAGTAAATGGATTTGAACCCAGGTCTGTCTGACAGCAGAGCACATGCCCTGCCATGTGACCCTTCTATCTTGACTAAAGGGATCTGTACACAGAGCACATGAGGTTCTGAGAAGCATGAAGCCTGGGAAAGCATCCTGCGATGAGAAGAATGAGGCTGCCTGCATGCAGGAAGAGGGAGACACCTGGAAGAACCAGGTGTGGAACACCTGGGGGTGGGGTTCCTAAGTGGGTCACCTGGAGTTACAGCATGTACCTGGGATCCTGACCCTCAACAGGATGGCTCCAATGTGGTGGGTGGCACAGGCCCAGCTGCAAAGAGGAGCCATGCCCTTTGGGTAATGTGTTCTGGCCTGGATGTGCCACCTGTGTGCGGGTGGGTGGTTCTGGTGCCTTAAACCCAACCTCTGGCCCTTTGGAGTGACCTCATGCTCTACCTCTAACTTCCCATGTCCTTCTTCAGTCAGCTGGACATACTGGTCAGTCTCAGAGCCCCCAACATTAGAGGGGACACGGTACAGATACAATATAGTCTATTTTTAGTCTAAGTCCCTGAGACAGTGGGATTCCTTGGTCGTTTTCAACTCAGGGATGATGACAACAGGGATGATGAAGATCAAAAGTCAGGACTCCTTTCACTAAACTTAAGACAGCTGCAGAGCTTGGCCACGAGGTACCCACAGTGCCCCAGATGTGGCTATGGAGGACCGTCAGCTCCATGGAAATAACCATAACATCTGAGAATCAAAAAGAAACCCAAGATCTCACCTGATCCAAGCCCCACTACCACCACCACAACAAACACATTATTCGAGAATCCTCTTACCAGCCAAATGCCTCCTAACTCCTCAAGCTAGACTGCTCTGCTAATAAAGCTTTTGCTTCTAGAATGTTCTGCTGCTGAGCTGAAACCTGTCTGAGACTTCCATCTGAAGACTTCTGTTCTGCCTTCTGAACCTTCCTCCCTGAATCAGCCTAATCCACTGCCCTCAGTCAGCCATCCTCCAGCAAACATTTCCAGGGCACTGTGCTAGGGGGTGAAGAAGATGAGACATCCACTCAGCAGTCCCTATGTGCTGAGCTCTCCTCATGAATCATCTCCTTTAAAGTCCACAGCAACTGTAGGTGGATTTAGCAATGATGCAGCTGAGGTTCAGAGAGGTTAGGTAACTTGCAAATTATCACACAGTATAAGGGCAGAACCAGCATTAACCTTGAGACCTTCTGGCCCCAGATCTGTTCTTCCTGCCAAAGCTCTGTAGCATTAAGCGTGCCAACTTCTTAAACAGACTCTTAACTATAGAGAACAAACTAGTGGTTACCAGTGGGGAAGTGGGAAGGGGGATGGGTGAAATAGGTGATGGGGATTAAAGAGTGCATTTGTTGTGATGAGCACATGGTGGTGTATGGAAGTGTTGAATCACTATATTGGACTCCCAAAACTAATATAGTACTGTATGTTAACTAATTGGAATTAAAATTAAAACTTAAAAAAATAAAAAATAAAAACACTTCCTTTTCAATGAAAACAAAAAAAGCATTCCAGGGGCGCCTGGGTGGCTCAGTTGGTTAAGCATCTGACTTCAACTCATGTCATGATCTCACATTCTGTGGGTTCGAGCCCAGGTCAGGCTCTGTGCTGACAGCTCAGAGCCTGGAACCTGCTTCACATTCTGTGTCTCCCCCTCTTTTTCCCTCCCCCATTCACACTCTGTCTCTAACTCAAATATAAATAAACATTAAGAAATGTTTTAAAGTAAAAAAAATCATGCAAACTTCTTGAGGAATGGAAGTGAGGAACAGTGAGGGGTGCATTTACTAAACAGACAAGGTCAGGGGACCATTTTAAGCAATGAGAAGAGCTTCGGCCAAAGTTCATGACAATCTAAAATACATGGCCCTGTGTTTGCCCTTTTTGAGTCCCAGGACTTTGAATAGCAAGGAAATCTTTAAAAGATCAACATAATCTTTCCAGTCCTGCTGTTGGAGTAGATTTTTTTCTTTAAGGTGACTCTTGGTTTATCTTAAAAACAAAAACAAAATACCATGGGCAGGAAAATAGTAGGGAGACTCCTCAAGAAATTAGACATAGAACTGCCACATGACTTAGTAATTCCACTTCTTTGTATAAAGAACTGAAAACAGGGACTTGAACAGATATCTGCACACCTGTGCTCACAGAAGCATTGTTCACAATAGCCGAAAGGCAGAAGCAACCCATCTGTATGGGCTACTTGTCCATCAACAGATGAATGGACAAACAAAATGTGATCTATGCATAAAATGAAATATTTCTCAGCCTGGTGAAGGAAGGAAACTCTGACACGGATGAACCTTGAGGACATTACCCTAAATGAAATAAGCCAGCCACAAAAAACCAAGTACCTTATGATTCCACTTATGTGTGGGTATCTAGAGCAGTCAGGTTCATAGAGGCAGAGAGGGGTCTCAGTTTCCCATCTCTAATATGAAAGGACTAGACTAGCTCAATAGTTGCTCAAATATGCTCCTTGGTCTGAAAGACCATTTACCTCAAATAAATTTGAGAAATATTGCAGATGCTCAACCCCTTTGGGCCATTTGCTGAGCCCACTAGCATATTAAGGGCCTTATTTCATATCTTTTGATCCAACATATCTTCAAGGTCTCTGTCTTTGAAGTACTGGTTTCTATGTAATACCTATTGCAAAACATCCTTTGGAAAACTGTATCCGAAAGGATTGGGGGCCCCTTCCAGTGTCCATCTCTAAGGGTCTACAAAGACAGCCCAAGCCTGCTTGGGACTAGATGGCTGTGCCAGGCAGCGGCTTGAATTCTGGCTTCCCCATTCCACCAGCTGTGTGTCCTTAATCAAATCCCTTGAGTCCTTGAGCCTCAGTTTCTCTCATGAGTAAAGTGCCTGTACCCCTGCCTTACAGAGCTAGGAGGGATTGGGTGGAACGAGATGACCCAGGGCATGCGGCACCCAGCGGGAGCTCCCTCAACAAGAGTCCTCCGCTGCCTCAAGGAAAGCACGTGAGCTGTCACTGTTATTGGCACCTTGGTGTAAATGAGTTTGGCAGAACCTTACCATGAGCAGAAAGATGGGCAGGGGGCAGCTTTCAGGATGCAGGATGGGGGTGGAGATGAAGGTTCTGTGCTTTCATCTGCTTTCCACCATCCCAGGTCAGCCCTGGTAGGTGCACAGAAAGGTAAGCAAGCCAGGCTGCAGCCTGACTTGTTCCTCCCCTTTGAGCCGAGGCGGGGGCAACCAAACTGGTTTGTCAGGGGGCACTGGTGGCACCTGGATCCTCCCCCTCACACCCACCCAGAAGGAACAATGCCTCTTCACCATTCCCAACACTTCCAGGACATGGCACATCTCCCTTGCTGTCATCCAGCCCCAGACCCCGAACATGAGGGGCAGCGGGAGGCAGGCACACAGAGTGCTTGGTCCAAGCCCAGTGCCTTTTTACCCTGATTCTGGAGCATCTGGTATTGTCATCCCACCCCCTGCTCTTCCCCTCCTCATTGCTCTCCTCCTCTCCCATGCCTGCGTCCCCGTGCAGGTGCTGGCCTCCAGGGGCTTGGGGACTGTCTTCAGGAAGTTCCCAGCAGCCAATGCAAATGAAAGCCACTCCCTGTTATTGAAGAGCAACTTGCACGTACAGATCTGTCCCCGGCAGCCAGAGGCTTCTCTCTGAGACTTAATCCTTGGCTTTCTGAGTCATCGGAACTTCTCAACCTGCGGCAAATAGAGAATGGTCTGAGGGCCAAGAAAGTGTGTCTCATGAGCCAGCTTAGGATGATCTTTGCTGAAAACCAGAGCTGGCCAAGTAGTCTTGGGGCTGGAAGTTAGAAACCAGCCCAGGGACTCCTTCCCCAGTGACCCTGGATGAGGTCCACTCTTGCATTTTATGACCTTGAGACTAAGACCATAGCTCACACCCATAATTGGGCACCTGCCAGGATGACAGGCAGCTGGGAGCACTTGCCAACATTTGCTGAGGTCACTCAGCACAACTGGGCCCTCAGACTTCTTGATTCAAACCTGGCCTCTATGCATGGCTGCCCAGGGGCTGAATAGAGAAAACCATGGCCTTGACAAATGAGGCAGTTGTGGCCACCCACATCTGGAGGATGCAGGTGATCCCAGCCCCGTCCACTCATAAGCCAGGCTGGAGGAGGGACGGCATTTTCCAGTATGTTTGTTCGGCTCCGCAGAGCCCAGAGAAGAGGCAACGATTCACCTCACAAATTTCACACAGTCGCTCAACACCAACCTGGAGTCCAGCTTTGATTATCAGAAACCAACCCTGGTCCCCCAGTCTCTGAGATTCCTTTACTGATTATTTTTGCCGTCACACACCACCACCATCCCTTTTAAATGCCCATCTGAGCTCTCCCTTCTCGGCTTAAGACCTCTGAGTGGCTCTGCAGCTCTTGGCCACGGTTCTTAATTTTCCTTTCAGAAATCTGATGATTCTTTCTATGCACACACCCCACCCCCAGGGGAAAAAAAGTTCATGTGAAATTCTGGATATAATTTCAGAAGATGCCAGTTGGTCCTGAAGCCCAACATTGGGGTCCATGAATCCTCTTTAAAGAGCCCGGTTTCTGTTTTGAAGTCCAGCTCTTTCATGTGACATATACGAGTTTGCCCTTTGCAAACTGATGATGCCAAGCCCTTCTGTCCCCCTGGGGGAGTCCCCCAGACTCCAGCTTTTCTTCCCAGAAACTCTGAACCATGTGGATCAAGCACATGCCCACACTGTACCCTATTTGCTTCCAGCCTTTATTCTGCAGGCTCTCCACCTGGAGGGCCCTTCCCTACCATCTTCTGCCAAACTCCCCATTCTTCCTTTGGGCTCCAATGTCCTCTCTGTGGGAAACCTTCCCTGGCTCCTTGTCCCCCCACATCCTGCGTCAGGATGCCTTCCCCATGAGAGCACCTACCCCATCTCCTTGTACTTTCACTTCTTCCTCTCTGCACCTCGGTGCCCAGTTTTATTCTAAACATGGGTACTTGCTTGCATGCTGCTTTTAGAGGAATCTTCAACTCTTGTTATGTCGTTATGTAATGTATTTGAGCACCTTAAAAACAACAACAACAGAGACTTGTACGTTTTGTGTCATTTTTAACCAACCCTCTCCAAAAGCGAAAGAGAAAAGAACAAAATGCCCACAGGATCCCAGCAGCACAAAGCTCACATCTGTGCAGGAAGGGACCTGGCAACCATGTGACAGGTGAGAGGGTCCTGAGACAGGTGTCTTGTGTAAAGGTCACTCAGCAGAACAGAGCATCTGGGGGCTTTGGTTTCATCCTTTTGCAAGTTGGGCATTTCATAACTCCATGGCTCCCGTGTGTCAACATCTGAGTTCTTTCGGCTCAATCTGGTTCATAACTGAGGAGCAACAATTCCCAAGCCAATCCCACCCTGGAATCAGCACTTCCTTCTTTTGAGATGTGGGGTGCTCTGTATTTTTAGAAAGATCCAGGTGATTGTGGAACACAGGGCTTCCACTGGCCCTGGGCCCCTCCCCACTATTCAGTAATGAAAGGGTCTTCAGGTTCAGCCACCTAGCCAGATATTTCCCAGCACAAGAGAGAAGTCAAGCAATGCCTAGGTCGCTGTCCTGGTGGCTGCAGAGTATCTGTGACACAAGTGAGAAGCAAAGCAGAAAATGGGGAGAATGCATCTCACACCCTACCATGCAAAAGCAGCATCTCTTTTCTTGCCATTATTGCCTCCCTTAGAAGCTGTTTTATTTGTTTCCTGAATGTGTGTGTGTGTGAAATACCCCCTCCTTGCTTTACTGAGGTATAGCTGACAAATAAAAACATTGAAAAATAGGGGCACCTGAGTGGCTCAGTCAGTTGAGCATCCAACTCTTGATTTCAGCTCAGGTCATGATCTCATGTTTCATGGGCTCGAGCCCCGCATCAGGATCTGCTCCATGCTTGGTGTGGAGCCTGCTTGGGATTCTGTCTCTCCCTCTGCCTCTCCACTCCTTCCTCTCTCTCTCTCTCCCCCTCTCTGTCAAAATAAATAAACATTTTTTTAATGTTGAAAAATATTTAATGTGTACAAACATAATGTTTTGATATACATTGTGAAATTACCACAATCAGGCTAATTAACATAATCATCACCTGACATAGTTACCACTTTTATTTGTAGTGAGAACATTTAAGATCTACTCTCTTAGCTAATTTCAAATATGCAAAACAGTATTGCTAGCTCTAAGCACTATCTAAGTAGATCCCCAGAACTTATTCATCCTGCATAACTGGAACTCTATATACCTTGATCAACATCTTCCCATTTCTCCCTCCCCCCAGCCCTTGGCAACCATCGTTCTACTCTATGCTTCTATGAGTTCCACTTTTTTTAGATTTCACATATAAGTGGGATGATGCAGTATTTGTCTCTCTGTGTCCTTCTTATTTCAATTAGCACAATGTCCTCCAGGCCCATCCATGTCGTTGCAAATGACAGGATTTACTTCTTTTTTCAATTTATTTAAATTCTAGTTAGTTAACATATAGTGCAATATTGATTTCAGGAGTAGAATTTAGTGATGCATCACTTATGTACAACACCCAGTGCTCATCCCAACAAGTGCCCTCCTTTTTTAAGGCTGAATAATATTCTAGATAAATGATAGATAGATAGATAGATAGATAGATAGATAGATAGATATTCTCTCTACATATCCTATATATAGAGAGATTATATAGATCATAGAATAGAATTCTATGTATATTCTATATCTATATATCTCACAATGTCTTTAACTATTCATCCATTAGCACACTTAGGTTGTTTCCATATCTTGGCTGCTGTAAATAATGCTGCCTTGAATATGGGAGAACAGATTCCTCTTAAAGATCTTTAATTCATTTCTTTGGGGTATATATTGAGAAGTGGAATTGCTGGATCATACTGAGGAGGCATTCTAGACATTTTTCCCTAATGACCTACTCCTTAATGACCTAGTATCTAGTTTTAATATCATAAATATTTTGTATATCTGATTTTGTGTTGTATGTATGTCTGCTTTATACACATATAAAGCTTACTCTTTGTATGTAATGCAGGGTTAAAGATGACTAAAGAAAATTTTTAAGTTAAATTCAAAATTAAAAAGCTATCAACATCTAATTTAATGTTACAACTGTAACTTCTAAGTAATTTTAATATAATTTATTCACTTATGTAAATTGTAATTGTCAAATTACACATGCAAAGAAGAAATTTATGTAGATGCATAACGATAATAGCAATGCAATCAAATCTTAAAATGTCATTCAAAACTGCCATTTCTTTGACAAAAAATTTACAAAATTAATTTTTTAAACTGTTTTCAGTAAGCTTAACTTTCAAATTTCCTTCATACATTAAATATTTGGAGGATGGGCTGGGGGTAGGGTGGTCTGAGAGGTGTCTGTGAGAAGGTGGCATCCTGGGAGTGAAGAATACGTCATCAGCCAGAAATGGCATCCGAGCCTAAGGCCTGGCACAAGGGAATACAGGGTATGGTGGAAAAATAAGGGAAGGCCAGTGTGCCAGGCAGAAGCATAAGGAGAAGAGGAAAGGAGGGTTTTATGCAGAGGAAGACCAAGATCTGACTCATGTTGCGAAAGGGTCATTGTTTTAACATCACTCTTAGGCTGAAGACCAAATTCCTCCCATAGGGTCTTAGGAGGTCCTGCACCACTGGGCTGCTGTCCACCACCCAACCTTTTCTAGAACCAGGGAATCTCTCACCAGCTGCCTTCTAGCCTGCCAGCCCCTCACCCCCAGTCTTTTGGTTTCTCAAATGGGCCATGCTTTCTCCAACTGCAGGCACATGATGTTGCCCTTGCCTGATTCATTCTCTCCTACCTCTCTTTGCCCAGTAACTCCTCTGACACTCTTCATCTCAGATTCTTCATCACCCTCTCAGAGAACTGCTCTTTTACTTCCCTAACAAAGTCACTTCTTCCTATTCCGTGTCCGCCCAGACTGCAGAACCCTGAACACAGTTATACTCTGTGTGTTTTCTCCCTAGCCCTTCACTGCCTCCCTGGAACCTGGAACAGGTCTTAACACATGAAAATTCCCTAATACTTTTTGGATGTATAAATGAATAACTCTGTCACTGCACTTAATATCAGAATTTGCTCATTTACTCACTAGCTACCCATTGGCTCCAACTGTGCACAAAGCCTTGTGCTGGGGACTGAGCATAAAAAGGGGAATGTCATCTTTTTGTCACCTCTTCTACAAATTGGAATCTCTCTGAGGGCAGGGGTCATGTCAGAGGTGAATGTGCCACCTGTATCATATTCTATTGGTGGTCCCACCACTCTTTTTATGTAAGCATCTGCAGGTCGCTACCACACTCCACATCGGACCATCAGTCCTGCCACTCAAATCTGCCCGCACCTGCTGACTTGGCATTCTCAGGCCACAACAATCCCATCTGGACCGGACAATGTGATGCACCAACACCACATGACCATCAATGTTATTTAGCTCAAGGCAAGCATGGCCATGTGTACAATCTTCCTACAATGCTAGACAGACTCTGCACTTCCTACAATGCAATACTTCTGAATGCAGCATTCAAGGCCCTCCCATCTGTATTCTGCTTACCTTTCCACACAACACTTGCCATTTTCTGCTTCCATTTTTATATGCCAAAAATAACAAACCCAGGTTTGTTCCCCACCCATGCCATACAGCTTCTTGCCCCAATGCTTTCACCCAGACTGTACCCAGAAAATGCCTCCCTCACCATCTTCACTGGCTCAGTCCTCCCACTAAGCCTCTGAGATGTAGCTCATGCATTATCTCCTCCAGGGGAATCCCTATCCTCAACTGAACCTTCCTCTCCACCTGTTTCTGTTTCTCTTTACACACATATCATAACATTTACTTGTTTGTCTTTCCTGTGAGCACTTTAGAAACAAAGAATGTGTCTTATTTGTCACAGTAGTGCCATAGTATTGACTTAGCATAGTTCCTAGTAATTAATAGGCACTCAGTAACAATTGACAAATTAATCTTGAGTGGATGGTTGGGTGGGTGGGTAGGAGGACGAATGGGAGGGTGGATGGGCAGATGGATGGGAAATGGATGGGTGCATGGATGGGTGGAAGGGGGAATAGATGGATGGATGAATGGATAAATGGGTGGATGGGTGGGTGAATGAGTGGATGGATGGGTGGATGGATGGATGGATGAATGGATGAATGAGTGGTTGGATGGGTGGATGAATGGGTGGATAGATGGGTGGAAGATGGATGGAAAAGTGGATACATGCATGCAATGCATGGAGGGTGAATGGATGCATGCATGCATTCATGGATAGATGCATGGATGGGTGAATTGATAGGTGGATGAGTAGATGGAGAAATGGAAAGAAGGAAAGATATATGTGGCCAGGAGAGACTTTTCTCACAGGGCAGAAACAAACTCTTCTTTCCCTACACTGTTTATTGATCACTACCTTGTAGCAGGCTCTGTATCAGGCACTTGGACAAGTCATCCCATTTGATCCTCAAAAAATCCTATCAACTAAATATTATCCCTCATTTTACATCTGTGGGAATGAAGGCCCAATGTCACAACTAAAACGGGACAGAACTGTCTCAGGCCTCCAAATCCAGTGCCCTCCCTCTACACCATCCTGAAACAGAAGCACTCTATTGGACCTCTGAGCCTGATGATTTGCCTTGAAAGAAGGGGAAAACACAGCCTACCAACCTCCTGTTCTGCACATTGGAGAGACCTCTATTCATCCCTCGCCCAGAAGACTGAAGTCTAAATCCAAGTGACACTCCCAAGCACATTCTAAATGAGGCTAAAAGTGGAGTAGTGCTCCATCTACTAATGTTTTTCTAAGACAGCAATAACTTACCATCTCAGCACTCTGGGAAGATTTGAGGTAAATATTCCCATACAGAGCCAAGAGTGAGAAGCCAAAATGAACATACAATGTTCATTGTGGGGGTGGGGTGTGGAGGACTTTACAAGCAACTACAAGGGCAAGACTGAGACAGCTCCTCCTAAAGGAGAAAGGAGCCCTCTGGCTAGGAAGGTAAGAGACTTCACTAGGGCCTATGGGAGCCTCATATAGGAGAGACGAGGAGGGGGATCTACAGACAGGTTGGGCCTCCACTCCAAGAGGAAAGCTAGGTTCCCTGCATGCAATACTTGATCTCTCCCTTCAGTAGATAAAACTGAATCACCCAAATCATGTGACTTGGTGGTCAGCTGGCCCAAGCTCCTATTCTACAGAGGTAGACACTGAGTCAGGAAGCAAGAGACACTTGACTGAATTTACAGTGCACTTCAGGGATGGCATCTGTGTGAGGACCCAGGTCTCCTTACGCTAAAGCATGTTCTTTCTCTGTCCCTTGTTTCTTGCCCCTCTCTCTGCCCAACGTCTGTTCATCAAGGCATACCCATCATTCAGTCATGACCCTTTACTGAACCTCCCCCTGTGTTAAGACCCAATCACATGCTGGGAAGAATCCTTCCTCCTTGATCACACTACCCTGAGCTTTTGATAAAGTTATGAGCAAAAGGAGTGTATGGGAGGGGGTGAGAAAAGATGGCTTGCTCAGTAGCATTGCCCATGGTGTAACCCCAGAGCTGATCTTTGTTTGCATGATAGAAGCAATATTTGCCTAAATCTGTGACACACATAACAGTTGTCTGGACATCTGTCTCTCCAGCCATCTCATAGCCTACTCTTATAAGAATCCCTTTTTTTACACCCTCATTTCCTTTCCAAAGGGTTTCAAGTGGAAACAACATAAAGAACAGCTGAAGTAAACCTTCAAAATAAGAGTTAAAGGTCAAAATATTGGTAAGGGGTGAGATAATCATATTAAAAAATGAGATAAAGGTAAGTTACTACTTAAATTTGGCTTTGAACTTCCTAGAAGCCAAGGTAAAAGGAGAAATGTGATATACTCCATAGCCTTTTTTAAAGATTTTTTAAAAATATTAATTCATTTTTGAGAGACAGAGCATGAGCAGAGGAGGGGAAAAGAAAGGGGGGAACAGAGGATCTGAAGCAGGCCCTGTGCAGACAGCAGTAAGCCTGATGAGGGGCTTGAACCCATGAACCATGAGGTCATGATCTGAGTTGAAATCAGACTCTCAACCAACTGAGCCACCCAGGTGCCTCTACTCCATAATTTTTAAGAACTGATAAATGGTAATATAGAATAACTAGTAGGACATGGGCTCTGGGGTTATGGGTGTCATGGATGGGTGGGTGGGTAGGGGGATGAATGGGAGGATGGATGGGCAGACAGATGGGAAATGGATGGGTGCATGGATGGGTGGATGGGTGGATGGTGCCTAGATTCAGAACCTATGTTGATCACCTATCAATGCAGCTTTACCTCAGTTCACATTCAATGCTCAGCCCCTCTGTGCCCACAGGCTGCTCCATCACTGAGGCGGTGACAATCCTAGGGAACAAACTCAGAGATTACCAGGGGCAGTTCAATACCACCCACCTGCTGGCCCTCTGTGACTACTTCCACAACACCTTCATCCGCCACTACAAACTCTACCAGTTTGTCCTGGGCCAGGACCAGGAAGTCAACCTGACTGTCAACCACCTGGAAGTATGTGCACCGCCCCAGCCCCTCCCGCTGGCCAAGGGCATGGACAAGGACATCTGGCAGCTTGAGCAGCAGATGGTGGAGCTCCGTACGGCTGAGGTGCAGAAACGCACCAATGTACTGCTCCTGAAGGAGGCGCTGCACCTGGAGCAGGAGCACAAGCTACAGAAAACATTCTCTGAGGTGTCTGAGCAGCCCAGCCGGGTTCTAAAGAGGGAGGTAAGGCTGGACCCATGAAGTGGGAGGATGCTCACCTACCACATACAAATGCGCATTCCTACCAAGAGCACATCTAAGCTGGAGTCAGACTCACAGACAGGACTCCATGGTCTGCACACATGGGACGGGGCAGAAGGGGACAGTCACTGAGCTTTAGCCACAGGCTTTGCATGCATGTTTCACAAAACATCTCTGTGAGGTATAATTCTTGTCCCCATGTTAGTAATGAGACAACTGAGGCTCAGAGAATTTAATCCACTTGCCCAAGGTCACCAAGCTAGCAAGTAGAATTGTTTACATTTGGACTGAGGCCTGGTGGATCCCAACATCTAATGAAGAGCCCAGGATCTGAACCACCACAGATGGTCTCAGTGCCCTTCATCTACTTGCAGGGCTGGCATCCATTGAGGCCTGGGGGTGGGGGAAGATGACAAAGGAAGGTCCACTGGGGACAGCCCAATGTGGGTGATATGCTGAGGTAGGCAAAGGGGTGGGGCTAGTGGTCCAGAGAGAACCTAGAAGAGTCTGGCATGGATAGAAGAAATTGGGCTGCCCTCTTGACCAGTCTTAAGGCCACAGAGGCTCGAGGATCCAGAGTCTCAATGACCAGCTCTTTACTAAATGGTGACTATCTTGGCCCCAGGGCAATCAACTTCTTAAGGGCCTGGAAGAGTCCAAATTTATTTTTTAACTAAACATAGGCACTAATATCATCATTGTTGCATTATCTTTGAACACAGAGACAAGTATTGTATATGTGTACACATGAGGGCGTATGTTGGTATATGCTGGGGTGGAGGTGGAGAGTCACAGGGCCTGTGTGTTTCAAAGTCAGCCAAGAGTGAACAGCCCTGTGAATTATAACATGGGGAAAATCTCTAAAAAGCAATTAACACAATAGAATAAATGATACTCTTCTAAGGTTAAGTCAAGTCTCCCAGAGAAATAGCACATTGGGCTGCCAGATAATCTTAGTGCAGTAAGATGTCCAGCAAAGAAAGACCCAACAGAACCTAGACAACAGGGACTCTTGGGTGGCTCAGGCAGTTGAGTGTCCATCTGACTCTTGATTTCAGCTTGGATCACGATCCCAGGGTCATGGGATCGAGCCCTGCGTATGGCTCCATGCTGAGCATGTAGCCTGCTTAAGAGTCTCTCTCTCTGCCACTCTCTCTCTCTCTCTCCCTCCCTCCCTCTGCCCTTCCCTTGCTTGTGCTTTCTATCAAAAAATGTTTTTAAGGAAAAAAAGAACTTAAGCAATAGCCTGTCTCCTCTGGGGGGCCTTGCTCTAGAACATGTGGACAAGGCGATGGATGGGAGGTGTTGCCTTCCCTCCCACTCCTGCTGTCCTTCCCTGCCCCTCCCAGGTCCTCTTCCAGCCCCCATTACTTTGCTGCTGGTCCCTGCCTGGTGGAGCTCGTGGACTAGAGTCCCTTCCACTGTGTGCCCCTGGTTGTGTGCCAGAGGTGGGGACACTGAACACCATAGGATAAGCACAGTACATCCTCTTGGAGCACAGTCCTCCCCAAGGACTTAGGGGAAGAACATTACTTTTATATAAAACAACCAAGGAGATATTCTGGGGCAAATATAAGATTTTACACTAGGTTTTAGTTAAAATAAGAGATCTCAAAGAAATGGTCTAGGCATCAGCTACTCTAAGTATGTCCCCTGACACCCTCAAGACAAGCACAAACTCTCCTCTGCTGTTTGGTTCCTCAAGCAGGAAATTTAGAGACACACAGTTACATGGTCCATGTCTCCAGGATCCCATGGTGCCATAATCCTGATTGAGATGACAGACAGGGTCTCATTTTAACATGGCAGATGGTGATTGAGTTTCCATTCTTTCCATGGCTGGCTGGCTGGAGGACATTCCCACTCTCTGAGCAACTTGCACTGTCCCTTCTGACAGTTCTGCTACTAGGCTGCTACTAGAACTTTGAGATGTAAAAATGAGATGAGGGCAGGAGGGGAAGGAAGGGGGATGATATCCAAATGGAAAGTTCATTGACCAGAAGATAGGAGAAGATGGGACTAGCCTATGGGCCCAGAACAATGTTAGTAGTCAATGACACAGTCCAACGGGGTTGTTGCCACAGGAGGCCTGATGGGAGAAGGAAAGTAACAGTCACTGGAATCCAAAAAGAGAGCTGTAGGAGAGGGCTGTGGGTTAGGAGGCTGTAGGCAGAGGGTTAGAGTCATGGCCAATCTACAGTGGATCCTGAAGGAGGTGAGAGACTTCATTCTCTTCCCAGGCTCAGATCTCCTGCCAGTACCTCCCATTGGCTGAACTCAACTTAAAGCCATAGGTCAAGGTAGCTGGTTGAGGCAGCCCTTATAAGTTAGCCTCTCAGAGAACAGAGTAGGGGTGAGAAGGGTGACCAAGAGATCTGGTGGGGGAAATGTAAGGTTTAGAACACAGAAAAAGGAGTGGACGTGTTCAGAATTGGATATCTGCAGATAGCCTCAGTCTCCCCAGAGTTCTGATCACCAGCCATGTTATATTTCTTCCAGGAGTTAGAAAAGCTCATTGATGAGGTCATTCACATTCAGATTGAATGCCTGAAGGAGCTGCTGCAATATGAGATACAGATAACTTTTGATATTTTGGACCTGAAACTTCAGAAGACTTTGAGCCTCAATGCTCCTATCCCTTCCCCTCTCTCTATCACTGGCCAGCCAGGCCAAGATGAATCTCTTAACTTCTACAAAACAAACAAAGGAAAGAAAGCAAAAGCAAAGAAGAAGTAGAGAGCTCCTGGTGTCCACTGACTAAAGACTATGATTGAGGAAAAGCCATTGACAATTATGAAAGTATTATGTGATGTGCTCAGCACCCAGTAGATCAGAGCTTTCTAGTGATTAAAATAAATAAAATGGCAGTCATCATATCTCCTCTCTCTTTTTTCTGGAAACCACCTTCTACCCCCTGAAAATCCAACCCAAATGAATTTTCCCTGCATCTTGGAAGAAAGCTGTCTTTCTCTGCTAAGCACAGAGTTTATGCTCAGACAGGCAAACATCACTTGTTGACTAAGGCTGAGCTTAGACACTAAAGACAGAACTATCACCAGTGGGTTTAAATGAATAAGGGTGAGGGTGACACCAGACACCAGGAAAGACTTCCAGCTAACAAAGTGGTTCTCTGGCTAGTGTGGGAACAGGTCCTGGGATTCTGTTTCCTTTCTGCAATTTGTACAATAGGATTGACCTCCTGCAGCCTGTTAATTCATGTGCTGGTCTCCCTGCTAGAAGACCTAGAGCTGCCTAGAGCCTATAGAAAACTCTTCCTTTTGTGAGGACCTACATTGCTTAGACTGAGGCAGGGGAACCAGCGCTGCCCGAGAGGCCAGAAACATGGTTGGGAGCATAGCTCTGCCTCTGGTCTGTTGTGTGACCTTGCCCATGTCCCTTCTGTCTATGGACCTCAGCTCTCTGTGTCAGGTGAGGGCATTGCTGGCTGGTGTCTAAAGTCTCTCTCTCATTCTAACCCTGGGAGGTCCCATCTCCCCTAGAAGAGAGATGAAACAAGGTTGGCTATACTCATTTTTCAAGGAGTTCAAGGTTCAAAGAAGTCAAGTACCTATCTCAAAGTCACACAAGATGCAATGAGAGAATCACGACTAGAACTCGGGTACCTGGATTCTTATTTCTGTGCTGCTTCCCCTACAGCCTCATGCCTCATCCACACAGTGGCACAAATCCTGTAGTAGTCAGCTTATCACAGCTGTGTAACTGACAAGGGACTGTGGCCCCCAGGATTAAGACAGAAGAGACATTACCACTCACTGATTCTTCCCAGGCCAGCGGTCTGCTCTCCCACCTCTGTGGTCTGCCCCATTTATTTGTTGATGATGGGATGGGCCACAGTGGATCACACCCATCACCTCACCATTGCCACTGCTCCCTTCTGGGTCTTGCCATCCAAAGTGTGCCTGGCTCCATGTGTTTCCATGCAGTCAGCCTGCTCTTGGAGGTCAAGCTGGATTCAGGTAGAGAGAGGGAGCCCCAGAGCAGGCATGTCACTGGCCTGGAGCACCTTCTGAGAGAAGTCCAGGAGACAGGTGTGCCCCAGCTGAGAAGCCGCCTCACAAGGAGCACTGCCCCACTCTTTTCCATCTTACGTTGAGGCCACTGGGAGTGTGCCTTATACCGGAAATACAGTAAGCTTTCCCAGACCTCTTTGGATAGAGGAAGGAGGTTCCAGGTTCTTCTTAAATTTCCATCCGTTCACTCACTCACTTATTCATGTACTCATATTTCACATTTTTTTTAAACATCCACATCTACTATGTGACTGAAACCACTATGACCTAGAGGGAAATATGAGAGCTGCCATCTTATCCTGCCCAGGCCTGACCAGAATTGCAAAACACTCCTGAAGCCTGTGTGGATGAGATGTGTGTGTGTGTCTGTGCATGTGTGTGTGCGTGCACACCCACATGTGCATGCGTGGGTGTATGTATGCTTAAAATATGTGTGTGTGTGCGTGTATGTGTGTGTATGTATGTGTGTTTGGGGGGAGGGGGAAGGGGCAGATGGGCACTCTTCCAGGTCATACGCTGGAGACAGTGCTGGAGCAGGAGAGAATCAGCTACCCTGGCCAGCCTGGGAAGAAGCTTTGCTGAGAGTACTGTTAGAGTATCCAGAAGACGCTGGAAGCAGTGGTCAACACTAGGCTGGGTCAATCAAGTATAAAAGGATTAATATCTCCCTCTTGCCTTGCCTTTCTCCCAGGTCAAGGGGGGTTGTTCAACCATCCCATCCACACCCAATGTCCCAGCCTTGTCCTGCCAGTGCCCCAACCGACCCTCAGGACCCCTGAAGCTTTGAACCTTTTCAGTTTCTGGCCACTCGGACCCTGAGCTGTTGACAGGGTTCTATTGGTGTTGTTGCCCCCATTGGACTTGGACCTTCCCCAGCTCTCCTGCCAAGAGAGCCCCTAGTCACCACCCCCATTGGTGGGCCCACAGATTGGCCAAGGGTCCTCCTCCCAGCAATAGTCAGGCCTCTAGCAAAGAGATGGGAGCCATAAGAGTTTCCTGTAGTGGCTGTGAAGGGGGAAGAAGTGGTTCTTAGAGCCTTGTGTCCACACAGTGAGTCTGCAGGGCCCTCCTTTGCCCTCAGGGGCAGCTCTTCTCCTTAACCTGAAGGGTTGGCATCACAGCTAGCATTTCAGCCACACATTAGGTGTAGATGTTAAAAAAGTATTTGGGGGGTGGGACACCTTGGTGTCAAGCATCCGGCCATTGCTTTCAGCTCAGGTCATGATCTTGTCATCGGGCTCCATGCTAACATTGTAAAGTCTGCTTGAAATTCTCTCTCTCTCCCTCTCTCTCTGCCCCTCCCCCACATTCTCTCTCTCTCTCAAAATAAATAAATACACTTTTAATAAATGTTTTGAGAGTTAAGGAAGAATGAATGAATGAATGAATGAAAATGTTAAGAAAATCCTGGAACTTACTTCCTCTGCCCAAAGAGGTATGGAGAACCTATCTTATCAAACTCCTCAGATACAAAACAGTCCTCCTTCCTTCCAAGGCCAAAAGCAGAATTGTAGCCTCTACCATATGACAGAGGTAGAAAACTCTCTTGCCCTGGCCTTCCCTATAGAATCTTCCACGGGCTCAGCCTTGTGCTAGAAGTTTCTGCCTTTAAGAAGTTGTCTCCGATTAGCAGGGAACACCCCTATGCCCATCTGACTTCCACAGTCATTTGGTGCCTTCTATTCAAGGACAAGCAGAGGAGGCCTAGAGGTTTGATGTCTGAGAGGGAGGGGACATCCTAAGCAATCCTCCCCCTTCAGCTCCTACTCAAACATACAGAAGTTCTGGTTTCAGTACATGTCTGTTTCATGGGTAGCTGAGTTGCACTTATGAAGGAAGCTGGGACAGGGAAGTCACAAGGATCAGAAATGAGGAGAGACGCCACAACAACAAGTGGATTTAAGGCCTCTGTGGGGACAAGAGTGGAGGCCTCAGTCCCCATATAGGCCAGGAGTTAAAATTGGGCTTTCTACATCAAGGTAAGAACAGAGAATGGGTGGTCCCATTGGGAAGCCCTTCCCTCCCAGTAACCTAGGAAGCATCACTGAACAGCCTTCGGCAGCAATTCTTGGAGGACCCCAAGTCTGCGGGAGGGCAGAATCCCCATCTTGCCCCCACACTCATGCAAGTCCTGGTCACTGACACCACACAGATGTGGAAACTCCAAACAGAGAAACGACCCTAAAAACTGAGTTGAGATCAGAGCATCCCTTAGAGCCCAAAGATAAAGCACCTATAGGTAGGGTGACCAAATGCTCTGTCATGGATGGTGACTGTTGACCCATATTGTCCTAGTGCCCTGCCTAGTTTGTTATTGTGTAATGGACTCTTCTTAAGAATTGCTTTAAGGGGCGCCTGGGTAGCTCAGTCGGTTAAGCGTCTGAATTCAGCTCAGGTCATGCCCCTACAGTTTGTGGGTTCAAGCCCCACATTGTGCTCTGTGCTGACAGCTCAGAGCCTGGAGCCTGCTTTGGATTCTGTGTGTCTCTCTCTCTGCCCCTCTCCTTCTTTCTCTCTCTCTCTCTCTCTCTCTCTCTCTCTCTCAAAAACAAAATAAAAACATTGTAAAAAAAAAATGATTGCTTTAAAAGAAGCCAAGATAGGATTGGTGCCCTTTCACTTGTACTTCTGGCTTCTGCCACAATTGCATCTCTTGGAGTGGGAGTCACATGTGCAGTGAGTGAGTTCTCACTTCAACTCCAGGATATATCTGGAAGACAATGAGGGCTGACCTGCCTCTCCTTCCCAATCCTTTCCTGACTCAGTGCAGCCATCTCAGAGACACTGCGTGCAGCTCTCCTCTAGACGTTGAAATGCACATAGACACAAGCCACTAAGGAGAGTAATTCCCCCTCTGGAGTGGTGCTAAGATACAGACTCAGTATTTCTGTTCTTGCCAGTTGTGCCGTGCCCTGCAAGGTGCAGGAAACCACAGGCCACCAGGCCCCCCGGGTCAGTGGGGAAAGTCAGGGTGAGAGGTATGATGTGCAGAAGCTAGAAGGCAGTGGTCTTGCTCAAGGGCCCATAGACAGTAATGGGAGCAGCCTTGCTGCGGCAACTTTTCCACATTCTGTGCAGTATAAATCTAGAACTATTTATTTTAGTGTTTGCTATGGCGTTTTCATTTTACAATAAACCTTCAGTAGCAATAAGTTCAACAAAAAAGAAACTGCATGAGTAATGGAAATGTAAATATCTTTTTTCAATAAAGTTAACGATAAAACTGTAACATGCACAAAATGGTTATCAGCATTTACCATCTTCCCAGAGAACCGTGGTGATAGCACTGACTACATAAAAAGCAGGACACAGATCTGCTCCAGAAGCATCAGCATCTACCTCCAAGGTCATCAGTGATTTTAAGAACACTGTCTAAATCCTGGTCAAATGTTACTCTGGTGTGTGTCAGAGCATTCTTGAATGAGACTAATATTTGAATTAGCAGACTAAATAAAGTAGATTGTTCTCCCTAATGTGGGTGAGCCTCATCCAATCAGTTGAAGGCCTGAATAAAATAAAATGCTGCCTTCTCCCCAAGTAAGAGAGAATTCTCCCTGCCTGGAAGCATTTGAAATGGACCGTGAGCTCTTCCTGTTTCTACAGCAGCCTGCCAGCCTGAGACATCAACTGTGAAGATTTTGGACTTGCCAGGCTCCATAACCATGCAAGCCAACTCCTTACCATACAACTCTTAAATAAACATATATAATCTTCTATCGATTGGTTGTGTTTTTCTAGACAACGCTGCCAATACATTTGTCAATTCCAAGTTTTCTTGCACACATGCTAGGAGTGAAGTGATAGCTGTTTACCTGATAACCACCACCAAGGGAAGAATGGTAAACATGATTAAATGATGCCAGTTTTATATTATTGTAATCAGATGTGTTGATGGGAAAAAATCTGTTAATTCCAATAACAACTCACTTTTTTTCATCTAATCCAGACAAAGTAAAGCTTTTAGAAGTTCATTCTGTTCAAGGTGAAACATCTCTCAATATTGTGAATACTACTGGGAATGTGCTTTTTTTAAAGTTCCACATGAAAGACAAAAGTAATTGATTTTGAGGTGATATCATTTGAAATATATAAGTGTTGGTAAGAGCACTGTTCTCACCACGTTAAAAAACTATGGAACAGAAATGTACCTAGAATTGGCTGCTGGGCATATAGAAGTCAGACCTGCACTGAGAGAGTCAGAAAGCAGAAATGATGGAGAAGGAGGGATGTGGGAAAGTGATGAGCAATTCAGTTGGACAGAGTCAGACTCCCCCCACAAAGACACTGATGTCAGAGCCAGTTGGAACTTATTCATCCCCCAAATATCACTTGACCAGTTGTTCAGACGAGACACTGTTAAGCACTAGGGACTCACATGTAAACAAGATAGACAAGGTTCCCATCTTTGAGTTCACGTTCTTGTTGTGGTTTTTTTTTTAAGTTTATTTATATTTGAGAGAGAGAGACAGAGTGTGACTGGGGGAGGGGCAGAGAGAGAGGGAGACACAGAATCTGAAGCAGGTTCCAGGCTCTGAGCTGTCAGCACAGACTCCAACATGGGGCTCGAACCCACGAGCAGTGAGATCATGACCTGAGCCAAAGTTGGATGCTCAGCTGAGTGAGCCACCCAGGCACCTCTGAATTCATGTTATAAGGCAGAACATGAATAAGCAAGTAAATAAGCAAGATACTCATGGGCTGGGATGTGAAATATGTAGGCCATAGCAAGTAAAGGACTCCAATAACTTTGAGGTGACAGGATTTGGGGTAACTTTGAGGTTCTTCAACAAGCACATATTAAGCACATATGAAGAACATATTAGGTTCTTCAACAAGTACATATGAAGATACAAAAAAGACACAGTGCCCTGAATGAGCTCCGGCTCCGGGTCTAAACAGGAGGCAGATGTATACCCACCCCACCAATGCTAACACAAGGAAGAACAAGACAAATGCCAAAATAGACACACCAAGGGGAGAAATGTAGTACTATAGGAGAGGTCAAGGAGAGGCTCTCAACTGAAAGACAGTGTGAAATGGACTGTGAAAGAGAATTAGGATTCTAATTGAGGGGGAAATAGGGGAAGGCACGTTATACAGAAAGAAAATAAAAGCATATGTAAAGGCTCAGGTTGGAGGAGAAAAAGCAGGAGCTAGGACAGTGAGTAGACTGTGCCAGGTGGTTGTAGGGATTGGAGCAAGAGAAAGTTACAAAGCTGTCCACACAGGCTGAAGCCAATTATACAGAATAGGGAAAGAGTGTGAACTCTTGATTTGTGGGAAAAGGAGACTTTATTTCTTTTTTATTTTATTTTATTTTTTAAAATTTACATCCAAATTAGTTAGCATATAGTGCAACAATGATTTCAGAAGTAGACTCCTTAGTGCCTCTTACCCATTTAGCCCCTCCCCCCTCCCACAACCCCTCCAGTAACCCTCTGTTTGTTCTCCATATTTAAGAGTCTCTTATGTTTTGTCCCCCTCCCTGTTTTTATATTATTTTTACTTCCCTTATGTTCATCTGTTTTGTCTCTTAAAGTCCTCATACGAGTGAAGTCATATGATATTTGTCTTTCTCTGACTGACTAATTTCACTTAGCATAATACCCGCCAGTTCCATCTACGTAGTTGCAAATGTCAAGATTTCATTCTTTTTGATTGCTGAGTAATACTCCATTGTGTGTGTGTGTGTGTGTGTGTGTGTGTGTGTGTGTGTATACACATTTTCTTTATCCATTCATCCATCGATGGACATTTGGGCTCTTTCCATACTTTGGCTATTGTTGGTAGTGCTGCTATAAACATTAGGGTGCATATGTCCCTTTGAAACAGCACACCTGTATCCCTTGGATAAATATCTAGTAGTGCAATTGCTGGGTCAACATGTCTCCAGAGGCAAGGGAAACAAAAGCAAAAATGAACTACTGGGACCTCATCAAAATAAAAAGCTTCTGCACAGTGAAGGAAACAATCAGCAAAACTAAAAGACAATCAACAGAATGGGAGAAGATATTTGCAAACGACATATCAGATAAAGGGTTAGTATCCAAAATCTATAAAGAACTTACCAAACTCAACACCCAAAAAACAAATAATCCAGTGAAGAAATGGGCAAAAGACATGAATAGACACTTCTCCAAAGAAGACATCCAGATGCCCACGTGAAAAAATGCTCAACATCACTCATCATCAGGGAAATACAAATCAAAACCACAATGAGATACCACCTTACACCTGTCAGAATGGCTAACATTAACAACTCAGGCAACAACAGATGTTGGCAAGGATGAGGAGAAAGAGGACTTTATTTCTTTTGAATTAAAGTTAATATACAGTGTTGTCATGGCTTAAAGAGTAGAACCCAGTGATTCATCTCTTACATGTGACACCCAGTGGTCATCCAAATAAGTGCCCTCCTTAATGCCCATCACCCATTTAACCCATCCCCGCACCTACTTCCCCTCCAGCATACCTCAGCTCATTCTCTGTAATCAAGATTCTCTTATGGTTTGCCTCCTTCTGTGTTTTTATCTTATTTTTCCTTCCCTTCCCCTATGTTCATCTGTGAGACTTTATCCTTTTTTAATATTTATTTATTTATTTATTTATTTATTTTGAGAGGAGAGGGAGTGAAAGGAGGCTCCGTATTGTCAGCACAGAGCTGACACAGCTCAATTGCACAAATCGTGAGATTATGACCTGAGCTGAAAGTAAGGGTCAGATACTTAACCAACTGAGCCACCCAGGAGCACCAAGAGCCTTTAAAAGATTTAGGCAGGAGAGCAAAATTATTGGGGGGATATAGAGGCTGGGAGGAGGTTACTAAAATATTTCAAGCCAAGTATACTATTAGCCACCTTACATGCAATACACAGGTATTTAGTAAGTGCCTGTGTGCTAGCACCTCTTCCAAGCCCTGAGATTGTTACACTAAACAATAAAAAAATCCCTCCTCATGAAGGTTATAATTTAGTGGAGGGAGAGAAAGAGAGAGAGAAAGACAGAAAGAGAGAGAAAGTGAACAAGTAAATATTGAATGTAACACATGGTGACATGTACTGAACATATACTGTGTGTCAGGCACTCTTGTAAACACTGTTATGTAGCAACATCTTATAATTTCATGACAATCGTATGATGTAAGAACTAGTATTATCATCCCCACTGTGTAATGAGAAAGCTGATGAGCAGGGGTTAAACAACACCAGGCAGGATAGACGGAGCTCATCCTCTTCACCTCCAAGTTTTACTGCTTTTCCATGTGGTCTGGCAATGGCAGGGGAGCAGGGAAGGGAAGTCCACAAAAGCAGAGACCTTCGTCTCCCCAAACCAGGCATCCCAGGCTCCTCTCCCCCACCAGCTCTTGAGCATTCATCCTTCTGCACTGTTGTTGCTTGTTGGCCAGCTGTGCTTCCAGCTAGTCTGTAACTCCTTTGAGAGCCAGGAGCCATTGTACCTCTGTTATGTCTTCTTCCACCTCACACATTTGGGCATGTTGCAGACCCATAGACTTGAGCGTTGCCAAAGACCACCTGTTCAGGAAAAAGTGACTATGTGGGTGGAGTAGAAAAGGAGAAGCATCCTGAGGAGAAGCACTCATCCTGTGCTCTCAGTTTTAAAGGGGAGAACGGTTTTATTTAAATGACATCAGCATTTTCAGTGATGGGTAAGAAATTAAGTCCCCATCCTTCTTGGCCAAGGTACTCACAGTGGAGCAGGGCCCCGGTCCCTCTTCCTCCTCATAGAAAGTCAGATACAGGACTAACAACAGAAACATTGATGGCACTTTACACTTACCTGGCTTACAAGTAAGCTTACAAAGTAGCTCCACACCTCAGTGGGCATTTACAGTTTTGACTGCCCAAATCAATAATTCCTTCTTTGAAGAACTATTTTCCTCCTGCTACTCCAATCAAGTGTTTGTGATGGAGGTTCCTAGACACAGTGCCTCCCTTCTGGGCCAAAGGATGAACACATAGTATTCCATTGCACTTGGCCACAATGGTTGAGCCATGCATAGACACATGACTCAAGCTGGACCAATCAAAATGCTCTATTCTCACCCCACCCACCATGCCCCCAGCCTTGGTGAGTGATTCATGGATTTTTTTAGAGGGCAAGCAGGGTTCTGATAAGAGCAGCAGTAACTGTGATTCCAGCCTGAGAGAAGGAAGACAATATACACAGGGAACCAGAAGAGAAAGAGGAGAGATTGATTGAGGGTTTGCTCCTTTATCCAGTCACCCTAGAGTCATCTCTCCCCGTCAGTGGTTTGAGCCAGTCTGCACACACCCTTTATCTGACTGAGGTCAGTAAGACAGGCAGGACAGAGAATGCTTCCCCCATGACAGATGAGGAAACGGAGCCAATAGACAGGTGAAATGATTGCTCAAGGTCACGTGGTGAAGTCTTAGCAGAAGCGACCAGAATTTCTACCCTCTAAATGAGAACTCTTGTCTCATCCGCTGCCTCAAAGGGCACCATCCCTGTACACATGTATACTACTCTGCGAAAATGTGTAGTGGTGTAAGAGTGACAGCCACTCTTTATTCTGGACTTGGAATGAGGCCACAGCATCCACTCTTTGATGCTGGAAAACCATTCAGGGTCCAGGGGACAGAACCTCTGCCCTTGGAATTTGTGCACACAAAGTCAAAAGGAGGATTTGAGAAACACTGGACAGAATTTACCCCACCATTATTCCCTCTTCAGAAAATGTCTACCCCAACAGCAGTGTCATCACCCCCTACTCATTCAGTAGGGTGTCTACCACAAAATGCATTACATCCAAACTTCTATCAACCGTAAATGCTTTATTATACCTCCTCACAGTGGTACTTGTAAAATGTCCTCTGAAGAACTCAAAGGGCTTTCTAACATTTCTAACATTTTTAACCTATTCAAAGGATTGAGAAGCCAGAGGCCACTCCCGGTACCCACATGTTTGAAATGAGGAGAGAGGTAACCCTTGGATCCTTTCTGAGGCTCCTTCCTGCTCTAACACTCTAAGAACATGGCAACATGGCTCCCAGTCAAGGCTCCAGGGCACCTTGGCCAGAGTGAGAACAGAGAAATAGTTTTCTGAACCTGATACAGTAAGACTATGTTACCCAGTCCCCATCATTCCCAAAGAGTTTCCCAGGATATTGTTCTTCCTGTGGGTTTCAGGCTTCTAGCAGAACTTGGAAATGCCACCTCCATGACCCCCAGAGCAAAGGAAGTGGCACAGCTCAAACCGGCCCAGAGCCTCTCATGTAAACCAGCCTTGGGTGTTTTCTTATGGAGGATTCCAAATGTCCTTCATGCATTTGCGAATGACTTAGGCCAGACAGGTAGACAAAGGTTTTGGAACTTTTCTAGCAAAAGGATAGAGCTATTGGTGCAAGTCGAGCAGTGCTGCTCAAGACTCTGCAAGAAGCGCTAACTTGAGTCAGTGCTGTCTGTCTTCATGACAACACCATTTGACCATCTTAGTTGTCTAGAGGCACTTACTTTCAAAATCTGAACCAGGAGATAGTTGGTGGTTGGGACTCAAAGCCCAGAATAAACCCCAGCCTTCAGGGGCAATTGAGATAGCCTGACAGCTTCATGGAGTAGCCACTGCCATGTGCTGAGAAGGGACACTAGACAGATCCTCAAAGGTCCTGTTATCCTGGATACCTCTTATGAGCTACGTCCTCTTCTTATGGTCTCATCTCTGATTTGAGCCAGGGCTATAAAAACCTCTTCCATACAGATTTTGTCCACTTCGTGCTCACAACACCTTACCGCCAGCATATGCCAAATGTCTCCTGTTTCCTGCCTGGGGACTTCTCTGATGTCACTGCATGGGGCACCGTCAGGAACCAGCACAGCACTCATGCATGCACATCCTGGAAGTACAGGGGGCTTAACATCCATGGAACAACCCAGCCAGTTGGAAGTAGGAGCTGTGGATAAATGCCTCTTTCTTCCATCTCAGGCAGACAATTCTGAGACACAACCTGTAGGACTCCTCAGAAAGTCCCAGGGGGATCAAGCATCAGTCACCCACAATGGTGGACAACTCAGAAGCACACCTTAGATTGGCTTTCCCTCCTGTTCCTCTATTTTGTCTTCATTCCTGCTCTCTACGATCACTTTCCAAACCACTACATGCTTCCAGCAAACCTTTGTCTTGGGTTCTATTTTGGGGAGTTGCATAGGCTGAGACACGTCTTCATCTTTGGATCCCCATATACCAGCACCAGCTTTGCCTATTTCTATTCTTTATTGCTGCATAACAAACTAACCCCATATTTAGAGGCTCAAAAAAATAATCATGATTTTGCAACTTGAGTAAGGTTTATGTGGACAGCTTTTCTCTACTCCACGTGACATCGGCTAGGGCAGCTCAACTGGGGCTGTAGGATCCATTCCCAAGATGCTTGAGCTCCATAGCCAGTAAGTTGATGATCAGCTGACAGGGAACTCAGCTGAGACTGTTGACACAGAGCCCTGATTCTCCTCCACATGGGCCTCTCCATGTGGTTGCCTGGATTTTCTTGCAACATGGTGGCTGGGCTCCAAGAAGGAGGAAGTAGAAGCTGACAGCCCTTTTAAAATGAAAGGGGCACACAGAGCATCACTTCCATTGTATTACACTGGCCAGAGCAGTGTTAGGTCCAGCCCAGAATCGAGGGAGTAGGAAAATTGAGCAGGGAGTGACAAAGCATTTTTAGTCCTATTTGATCTGCCACATTGGCACATAACACTAGGTAAATGAGGGTTAAATAAATGGTTAATTAATGCTGTCAACCATTACTCAACAATAATCTTCCCTGCACCCATACAGCCACTGTCACTCTATCTGAAATTTTAGAATATAATATTACCTTGACATTAACTTATTTGGGACTAGAAGGTTTTTTTGACTTAGGAGTCATAGAATGCCAGAGCTGAAGGGAGCCACTTCAGCCACCTCACAGTACAGCGGAGGGAAGTGAGTCCCAGGGAAAGGAAGGGATTTGCCCAAGGTCACTATCGTGGCCATTGACAAGGAAAACACCAACCCAAGGCTCAACTCTCCAGGCCCGCTCTTCCTACCACACTGTGCTGCTGGCTGGGAGAGTGCAGGAAACTCTGCCTATGATCCCTATCCAGTCTCTATCCCTGGACATGCCACACTCCAATCTGTGTGAACAGCTATTGGAAACTCTCCAAACTGAGCAGGGAGGGGAGCCCGTGAGAGGGCTGAGGGTGCTAACGTGGGGGAGGAGTTCAGATTGGATCTGATCAGGTCTCCCTGTGCATTTGTGCCCATCACGACTTCCCCAGCCCCTAACTGGTGCCAGCTGCCACCCATCCACAATCTGCTGCTTCCTCATTTCTGGAGCAGCTGAGGAACCCCTGGAATGTGCAAGGACCAGAGGGGATGCCAAAATAGTGCAATAAAAGTCATCTCTACCTTAATACTGAGTACCTACCAAGTGCCAGGCACTTTATCTCATTATCCTCACCTTACAGATGAGGAAACAGGTTCCAAGGAGATGGGGAACTGCCCTATAGTTCTCACCTGAGCTGATTAAGTAACTTTCCAAGATTCAAACCCTGACTTAAACTTAACTGTCCACCCTTTCCTCTAAATCAGCCATCACACTGATTTGATCTCTCTCCTCTAGAGGGTTCCATCTGGAGGAGAGGCCAAAACACCACAGGGCAATATGTGACAGAAGGCGTCAGGCCCATAGGCATGCAGGGGCGGACCGATCACAGGAGAGGCAGGATGCAGGCCCAGGAGGGCCCCAGAGGGCAGGCCTCAGGGATGCAAGGGTTCAGAGAGTGGGAAGGTGGGCAGGCCACATGAGTGGGCATAGCAGCAGCCTGAGCAAAGGCTCATTGCTGGGAGGAAGGGTGGATGGGAGGAAGTGGTGTCTGAGGTAAGGCTGGCTGCTGGAATCCCAGGGGCTCAGAAAACTGTGTGGGAATGCTGGGGGGTTCCTGTACTCCAAGTTCAAGAAGGGGAACTAGAGACCCTGTCCAGAAGCTGCATCTGCATAGCAAGCTCTTTGTTTTATAAATTGTGTGCTCCCTGGGGCACCATGACCCCTTCACAAAGCCTTGGTGCAGACAAGGATTGGGAGGAGAATACGGGAAAGGGTACTCAACATGAGGCTGTGACTTTAGAGCCATGTTTCCAGGGTGGGGAACCACTGTGATTCCCAGATGGGCAGTGACAAAAGGAACAGTGCTCATTTGTTAAGCGCCTGCTTTGAGTCACTAGATGACAGCATGAGACTTCAGTCCACCTATCATCCACCCTGTGGCGGAGTGGAGGGGGTCCCCATTCTTCTAGCTGAGGAAACTGAGGCTCAAGGAAATGCAGTGACTCACACTGCCTCTCACAGCTAGTGAGTGGAGGAGCTGAGAGCCGGGTCCCAGTCTCTGCCCTCTGTGCACACTTTCTCTCCCCTGCAGCAATGGGCTGGAAGGAGTTCAACCTGGAAAGGTACAGGAGACAGGAAGGCCACGTCCTGCACAGTCACAGTCTGGCTGGACAAAGAAGACGCACACAGGAAAATACCACCCAGAAGCACCCTGTGCAGTTTCTAGCAGAGGGAGGCATCTCCAGGCTCAGGGGCACCCCAGGGCCTTTGCCCCTCCTTCCCAGGAAGAGAGGTTTCCGCCCTGAGCAAGACAGCACACGTCAGAGGTTGAGGCCTCACAGCCCTGGGCCTGGGGCTGATTCCCAGCACTCTCAGGGCAGCTGGGCCAAGCTGCTGACTCACTAAGCAAACCTCAGACAAGTCACTTCCCTCCCAGGCACCGGCGTGGCATTGAAAGTGGGCATCCCTGTGTCCCTCACCGCCCAGATCCGAGCCTACACTCCCTGCACCAGAGAAGCCCTTCCCACAAGAGCTGACTGGCAGCTGGCTGAGTGGGGAGGGGGCTGGATGATATGGGAGAGGAGGGAACGTGATGTTTGAAAACTGACATTCAACGGGAAGATATAACCCACACTTAGAAAGTGAAACCGGTGCTGACTTGTTTTCATAACACACACCACTGGAAAGAAAGTTCTGCACACTTCTTGGGGAACATGCACAGGAGGGAGTCCTAGGGGTGGCTCTACTTCTGGAAAGGGGGTCCTGCTAAAGGTTGAGAAAGCCTGAAAAGTGAGGATTGTACACTCTGCTCATCAGGTGTGACGAGCAGGTGAACTGCTCTCTGAAAGAAGAGATGGGTCCTCATTTAGGGCAACTCGGACTTCAGCAAGCCACGGGGCCTTCATGGGGGGCTGATAGCATAGGGAACAGAGAAGCGCTCCAAGAGCCCACACCAGAATGTGTATCATCCATTTAGAGGCACGCGTTGATACACAAACATATTTGGGTTACCTTTTCACTGGTTAAAATGGTTTACAAAGAAATGTAATCCCAATATTCCAAAATAAAGTTTAAAAACACATTCATGTGAGTGTACACATACACCTAGAACAAAAAATGTCTGACAGGAATACAACACAATGTTAACAGAAGGTGTCCTTTGCGTGGAGATTATAGGGGTGATCTCTCTCTCTCTCTCTCTCTTTCTGTTGCTGCGTCTATGCATTTCCAAGCTTTCCGTATGTACTTCTATAGCATGGTTCATAAAGGGAATAATTAAAGGTTTTTTCATTAGGCCTGGAGAGGGTAACTTACCAAAGAGCTAAATTTACTCCTAAAACAAATCTAGCATCCTTCTTACTATAGAATTAGCAGCCAGCTCTGCACACACACACACACACACACACACATATATATGTATATATATCATTTTCCCACATGTGGCACCAATTTTTTTCCTAATTTGCCCTTGTGGGGACAATATTACAAATAGTTTTCATTCCTGACCCATGGCCAAGGGTGGGGTCTGAATGCGGGCTAGGAGGTGGCAGAGAGCCAGTGTAGAATTAAATTTTTCCAGGGATCATCAAAAGGTGACTGTCTTAGAAATTTGTACCACACCATTGATCATCTCCTGAACTATTCTCATGGCTTCTCTTTATTACCATATTCTGAAAACCCTTGACATAAACCAGCACTAACTGGCAAGAAAACTGAGTCACAGAGAAATGAAGCAGCTTGTCTAAGAACACCGAGCAGAGGACAGACCTGTAAGTGTCTGAACCCTGAGTAGCTGTTCTATCATCCAAAAGATATTGATTGGACACCTACTATGTGCCTGACATGAAATAGGTCCCATGGAATCAAAGATAAATAAGATGTCTTCCCAGATAAACACGTTCCCAGACTAGTGGGAGGATAGAGGCTTAAAAACAGAGAGATTGCCTCATCACACCATGGGTGCTGTGTGAGAGGGCTGTGGGAATATGCAGACGATGGGGTTGCAAACTCACTTGGGGTGAGGACTGGGTGGAAAAGGCTTTCTGAGAGGGGGAACATTTGAGCTGGGTCCTTAAATGTGAAGAGGAATCCACAGAGCCAAGATGTGGAGAAGTACATTCCAGCCTGAGGAGGCAGCTTGTACAAAGGCACTGGGGTATGAGGAAACAAGTCCTATTTAGAAATGTGCTGTGCCCAGAACATAAGCTGTGCTATGGGAAGTGAGTCAGGGCAGAAGGGGTTGGCCAGGAGAGTAGGGCCTGAATGTCTTCTGAAAAGTTTGAGCTTCACCCTGTAGGCCAAAGTGTAAGCAAAAGGGTGATCTATCTAACTTATGGAACCTCTAACTGGATTGAAGGGGGAGAGTCTCAGGAGGATAGCCAGTGGGTGGCTGTGGTGAGGGCCTAGAGTGGGGTTGAGGGGACAGCATCCAGGAGTCTCTACAGACTATGGTGGGATCCCAGCATCCCTCTGGAGACCAGTTGTAGCCTTTGTACCAGGTCAGACTTGACAGGGAGGTGCTCCTCAGTGTCAGGGTTACATGAGGACCTGCCAGGCTAGGCTCAGATGACAGAGGCTTCTTACCTCATCCTGTCTGGCCCAGCACCCTGTGTGGAGAGGTAGAAAGATCAGGTGATGTGAGTAAGGTGGGGCAAAGTTCCAAGGAGGAGGGGCCAGGGCTGTGTGACACATGGAAATGGGGCCAGACCAGGTATCTGGGGGCCTCATGAGGTAGCCTGGTGACAGAGGGTGGGCAGCAGTGCAAGGCAGCTGAGACAGGACTGGATGATGTGGTAGGAGGTGTTCAGGGCCTGGATGTCAGAGCCATAGCTCTGCTCAGGGTGACCCTGCCCGGTGACACCCCACCACTGCCACCTCCCTAGAGACGACTCTGGGCTGAGGCCAGGAATACAAAGGAGGGGAACTCCCCCCCCCTTTTTTTTTTGCTTCTCTTTCACAGGCTCAGAGAAGCAGGGTATTCTAGCTTGTGAAAACTGTTGAATTGAATTTATGGAAGCCCAGAGAGGGAAAGTGATTTACCCAAGGTCACACAGCAGGTGCATGGCTGGGCCAGCTCTGCAGAGCATAAAATGAAAAGGTGTAAATCCCAGTCTCCCTGCCTTCAGCCACCTCTCTCATCTCCAGGTATCCCATGACCAGACCACATATCAGAGAGGACCGCAAAGGCCTGGCAGCTTGGATGCTGGTGATCTCGCTGCCTAGGGGATTCCTTACCTCCCTGTGTTGCACCTGGGTTACTCAGGCTCAGCTGTGGTTGTGTGGATTCTCACCTCAGGAGCAGGCTGAGAAACAGCCCACACTCCTGGGCAGGAACCAAGAAAGAGCAAGTTTGTCTCTTGCTCCTTCAGCAGGGTCTCTGTCTGCTTACCAGTGATGTGACCTTACTCAGCCCCTTTGCCCCATCTGAGCATCAGCTCCAGGACCTGTGAAGGGACGTAATCATTCCTATGTCAGGATTGCTGTGATGATCACATGAAATACCAAACATGAAAGTGCTTTTTTAAAACAATGTTTACTGGGGCGCCTGGGTGGCTCAGTCAGTTAAGCATCCAAATTCGGCTCAGATCATGATCTTACAGCTTGTGAGTTCAGGCCCCATGTCAGGCTCTGTGCTGACAGCTCGGAGCCTGGAGCTTGCTTCGGATTTTGTGTCTCCTTCTCTCTCTGCCCTTCCCTGCTCATGCTCTGTCTCTCTCTCTCTCTCAAAAATAAATAATTAAAAAAATTTTTTAAATAAAAAAATTTTTTTAAATGTTAATTTATTGAGAGAGAATGTGTGTGAGCAGGGGAGATGCAGAGAGAGAGAGGGAGAGAGAGAATCCCAAGCAGGCTCCATGCTGTCAGCGCAGAGCTTGATGAGGGGCTCGATCTCATGAACTGTGAGATCATGACCTGAGCCAAAATTAAGTCAGGCACTTAACCAACTGAGCCACCCAGGTGCCCCAAAAGTGCTTTATAAATGGCAAAACACCCCCAAATGTGAAGGTAGAGGGGCTTCCTGGTCATCCACATGAGTGTGCATACTCAGATATCTGTCCACACCTGTGTAAATGCTTTCCCCTAAGCAAGTACATGTTTATCTGTACTGGGCATTAAATACTCCATTTGTACACTTTAGTTACCAAAAATCAGCTTCCCAATGAAGGCAGGGGCCAGGGAGTGGGTTGGGAAGCTGGTCTGGGGTCCAGACTGTGAGGAAGGAATGCTTGGGCCATAAGCTTACAGCCCCTCGTGGTGGGGGCTCAGCTGCTACTGGTGTTCTGAGGTCCTGGTGGGCCTTGTGTCTGTGACCGTGTTTCTGAGAAGTGCCCTAGCCTGGGACTCTGTCCTCCTTTTGAAACGATGTTCTCCGAGAAGCATCTCTCCCTCGCCTTGGGATCTTGGGATCCTACACACAACCCTTGCCCCCAACCTGGAGTCAAGGCACACTGGCTCCCAGGGAGGAGTCTAGCCCTGGGAGGACCAGATGGTGGGTAGGAAACCAGAAGAAGATGCTCTTTATGGGCAAAAGAGAGGGGAACACGAAGTGGGATCAGCCAGGAAGACAGTGAAGGGTGAGTGTTCTCCCTCTGGCCTCCTCCCCACCTCGGTAGGGACGGACTGCCCTCAGGGTGCCCAAACTTTCTCAGGGATGACCACCATCCCTGCTGCTCCGGAAGTACCCCAAATCCAGTCCTCAATCATGAATGCTGGGAGGAAGGGAGGCCTTTCACTTCTATGTGACTCTCCTCTCCTGGTTACAGGTGGGGAGCAATGCTTAGAAAGGGTCAGAGACTCACCCCAGCCACACAGCCTGTTGGCGCAGAGCAGGGCAGGGGCTGGTCTCAGAGATCAGCCCAACATCTTGCCTCCCAAGCCTTCTGCACTCTGCCCTTGGACGGCTGGCCGGGTGGGAGGGGGCTGGTTTGTGGACTGACTGTGAATAAACTGATCAGTTTTCTAGGCCCAAACTCCAGGCATGAGATCTGACAAACACATGAAAGCTTTGCCCCCCTTGGAAATGGTTGACTTTGGAGCAAGAAGGCTTCCGTTCTTGGGGGACTTGGACGGTAGGGCCCCGAGACAGACCGGAGTCCCTGGGCCTGGAGCCTGAGTACTCTGAAGGTGGGGACCTCTGGGTTGCTGGGCCCCAGCCTCATTTCCTGTGGCTGCTGCAGGGATAGGGGCGGGGGAGGAAGGCTCAGCCTGGGCGAGCTAATCTGGAGAAGTGATTTTCCTCCTCAGCCAGTCCCTCCCTGGGCAGGGCTCTGGGCAAGAAGGTAGGGCCAGTCAGGGCTCCCAGGGAGGGGCTGGCTTATCAGTCAGGAAACACTGGGCTCCGGCCACATCCTCCTTCTCCTCCTGGTCTCAGCAGCTCCCATGGGCAGGAAAACACTCAGCAGCCGGCTACTCCTCTGCCCTCTCAAGGCCCCTCCTACACGCCTTTGCTCGCCTCTTCATCTTCCAGCCCACTGGAGAGGTAGCGTTGAGTGTTGTGTTCTGCTGCCCTCAGAGCTCTGCCCAGGCACCTTGGCTTCCAGCCCGTCTGCTGCCCCTGACCTCTCTGCTGCCTCTCGGGGTCCCTACAACCTGGACACAGGGTAGGGAAGGCAGGGATGGCAGAAACGCAGCACAGGTCTCCAATGTCTCCAAGAGATATCTGGGTAGGCTCATTGGGCCCCTCTGGGCCAGCACCTGGCCCTCGGAAGCCACCACATGTTCCCTGAAGTGTCTGGTAACCCTAAAGCCATGTGCACCAGAATTCTGTCCTGTGGGAGGCTTGTTCCCAGCCTTCCTCTCCTGGGCCAGCACCCATCAAGACCTGCTGGGTTTCAGGAAGCACAAGAAGAAACTTCTTTGGAGGTCTCCTAAAGACATGTTCATTCCCACAGCCACTTTTTCCCATTACCCTGCATCCCTTCACCTAGGCCACTAGCCCCTGACCACTGCCAAAACCCCTGATCCATCAGAGAGAGCCATGGGGGTAGCCTCTCAACAGCCCCATCCCAGCCACCCTGCTTGTCTAAGGAAGACTGACCACCTCAGTCCTAAAGGGTTTTGCCCCCCCCCCCCCTTACAGCTCTCCCTTCCACAGCCCTGCACCAGCTTTTGCTCTCAGGCCCGTCCCCTAACCTCTCTGGGCTTCCTTTCTAATCAAACCTGGGGGTTGACAACATGATAACAATGATTCCCTCCAGCTCTGACCTCCAGTGATTTTTTTTGAAGGTCACAGAATTGGGGCAACAATCTCCTAATTCCAAGCCTCATGTTCTTTCCAGTAAAACAGAACTATTCTGTTTATATGAGGGTACCTGGATGGACTGACGGCCATCATGAGGACAAATCAGCTGATCACACTCTGTGTTGCAGATTTTAAAGCTGCACACTTTCCTTGACCTTCATGGCACCCTGGGATGTGGGGGTGGTGCTTCTGCTTTTCAGGGAAGGGAATGAAGAAAAAGCACATTCTCGGACTTGTCAGGTAGGAAGGGAAGAGCCATCTATGCAGCTCTCCGGATTCTCTGACATGCTAAGAACTAGTCAGCTTGGAGAGACACGGGCTGGAGTAGGTGGACATCTGTGGCTACTTGACCTCTTCACATGACCCGTTACCCATGGAAGTCACAGCCCCACCTTTAGATTTTGTCCTCAGAGCCTCTAAGACCTAACAGCCAGCACCCTGAGGCCTCTGGAGCTTGCAAACACTTCATTCATCAGAATCCAGTGGTTTTTCCAGAATCCAGTGGAACATTGTTGTTGTTGTTTTTAAAGTTCATTTATTTTGAAAGATAGAGAAAGCAAGCAGGGGAGGGGTAGAGAGAGAAGGAGAGAGAATCCCAAGCAGACTCTGCACTACCACCATGGAGCCCAACGCACGGCTCAATCCCACGAACCATGAGATCATGACCTGAGCCGAAATCAAGAGCTGGAGGCTGAACCTAGCCGGGCCACCCCGGCACCTCCATATTTGTTATTTTAAGGTTCCACCCACTGTCCCACTGAGCAGCTCCTCAGAGTAATGGGAGATGAGTGACCAGTGGAAAGATGGTGAGCAGGGCCAGGGAACCCACCGTTCAACCCAGCTGTGTGACCCTCTGAGAATTGCCCACACCCTATGCCTGCATGCGGAACATTCATCAAGTGCCCAGAGCTCACACTCCCACTCCTTGGTGAAATTCCCCACCTCTCTCGCACAAGGAACCTACAATGAGACTTTCCTCCTCCTGCCCCTCCCACATCCCTACAACATTCACTCTCTGATTAAGGGGAATGCAGACCTCAGGGAGGACCTGAAGGAAACCACACCCTACCCAGGCCTCAGATACAGCCTCACAGCAAGTGAAAGAGTGTGGCCACCAGCCTGCAGGATGAGGACTAGCTGAGCAAGACAGGGACAAATGTGTCCCTCTCCACAGGTGATGCCAAGCCCACACAGACTTGGACTGCAGCAAGAAGGATTTAGGTGAGGTAGGAGAAAGAACTTTCTGATGGTGGATGCTGTTAGACTAGCTTCCAGAGAGAAAGATCCCTTTTTCTAGAAGACTCTCAGATCAAATGGAAGCTCTCTGCCAAGAGTGTCCAGACAAGGAAACTAAGTGAGTCATCTGTGATCCTCCTAGGCATATTATGGGGGTCCTTTCCCCTTATTTCTCCCACACAAGCAAACCCCACTATGACAATCACATGGATCCAGAGTTTTCAAACTAGTACCAGCCTAAAAAAAAATCTGAATTGTTTAAAGAAATCTAAAATAGGGGCGCCTGGGTGGTTCAGTCAGTTAAGTGTTCAACTTCAGCGCAGGTCACGATCTCGCGGTCCGTGAGTTCCAGCCCTGCGTCAGGCTCTGTGCTGACAGCTCAGAGCCTGGAGCCTGCTTCACATTCTGTTTCTCCCTCTCTTTCTGCCCCTCACCTGCTCACACTCTGTCTGTCTCTTTCTCAAAAATAAATAAACATTAAAAAATAATAATAAAATAAAATAGACAATAGGTATCTTGTACATGCATATAAAGTTTACAATTTCTCAAGTGCCTACAAATTCACCATCTCCTTAGATGAGAGAACAGGTCCAGGGATTTACTCAAGTCTCAATTAAAATCCAGTGATGGGGTAAGATCAGACTCTTCCCCCAGGTCCAGAACTCTGAGTGCCCTCTGAATGCAGCCAGCAGTGCTGATGGTGATCTGAAGGACTCTGGAACCAACCCAGCTGCCTTGCTGATAGAATAATCTGTTCCCCTATATCGTAACTTGATACTCAGAGAAGGGCATGCCATCCATTGTGGTGTCTGGGGAAAGGAACACTCACAATTTGCCAATGGAAACCAGCAGTGAGCACAAAATAGGTCCTCAGGAAGACAAAGCCACCATGACAAGTAGTGTCAGTCATATGTGGTCTTCAGGGGTTTTAATTCTTCTCACTAAGAAAGAGTCAGTTCATTCTGGGAATTGAATGGAGTCATTTTGTGCCTTCGCTACCAGTTGAGGCTCTTTGAGAAAACCAACAAACAAGCAGTTTGAAGGAAAAAGCTATAAACTTGTTCATTTGTCTACCTAGTGATACCCTGCTGGAAATGTAGTCAAAGACATGAACAAGTAAATGTTCACTGCAGTGTTATTTATAATGGAAAAAAATAGGTAATCTAATAGCAAGGAGGCAGTCAGATAAATTAAGCTACATCAATGCTCTGAAGTACTGAGCCATCATCAGAAATAATAATACCAAGACAAATATCAATATGGCAAAAATTCTATAACAGGATTTTGAGAGAATAAAGCCAAATACTAGTGGTATCTATATCTACACTATGATCACATGAGGCACAATTTTGAACACAAATACAAGACTGGGAGTTCTGTATACCAAAATGAATGTATTCAAGAAATAGTTATGTCAAAGTCATGGAGTGATCAATTTTTCTGTTTTTCAAAAATGTTCCATATTGACTTTTCAACTGGAAAAAAACAAGCTTTTGCAGAAAAATTAAGCTTAATATCATAGGAAAAATTTTACTTAATATTAATGAATAAAAACATCTATTATGAAAGATATATGTACATGTAGAACTAGACAAAAAAAATTTTAAAGACTGGATGGACATATGTAAAAATTTACCAGTAATGTCTCAAAGTTGTGGATAATAGATGATCTTTTCTTCTCTAAATTTTCTACAAAGACTGTCTCTTTTGAGAATTTCAGTATCAATAGAAGATAGATGATAGGCAGACAAAGATGGATGGATGGATGGATGGATGGATGTAAAGATGATAAATGGGTATGTGGGGTGGGTGGATAAGTGGATGGATGGATGGTTGGATGGGTATATTAAAAAGATGACAGGTAGATAAGTACGTAAGTAGATAGGTAGGTAGGTAGGTAGGTAGATAGATAGATCTCTTTTCTTCCTTCCTCTTCCTCTCCCTCCCTCCCACTCCCTTCCTTCCAAATCCCTTTCCTTGAGATGAAATAAAAAGCATAATTTTCAAAAGGAAAGTAGGCAAATTACAAATGTTACAAACCATCTGTCCTCAGCTCTTTTCAGTGCTCTAGAATGGGATGGGAGAAGAGATTCCCCTCTGGTGCCCTTGTGCCCATTCCTAACCTGTTTACTACAGGCTACATTCTAGCAGATAAGAGTGAATAGCCATGGATGCATCATATCCAGCCTCAGAGCCTTGAGAACTACACACACAAAGACTCCAGGGTATTGGTGTCCAGGGAGATGGGTGGGAAAATTAGGGACCAGGAGCTTTTAGATCTTTATCACCAAGATTAACTGGAACATCTCAGATGTTTATGCATTTATCCATTCATGTTACTGTTGAGCAGCTACTATGTGTCTACAGTGCTGGGGAAGATGCATATGGGTGGATGATTCCAATGCCAGGCACTAAGTGCTGTAACCAAGGCCTGCTCAAGGAGGACAGTGACTGGCCCCTCTTCCAGGCAGGGCTGGGGACATGTAAGCTGAATTTGGACAGTAGACAGGTGATGGGAGTGAGGGTCTCCCCCGTTGGGGAAGACCACTGGGACAAACACAGAAGTATCAGAAAGGAAAATATTTCAGAGAACAATAGGCTTTTCGTGCAGTAGGTACACCATGGTGGGGGGTGTGGGGGATGCTGTGAAAGGCTTCTGGAAAGAGGAAGAAGGTTAGCCATAGGGGCACTCATATGGGGCCAAGCCAGGTGTTGTGGATCCTGAAGCTCACACAGTTGGAAAGGCGAGGGGGCAGGGGATGTGAATACATTACCAGTGCTAATAAGTGAGAATCCTGGAAGCATGATCCTCATTGCATTCACATGACCCCACTTCTGTGCTCACCCTGGGCGCCATGGGAGATGAGCAGGTACTGAAGTATCTTAAGGTAGAGTGAAATAGTAACATCTATATTTTGGGGGGAAAAAATGGACAACCGTGCATACCCATCAATTCTCATCAGGCAAAGAAAAAGGTGCTCTTGTTACTGGGGGCAGGTGGGTTCTCAGAATGAGCAGCTAAAACTCTAAAGTACTCCTGGCTTCTGGGCACAACTGTTTCGCTCATAGCTGAGCCAAAGTGAAAGAGCAGTCCTGTGGCCTGCCTGTTTCCTGCCCTCCCAGAAGCAGGGACAACGCCCCCACCCCCACCGTAAGTCCTGGAATGAAATATGCCCATTTGGCAGTGCTGAGGGCCGATGTCCTGTGCAGACACTGCCCGAGGAGTCCTCCAGCCAGCTGATGACCCTGCAGACTGCCACTGTCAGCCAGCCACAATGACTGGGCCTGGATGGCAATGAATTCGGGCCTCATCTAACTCTGACCCCATACTTCCTCTTTGTTCATTCTCTCTTTCTCTGGGCTGTGAGAGGCATGAACTGGACTACATGTAATTCCATGCCATGGTGAAGCGCTAAAAAAGGCATGAAGCCTCTAGCTATGAGACCATTTGGCAATGCTGCCAATGAACAAAGGTATCTATGAAGTGCTGGAACCCCAGCCTCCCCTAACTGAGCGGGGTGAGCTAAACTGCACCCCCTCCCACTGGGCCTCAGTGTCCCGGGCTGCACAAAGGGGTGGATGGGTGACAGGGCCTCACTTGAGATTGTGGATGAGAATTAGCTCATAAAACCTGCCATAAATCTCCCTACAGCTATAAAATGCTATTAAAGTAATGACTATAGATTATGATCGGAATTGAAGGACAAACATATGCCCATTTTGGCCCTCCCAGAACCCACTTCTTGGCCCAGAGAGCCTGGGAGAACACGAGGCTGCCGTTGAGTTGAACAAGTTACAACTGCTTCCCCACGGAGAGGAGCCAGGCATGGTGACCCGCAAGGGGACTAAGTAATCATCCGTTTTTTTCCAGGCACTTCTTGGCTGGGATTTTAATCCTAAACCTCACAAGATGTTACATCCTCTAATTACCAATCTGAGTGCTTCTCTGCCTTCTCCACAACATTCCACTGGGTTTGGGGGAGGCTGTGGTGTCTTGTTATGCTACATCGATAAATGCATAGGAAAGAGGGAAGACTAGGCATTTTTCTAGATTATTTTGAAGAAGGAAAAAATGTAGCAGCCTTAAGGAAGCAAGTAATTGTGCAGAACTTACGTCCTATCTTGAGAGCACCTGATAATCACCTCATTCCACTTTACAAGCGTGAAGTCATCCTGAGGAGAAAATTATTCTGCAGGTAGGTTATGAACTATCCTTTTCTTTCAAAGTGAATCATAACAATATTGTTTCCAACATGTCAAATTAGGCTTTATCTCTTCACCATAATTCATAAAATAAAATAAACCACCCCTACAAGATAATTTAAAAAAAAACCTTGATGTAGAAAATATTTTGACCAATACCATAAAGTAGAACTGGGTATAATATCTATGCCTCCCTTGAAAACCTTTTCTGTTCACAAAACTCTATTTCAAATGATAGCATGGTCATGGTACAAAAACATTTATTTAAATTAAATATTTTAGACAGATCAATATCTACAACCGTTCCAAAGCATGTGTAGTTCTTACTAAAAAAAAAAAAAAAGGGAGGGGGGGAACAGTTTAGCTTAACGTCTGTGATAATGTTTTACAAGATTATTAATATACATTCTGGACTGCACCAGCCAATCATATTGTCAATGATTTACTATTTATTACCAAATGTATATACAGCAATAGCATAAAGATTAATTATATCTTATAAGTAATTTTACAGTAGGACTCCTTGGAAGAAAACAAAGGATCTCTCAACAATATAAAATATAAGCTGAAAATAGAATATATAAAACACTTACATATTTCATACAGGCAATAATAATATGCTGCAATTAAAAGACAGACAACTGTCTTCTTGCTTGTTGCTAGTTATGTTCCTTCAAAGGAGTTTTGAGAAAAGGATGAAAATGTTTTTGGGGTGGGGTCAGGGCTCAGAAACATTTTGTGGATCACAGTGCGTTTCTGTTCTTTGGGAAGTAAGTATAGTGAAGGAAGTTGTTTTGAAGTGTTGGCTGAAGGTGTTACCAAGAACTAGCTGGCTGGTGAGGAGACCAAACTCCCACCGCAGCCATAGGAATCATGCTTAGGATTTTTAAATTAGGGGATCTTTGAATTCATGGCCAATTCAGGGGTGGAGGAAGAACAGTGAAGAAGAGAAAAAGAAATCCAGGAAAGGAAGAAGGGGACTCAGAGACAGAGAGAAGGAAATTCCTTTTGCACCTGCAGAGGGGGAGAGTATGATGAAATTTCGCTCAAGAAATCAACATATCTAGATTGGAGGTAAGTGACATTGCTCTGTAGGTTCCCAGCTCTTTGGGTCATTAGGAGCAGGGAGTTGACAAGAAGTTGCCAACATCAACAAGAGTATCTGATTTAGGCTGCACAGACATGCATTTAAGGGTGTGCATGAAAGTGTGTGTGTTGTACGTGTCCCACAAACACTATATATTCAGGCTGTGTATATTCTCTTGAAATGTGTGTGTAATAAAAAATAATTTATCTTTCAAAATATGTTTAAAAAACAATAGCTTGAATTCAATCCTATTTTCGGTGACGCAGGCAACCCTAGTGGTTAATTTTCCAAATCAAGATGGGTGTTGTTTCTCAAGTCGGAGGAGTCCTTTTGAAAGACTGTGATCATTTTGAAAGGCAGTGCAAGCAGAGAAAGCCACGTGTTCTTGGGCTATGCACACAGAATTATCACCAGGTTGGCCGTCAATGAACTTATTAGGTCAAACTTCGTTTTCCTTTTAATTAGCCTTGAAACAATCCTAGATCAGAAAACCTTGGAGCGGAAGCGGCCTTAGATATCAAGTCTGTGCCCCACTTCCTAGATTGGGGGCGGGGGGGGGGGGGTGAGGGGCTGGAAGGGGAAGAGAGACGAGTGGGAACTAACCCTCCCAGGAAGAACTGGGACTGGAGCGGGGGTCGCCTGGATCCCAGCTCAGGGATCTCCTCACCGGGAGGACCCATAGATCAGGACGGCTGTGCCCCATGTGGCTGTGTCAGAAGCTGGAGATGTATGAAAGCCGCTGGGATTTCACACATTTGTTTCCGTGACGGGGACCTGGAGATGGAAAGGAAAATCTACCGGGAAACCATCTTTCAGCAACTAAATTGCCTTATTCCCCGGGTGCAGTCAATGAGAACCCATTTGAAGGAATACCCTCAAAATGCAGGCTGCCGGGAGTGAAGGGGCGCTCAGATCCTCAGAACCCCGTTCTGCCCCGAGGACAGGTCAGACCTGCACACCCGGCGGCTGGAGGAAAGCTGCTAGCGCGGCGCCATCGGCTCTGCTCAGTGCGCGGGAAGGAGAGGGCTGCGGCGAGGCAGGGCTGGGCTGGCTGCCCCGGACTCTATGACACGCTGTAGCTGTTGTAGTACGTGGCCGTGGCATCAGCCAGTACGGAGATAAGGCTGGTCTCTGTGGGGCCTGTCGATGTCACCTGGGAGACCGGGGCATGCCCATTGAGAGCCACAGCCCCCGCAGCAGAGTCTGGGTGGCCAGGAGTGTTCAAGTACTGGTCGAACTCATTGCGATCCATGTCCCCCAGGAGTTCCACCTGGCTCAGCTGATCCAGGGCATCAAAACCGGGGTGCTCGGGAGGAGGGGAGAGCTGGCCCAGGTGGGCGTGGAGGTTGGAGTGGAGAGGGTGGTAGGTGGTAGGAGAGTAATAGGCAGGAGACGGGGGACAGGCGGGTACAGTGGACATCATAGAGACGCCTGGGGACTGGCCAAGGGCCAGGGAGCCCAGGGGGTGACCGCAGTGGAGGGGGTTGGGGGCGTACTCCGGTGAGTAAGGGGGCCCCGGCAGGTGGGGGATGCGGCGGGAGTGCGCATGCTCCTCCTGGCAGGGAGAGGAGAAGAAGGTCTGCTCCGGCTCCAGCACGTCCAGGGGCGACATTTCCGGGGGCGTGGGCAGCCCGTAGGGGTAGGTGTCCACGCTGCCCGGGGTGCCGCCGCCGCCAGCCGGCCCTTCGTGGTAGCAGCCCCGCAGGCTGGGCAGGGCGGAGCCCGCGGAGTACTCACCGCTGTCCTCCTTCTCTCCTAGCGCCCCCCGGCCGCCGCCCCGCTTCTCGGGCAGAGCGTTCTGGTCTCGGGAGAGGGAGCTCAGGAGGAAGCCTGCGTCCACGCGCTTGCAGAGGCGCTTGGCCTGCTTCTTCCTGCGAGGGCGGTACTTGTAGTTGGGGTAGTCCTGCATGTGCTGCAGGCGCAGCCGCTCCGCCTCGTCCACGTAGGGTCTCTTCTGGGACAGCGTCAGCGCCTTCCACGACTTTCCTGCTCACATAGGTCAGAGAAGGCCACTTTCAGCATCCGTGCGGCTTGGGGAGGCCGGTGACCTTGTCCCAGGCACTCGTGCCTCCCAGCATCCACACTGACACATGCCCTCAGCCTCCGGCCCTCATCCCACCCGCGGGTTCCCCCACTCCACAAAGGACACAGAAGACACCGCGCCCCTCGTACCCCCTTCCTAGCACCCTAGCACTGTGAGGCCAAGCCAATCTCTCCCGCTTGCATCCTACAAAACCACTCAAGTCAACAGCGGCCGCCAACACATCACCTCTCCTATAAATGTGCGCGATGTGGGATTCACGGTGAAGGGCCCACCAGACCCCGGGGTCAGACACAGGATAAAAATATATAACGACTACATTGACTTGGGCTCTTTTTTACCCTTCGTGGACCAAGTCCACAAATCATTTGTGCATTTTAATGAAAACTCTCTGCCTTTGCTGATTATTGCTGCCTCTCAGGAAATAATGCTATATTTATTTATGGCATAAATTTCACAGGTCTTCTTGTGAAGGAACTCAGGCTCAGTCAATCGTTTCACATATGTAAGTAAATTACAGGATCCCACTTAGGGTAACAGACCATTATCCCTCATATCTGAAGGTCAGTTATGACTCTGCCATATAAAGACAATGGCCAGAATGCTAGCATCTACCTGCAACATGCACATATACATGCATGCACAGGCACGTGCACCCCCCTGTATGCACACACACACACACACACACACAGTGCATGCACACACCTGTATGCACAGGCACACACACACACACACGCACAGGCACACAGGTGTGCCAGCACACACTCATGTCAAGGCCTCCTGCCACCTACTTAGTACCCTTGCACTATGGCAGGGGGCAGCTGCTCAGTCTTTGATTCTCTTTGCAGAAGCAAATTCTTTAACTTCCCTGGGACTCTATTTTTCACACTATAAAATGTACTGTGATACTATCCAATGCAAAACTCTCTAAGAAGCATCCCATGCTTGTATCCCACGGATGCTAAAATGGTGGTTTCACTTGTATTTTCTATTCATCCTTATTCCCTTTTGTATCTTTTTGTAAATTGCTTTAGCACCTCTCTCATCTGTCTATATTCATTGCATATCCCTCTGGCTGCTGGTGTTCTGAAAGTCATTTCTGGACCCCTTAGATTGTTACCTCCTAGGGCGGACTTGGGATTCTGCAAATTTAAAAGTTCCCCACATGACTCTGATGTATCCTAAAGTTTGAGACCTACTGGTCCAGAGGGTAAGCATCCCCATCCCCAAGCCCTGTAAGGAAAGGGGCCACATGTCCTGCCCCAAGCCCTCTGCACAGGGCCCAGTGCAGAGGTGTGTGTAACTGCTGCCTGGGTACCCGCACTGGCTGACTCTGGATGCCTGGCCCTCAAAGGCACTGGAGGATGACAATTGTTAAAGGCACTCTACCACTGGGATGAAAGTTTATAACTGTTGTGACAGAGTCATCAATTAATATAATTAGCTGTCACTTAAAAGGGCAACTTGAAAAGTGTGAGGAACTCTGGATTTGGGGTTGGTCAGCAGTTCACAGCCTGTGGCTGAGACTGCAAAGTTGTTGCAAGAGGCCCAAGATCCAGGCACACCCCACACCCTGTCTGTGGACTGACTATAAATTGGGACTCTAGTTTCTAAGTATACATGGATGTCATAGTATTAATAAAATATTCACTGTAAATACCACTAAATGTAAAACTGTCTTTATGTTCCTTCTCATTCATAGTATACTGAAAATGGGTGCTACTGGGTGACATTTTTAATGTTGAAGATGGGAAAACTTACAGTCAAAAGAGTTGGGACTCTTTCCTAGGTCAGAAAGGAAAGGGCTGGGCAAGATCATAGAGTAGAAGTAGATCATCCTGCCACCCCCTTATTAACAAGTGTAGAAAGTCTGCATTTTAAAAATATGTTGGTTCCTCTTGCCCAGGGCCAGGGGCTGTGTGGTTAAGCAGGAAGGAATCAGTGTCTTTCCTGCAAAATGAACTATAACCTCTGGAAGTCTAAATGCAAATTGCCAACAGGCATCAGCTCGCTAGAGGCATTTGTCAGGCAGGTCTTTCTGCCTGCCCTTTCCCTGGGAGCAGGCAGCCTGGGTGGCAGAAGGTTCCCCAGCCTGAGTTCCTCTCCCACCTCTGGCCTGGGCCGCAACAGAAACCTCACTCTGTCGTGGTCACAAGAGCTTCACTTCAGCAAGAGGCACAGTGCCTGGGCCCACTGAAAAAATGTGGAGAGGTCCACAAAAAAAAGTGTTTTCATTTCTTTAGAAACCTGGAGAAAAAGGGGTGCCTGGGTGGCTCGATCGGTTAAGTGTCGGACCTCTGATTTCAGCTCAGGTCATGGTCTCATGGTTCCTGAGTTCGAGTTCAGTATCAGTTCTGGAGGTCAAGCCCAGTATCTGGCTCTGCGCTGACATTGGGGAACCTGCTTGGGACTCTCTCTGTCTCCCCCTTTCTCTGCCCCTCCCCCACTCGCACTGTGTGTGTCTCTCTCTCTTAAAATAAATAAATAAACTTAAAAAAGAAATCTGAAGAAACAAATGAACTTTTAGATAAATACTTTACTGTTGTGTGTATTAATATGTTTGTCTTTATGCCACCGGAGCATGAAATATAATTTTAAATATTTTTATGAAGAAAGCGGCTCATGGAGACACTGACCCACCAGTGTGTCCTAAACACATCTAGCCAGGGGGCTGGCCCATGGGTAGCAGGCTTTTTGAAACCAGCTGCTTTGAATGGACGCCTGGACTGCAGGAGGGACCCTCTCTGCGGACCAGCAGGTTTAGCCAGCAGGAACATGGGTGTCAGCCCTCACCGCCACAGTTCTGAGCTCTAGAGGGAAAAGGAAAAAAAGGCTCAGTTCTGGGCAGGGTGGGGTTGGGGAGGGTCAGGGCAGCCTACGGTGATCCCTACTGTCCCTTCCCTCAGGTCCTGGCGCCCACTGTGCCTATGAAATGCTTTGAAAGGTTTCCACCACTTAAAATGAATAAAAATAAATCGAAAGGCAAAAAGGTTAGGAGTAGAGCAGCAGAGCGGCGCTGAAAGTGCTCAGCTCCAGACGTGGGAGAGAAGAAGCCCTGACGAAACCCGACTGGAACTCCAGTTTTTCGGATGTGACCTAACATCCTTTCTCTGGGCTCCCCCGGTCTGGCGTGTCCCTGTCCCCAGTCCGACTGCCCCTGCTGGGACTGCGCAGCAGCCCTGGGAAATTGGCGGGCCCCGGGACAGACCTCGCTGGCGGCCCTGAGCATCCCAATCAAATTATCTACGCTCCTGCGATTGAGAAATACATGATCGAATCGAGTCTCTGCGTACTTTTCGCTCTTGGTTTAAAAATTAAGTTAAAGAAGGGCTGCGTTCCCACAAGCTCTCTCTTCACGAATATTCGTTAATAATAGTTACAACCACCTTCCGTGATTGTGCCAGTGGTAAAGTGAAGGGGATGGTGGGTTTCCCGCTTCGGCATTCCCAGCAAACACCGGTTCCACCCGGCCTCCTCTGCGTTTCGGTTCCAACCCGTCTGTGCGCGCGGGTCTCCGCTATTCCCTGGGACCCCAAATTCTGCTCCTGTTACCGCCAGTGGGCTTCCTGGCCCACCCTAGTGGGCCGCGCGGTTTCACTTTGGGCCTCGTCGAGGTGTCCCTGCTCTGAATCCCGGGCACTGAGCGCACACCCACGCTCGCACAGATGCCCAACCTCGCCCGCACAGACAGCGCCCGCGCTCCCCGCGCATACCCACTCGCGGGCTCCTACCCACGCTCCGCAAGCTCGAGGGCCCCCCGCCCTGCCCGCAGCCGCGAGCCCCCGGCCCGCCCCCGCCCGAGCCCCCAAGCCTGCCGACCTCCCGGGGCGCCCCGCCCGCCGGCTTGCTTACTCACCCAGCATCTTGCTGAGCTCGGCGTTATGCAGGTCCGGGTTCTGCACGGCCAGACGTTTCCTCTCGTCCTTGGCCCACACCATGAAGGCGTTCATGGGCCTCCGGATGCGGCTCTCCGAACCCTTGTCCCCCGGAGGGCGGGGGGCGGCCGGTGGAGACAGCCCATCCGACAGCTCGGCTTCCAGGGCCGGGCACTCGAGCCCCTCGGGCCACGGGTAAGCTCCCAACAGCGAGGCCATGGCCGCACGGGGGGTCCCCTCGTTTCGCCTCGCCGGGCAGGCGCTGACCTGGCCCTCGCACGGGTCGGGCGTCCAACTTGGCTGGCAGCCGCGGCCCGTCCCCTTATTTATCAGCTTCGGGCGGTCGCGTCCTCCAATGACTCTCGAAGGCGGCGCGGCCCCTCCCTCCGTCTCGGCGCGGGCCCACTCCCAGCGTCCAGGGCCACCGCGTCCCTGCTCCGACCTGCCAGGAGGGGGAGATGGGAGGGAGGGCCACTTCCCGGCGCCCTCCCCGGCCCGCCCCTCTGCCTCCAGAGTCCCTCCTGGGAATCCTTGCCTGGACGCCCCCAGGAACGCCTCTCGTCCCGCCCGCTCCGGGTGCAGGTGTGGCAGAGCCGGGAGGCTGGCGCCCCCCGCAGTCACCTCGCCCCGGACCGGGAGCCAGACTCCAGCCCCTTGTCCCGACTCTCGATGGCCTCCCGGAGCCAGGCTCCACCAACTCCTCTGGCGCCTGGAATCCCATGAAGAACCGAAGCCAAACAGGTTTCGCTGGTCAGGGCCAGGCGCGAGAGACATTGACCATGAATCCTCCCAGAGCAGCCCGTGAACTGTTCTTGAGAGAACATTTCTACTCTTTTTCTAAAACGACCCAGGCTTCACCAGCCTCGCCCCCAGCCAACTTTGGCGGCCAGAGACTGGCAAGGGTTGGGTCTGCACTCTGCATGGGATTCTATGCAGCGCTCATTAAGGACCTCCTCGACGCCCCCGAGACTCCCTGGCTGTCCTGAGGGCTTGTCTGCGTTCTCAGTTCCCCTTTATTCACTCCACCACTAAGGTCTCTTCTTTAACACCCTTAGTCTCACAACACCCTTGTCTCCAATGTCCTCAAGGTCTCCAGCCCCCTCCTCTCTAGCTCTTCCTTCAGGGAATTTTCTTCTGGTTGTATTTTCTCTTTTCTCCATCCTGCTCCTTAGAATGGTTGTCCTGGCCCTCCCCTCCCGCGTTCCCCTATGACTTTCTGAGTTCTTCTCTTGACACCCCAGAGATAGGCCACTGGTTCTGGGCTTGAGCTCAACTCCGAGGGTTGAAGTGTGGGAGCTTGGCAGTCTCTCCAAGATGCCAGATGCCTGCCCCCTGCCCCAGAGGACAGCTCTTTCCATACCCAGCTTCGTGTGGGCAGGGCCATCCTGCTGGCTCTTACTTCAGCTCCGGCACACAGTAGGCACTCAGGAACCGCCAAATAAGTGAATGAATAAGTGAGTGAGTAAATAAGGCTTAGACACACCCTACTGTATAAAATGCGGCAATCATAAAGCTTGATCAGATCCTGGAATTCAATCTACAAATATTTACAGAGCCCTATCCCTGTTCAGGGCTTAGCAGAGGTGACCCTGAAAGGAGGTAGCATTGTCGTGGGAGGACAGTGGGAGGACCTTGAGGTCTGAGTCAGGACCTGTATTCAGTGTTTGATCACTTAATGTGTGACTCTGGGCAAGTCAGGTATCTCTCTAGGCCTTTTTTCCTAAATCTAAAATGAGGACGATGATAAGACTTGAACTAACAGGGTTGTTGTGAAGATTTGGTGAGATAATATATGTGAAAAGTTAAGTTCTACATGATGCTTGATGTTAATATAACTCTAGACGTAAAGCCCTGTAAATTCTAGGACCAAATTCAATGTCCTAGTGAGCACTGAATTCACAGGTGCCTTATGTGCAACGCGTGCTCCTGGACGGGCCCCACGAACCCCAAGGCAAGTGGATAGAGAAATGCAACTTCTCCGTGTTTAAGTCCCGGTTTTAACCTATAGAGCCCAGGATAATTTTTATCCCAGAACGGGCCTCTCCTTTTTGGGCAGAATCCAGGAGCAGCAAGCTAGGCCCATGTGCTCCACCAGCTACTCTCACGGCCAGTGTGGTCAGCAAAGGGAGCAGGGCGCGGTGCTGGCTGGAAAGTGGGTGACCAGCAGCTGGGAGAGCATCCTGGAACCCAAGGTGGAGCGCCGGGGCTGGCTGGCGCCAGAGGCAGAGCGGGGAGCGGGGGAGAAGGCGGGGTGCGGAGAGAATGTGTCCACGGTCTAGGCGGACTTCCCTACCCCGGGAAGCCTAGGTCATTTCCCGTGTTGGACCCCTCTGCCAGAAATTCCTCAAGAAAAAAATCCCCAGGCCAGAATACTCTAAGAGCCGTGGGGAGCTAGGGCAGCGCCAGGCCCGGGGAGGGCAGGTCGTTGGGGAAAGGGGGTAAGGAGAAGGGATCTCATCTGGGGTACTTGAGCTGCAGTCGTGGACTCTGGAAGAATTCGGCTTCCACCCTTTGTAAGCCCACCGCCGCTGCTGGGCGCAGACTGTGCTCCGCCGGGTCAGCGGCCTCTAGTGGACAGCGCCCCTTTGCCGGCCGAGGGCGTTCCCACTCCCGCCCCCCAGCCTCTGGCGCGCTGCCAGCTGGAGCTGAGCGCGCACGCAGTGGGGCAGCGCCCAGGCACCAGGTTAGGAAGAGGCGCGGGCCCCAGGTAGCGCAGAGCGGTCAAATTGGATTCCTGATACCTTTGGCAAAATTGGAGAAAACAGTAAGGGCGGGCACAGAGAGATACAAGTTGTGATTGTTTCCAGTCGTTTAATTTCTTGCATTTTGTCTGGAGGGAGCGCGGGAGACCAAGTTCCCCGGAACCTGGGCATTAACTGCCGCATGGCTAGCACGGGCGCCGCCCTCCGCGTGTGAGCTATCTGCTCACGGGAACCTGAGCTCTTTTGTTCGCTCCATACCTTCACATCTTAATTTGTACGCACGTATTGATTCACCTGGGTAACTTTATGGGAAAGTGCCCTGGGGCAGGCGGTGCTAAGGGATGCAGGTCCCTGTGACCCCTCTGCCTTTCTGGTCACTGCGACCTTCGGTCCTCCAGAACTCCGTGTAGACCTCAAGCATCGCCAAAGCCCAGGGCTCGGAGGGCTGAGCCGGAGAGCCAAGGCGGGCGCCCTATATCCGCCAGGCATCCCCGACAGCTGCTCTGGCCCGCGGTGGGGGGCGGAGGGGGCAAGGCGAGGCCAGTTGTTGGTCCAGAGGCTGAGGCTCATCGGTAGAGGCTCCGCTCAGTGAATCTGCAAGCAAACAAACCAAGGAGCCTCCAGCAGAGACAACGGGATGGGATGGGGGTTTCAGCAGAAATCGAAGAGCAGAGAGTTCCACCAGCAGTCTGTGTGTGACGACTCAGGGACACAGTGGACACTGTGCGAGTACCACGCAGCAGACCTGTCGGGACACAGACGCAAGTGTTCCTTTTCCTGTGTGTAGTGCGTGAACTGTGCTCTCTGCTCACTCAAAAGACTTTTGCTTTCTTTCTTTCCTTTTCTTTTTCCTTTACTACTTCTGTGCTTCCCTTCCTCCCTTCTTCCCCTTCTTACTCCTCTCCTCCCCCCTCCCCTTTTCCCTTTCTCTGCCCTCTTTCCCATGTCTTTCTATAGCTCTGTAATTCCTTGAACTTGGGTTTCCAGAAACACAGAACTTAAAAGTCGGAAACCCTGAGCATAAATTGCTGCAACTTACTAGCTGTGTCATGAGAATTCATTTACTTGATCTCAACCTCGATTTCTTCATCTGTAAAATGGGGATAAAATCAGGATTACTGATATAGTATTTGTGAAATCACCTCCTATACTTTAAAGAATTGTGAAATGTTACAATAAATGGATGACATTTTAAATGAAATTAATTGGGCTGGGCCTTCAAAACTTTCCCCTCAGGTTTTCCTTAATTGCTTCCAAATCTATGAATTTTGGTTACTCTAGGAGAAGGAGAAGGTGGGGGGATCAGGTACACATTCCCTGCTCTGACCCGCAGCTCTGGCACCAGAGCTCTGGCCCTGGACCAAGCATAGCCCTGGGCTGGTGAAGCCACAGCCACCAGCTTTCATCTCTGCAGTGGTTTTGTGTGTGTGTTTTGCTGGTGCTCTTTGTCCCTCACACCAGGCTGGGGGTTGAAATTATCATCACCACCATCATCTTTGCTCACACTAATTTATCTGTCCTTGATTGACAGTGTTTGTAAAGGTCACTTGCTGACTCATTTGGGCCACCTCACAAACACTCTGCAAAGCAGGCTGCCCAAGTTGTATTATTTTTTTAAATGTTTGTTTGTTTATTTAGAAAGAGAGAGAGAGAAAGCACCAGCAGGGGAGGGGCAGAGAGAAAGGGAGACACACTCCCAAGCAGGCTCCACACTGTCAGCACAGAGCCCAACACGGGGTTTGATCTCATGAACCATGAGATCATGACCTGAGCTGAAACCAAGAGTGGGTCACTTAACCAGCTGAGCCACCCAGGTGCCCCACCAAGTTCTATTATTAAGCCCTTTCCCTGATGAGGCAGGTGAGGCTGCAGCATGCCAGTGGCAGAGCAGAGACTGAAGATGCATCTCTTGCCTTTGTGCCTTTGCTCCCTGGTCCCTGTGCTCCCCAGGGTCAGCTTCCAGCTCCCCCTACCCTCAACAGAGCCCCAGGCCAGAGAGAAGGACTTCTAACCAGCTGCTGTGTCTCCCTCTGTCTTTGTACCCTCTCCAGTCTGATCTCTTGAAGTTCCACTGGACCTTTCCTCATCCAAAGGGTGCCTGAAGTTCAAGGAAATGTGAAAAGCAAATGAGCAAACCCTGTTGGCCATGGGTGAGGTACACGCTGGAGAGCCAGGAGACCTGCCCAGGCCTGCCAGCTGCCTCTTCTCCGACTCCTCAAGGCTGGTCCAGCAACAAGAAACCCTGACTTCCCTCTCAAAAGCTGCACTCAGAGCTTCTCTTTTCCAACCCAGAGGGATCTCTTCATAGTCATTTCGGAGAAGTTCATCAAGGTCCCTAATTGAGAATAGTTGGGGTGGTGGTGGTGGTGGTTAAACTACACAACATGGATTGAAAGATGTACTTGATTTAAGATGGCTTACCACAGTGGAAGTAGGCAGGGCATAGACAGAGCTTCACTGCATCGTAAACTGTTTTTCTACAGGAACTAGGAGGAAGAGGAATAGGGTTTCTAGCCTGTGTTGTCCCTGAATGTGGGTAGTGTAGACCTCCTGACGATATCAAAACCCCTTTGTACGAGGGACTTAATAGTACCAAAACACTGGGCTACAGAAACCCAAGTTTTCTTGGGATATCCTATGCACAGAATCCCCTCTCTACATAAATGGGCTCATCTTTGATTACTCGTGTCTCCCAAGGAATGATGAGAAGAACTCTGACTTGGAGCCAGAAGACACTAAGTCCAGTCCCATCAGCTTCTACTGGCTGCACACATTTGAGAAAGTCACCTAACCAATGCACAGGGTGGAGAGTCACATGAGACCAGTGAGATGAAGGGCTTGCCCTGTTGTGTGCACTCTTGAGGGCTGGGCAGAGAGATGCCAGTGCTCATTCTGGGATTTGTGTTTGCTTCTCCCTAGCAATGAGGGCCGGAAGAGTTCCAAGCCAAGAACACACCTTTTCTACATTAATTTTCTCCTACTCCACTATGAACAATGACCAGTTTTTCTTCTGTAAGGTAATATGTATGTAGGATTTCTGCACTGAAATGATCTTTATTTAATTAGTCAGACACTACACTTTCAGACTTTAGATGGAAAAACCAACAAATTACTAACAGTTCAAGGGGATATGTTTCTACCTCTTTATCCTATTGCCTATTCTTTCTAAATGCCTAAGAGGAAGAAGGGAAACTGACTAGAAGTCATCTTCAAATAATAAAAAATGGAAATAGGAATAAATAGGAATAAGTCTTTTCTTAGGCTATCTGTACACAGGTCTGATTTCTGGGTAAATAGTGTCAGGATAATGACTGACGTCATGAGGTAATACTGGTATAGATCTTGTCACGGAGAACTCTATAATTAGCCAACAATTCTGTTGTGAGAAGCTGAGGATACATCTTGTTTATTTAGCTTATGATATTATCTTGATGGGTCTCAACCTACCATCATTTTATGTTTTGCTTTTTAATAAAATTTTCATTGGAGTATAACATGCCTACAGAGAAGTGTGCAGATGGTGACTGCTGGCTGAGATTTCACAAAGTGAACACACCTGCATAAGTAGGGCTCAGATCATGAAATAGAATGTTACTTGCTTTACCATTTTAAGGCTTCCCACTCCCCACTAAACTGTAAGTTCCCTTACGGCAGGATTGAGTATCATTCTGTTTTGAAATATAGTATATTAATAGAAAAAATCAGGAGATGATTGCCATTGAAAAGCTAGTAACTCACAGTTCCCAAGAAGGCACTCTACACTCTGGGGTACACATGGGAAAGGAACAGCAGAGCAGCAAGAGCCTTCATTGTGATTTCCTCAGGAAGGACAGGTGAGCAGGGAGGAGAAGCAAGTTTAGGATTAATAAGTCTGAATAATTTTGGTGGACTTTGGAGTATAGGAATTGTCCCTGGTTGTCTGGTACCTGGCCTTGAGGTGATTAGGGCAGGTGGAGAGTGGCCCAGAATGTGAGAGCTCCATAAAGGATGTGGTTGTGGGTGTGGGTTTGTATTTGAAAAGTGCACAAGCAGTTGCACTGTTCACTATCTCTAGGGATTGGCTAGACTTGGGAGGGGCAGTCCCTCCAGAGTCAGCAAGGCTCCTGATGTCAAAGCACAAAGATATAAACATAAAAGACTCTGTTAATACACAGTTATCTTTGACACTCCAGAACCTAAAATAATGGGTTGCACATAATCAGCATTCAAGTAAAGGGAAAAGATGGAAGGAAAGAAAGAAGGAAGTGAGGGAGGACAATGGGAACAATGTGCGGTGGGCAGGCTAGTTGGGCAATAAGAGTGCTGCTTTCAATAGCCTCACTTCACATAAACACTGAAGTGAGTTGCCCACAACTCATGTGAAAAGACTGCATTCAACAGCTCCTGGATTTATATTCAGAAAGATGGGATGTCTCCGCAGTCTTAGATGTCCCTTTATGAAGACTTCACTGGGAAACACGCCCCTCATTCAATATATCCATTCACACTACCTATATAAATTGGTCCTTGAATAGTTTGCCCTGCATTTCCACTATCATTTGACAGTGATCTAGGAAAGGATGTGCTTCAGTTTTCTATTGCTGTGTGATTAACCATCCCATTATGATAGGTATTTGCATAGTGTACAGTGAGGTTGTCTTCTTTATGATGTCTGAGGTCTCAGGTGGAAAGACATGAATAACCTAAAGTAACTTGAATGGCCAGGAGCTGGAACTATTTGGAAGTTTCTTCAGCCACGTGTCCAGCACCAGGGCTGGGATCACTCAAAGGCTGGGCTAAACTGAGACTATTAACCAGAGTATCTATCCATGGTTTTTCTATATTGTTTTGGCTTCCTTTTAGCATGGTGGCCTCCAACTAGACAGACTTCTTAAATGTTAACTCAGCTCCAAGAATGAGTGTTCCCACAAACAAAGCAAAAGCTGTATAGTATTTTATGACTTTGGCCCAGAGGTCACATGCATTACCTCTGACCAATACTCTATTGGACAAAGCAGTCACGAGCCTGGCCAGATTTAAGGGGAGGGAACATAGATCCATAACTCTCAATGTAGGAAGTGTCAAAAAATTGTGGCATGCTTTAAAACCAGCACCAGATATATTTCTGTGTGAGATTATGGTGGTAAGAACACCATAGGTCTAAAACTGACAAATAACTAAGTAACTCATAACAACACTCCTTCCCACTCCAAAGTGAATGTCAAGGCAAAGAAATGTGTCACCCTCTTCTTCATGTCTTCTGTCCACACACATTACACAATGCCATTCCTTCAAAAGGTTTTCCAAACCTCCCCCAAAGAAAATAATAGAAATCAGGCAATAATAATTTCATTTTTAATATGGAGGATACTGAGGCACAGGGTGTGTCTAGGGCCATAAAATAATTTAAAGGATGGGACTGGGTCTGGATGTTGAAGCTGCATTTGAGAAAAGCTTAATGAGTTATGGATCCACATTTAGAACTGGAATATGTAAAGTTTTATTGGAAGGGGCAGTTGGGGTATTTGGCAAGAATTGAAGTACAAGTATGAAAAATGGTTTCTAAGGCCTTCTTCAACTGGGTTTTTAACTGTAGTCATCCTGTCACTTTTGACACTGGATCTAGTCAACAAAATGTTTGGAGCAGAAGTAATCACAGTCTTGTTTACTTGTATAAATGGGCATTTTACCTGTTTATTTAAAGTGCTATTACAAATCACATCTCATTTCATCTTCAAACAAAGAAAGCAAAGAAGGTATATTATTATAACCTTTATTTTATAGATGAAGAACTAAAGCTTATAGAAATTAAAAGACAGCTAGTGAGTGGCAGAACAGGTAAAATACTAAGCCCTAATACTACAGCTCTCTCAAGAAGACCCATTCATTGCTTAATTCTCCACAAGATGTAGGGTTTGAGTGAAATGAGGCTGGACCCAAACAAACAATATAATATGTAAGAAAGCAAACTTTAAATTACAGAAACTTCCACTTCTTCCCATGAAGGAGAAACGGGGATCAGATTTATCTTCCCACCCTAAACCATTACAAAACTAGATGAAATATATAAAACAAGAGTTTCAGACATTGTACACAGAGTGGAACAATAATCCTGGAAAAGATAAATAAACAAGGTGAATCCAATAAGTTCCCCTGCTCACCATCTGAAGAAAGTTTCCAGACCATAGCACAGAAGGGAAATTGAGACAGACACCGCAGGGTTTTGCTGTGTCAAGGAGACAATGTTCTTAGCTCAAGGAGGACAAAGGAGAGACTGTAAAAAGGAAGGGCCTCAGAGATTTGCAGAAGAGTATCCTTGATCTTTGGCTGAGTACTCAACTGCACATTTTGTGAAAAAATACTAAGGCTATGTGGGGGAAAAAAAATCTGGAAAAAAGTAGGAGGAATAATCTCCTGAGCTCACACAGGGCTAGAAAGTGTTTCAGTTCCCATCAACCAAGGTGTAAAGACCTCTTAATACAGGGGGCATCAGGTATTGTCCCCAGAAGAGTATTGCATCATAAAAAAAGTACAACCCATTACCAGGATAAAAAAGAGTCAATAGAAATAGAACCAGAAATGATAATGGAGCTGGCAGTTAAGGATATTAAAAGAGCTATTTTTAAATACACTCCATATATTCAAGAAGGTAGGGGAAAACAAAAACATGATGGGGAGAGATATAAAAGTTCTAAGGAAGACTCAAATCAAAATTTTAAAGGTGAAATATACAATATTGGGAATACAAAAGACACTAGCTAAGATTAATATCAGATTAGAGATTACAGAAGAAAATATTAGTGAACAAGAGACAAACTACCCACAATGAAAAGCAGAGAGAAAAAAAGACGAAAAACAGAGAAGCAACAACCTGTGAGACAATATTAAGTGGCCTACCATAAAAGCAATTGAAGTCCCAGAAAAAAAAAGAGACATTAAAATACATATTTGAGAAAATAATGGCTAAGAAAATTTCCAAAGTTAATGGAAACTATAAATTCATTGTTTCAAAAAGATCAACAATCCTCAACCAGAAGTAATATAAAGAAAGCACATAAATACACATGATAACTGAACTGAAAAATCTTAAAAGCAACCAGAGTTTAAAGGACACATAACATATAGAAGAACAAAGATACAAATTATGGTAGACTTCATGCTTGAAACTACGCAATCCAGAAGACAATGGAATAATATTTTTAAAGTGCTATAAGAAAAAAATTTAAATTTTCAACTTATAATTCTATATCCAGCCAAAATATCTTTTAAAATGAAAGCAAAATAAAGGCTTTTCAAACAGGCAAAAGCTTAGTGAATTCATTGTCAGTAGGTTGGCACTATAAAAAATTTAAAGTCCTTCAGGCAAGGGAAAGTGATACCAGATGGAAATTTGGACCTACATAAAGGAATGATAATATGGGGTAAATATAAAAGACATTTTGTCTAACTTAAAGACCTCTTTGAAAGATAATTTATTGTTTAAAGCAAAAATAATAACAATGTATTATGCCATTTATAACATATTTAGAAATAAAATGTTTAACAATAGCCCAAAGTCCACGAGGAGGGAAATGAAAATATACTGTTGTGATGTTCTTATTTTATAGGTGATGTAATACTACATTATTTAATGGTAGACTGATCAATTAAAGATAAATATTGTAAACTCTACAGCAACCACTTTAAAAAAAAGAGCAAAGAGACTTAATATAGATAAAAATTATATCATTAAAACTTTAATTAATCTAATTTATCCAAAACATGAAAATAGGAAAATATAGGTAAAGAACAGATAGGACTGATAGAAAACAAAGTAAGATGTTAGATTAAAACCCACCTATATTGATGATTGCATCAAAGATTTATGACCTAAACACTCCATTTAAAAGGAAGAGATTGTCAGATTGGGAAAAGAAGCAAGACTCAACTGTATGGTGCCTATAAGAAATTCACTTTAGACACAAATACACAGATAGATTAAAAGTAAAAGCATGGGAATTCTAATTTCCAATCTGGCATGTAAGGATCCTGGAAATCATGAATCCTATTCTAACAAGAAAAAAGATAAACTGAAAATCAACAACTCTTTTTAGATCCATTAGAGAATTGAGGTCATGAAGGGTCATGAATATGAGATAATTAAAAAAAATACATTGGTCTATGCCTCTGGTTCCTAGGACAGAGCTCCTAAAACACTTGCAATTTCTTAATAAGAACACTAGGAGAATATTTTGTTCTCTTGAGGGAATTCTGGGTGGGCATCTGGATACTTCTTGGATGGGGGTTGGTCAACAGAAAGACCAAGCTTGGAATTTTCAAGCCCCACTCCCTACTTCCCCAAAAAGGGTAGAAGGGCTGGAAATGGAGTTAATAATTAATCATGGCCACATGAGAAAGCCTTCATAAAATCCCAAAAGTATGATGTCCAGAAAGCTTCCAGGTAGGTGAATACATCTATACCAGGAGAGTGACACATTCCCAACTCTCTAGGGATAGAAGCTCCTGTGCTCAGGATCCTCCCAGACCTTACCTTATCTACCTCTTCATCTGGCTGTTCATCTGTATGTTTTATCGTATCCTTTAATAAACTGGTAAATTTAAGAGTTTTCCTGAAATCTATGAGTCACTCAAGCAAATTGGTTGAAACCAAGTAGAGGGTCATTGGAACCTCTGATGTATAATCTGTTGTTCAGAAGCAAAAGTGATAAGCTGGGCTTGCAACTGGTGTTTGAAATGTGTGCACTTAGGAATGGGGTCAGTCTTGTGGGACTGGGCCCTTAACCTGTGGGATCTGATATTATCTCTGGATAGACAATGTCAGAATTTAGTTAAATCATAGGACAGTCAACAGGTGTTTCAGAGAATTGCTTGATGTGGTGAATAATTTCCACACATTTGGTGACCAGAAGTGAAGTTCTTTGTGTGACTAGTAAAGGAGACTCACAGGGAAGAAACATACAGTAGGGAAGAATTATTTTTCCCCCTATACAAAAGGAAGAAAACAGGTTTTTCCAAACATAAGGCTAACTGCTGTCCCCAAGATTGGAGAGCCAGATAAGTGGATACAAAGAATCACAACTTACTAGAGCAGAAACCCAAGAGAAGAAACCTCCACAGGAACCAGTACCAGGTTCCTTTTACTCAGTATGTCATATCTGACTTTCAAGAAAAAAAAATACAAGGCATACTAAAAAGGAAAGAATACTGTTTGAACAGGTAGAGTGAGCATGGGAACGAAATTCAGATATGACAGGGATGTTGGAATTATCAGACTGGGAATTTAAAATAACTATGATTAATATGCTAAGGAAAGAACAACATGAAAGAACAGATAGGTAACATAAACAAAGAGATCAGAATTCTAAAAAAATAAAAAAGAAATGTTCAGAATCAAAAGCACCATAACAGAATTGAAGAATGCTTTTGATGAGTTAATTAGTAGCCTGAATACAACTGACCAAAGAATCAGTGAGTTTGAGGATATGTCAATAGAAACTCTCCAAACTGAAAAGCAAGGAGAAAATAAAAATGGTACAGAATATTCAAGAACTGTGGGACAACTACAAAATGCGTAGCCCATGTTTAAGGGAATTACACATATCCTCATGTAGCAGAATAAGAAGACAGAGAAAAAAGAGCAGAAAAAATATTTGAAGCAATAATGACCAAGAATTTCCCAAACCACATATTCAGGAAACTCAGAACACCAGGAAGGATAAATGCCAACAAATCTATACCTAGGCATATCAGATTCAACCTGCAGAAAATCAAAGACAAAGAAAAAATCCTGACAGAAGCCAGAGGAGAACTTACCTTACCTATAGAGGAGCAAGGATAAGAATCACATTGGACTTCTCTTTAGAAATCATCCAAGCAGAAAGAGAGTGGAAGTTGGTCCACTTGGAAATGGTCCAAGTTTTCTACATTCTCACTACACTTGTTACTTTGTTCCCCCCTCCTTTTTTTTTTTTTTATAAAAGCCATCTTAGTGGGTGTGAAACAGTTTCTTGTAGTTTTAACTTGCATTTCCTAATGAAAATGCTGAGCATTTTCTCATGTGCTTCTTGGGTATTTGCATATCTTCTTTGAAGAAATATATATTCAAGTCCTTTGGGCATTTAAAAAATGTTTTATTTATTTTTTAGAGAGGCAGCACAAGCAGGGCAGGGGCAGAGAAAGAGGAGGACAGAGGATCTGAAGTGGGCTCTGTGCTGACAGCAGCGAGCCTGATGTGGGGCTCAAACTCACAAACCATGAGATCATGACTTGAGCTGAAGTTGGATGCTCAACCTACTGAGCCACCCAGGTGCCCATCTTCGGGCATTTTTAAATAGAGTTGTGTTTTGTTGTTGAGTTGTAGAATCTCTTTATATATTCTGGATATCAATTCCTTAGCAAATATATTATTTGAAAATATTTCCTCTCATTTCATGAGTTCCATTTTCATAATGTTCTTTCATACACATTTAAAAAATTTTTGATGAAGTCCAACTTATCTATTTTCTCTTTTCTTGCTTATACTTGTGGTGCCATACCCAAGATATCATTGTCAAATCTGGTGTCATGAATTTATCCCGTATGTTTTCTTTCAAAGAGTCTTAGAGTTTTAGCTCTACATGTACGTCTTTGATCCACTTTGTAAATTTTTGTATATGGTGAAAGACAAGGGTCCAACTTTACTTTTTGCTTGTGGATATCCAGTTTTTCAACATCATTTGTTGAGGAGACTGTCCTTTCCCCATTTAATGGTCTCAGCATCCTTGTCAAATATCATTTGGCCATACATGTGAGGGGTTATTTCTGGGCTCTCTATTTATTCCATTGGTTTATAGATGTGTCTTTATGCCAGTACCACAGTATTTTTGGTTACCATAACTTTGTAGCAAGTTTTGAAAGCAGGAATTGTGAGACTTCCAGTTTTGTGGGTTTTTTTTTTCAAGATATTTTGGACTATTTGAGTCTCTTGAATTTCCATATGAATTTTAGGATGGAATTTTCTATTTTTGCAAAAACCTGTCACTAGGATTTAATCAGGATTTCACTGAATCTGTAGATTGTTTGGGTAGTATTAACATCTTAAAAATATTAAATTTTCCAATCCATAAACATGGAATGCCTTTCCATTTATTTGTCTTCTTTAATTTCTTTCAGCAATATTTTATAGTTTTCAGGGTACTTAACCCAGCCTCCTGGGTTAAGTTTACTCCTAAGTATTTTATTCTTTTTGAGGGAAATTATATGAAAAATTCTCTTCAATTTCCTCTTTGAATTGTTCATTGTTAGTGTATAGAAACAAACTAATTTTTGTGTGTTGATTTTGCACCCTGCAACTTTGATGAATTTATTTATTAGTTCTAACCATCTTTAAAAATACGTGTGTAATCTTTATGGTTTTCTACATGTAAGATCATGTCACCTATGAACAGAGAAAGCTTTATTTATCCCTTTGAATTTTGGATACCTTTTTATTTTTATTTTTATTTATGGCTAATTGCTCTGGCTATGATGTCCAGTCCTATGCTGAGCAGAAATGGTGAAAGTGGACATCATTGAACTGTTCCTGATATTAGAGGAAATGCATTCAGGTCTTTTTCCATTGACCATGATGTTGGTTGTGGATTTTTCATACATGGCCTTCAGTATATTGAGGTAGTTCCTTTCTATGCCTCATTAGTTGAGTGTTTTTACCATGAAAGAGTGTTGAATTTTATAAATTCTTTTCTGTATCAGTTGAAATGATGACATGGGTTTTCTTCCCCCTCATTCTGTTAATATGTGTGTTACATTGATTGATTTTATATATTGAATCATCCTTGCATTTCACGAATAATTCCCATTTGGTTATGATGTATAATCCTTTCAATATGCTGTTGAATTCATTTTGCTAGTATTTTGTTAAGGATTTTTGCATCTGTATTCACAAGGGGTATTGGGCTGTAGTTTTCCTTGTGTCTTTGTCTGGCTTTGGTATCAGAATAATGCTGACCTCATAGAACAATTTCAGAAGTTCCCCCTCTTCAATGTTTAGAAGAGTTTGAGAAAAATTGGTATTAATTCTTTCAATGTTTGGTAGAATTTGCCTGTGAAACCATCTAGTTCCGGGATTTTCTTGGGAGATTTTGGTTACTAATTCAATCTCCTTTATAGATCTGTTTGTATTTTCTATTTCTTCATGTTTCAATCTTGGTAGTTTGTGTGTTCCTAGGAATTTGTCCATTTCATCTAGGTTATCCAATTTGTTGGCATACAATTTTTCATAATACTCTCATAAGAGATTTATTTATATATAATCCTTTTTATTTCTGTAAAATTAGTAGTGTCATCTCTTTTATTTCTGACTTTAGTTATTTGACTCCTCTTGTGTATGCATGCTCTCTTTTTATTAGTCAGTCTAGTTCAAGGCATGCCAATTTTGTTCGCCTTTAATGAGAACCAACTCTTGGTTTTGCTGGTGTTCTCTATTGTTTTTCTATTCTCTATTTTACTTTTCTCTGTTCCAATCTTTACTATTTCCTTCCTTCTACCAGATTTGGATTTAGTATTTTTTTTTCTAGTTCCTTAAGGTGTAGAATTAGATTGTTGATTTGAGACCTTTTTTCTTTTATAATTTAAGCACTTACAGCTATAATTTTCCCTCTTAGTGCTTTCTTTCACTGCATCTGATAAGTTTTGGTATGCTGTGTTTTAACTTTTGTTTGTCTCAAAATATATTCTAATTCCTTTTATAAGTTCTTCTTTGACTCATTGGTTGCTTAAGAATGTGGTTTTTAGTGGGGCACTGATTGGATCAGTCAGTTAAGCGTCTGACCTTGACTCAGGTCATGATCTCACAGTTTGTGAGTTTGAGCCCTGTTTCTGGCTCTGTGCTGACAGCTCGGAGCCTGGAGCCTGCTTTGGATTCTGTGTCTCGTTCTCTCTCTGCTCCTCCCCCGCTTGTGCTCTGTCTTTCTCTATCTCTCAAAGATAAACAAATGTTTAAAAAAAAGAATGTGTTGTTTAGTTTCCACATATTTGTGAATTTACTGTTTTTTCTTCTGCTGTTGATTTCTAGTTTCATTCAATTGTGATTGGCAAAGAAATGTTGCATGATTTCAATTCCCTTAAATGTATTATGATTTGTTTTTTGGCCTAATATATAGTCTTTCCGAGAGAATGTTCCTTATGTACTTGAGAAAAATGTGTCTTCTGCTATTGTTGGGTAGGATGATATGTATACATCTGTTAGGTCCAAGTGGTCTATAGTGTTATTCTAGTCCCCTGTGTCTTTATTGATCTTCTGTCTGGCTGTTCTCTCCATTATCAAAATTGGGGCATTGAAGTCTCTCATTATTGTACAGATGTCTATTTCTCCTTTCAGTCCTGTAAATATTTGCTTCATATAGTTTAGAGTTCTGATGTTTGGTGCATATATGTTTATAATTGGTGTATCTTATTGGTGAATTGACCCTTTAATATTATATATCCTTGTCTCTTGTAAATTTTTGATTTAAAGTCTACTTTGTCTAATATTAGTATAAATCCCCTGCTCTCTTTTGGTTACCATTTTCACAATATATCTTTTTACATCCTTTCACTTTCAACCTATGATCCTTAGGTCTAAAGTACATCTCTTATAGACAGTGTATATATAGTTGGATCCTGATTTTTTTGGTGTGTATCCACTCTGCCATTCTATGTCTTTTGATTGAGGAGTTTAGCCAGTTTACATGTAAAATAATTACTGATGTGGAAACACTTACTTTTGACATTTAAAAAAAATGTTCTGTATGCTTACAGCTTTTTTTTTTATCCCTCATTTCCTCCATTACTGCTTTCCCTTGTGTTCAGTTGACTTTTTGTAATCATTTTGATGCATTTTGATTCTCCTCTCATTTCATTTTTGTTTATTCTTTAGATAGTTTCTCTGTTGTTACCCTGGAGATTAGATATACATCCTGAAGTCATTACAATTTACCTTGAATTGATAGCAATTTAATTTCAATCATATACAAAAACTCTTTCGCTTTACAGCTCTGCTCCTCCCAACTCTGTTATCGATGTCACAACTTACATCCTTATATATTGTATAACCATTAACATAAATTTATATTTCTTTCACTTTTAAATACTGTAGAAAATAAAAATTAAGTTACAAATCAAAATTACAACACTATTTTTTATATTTGTCTGTTTATCTTTATTAGAACCTTATATTTTATATGGCTTCAAGTTACTCTCTAGTGTCTTTATATTTCAACTAGAAGAACTCCCTTTAGAATTTCTCAAAGGACAGATGGCACTGAACTCTTTCAGTTTTTGTTTGGGAATATCTTAATTTCTTCCTCATTTTTGAAGGACAGTTTTGATGGGTATAGAATTTTTGATTGACAGGTCTCCCCTGCCCCCATTTCATCATTTTAAATATATCATCCCATTGCCTTCTCCTGCAAGGTTTCTGCTAAGAAATCTACTGACAGTCTTATTGGAGATCTCTTGTATGAACAAGTCACTTTTCTCTTGCTGCTTTCAAGATTCCCTCTTTATCTTTGGCTTTCAACAGTTTGATTCTAATATGTCTCATTGGGTCTATCCTTCTTGGTGTTTGTTAAGCTTCTTGGACTTATATCCATATATTTCCTCAAATTTGGTAAGTTTTCAGCCATTATTTATTCAAATATTCTCTCTGTTCCTTTTTCTCTTCTCCTTCTGGGAACCTCACAATGCTTATTTGGTATGCTTGTTAATGTCTCACAAGTCTCTTGGGCTCTATTCACTTTTCTTCTTTTTTCTCTTTGCCCCTTAGACCTGATAATTTAAAATGTCCACTCTTACAGTTTACTGACATTTTCTTTTACATATTTGAATCTGCTGTTGAAACCCTCTAATGAAATTTTAGGTATTGTATTTTTCAGCATAGAATTTTCTTTGGTTCATTTTTATAATTTCTAACTCTTTATTTATATTGTCATTTTGTTCACATATACTTTTCCTGATTTTCTTTAGTTCTTTGTATTTTCCTTTAGCTCTTAGCATGTTTAAGACAATTGTTTTTTTTTGTTTGTTTGTTTGTTTTTAATTTTTTTTTTTAACGTTTATTTACTTTTGAGACAGAGAGAGACAGAGGATGAACTGGGGAGGGTCAGAGAGAGAGAGGGAGACACAGAATCTGAAACAGGCTCCAGGCTCTGAGCTGTCAGCACAGAGCCCGACGCGGGGCTCGAACTCACGAGCCGTGAGATCATGACCTGAGCCGAAGTCAGACGCTTAACCGACTGAGCCACCCAGGCGCCCCAAGACAATTGTTTTAAAGTCTTTGTCTAGTAAGTCCACTGTGTGTGTTCTTCAGAGACTATTTCTGGAGATGTATTTTGTTCCTTCAAAAGGGGCACATTTCCATGTTTATTTGTATATCTTGTGAGCTTTTGTTGAAAACTGGGAATTTGACAAAATTGTTGTCCTACCAGTCTTTGCAGATTGGCATGGGAGACCTTTACTAACTAGCAGGTCCCTGAGCCTGAAGATCAGCACAGAGTGAAGATTTAAGAGTTTTTTAGGTCTTTTCTGGGCATGTATCTTTCTGGGCTTATATGCATATGCTCTCCTGTATCGATCCTCCCCTCCCCACCCCATTTTATTTTGGTTTTAAAATAAACTTTAATGTTTATATTTAAGAGAGACAGACAGATAGACAGTGCGAGACTGGGGGAGGGGCAGAGAAAGAGGGAGATATAGAATCCAAAGAAGGATCCAGGCTCAGAGCTGTCAGCACAGAGCCTGACGTGGGGCTCAAACTCATGTGCTGTGACATCACGACCTGAGCAGAAGTCAGATGCTTAACCAACTGAGCCACCCAGGTGCTTCTCCTTTGCTGCTTTTAACTGTCTTAATTTCCCTAAGAGTCTCAGGCCAACTTCTTCTCAGGGCTTTAGATGTTCTGTTATATTCTTCTGCCCACAATCTCTTTCCTTCCAGGCATCTGTATATCTGCAGTCCCCCTAAGTTTTACATGCCATGGCACCTACCACTTCCTTCCATGGCTTCCAGCCTAAGATCCAAGCCTTGCTGCTATTTCCTGTCTGAGCTCTGAGTCAGGCAAGACAGATATGAGTTCCTTGGTCAGTCCACAGACAGGCTAGAATGTTACAATTTCCCCTCTACTCTTTCTCGCCCAGGGGACAGAACTAAAGATTGGGTCACTTCCTCTTGATTTCATTGTTGGGGTGGGGTGGGATGAAGGCAAGTAAAAACATCATGAAATCTCCTAGCATTTTCAGTATAGTTTTTTCTGGATTGGGTGTTCATTTGGTTTCTGTAGATATTTGGCTGATTTCCAGAGCTTCTACAAAGTTATCTTAATTAGCTTATAGTTGTTTATTTAATGGTTTTGTTGAAGAGCTGGGGCCTGGAGCTTCCTATTCTGTCACCTTGCTGAGGTCCCCAGTACTTGATTTTTCTGACTGATGGTACATGATATTGTTTTTAATTTCTATTTCCAACAGTTCATTAAAAGATAAAATGTAATGGTGTGTTGCCCTTGTATCCTGTGAGCTTCTTAAACTCTTTACAGTTCAAAGATTTGGGGATAGACTTCTTGGGGATAGTTTTATGTAGACAATTATCTCACAACTCAATATAAAGAGGAAAATACAATAAAAGGGTGGGGAAAAGATTTGGACACTTACAAGGGAAGATATAAGAATGTCCAATAGGCACATGAAAAGATGCTCAACATTATTAGTTATTAGGGGGAAATACAAATTAAAACCACAACAAGATACTATTATACATCATTAGAATGGTTAGAATTAAAAATACTGAGAATACCAACTGTTGGTGAGGATGTGAAGCACACAGAGCTTTCATAAACTGCTTTTGAGAATGTAAAGTTGTAGCCTTTGTAAAACTGGCTATTTCTAAGTTAAGCAAACATTTATCATATGACCTGGCCATTCCACTCCTAGGTGTTTCTCCATAAGAAATGAGAGCATATATCTAAATAAGGACGTGTATTTGAATGTTCATAGAAGCTTTAAGCATGAGAGTATACAACTGCAACAAGCCCATATGGTCATCTGATGAATGGATAAACTGGTCTATCCTCAAGTGTAATTTACTTAGCAATAAAAACGAACAAACTACAGACAAATACAGCAACATTGTTGAATGCCAAACACATTATGCTAAGTTGAAATGATTCCACTTTTATGAAATTCTAGAAACAGTAAATATATAATGAAAGAAAGTAGATCAGTAGTTGCCAGAGGGCCAGGGCACAGGGGCAGGTGACTGATTGTAAAGGAGCACATGGAAACTTACTGGCTGATAGAAATGGTTCTATAAGACAATAGTTGTGGTGATTATACAACTATATCCACTTCTCAAAACTCATCAAATTGCACACTTAAAAATGGTGAACTTATTGTTTGTAAATTACACTTCAATCAGTCTGACTTTAAAAATCCAATGCAGAGCACAAGACATGGATTTCTTTGGGCTACAAGTGCCCCCTGCCCCCAAATACAGAGAAATATGGGAATAAGAGGAAATCATTTCATTTGCTCACGTGTTATCTATAATTTATTCAAAAATATTTCTTAAACATGTATTAGGGAATAGGCACTGTGTTAGGTGTTCGGGATGCAGTGAGAAAAAGCTTCTCTCATGGTAAGTATAGAAAAAAACACACACTCAGTGCCAAAAGGAACACAGAAAAGGGATATGTAACCAAGACCAAGAGTGATCAGGAGAGCAGGGGACTGTGGGCTAAATTTTGAGTGATGAATATATTGTGTTTCTTTCCAAACATGTTCACATAATGATCCTCAGGGATAGCTAAGAGGCTATGTAGCCTAGAGGAAAACAGTGGGGGCTTTGGAGTCAGGCAGATGTGGGCTCCAGTAATGGTCTATTTATTAGCTGTGTGACCTTGAGAAAAATGCCCATCAAGCAGAATCTCATTTTTTTCCACACTCAGAATCTGGGTAATCATTATTACCTATGAGTTGTTTTGAGAATAAAGAGAAAATAATTATAAATCTTCCAGCTTAATAAAGGATGTCATTAATAACTGATAATGAGACACACATGTCAACCACCCTCCCTGGTTATTATAAACCTTTCTACCATCCTGGTAAAATACTAAGAATGAGTAAAGAAGGGACTGGAGCCCCTAAACTCAAGGTTTTCAGAGTGTCACACATGACCAACAGAGTTGGCATACTGATCTGCAGCCTGAGCACCTCTCAGGAGCCTGTCAGGAGAAGGACCTAGCCCAGAAACTGGAAGAGGACACAGGAACTCATCTAATCCTTCTCCTTCTACCCAGAATGGTTCTGCACCAAACTGCTTCTCTGACTTGCATTTTTCTGGTGAAATTTCTTTTCCTTTTTTTAAATTAAGCTTTTAATTTTAATTCCAGTACAGACAACATACACTGTTATATTAGTTTCAAGTGTACAATATAGTGATTCAACAATTCTATACATTACTCAGTGTTCATCATGATAAGTGCCCTCCTTCTTAATCCCTATCACCTATTTTACCCATGCCCCTTCACACCTCCTCTCTGGCAACCATAAGTTTCTTCTCTATAGTTAAGAATCTATGAATCTCTTTCTTGGTTTGTCTCTCTTTTTGTTTTCTTTTGCTCATTTTTTGTTTCTTAAATTCCATACATGTGTGAAATCATATGGTATTTGTCTTTCTCTGACTTATTTCACTTAGCATTATCCATGTTGTTGCAAATTGCAAGATTTCACTTTTTTATGTCTGAATAGCATTTCATTGTGTATATACATCACATCTTCTTTATCCAGTCATCTATTGATGGACACTTAGGTTCTTCCATAGTTTGGCTATTGTAAAAAATGCTGCTCTGAACATAAGGCTGAATGTATCCCTTTGAATTAGTGTTCTTGTATTCTTTGGGTAAATACCCACTAGTGTGATTACTAGATGGTAATGTAGTTCTATTTTTAATTTTTTGAGGAACTTCTAGACTGTTTTCCACAGTGGTTGCACCAATTTGCATTCCCATTTCTGGTGAAATTACAACAGTTCCTTCCAGTTCTAAAACTCCAAGATCCATGAAGCAAAACTCAAAATAAAAGTCTGGGTCTAGCAAAAAAATTTCAAGGTCACCACTCTTGACTCTGAAGAGCATAAACTGGCACTAGCTCTAACTCTGACTTGTCACATGCACACCTGTATACAAAGGTGTCTTGCTACCCACAGACACCAAATAGGCATTTCTTGGCTTACAAAATCTTTTAAGTTGACAACTTTCTCCTGAATTTAGGTACATAAAATTGTAAATATCCAACTTTGGCTTTAGTTCTTCCAACTTTCAAAACACAGTTCACTAAATGGTAATCTTTGTAAGGCCAGGGATCATGTCTTTGTCATATCTGTATTCCTAGCCCCTAGCATTGAGCCTTAACCACTTAAGATTTGTGGAATGACTATATGAGCACCTCTGATGGTGCTCTCCTGCATCATTTTGTGTATGTCTCCTCTTACCTGTGAATTACACTGTAATTGCTACGAAGGCACCTTCCATCCCCAAATGGACTAAATCACACATTGAATTAATTCAATTATTAAAACAAAAATCAAACATAGTAACAAAAACCTTTCCAGCAGCAAAAAGGGTTGGAGCCAGGGGAGATAACCATTCCATCTGCCACTTTGTGAACTGGTTACCTTGGTCAAGGTACTTCATGACTCTGAGCCTATTTCATCATCTATAAAATGAGGAATGTAATGATATAGCCCCTACAGGATTGAGGTGAGCAGGGTTGCTTGTCTCAGGGATAAGCATTTGGAAGGATCCTCTGATTTGGAAGAACCACTGAGCTATGTGGCCAGAATACACCCATTCTCCCTCTTCCAACCCTGTTAACATTTGTTCATTGCAGGTTGATAGTGCCTTGCCTCATCACGGCAGGATTTTGTAAACCCTCCAAGCGAAATTGCAACAACTTGCTCCACTCAGAGCTGCCTAGGAGACCCAGACAAGGGCAGGATCCTGAAACCTGTCACCTCAGAAGTCTGAGTCAATGTGACCACACCCCACCCTGCCCCAGGGTCTGCTCACAGGTTACCTCCTCCAGTGAGGAGCCCTAAGCATTCCTGGGACTCTCATGTCTTCAGGATGACCTGACCACACCTTTTGTTTCATCCTGGAGCTTGTCAGTCATGAGAAAGAATCACTGCAGCACATAAAAAGTGGTTCTGGAGCCCCAGTGATAGCTCTGCAGAGCACTGGCAGGACCGCGGCTGCCATTACTTCCTCATCTGAGAGGACACCAGTTGTGTTCCCATGAGTGGGGTCCTCGGCTTTTTGTAAGAATTGCTTTTTCCCCATGTGCTTGGAGGAAGAGAGAAAAACGCATGGAAGGGCTTTCTGTCAGGTATTTTGGTAGGTCCTTTTTTCATCTAATACCACAACTACCACTCAAGGAAGGGAGGCTTGCAAATTGGGCCCTGGGAGGAGGTCATTTGAGATCTGGGTGGCAAGGTGACAGTCATAAGGAAGGCCTAGGGGAGAAGTGGGGAATTCACAATTAAGCTGTCAAGTTGGGTGAGCAGGTCTTTACATTTACCATATGTTGTAGTGTTGAGAATCTGAAGGAAAGTAGAAGCTTTGGCCACAGCAGTGCACCCCTGATTCTTCATCTTCATCCTGGGATACACTTCAGGCTTTCAGAGCACGGGCCCTGTTCTAGCTGTAGTTTGTTCATTTGCTTCTTCACTTAAGAGTCCCTCTGTACCTGCTATGTGCAAAGCATTGTCCTGGATGCTGTAGGGACACAAAGATTAATCTCACCTTCAGAGGAGTCAGACTTGAAGGGGAAAAATCATACATCTAAAAGTTCTAATACAGGATAGACATTGATGAGTCATGATGAAAGCAGTATGAAAATTCAGAGAAAGAAGAGATTGCTTCTGGGAGCTTTTTGAGTAAGGGCTGGAGAAATTGTTGATGACATCTGGGGTAGGTGTTGAAGGCCAATAGGTAGAGAAATTTCAAATCAGCTGAGAGAAGAGCTCAGGGAGCATGTCTGCATTAGCCCACACACTGCAACCATCCACATTTTGGCAACCCAAATGCAACTTTGTTCCCACATACCCTTTTTCACATGCTTTCTCTCTCTCTGGCTCCCCCCAACCCACCCACTTCCCCTTACTGGTCCCTTACAGGCTTTGTGGATGTCATTTTAGTGTATTCAATATTTCCTAATAGATAGGTATACTTTTTACGCAAGGAGTCTAGTCATCCACTTTATTAGGACATGACACTAATTTGCTCACTAATAACTGAACACTATAAAACTATACATCAGAGCACCTAATCTGACCTTCCCATCCCTACACGTCAACACAACAGGCTCCAAACTGCAGTGGCTGCAGAACCCACAAGATAAACAGGGTGACAGTGGGGAACTTCTTACTTAAATCTAAATACAGCTGCTGCTTGCTAGTCCAAGGGCTGAGTTTGTTTGGGCAGATTGTGCTGAAACATTTCTCTGACACTTTTTAAAAAACAAAACAAAACAAAACAAAACAAAACAAAACAAAACAAAAAAACAGGTCCTGGCTTGCTCCTGCTGGTGTCAGCCAACAGGTGAAGGAAGAAAGAAGCAGAGGTATGCACTGTGGTCTAAAACAAATGCTCATTTTGGTTTCATTTTTCAGAAGCATCAATATTTTCTGTAAATTAGAATTTTTTTTTTAACTGGCAAATAGGTTTTAAGAATTTGAGTGACTTATCCAATTTTCCACCAACCTTTTCACCAGGTTGGAAAGGAAAATCCACTGATTTTTTTTTTTTCCCTCAGACTGGTGGAGACAGCAAGTTGAGCCAGATCTCCATTGAGAATTTCTAATGTGCAGTATACACTGAAGTATTTTATACAGTTCATAGTAATACTAACTCAAGCTAATTGTAAAACTCTTTACAGTTTTCCAGTTACTTTCAAATATAGTCTCATTGTAGATATAAGTTGTTATGTGTAAGCCTCATGGTAACTACAAAGCAAAAACGTATGGGAAATACACAAAACGTTAAGAGAAAGAAATATTAAGAGAAAGCTTACCACTGAATAAAGTCATCAAACCACAAAGCAAGAGAGCAAGAGAAGAAAGGAACACTTGACAAGAACTACAAAAACAGCCAGAAAACAATTAACAAAATGTCAATAAACATATACCTATCAATAATTACTTTAAGTGTAAACAGATTAAATTCCCCAGTCAAAAGACATACAGTATCTGGGTAAAAAGCAAGACTGTCTATATGCTGCCTACAAGAGATACACTTTAGATGTAAGGACACACACAGACTGAAGGTGAAGGGCTGGGAAAAGATATTCCATGCAAACGGACACCAAAAGAAAGCTAGAGTAGCTGTACTTATATCAGACAAAATAGACTTTAAAACATAGACCCTTGTGAGAGAAAGATAATGATACAGGGGTCAATTCAACAAGAGGCTATAATTTTGGAAATATTTATACACCCAACAAAGAAACATCTAAATAAATAAACAAACATTAACAGACCTGGCAGCAATACAATAATAGTAGGGGACTTTAATACCTCACTGACATCAATGGATAGATCATCCATACAGAAAATCAGTAAGGAAATATTGGCCTTAAATGACATGTTAGACCAGATGGACTTAACAGATATATGCAGAATATTCCACCCAAAAGCAACGGAATATACATTCTTCTCAAATGCACACAGAACATTTTCCAAGATAGATCCGATGTTAGGGCACAAAACAAGTCTTAACAACTTTAAGAAGCATGAAATCATACCAAGCATCTTTTCTTTTTTTTTTTTTAATTTTTTTTTAACTTTTTTTATTTATTTTTGAGACAGAGAGAGGTAGAGCATGAACGGGGGAGGGTCAGAGAGAGAGGGAGACACAGAATCGGAAGCAGGCTCCAGGCTCTGGGCCATCATCAGCCCAGAGCCCCACACGGGGCTCGAACTCACGGACTGTGAGATCGTGACCTGAGCTGAAGTCGGACGCTTAACCGACTGAGCCACCCAGGTGGCCCGCCAAGCACCTTTTCTACATGAAGACAACTGTAAGGGACTACAATGAACATTTATATGCCAATAAATAGGACAACACAGAAGAAATGGATAAATTCCTAGAAACATACAATGTACCAATGTTAAATCTTCATGAAATAGGAAATCTGAAAAGAATGATTACTAGCAGAAAATCTGAACAAAATGATTACTAGGAGATTGAATCAGTAATAAAAACTTTCCAACAAACAAAAGTTCAGGACCAGACAGCTTCATTGATGAATTCTACCAAACATCCAAAGAATAATTAATACCGATCTTTCTCTATTCCACAGTAGAAAAGGACAAAACTCTTCCAAAACACACTTCATGAAGCCAGCATTGTCCTGACACCAAGACCAGATGAGGATGCCAACAACACAAAAATAATTACAGGCCAATACCTTTGATGAACTAAGATGCAAAAATCCTCAGCAAAATGTTAGCAAACCAAGTTCAACAATACCTTAACAGGATCATACAACATAACCAAACGGGATTTACTGCAGGAATGTGAGAATGGTTCAACAACTGCAGATCAATGTGATACACACTTCATTAACAAAATGAAGGATAACAATCATAGGATCATCTCAATAGATGCAGAAAAAGCACTTGACAAAATTCAACATGATAAAAAAATGATAAAAAAAACATGATAGAGGGAATATATCTCAACATAATAAAGAACATATATGAGAAGGCCACAGCTAACGTCACACTCAACAGTGTACAGCTGAAAAGCTTTTTCTCTAAGATCAGGAAAAAGATGGAGATGTCCACTCTCACCATTTTTATTCAACACAGTATTGGAAGTTCTAGCCAGAGCAATTACACAGGAAAAAATATATAAAGCACTCAAAATTGGAAAGAAAGTAGAATTGTCATTATATGTATGCTGTATATATTATATACAAAAAGCCCTTAAGACTTCACCAAAAAACTGTCAGGACTAATAAACAAATTTGGTAGTGTTGCAGGATACAAAATCAATACACAAAAACTGTTGCATTTCTTTCCACTAATAACAAATTATCAGAAAAAGAAATTAACAAAGCAATCCCCTTTACAACTATATCAAAAAGCATAAAATATCTAGAAATAAATGTAACCAAGGTCAAAGACATGTATTGAAAACTACAAGACATTAATGAAAAAACTAGAAGACACAAATAAATGGAAGGATATTCCATGTTCATGGATTGGAAGAATTAATATTGTTAGAATGTCCATACTACATTACCCAAAGCAATGCACAGATTCAATGCAATCCCTCTCAAAAGTCCTATGGTATCCTTCACAGAAACAGAACAAACAATTCTAAAATTTACATGGAACCACCAAAGACCCTGAAGAGTCAAGGAATCTTGAGAATGAACAAAGCTGGAGGAAAACACTCCCTGATTTTAAAGTCTAGTAACAAAGCTATAGTAATTAAAACTGTATGATACTGAAATAAAAACAGACACACAGGTCAATGGAACAGAGAGCCCAGAAATAAGCCCACACAGGGGTGCCTGGGTGGCTCAGTTGGTTAAGTGTCTGACTCTTGGTTTTGGCTCAGGTCATGATCTCACAGTTGTGATATTGAGCCCCTCATCGGGCTCTGTGCTGAGCATGAAAACTGCTTGGGATTCTCTCTCTCTCTCTCTCTCTCTCTCTCTCTCTCTCTCTCTCTCTCTCTTTCCCCCTTTACCCCACCCCCCCAGTAAATAAACATTAAAAAAAAATAAGCCCACACATATATATTCAATCAATTTATGACAGAAGAGCCAAGAATATACAATTGAGAAAGGACACTCTCCTCAATAAATGGTGTTGGGGACACTGGATAGCCAGATAGAAAAGAAAGAAACTGCACCACTGTATTACACCATACACAAAAATTTAGTCAAGATGGGTTAAAGACTTGAACAGAAGACCTGAAATCATAAAACTGTAGAAGAAAACATAGGCAATAAGCTCCTTGATGTAGATCCTGGCTATGATTTTCTAAAAATCTGATACCAAAAGCAAAAACAATAAAAGCAAAAATAAACAAGTATGATTACATCAGACTAAAAAGCTTCTGCACAACAAAGGAAGCCATCAACAAAATGAAAAGGCAACCTACTGAAGGGGAGGAAAATAATTGAAAATCATGTATCTGATAAGGGACAAATATCAAAATATATAAAGTTTCAGTAGCAACTCATACAACTAAATAGCAAAAAATAAAGAAAGAAAAAGATAAAAAATATGATTAAACAATGCGCAGAAGATCTGAATAGACATTTTTCCAAAGAAGACATACAGATGGCCAACAGGTACACAAAAAGATACTCAACATCATTAATCAGGGAAATGCAAATCAAAACCACAATGAGATTATTACCCCACACCAGTTAGAATGGCTATTATCAAAAAGACAAGAGGGGTGCCTGGTGCCTCAGTCGGTTAAGCATCTGACTCTTGGTTTCGGCTCAGGTCATGATCTCACGGTTCTGTGGGTTCGAGCCCTGCATTATGCTCTGCACTGATGGTGCGGAGCCTGCTTGGAATTCTCTCTCCTTTCCTCTTCCTCTCTTTCTCTGTCTCAAAATAAATACATAAAACTTAAAAAAAAAACTCTGTAAGAATTAAAAAAAAAAGAAATTACATGCGTTGATGAAGAAGTGGGAAAAAAGGAACCCTTGTGCACTGCTGGTGGAAATGCAAACTGGTGACCCATTATGGAAAGCAGTATAGAACTTTCTCAAAAAATTAAAAATATAACTACCATATGATCCAGCATTTCCATTTCTGGACATTTATCTAAACAAAAACACTAATTTGAAAAGATATATGCACCCCCATGTTCACTACAGCATTATTTACAATGGCTAAGATAGGGGGGAAAAAACCTAAGTGTCTATGAATGGATGAATGGATAAATTTAAAAACACCCAGGGAAGAATATTATTCATCCATTAAAAAAATGACATCTTGCCATTTACAAGAACATGGATGGACCTTGAGGGCATTATGTTAAGTGAAACAAGTCAGTGAAGACAAATATCATATGATCTCTCTTACATGTGGAATCTAAAAAACACAAATAAACAAAAAAAAAAAAAAAAAAAAAAAAAAGAAAACAAAACCAAGCAAGCACATGGATACAGAAAACAGACTGGTGGTTCCAAGATGCGGGGGTGGAAGAAATGGGTGAAATTTTTTTTTTTTTTAATAAATCAAGAATAAATAAAGTAACAGTGACATGTGATAAGAGGGCAAGCAATAGAAAATTTTGCTAATGACAGGTGAAACTGGATGTGGCAAAGGCAAGGACCAAAAGGGGTAAGGGTTTGTGATCAGTGTAGACCGGGGACTGAAGCATCTGGTTCTCTAGCAGCAGCATTAATCTAGTTAAACAAATTGAAAGAGGTCCTCTTACAAAACAGAATTTATCTGTAAAAGGCAATTACAGTAACGGTTATCTTACTGGGTGGTGGCAGGACTACATGAGTTGTCACATAGGACTTCATATAGTAATAATCATTAACTATTAAATTAACAACAACAGGGAACAGGGAAGATGGCGGTGTAGGAGGACGCTGGGCTCACCGCGGGTCCTGCTGATCACTTAGATTCCACCTATACCTGCCTAAATAACCCAGAAAACCGCCAGAGGATTAGCAGAACGGAGTCTCTGGAGCCAAGTGCAGATGAGAGGTCCACGGAAGAGGGTAAGAAGGGCGGCGAGGAGGTGCGTGCTCCACAGACTGGCGGGAGGGAGCCAGGGCAGAGGGGCGGCCCGCCGGCCAAGCAGAGCCCCCGAGTCTGGCTTGCAAAAGCGTAGGGGCCGGACGGAGCGTGTTCGGACAGCAAGCGGGACTTGACATCTGGAAGGTTATAAGCTAACAGCTCTGCTCAGAGAACGGGAGGGCTGAAGGACAAGGGGAGGGAGAGTTGTTGAGCCCCTGACAACAGAGCTCAGCTTGGTGGGGAACAAAGGCGCTTGCCAGCGCCATCTCCCTCGCCCATTCCCAGCCAAAATCCCAAAGGGAACCAGTTCCTGCCAGGGAACTTGCTTGCACCACGCAAACACCCAACACTGTGCTTCTGCGGATCCATCCCTCCAGCGGCTCTGACTCCCTCCCGGTGCCGCAGGGCCCCTCCTGAAGCAAATCTCCCAAGGAAAAGCAAGCTAAGCCTGCCCCTCTTGCCCCCGTGCACCTTGCCTACCCACCCCAGCTAATACGCCAGATCCCCAGCACCACAAGCCTGGCAGTGTGCAAGTAGCCCAGACGGGCCACCCCACCCCACAGTGAATCCCACCCCTAGGAGAGGGGAAGAGAAGGCACACACCAGTCGGACTGTGGCCCCAGCGGTGGGCTGGGGGCAGACATCAGGTCTGACTGCGGCGCCGCCCACCAACTCCAGTTACACACCACAGCACAGGGGAAGTGCTCTGCAGGTCCGCACCACTCCAGGGACTATCCAAAATGACCAAACGGAAGAATTCCCCTCAAAAGAATCTCCAGGAAATAACAACAGCTAATGAACTGATCAAAAAGGATTTAAATAATATAACAGAAAGTGAATTTAGAATAATAGTCATAAAATTAATCGCTGGGCTTGAAAACAGTATAGAGGACAGCAGAGAATCCCTTGCTACAGAGATCAAGGGACTAAGGAACAGTTAGGAAGAGCTGAAAAACGCTTTAAATGAGATGCAAAATAAAATGGAAATGACCACGGCTCGGATTGAAGAGGCAGAGGAGAGAATAGGTGAACTAGAAGATAAAATTATGGAAAAAGAGGAAGCTGAGAAAAAGAGAGATACAAAAATCCAGGAGTATGAGGGGAAAATTAGAGAACTAAGTGATACACTAAAAAGAAATAATATACGCATAATTGGTATCCCAGAGGAGGAAGAGAGAGGGAAAGGTGCTGAAGGGGTACTTGAAGAAATAATAGCTGAGAACTTCCCTGAACTGGGGAAGGAAAAAGGCATTGAAATCCAAGAGGCACAGAGAACTCCCTTCAGACGTAACTTGAATTGATCTTCTGCATGACATATCATAGTGAAACTGGCAAAATACAAGGATAAAGAGAAAATTCTGAAAGTAGCAAGGGATAAACGTGCCCTCACATATAAAGGGAGACCTATAAGACTCGTGACTGATCTCTCTTTTGAAACTTGGCAGGCCAGAAAGGCATGGCAGGAGATCTTCAATGTGATGAACAGAAAAAATATGCAGCTGAGAATCCTTTATCCAGCAAGTCTGTCATTTAGAATAGAAGGAGAGATAAAGGTCTTCCCAAACAAACAAAAACTGAAGGAATTCATCACCACTAAACCAGCCCTACAAGAGATCCTAAGGGGAATCCTGTGAGACAAAGTACCAGAGACATCACTAAAGCATAAAACATACAGACATCACAATGACTCTAAACCCATATCTTTCTATAACACTGAATGTAAATGGATTAAATGCGCCAACCAAAAGACATAGGGTATCAGAATGGATAAAAAAACAAGACCCATCTATTTGCTGTCTACAAGAGACTCATTTTAGACTTGAGGACACCTTTAGATTGAGAGTGAGGGGATGGAGAACTATTTATCATGCTACTGGAAGCCAAAAGAAAGCTGGAGTAGCCATACTTACATCAGATAAACTAGACTTCGAAGGCTGTAACAAGAGATGAAGAAGGGCATTATATAATAATTACAGGGTCTATCCATCAGGAAGAGCTAACAGTTATAAATGTCTATGTGCCAAATACGGGAGCCCCCAAATATATAAAACAATTATCATAAACATAAACAACCTTATTGATAAGAATGTGGTAATTGCAGGGGACTTTAACACTCCACTTACAGAAATGGATAGATCATCTAGACACACGGTCAATAAAGAAACAAGGGCCCTGAATGATACATTGGATCAGATGGACTTGACAGATATATTTAGAACTCTGCATCCCAAAGCAACAGAATATACTTTCTTCTCGAGTGCACATGGAACATTCTCCAAGATAGATCATATACTGGGTCACAAAACAGCCCTTCATAAGTATACAAGAATTGAAATTATACCATGCATACTTTCAGACCACAATGCTATGAAGCTTGAAATCAACCACAGAAAAAAGTCTGGAAAACCTCCAAAAGCATGGAGGTTAAAGAACACCCTACTAAAGAATGAGTGGGTCAACCAGGCAATTAGAGAAGAAATTAAAAAATATATGGAAACAAACGAAAATGAAAATACAACAATCCAAACGCTTTGGGACGCAGCAAAGGCAGTCCTGAGAGGAAAATACATTGCAATCCAGGCCTATCTCAAGAAACAAGAAAAATCCCAAATACAAAATCTAACAGCACACCTAAAGGAAATAGAAGCAGAACAGCAAAGGCAGCCTAAACCCAGCAGAAGAAGAGAAATAATAAAGATCAGAGCAGAAATAAACAATATAGAATCTAAAAAAACTGTAGAGCAGATCAACGAAACCAAGAGTTGGTTTTTTGAAAAAATAAACAAAATTGACAAACCTCTAGCCAGGCTTCTCAAAAAGAAAAGGGAGATGACCCAAATAGATAAAATCATGAATGAAAATGGAATTATTATAACCAATCCCTCAGAGATACAAACAATTATCAGGGAATACTATGAAAAATTATATGCCAACAAATTGGACAACCTGGAAGAAATGGACAAATTCCTAAACACCCACACTCTTCCAAAACTCAATCAGGAGGAAATAGAAAGCTTGAACAGATCCATAACCAGTGAGGAAATTGAATCAGTTACCAAAAATCTCCCAACAAATAAGAGTCCAGGACCAGATGGCTTCCCAGGGGAGTTCTACCAGACGTTTAAAGCAGAGATAATACCTATCCTTCTCAAGCTATTCCAAGAAACAGAAAGGTAAGGAAAACTTCCAGACTCATTCTATGAAGCCAGTATTAATTGATTCCCAAACCAGACAGAGACCCAGTAAAAAAAGAGAACTACAGGCCAATATCCCTGATGAATATGGATGCAAAAATTCTCAATAAGATACTAGCAAATCGAATTCAACAGCATATAAAAGAATTATTCACCATGATCAAGTGGGATTCATTCCTGGGATGCAGGGCTGGTTCAACATTCGCAAATCAATCAACGTGATACATCACATTAATAACAGAAAAGAGAAGAACCATATGATCCTGTCAATCGATGCAGAAAAGGCCTTCGACAAAATCCAGCACCCTTTCTTAATAAAAACCCTTGAGAAAGTCGGGATAGAAGGAACATACTTAAACATCATAAAAGCCATTTATGAAAAGCCCACAGCTAACATCATCCTCAATGGGGAAAAACTGAGAGCTTTTTCCCTGAGATCAGGAACACGACAGGGATGCCCACTCTCACCGCTGTTGTTTAACATAGTGTTGGAAGTTCTAGCATCAGCAATCAGACAACAAAAGGAAAACAAAGGCATCAAAATTGGCAAAGATGAAGTCAAGCTTTCACTTTTTGCAGATGACATGATACTATACATGGAAAATCCGAGAGACTCCACCAAAAGTCTGCTAGAACTGATACATGAATTTAGCAAAGTTGCAGGATACAAAATCAATGTACAGAAATCAGTTGCATTCTTATACACTAACAATGAAGCAACAGAAAGACAAATAAAGAAACTGATCCCATTTACAATTGCACCAAGAAGCCTAAAATACCTAGGAATAAATCTAACCAAAGATGTACAAGATCTGTATGCTGAAAACTATAGAAAGCTTATGAAGGGAATTGAAGAAGATATAAAGAAATGGAAAGATATTCCCTGCTCATGGATTGGAAAAATAAATATTGTCAAAATGTCAATACTACCCAAAGCTATCTACACATTCAATGCAATCCCAATCAAAATTGCACCAGCATTCTTCTTGAAACTAGAACAAGCAATCCTAAAATTCATATGGAACCACAAAAGGCCCCGAATAGCCAAAGGAATTTTGAAGAAGACCAAAGCAGGAGGCATCACAATCCCAGACTTTAGCCTCTACTACAAAGCTGTCATCATCAAGACAGCATGGTATTGGCACCAAAACAGACACATAGACCAATGGAATAGAATAGAAACCCCAGAACTAGACCCACAAACGTATGGCCAACTCATCTTTGACAAAGCAGGAAAGAACATCCAATGGAAAAAAGTCTCTTTAACAAATGGTGCTGGGAGAACTGGACAGCAACATGCAGAAGGATGAAACTAGACCACTTTCTCACACCATTCACAAAAATAAACTCAAAATGGATAAAGGACCTGAATGTGAGACAGGAAACCATCAAAACCCTAGACGAGAAAGCAGGAAAAGACCTCTCTGACCTACTGTAGCAATCTCTTACTTGACACATCCCCAAAGGCAAGGGAATTAAAAGCAAAAATGAATTACTGGGACCTTATGAAGATAAAAAGCTTCTGCACAGCAAAGGAAACAACCAACAAAACTAAAAGGCAACGAACAGAATGGGAAAAGATATTTGCAAATGACATATCAGACAAAGGGCTAGTATCCAAAATCTATAAAGAGCTCACCAAACTCCACACCCGAAAAACAAATAACCCAGTGAAGAAATGGGCAGAAAACATGAATAGACACTTCTCTAAAGAAGACATCTGGATGGCCAACAGGCACATAAAAAGATGCTCAACATCGCTCCTTATCAGGGAAATACAAATCAAAACCACACTCAGATATCACTTCACACCAGTCAGAGTGGCCAAAATGAACAAATCAGCAGACTATAGATGCTGGAGAGGCTGTGGAGAAACGGGAACCCTCTTTCACTGTTGGTGGGAATGCAAATTGGTGCAGCCACTCTGGAAAACAGTATGGAGGTTCCTCAGAAAATTAAAAATAGACCTACCCTATGACCCAGCAATAGCACTGCTAGGAATTTACCCAAGGGATACAGGAGTACTGATGCATAGGGGCACTTGTATCCCAATGTTTATAGCAGCACTCTCAACAATAGCCAAAGTATGGAAAGAGCCTAAATGTCCATCAACTGATGAATGGATAAAGAAATTGTGGTTTATATACACAATGGAATACTACGTGGCAATGAGAAAGAACGAAATATGGCCCTTTGTAGCAACGTGGATAGAACTGGAGAGTGTGATGCTAAGTGAAATAAGCCATACAGAGAAAGACAGATACCATATGTTTTCCCTCTTATGTGGATCCTGAGAAACTTAACAGAAACCCATGGGAGAGGGGAAGGAAAAAAAAAAAAAGAGGTTAGAGTGGAAGAGAGCCAAAGCATAAGAGACTCTTAAAAACTGAGAACAAACTGAGGGTTGATGGGGGGTGGGAGGGAGGGGAGGGTGGGTGATGGGTATTGAGGAGGGCACCTTTTGGGATGAGCACTGGGTGTTGTATGGAAACCAATTTGACAATAAATTTCGTATATTAAAAAAAATAAATTAATTAACAACAACAAAAAAGAACGGTACTACAAGACAACGTTTGGAACCTCCTTGCTGGATAAATCTCCTGAGAACCTACCTTGCCTCTCAAAACTGAAGAAAAGTACTTAAGAATACGAAATATATTTTTACTGAGGTAATTTCAGGTAAAAAAAATAGGATTCGTATGTTAACTTAAAAAATATGCCTATGAAATACAATTCTCAAGAGGATTTATTTCATGGTTTTGACTTCCACTTAGATCCAGAAAACTCAGTGTTCTGAGACACTTGGGAAAAATGGAAGCTGAAGATGTCTGGAGAAAACACACTCGTGTGTTTCAAAGCAAATGGTCACCCTGTCTATTTGCTGAAAACGTGCCTTATACTCAGGCTACCCATTTGTGATTAAAACCATTTAGAAGTTATTTCTGCAGCCCAATAAAATAATAATCATCACAGGGGCGCCTGGGAGGCTCAGTCAGTTAAGTGTCTGACTCTTGATTTCGGCTCAGGTCATGATCTCATGGTTGTGAGATGGAGCCCTGCCTCAGGATCTATGGTGACAGCATGGAGTCTGCTTGGGCTTCTCTCTCCCTCTCCTTATGGCCCTCCTCCTGCTCATGCTCCTTCTCTCTCTCTCAGAAAATAATCATCACAGTCTACAGGCTTGCTCTATGGAAGTTGTGCTTTATCTTGCTGTGTGACTACCTTGGAATTCCAAAGAACGTCCCTTCAGCACCTCTGGCCTGTGGTCTTCCCAGCTGCCCCTTCACCCCATTTGACCCAGATGCATTGTACTCTGCTTCCTACATAGCCATTTGCTTCCTCCTCCTACACACAATTCAGTATATTCTCCTGACACTCATTTTTATTAGTAAAAGAAGTGAAAGTTAATAAAAAAGAAAAAAAACCTATATATATATAAATATATACTTAAAAGATAGTTTCCTTTAGGTTTCATACATTCCCACTCCTTTCTGGAATTAGAGTTTCATAAACAAGATAGGACAAGAAGAGATAACTTGAGCATGTGCCTCCATAAAGAAAACTGACTTTAAAATTATTAGGTGTTTGGGGCACCTGGGTAGCTCAGTGGGTTAAGCATCTGACTCCTGATTTTGGCTCAGGTCATGATCTCATAGTTTATGAGATCAAGTCCCAAGTCAGCCTCCATGCTGACAACGTGGAGCCTGCTTGAGATTCTCTCTCTCTCCCTCTGCCCCTCCCCTTCTCACACTCCCTCAAAAATAAACTCTGAAATGCAAAAACTGTTTTAAAAAAAATCTTGGGTGTTTTATTAGACTGGACCATTGCCTGAGATTCTAAATTCTGGGGGCCAAGATAAAACTGAGAAACTAGATCTTGGGCTCTGAACTCCTGAGAATTTTCTCTGTGGTGTGTGTGTGTGTGTGTGTGTGTGTGTGTGTGTGTGTGTGTGTGAGTATGTTTAAACAATTAGCAACACTGTTCAGAATTCTTAAGACTTAAAACCAAATGTTATGTATTTTGTCAATTTTAAGCATTTCAGGGCCATGGTTCATGTGTAACATGTAACCTGAGAGTTAGAATCAAGGGCAAAAGGTCATCAACCTGTGTGGGAGTTCTGGTTCCTACTACCCCAGAGCAATCTAGAAATCAGGTGGAGGACGCATATAGCCTACCCCACCCGCCACCCCTCCCAGCTATGCTCACAGGTCTGGCAGAGCGGGCCAAACAGCAGCAAACTCCAAGAGTGACACAGGGAGTAGGAAGCTAGAAAGGGGGTACAAGAAAGTGGGGGGGGGGGCAAAGATAAGGAGAGAGCAGGGAAGAAAAAGTAAAAGGGGAAAAGGATGAAGAAAAGAAGGGAGAGATGAGGAGAAGAAAGTAAGCAGAAGAGGGCAAAGAAGCTGGGAAAACAGTAGGCCTGGATCTCCAAACCTTTTTCACTTTGTGTCCCAAAGAGGGCGTGAGGGTGTCTGAAGCAAAGCCGCACAGAGAGAGCTTAACCAGCACACCGGGAGACTTGCCAGGGTGTGGGAAGACAGAAGGATAAACACAATGAGGTGACACCTTTTGGTTTGAGCAGGATGGAAAGATACCTTTTATTATATATGTAATAATTATACTTTTAAGAACTTTCATAAGGCAGTCCCAATCTAGAGACTGCCTTCCAGAGGAAATTAATTTCATTACCTTATATTCTAAGTATTTTTGAAACTCCTGATCATTACAAATAAGGCAGAGCCCACGACAGGGGACTATCCCCAAGCACGACCACATGGAAATAGATCTGATGGCCCACACTGGCTGAGGAACGGCTGAGGGGCATCCTGAGAGAACGGGAAGGTTACACTATCCTTAGAGTCTCAGTTCACTTCCTATACTCTGACGTTCTGGGGAGAAGACCTCAGAACACATGGCCATCATCGCTCAGTGGAAGAGAGGGTATTAAAACAATTTCCCCATCAAAACCAAACTAAACCCAACAACGCTCTGATTTGGGAATGTAATCACATAATACCTGCTTGGCAAAAACGTATGGTTGGCTATACAACAAAAAGAACTATCTGAATCTAAACTATTGCCTCTTAATCCTTTAATTAGACTAAATCCTTGAGAAGGAAGCAAAATTCATTGTTACTGAAGGAAATCAAGAGCAAATACAGACTGTGACATACCTACATATACATGTGCACACACACATAACTATGTGTTCAGATAAATATGAATAAACACTCATGCTGAAGGGCTCACAGTCTAAAAAGAAATTTATTTGTTTATGAGAGCCATGATTTGGAACATTAGAAAGTTCTCTGGATAAACGCTGGGAAAAACGTGGTGAGAGGGCGAGACTCAGCAACCCCTGGGCATGTCAAAGCCCTCTTGGGTGAACTCTGTTCTGACTTCAGGCCAAAGGTGTTTGCTCGTGGTGCCCTGACATCTGAGTGGCTGGAAGGCCCTGGCTCTGGAGAACTTATTTGGGACCTTTCTTCTTCTTCTTTTTCACTGGTATTTCATCTAATATAGCATCCACTGCTACCTCAACTTGCTTTTGTAGCTTTTTCTTTTGTTTCCTTTTTTTGGGCTTTGGGGCAATGTCCTGGTCATCAGGCGGCCACACACAATCCTCTCCATCCTCAGCAGAAACACCAGAATTCTCGTCCCAACAAGGGTCTCTGAGGTGCCATTCAACTTGGTCTCTCTTCTTCTTGGCCTTGGGTTCGGTGTAATTCTCCACATTTTTATCTTTTGCCTCCTTCTTTCTTTTCTTTCCCCTTTTTCTTTCCATTTGGGTCTCTGTGAGGTCAGGCCCTGCAGCTATGACCTGTGGCTTATTCTTTAGCTCTGCCATCCGCTTGGCAAAGTACTCCTGGATGGTGAAGGCACTGGTTGTTGTAGTGGAGGGTGCATTCCCATCTGGACTGGCAGGGCTGGAATCATCCTAAGGTGGGGAAGAAAGTTAAAATCAGTTAGGCATCAGCTGGTTACTCCTCACAGCATCCTGGGGGCCTGCACACGGAGCTACTCTCACTCACCAGTAGACCAGGCTGAGTGCCTGGCTTCCCCCTCATCTCTTTCTCTCCCCGTTGGTAGAGCTGAACTGCAAAGCACAGAACGAGGCGGCCAGACACTGGTTGAAAGCTGTATTCGACCAGACAGAAGCTAACTTCATATGTTAGCTTCGTAAGTCACCTACCTGGAATTCTGAGTAAACAGCTCCTTAGCAACAATGTTATAAATGATGACTAAGTAACCAGAGTCTCCCTTAAAAAACATGGACACTGAAGTCCTCTAGCTTTGTGATTTTGTTGGACACCTATTTCAGCTCTGTCATCAATTAGACAAGTCTCTGTGCATTAGACCTAGAAACACAGATGACACATGCCTATGTTAACCCTTCCTATAACAGGAGCCCAACACCAACCGGAAGCTGGTGTGTCAGGAACACCTGTTTCCTCTGAAGGCAGAGGGTGGCCCTCCAGGAGAGGACACACCGTGACTGGAAGTGAAGGTGTTCCTTCCTCTTCTCAGAAAGAACAGGTTAGCATGAGGAGTCGTCTTTCCCTCGGCTGGGGGTGGAGAGAAGGGAGATGGCCCCATCCCTATGCTGACATGGATTAGATACTCATGGGTGTGTTAGTCTTTTTTCCAAATGTGAAGAATTTACTCACTCATAACAGCTGGGATTAAGTGGGGTTTATATCTTAATTTTAAATAAATACATTCAGCTGTAAGGCTTTAGAAGTGAGAAAATTCCTAATAGGCTAGAATAAAAAATGAAATGTTGGTATCACCATATGGGTTGTGGCTGGCTGGCAGTAAGGCAATGAAAACATGTGAGAGGAAAGAAAGTACCTACAAGATAAAGAATATAAGGACTATGCTTTAAGTCATGTCAATATCTAGAAGTGTGCCCACAGAAAATTTTAAAGTAATCAAGCCACTAAATAATAATGCTAAACTTAGGTTTCCATAATTACCTGGCTTCTTCCTTCATATTTACTTATTTTCACAGGAAGAGACTGGTTGTCTGACCCTTTCATGTTGGAAGGGTGGGTAAACGGTTTTCTGAATAAAACAGTTTCCAAACTAGCATTTTACAAATTATTCTGAACTTGGCAGGCAAAGTTCTGCCCGTGCAGCGAACTTTATCACAAACCAACATATATAAACGGACTATGCATTTTCTTGATACAGAACTCAAAAACCAGCTCAGTGGAATTAACGTAGCATCCTTTTTGAAATTCCAGCAGAATTAATATTCCATCAACGAACAATTGGGCTTTGAGTGTCCACTGCCCCAGGGAGCTCTCCAAAGGGTATCTCACCTTGTATCACAACGTATCCAATCAACACAACACCTTATTTTACTCAAGACCCAAAACACAAAATTGTGTGGCCGATTTTAAAATTTTGAAATGTAAAATGCAGAACATATAGAATAAACCAACTAAGCCTTGGGAAGAAGTTCAAATGTTACCTATCAGCATTCAATTCTGGCTGCAATCCCATTGGGTAATTGTGCAAAAAAATTAAAAATAGCTGCCCCAGGAGAAAAACACAAGGTCATTTGTCTTTTTATTTCTTAAATGTTGAAAAAGCTGAAGTTCTGCACAGCAGAACAAAAAGTCTTCTCAAGGTCTCCTGGTGTTAGCTAATCCGGGTTTAATGGACAAGAACGGTCTTGCCTTCCATTTAAGGGCACACAACCACACCCAGACAGTAGATAGTCTGTGAAGGTGGCCCGTTTATGTAAAACAGATCTCATTTAGTTTCGTGGCATTAAAAAGAGTTTATCTTATGTGGGCCAACTCTTCTGTGTCTGAGGAACTCAAATTTAAATTATATCTTATGGCTCCTTACCTTGCTCACCTATTTATTACCTCCTGAACTCCTGCTGTTAACAGTTAAATCACAGAACTAGCTGCTGGTATTAATCACACTTTTAACTATTAGGAAATATAAGACTATTTTTGAGTCACTTGTTGAATTCAGCAGGCCTTTCTAATCCCAGAAAATAACTATGCTCATAATTAACTCCTTATGGTGATAAGGATTTTAATAACCATGGGCTACTGCACACCAAGCTTAGCAGGGCATGGAGACAAGCAAGAGGTGCCAGCACCCAAATCCGATTTATCTCAAAGAAAGTGTAGGCAAAACAAAGACTTGATGAAGGGAGCCATTTAAGGCCAAGGGCAGCCACCCTCCCACACTACAGGAATGTATCTGTTTTAAAAACCATGGTAACAGCAGGAATGAGTTGCAGATCTGAATTCCTGTAGGAGCAGTGCCCAGGATTCATACTTCATAAGTCCATATTTTATGATTTTATAAATTATAAACCTAGTTTTACTAGAGTGATTGTAATCCCAGTTTCTACATTCTTGTCCGTGAATATGAAAAATGTACAGCTTTTCAAGAAAACAAGGACTTTTCATATTTCGTCTCTACGTCAAAGTAAGTACCGAAAAAAGCAAGAGTTACTTTCTAGTTGTTTGAAATACAAACAATTTGCACCTTTCCACATTTCCATTAAACACACAATACAACCTCAAAAAAAAAAAAAAATCTGTAATACCAAACGTCACTTTAACTACTTTGTAAACTTTGAGAATGCACCAGTTTGCTAACAATGTTCTAAAAACGAGTAAAATAAATTTACAAATAGGTTGAAAACTTCCAGCTCCATATTAAACACTACCAAAGGAGATATGGTTAGCTAGTCACCTTAGTAAACATTTGATTCAAGCTTAGGGATTCAGAAACTTTTTTGGTTTTTTTTTTAATTCTAATTCTTTCTGTTAACTAATGGAGGTCCTCAAGTAAAGCCCATAACCTCTCTAGGCTTCAATTACCTATTATCAAGCCAAAGAAGTAGGTCAAACAAAGTAACTTCATCTTTTTTTTTTTTTTTTTAAGATTTACTTTAGAGCGACAGAGAGAGACAGAGTGTGAGTGGGGGAGGAGCAGAGAGAGAGGGAGACAGAGAATCCAAACAGGCCCCAGGCTCTGAGCTGTCAGCACAGAGCCAGACGGGGGGCTCGAAATCATGGACCGCGAGATCATGACCTCAGCTGAAGTCGGATGCTTAACTGACTGAGCCACCCAGGCGCCCCAAAATGAGGTAACTTCTAAGGTCCCCTGAAGGCCTAAAATTTCCTGATCTCTGAAGAGACACTTGTGGCTGGCCCCTTCTCTATGATGTAAGAGAGGAGAGAAGGTTCAGTGAGACAGTATACAAGCAGACAGATCAACTCTGTTCATTGAAAACTACCACCCCACTGCTAAGCCAAGCAGTGAGACCCATCTACCTACAGTCTACCTGTGGAAACTTTTTTATACCACTTGTAAGAACGCATGTAGCAGAAGAGCAGATCCAGTAAGACCATTCAGAAGAGGTGAAAGAGCCAAAGACTGTTTTGTACTGAACAGCCGTTTAGAATTTGCTTAAAAGAACGGACACTATATAGAGGCTAAAATCAATAAAAACAAAAACTGGAGGATGCATCTATTTTACACCTACATCCTAGAAATCATCCCAAATTCAAAGGAAGGTAGTAAAAATCTAAAACTGTAAAAAATAATAAGCTCTCATTTTGTACTTAACAATTTTGAAGGTTCTCTTTTTCTAGACCTTGGCTTGAAAATCTCCACTGATCTTTCACATACCCTAACCTTGTGTTCTCCAAAGGCACAGCAAGGGAAATGCTAATGATTTTACCCGACTAGAATAAAAAATGTGGTGGGCTTCTGTAATGAATAACCTGGCAACCTCTCCCTTGGCTTTTATGCCTCCACAATCTAGGATTCTTTAAGTCCCGGCTTGAGAACGGCATGTGCAAGAAGAAATGCGGGCTTTCGCTGGGGTCCAGTGACGCATGCAGGTGGGAGAGTCGTATGTGCTGGAGCTGGGCTCTGACATGGGCACCCCTAGCCTTTGTGCCGACCATGACCGGTCAGTTCACAAGACTCCACACTCAGCCAGGGCAGGCACGTGTCCAATGTAGCTGTGCATGCCCAGGACTTAAGACGAATAAGCTTTTCAAAGAAAGAGGTCCGTGAATGAGGAGGGGAAATGGTAATGGAATTAATAAAACAGTTTAAAACACCTCTTCCTAAATCTGTAATCTACCCACTGTACTACCTTCTTTTTTTGTCAATCAGAAAGGCCCAAGGTACATTTAGAGACTTTATATATTTTTGATGTATTTTAGAAACTACTCTTGTGTTGCTCTAAAAATTGTTTCATGAGTTAATACTGTCTGTTCCCAGAAAGCCTCAGTGTTCTCCTTTCTTTCAGAGCATAGAAGAGTATGTGTTGAAAAATCATTTGATAATCAGTCTTCCCAAGTGATAGCTAGGGACTTAATTTCTACCCAATTAATAAATACTCTGTGGGTGAGAACTCAGGAGGACCTGTTTCTCACTTCACAGAACCTCAATGGGTTCAAGCTAGAAAAACCGTGTGGGAACACTCCATGCAATCACATACGGCAACTTTCCCCAAAGTGGCCACACCTGGGGGTACGGAAGCAAGCAGCTATCATTTCTTGGATGCCTTCAACATGCCAGTCACTTATTATCATAAGTCATCTCATGTGACCCTCAAAGCAACCCGAGGAGAGGCATTCTCTCTATTTTACAGAGGCAGAAATGGACACTCAAAACACTTACCTGTGCAGTAGATCTTGTGGCAGGAACTGGCAGCAGGGGTATTCAGCCCCAAGACTGCCAGACACAAAGCCCTTTCTCTTTCCACTCGGCATCCTAACTTTTAGCCTGTCACACAGACTCACTTGTCACTGTTCCTCTCCTTCAGAAATCATCCTAAAACTGAAATATATGCTCGTTGGTCATATAACCCATGGACTCAGCTTTGCTGAGGGCAGAAATTAACTGATGCAAAGCTTCAGTGTAGAAAAAAATGTCACCGGAAATAGATACTACTTTCGAAACAAAGACTCTTGTCTAGTTTGCAATTTATAAAAATAAAAAATAGCCCAAAGCCAGGTTTAAGAGTTTTTTAATTAGTCACATTAGGATGTAAATTCACTTAGCAAAGTGTGAGTGTTTTGAAGCAGGAAGAAAAAGCCAAGTCCAACCTTCCACCTAAGGCAAGACTCCCTCCTGGACAAATGTCTTACAACCTCCACCTGGACACTTCGAATGCAGACAGCGATCACTTGGTGAGGCAGGCGGCCCCTCCTACTGTTGACTTGCTTTGTCTGTTTTCTCTCAGCAACATTTAGATCAAGTGGTTCAAGACTGCATACTGTGTGCCAATTACACCGAATTACCAGTTCCCAATTACCACTGGCAGTTCCGAACAAAACAGTTTTTGTTTTGGCGGTTCCAAATTACCACTGGGATTAGGGACGGTGGGGCAGAATGGATGCAAAGGAAACAAGACCTTGCAGAGGGAGATTCTGAAGACATCAATTATAATATAACGCAACCATCTCAGGTGCCTGGAAGATGCCCCAAGCTATGCGTGTCAACTTTTCTCAAATGTCTACAGAATTATGAGTTTGTTCTTTGTTTCTCTTAAGTATTTCTCTCTAGAGGCTCTGCAGCTTAATGAGCTATGTGCTCAAGCACTTCTGGGTTCACAATCTGTGCCTTTCAAACATGTGTACTAAACTGGATTAACAGCAGAATGCCCAAATAAAGAGTATTCTCTTTATTGCTCTCAGAAGAATGTTGTTAGTATCTTGCAGGGCAGGAAAACAAAGCAGTCTGGATTGAGGATTCAGTTAGGTGTTTGGGGCAAATATAAAATCTTAACTCATGGTAGCGGACTAGTCCAGGGGTGAGGTTTCAAAGGCAAAAGGCTTTCAGCTCACCAGCCTTTCTCATATGTCACTGCTGATCTTAAGTGATAAGATGACTGAAGCCTTTTGATTTCCACGTTAAAACACAGAGAGCATGCTGCAACAGTAATCCTTCAATGAACTTTCCTCATTGAAAGAAAAAGTAGACATCCAGAGCTCAAGAGTAATGGATTTAGCCACTGGAGTTATTAGCTCTGATAGCTATTGCCTGTGATGAACTCATGTTCACTTTCAGTCTCATCTGTCTGTCCTCAGCTTGTGTTGGATTAGTCCGTGAAAAGTTAAGAAAGCTTGGCAAGTGAGTGGTTTGAAAGAACATTTTGTATCTTTTCCAAGTTTTTCACCAGGACAGTTCTGACAAACACAAATTACGTCTTGATCTACTCTTGGGTTGTCGAAATTGCATCCATTCATTTTGGACAGATATAAATTCATGAAGTGGTTTCATCACTTGTCAAGATGAAAGTCCTGCCAGAATGTGTATGCACTAAACCCTCTGCCAATGGAGGGGGCAGGGTGGGCTGATGCAGTCACTCGGTATGTGGGCCGATGATGTTCTCGCAGATTTTTTACACATAGGTGCACCACCTTCTTCTTCTTTTTTTTTTTGTTTATTTATTTATTTTGAGAGAGAGAGAGGCAGATACAGAGAAAGAGAGTGGAGGAGGGCTAGAAAGAGAGGGAGAGGGAGAATCCCAAGCAGGCTCTGCACTGTCAGCAAGGAGCCTGATGTGGTGATCGAACACGCAAACTGTGAGATCATGACCTGAGCTGGAACCAAGAGTCGGACGCTTAGCCGACTAAGCCACCCGGGCACCCAGGTGCATCACCTTCTTGAAGACCAAGTGCAAAACTGCCTCTTTCAACAAGCCTGATCGCTTGTGGAACATCCTGTCTTGTTTACTGTCTGTGACTAGCAATTAATTAATGACTTCTGTTTTCTGATTTTGTGTATTTGCTTTGTAAGCATCTACCCAAGGAAATGTTAAGTTCCTTGAGGGCAAAGACCATTATTATTTCATTTATATTCAGCACACATACTCTCTAATAAGGAACAACTGCATGGTGAGTGCTCAAGGAAAGCACACAAAACACCAGCCTACAAGGCTTGAAAGATACCCCCACTGTCACCCACTGAGCCATAAGCTTTGTATTTGTTGGTACTGATATGTCTGCATGCCAAGCAGGCCTAATGACTAGAAGGTGCTTGGAAGAGTAGGAAGGAGACAGCATTTTGTAGTGTATATTCTTTCCATCCAGATGAAACCATTCCCTTCTCATCAGATGCCACCAGGCCTCCTGGTGCACATTGCTTCTCTAACTACTGCAAGGTACAGTGAGTGCCTTTCAGAGTGATCAGCCAATTACTTCCTGTGGCCCTTAGTGCTGTGGAGGAGCTCGGTCAACCAATCCACACACTTCTCTGGACTATTACTACACGTTTCCATAGTCACCTCCCAGTTGGAAAAGAAAAAAATAGGTCCTATTGTATGAGAACCGTCACATGCACTCTGTGCACTGGGTGAACACAGCAACAAAACCACATGCATGGGCTGAACTGTTTTTGTAAAAGAAAAAGTTGGACAGCAAGAAAGTTCTCGGGCCTATCAGAGGCAAAGGTAGGGGCTTATTCTGAGAAGACAAATAGCTGGATGAAAGTTCCACTAGAAGCCCCTGGTAGCAAGCTGTTAAGGTACAGGTATGTTGTATCTTGAGCAGAAAATACAACCTGGGAAAGCCTCTGATTCTAGGGAGTCAACTAAATGGGTCTGTCTCTAAAGGGTAAGCTAAGCAGTGGTCCATACCGTTAGATAGAAAGCAAGAAGTATGCCACCACACTGGCATTTCTTTTGCTTTCTAGGTACCTTTTTGGTTTCCGTATAATTGGAAACATTCAGTGTTTTACTGACAAAGAGCTGTTTGCACTCACAAAAGGTTTATTGAAGTGTGAAATTCTGTGTGTTTGTTTTTTTTTTTTTTTTTCAAGATCTCCATCACTCACTCTGGAGTTAGGCTAAACATACCAAGTCTCAGCTGTAACCAGTCTTAGGGAATCTACCTGGGAAACACAATTGTTTTTAGTATTAGAAAGCATCACAAGGGTTAAAAACAAATGTAAAACTCCACCTGATTGAAGAGAAGTTTTGATTAAAAGTTGGGGTAAAAATTGGGGCGCCTGGGTGGCGCAGTCGGTTAAGCGTCCGAGTTCAGCCAGGTCACGATCTCGCGGTCCGTGAGTTCGAGCCCCGCGTCAGGCTCTGGGCTGATGGCTCAGAGCCTGGAGCCTGTTTCTGATTCTGTGTCTCCCTCTCTCTCTGCCCCTCCCCCGTTCATGCTCTGTCTCTCTCTGTCCCCCAAAAAATGAATAAAACGTTGAAAAAAAATTAAAAAAAAAAGTTGGGGTAAAAATAAAAAATATAATGGGCACTTGGGTGGCTCAATTGGTTGAGTGTCTGACTCTTGATTTCGGCTCTGGTCATGATCTCAGGGTCATGGGATCGAGCCTCATGTTGGGCTCTGTGCTGTCAAGCCTGCTTGAGATTTCCTCTCTCTCTCCCTCTGCCCCTCTACACTGCTCGTGTTCTCTCTCTCTCTCTCGGGGTGGAGGGGAGGTTTTTACATTTTATTTTTTAAATTTATTTTTGAGAGAGACAGCATGAGTGGGGGAGGGGCGGGGGAGGAGAGGGAGAGAGAGAGAGAAAATCCCAAGCAGATCCATACTGTCAGCACAGAGCCCAATGTAGAGCTCGAACTCACGAACCATGAGATCATGACCTGAGCTGAAATCTATAGAGTCAGATGCTTAACCGACTGAGCCACCCAGATGCTCCAGTTTTTACATTTTAAATTGGGGGGAAAATCAAAAGAATATGTCATGACATGTAAAAATTATGTGAATTTCAAATATCAGTGTCTATAAATAAAGTTTTGAATTTCATCAGTAAAAAATCTGTAGAATTGTGTTTTCTCTCTAGTATATCAATAAACATAGATGCTAAGTAAATATGTGCTGAACAAAGAAATGAACAAATTTATCATAAAATATGATCTGCTGTTTGGAAATGTTGGATGCTTTTGAAGTATACACACACACATACACATACAGACTCATATACATACACATATATATGGAACTGGGGGGCTTTGGATTTGATGGGAGTCTTCAATCTCTTGTCTCCTGCTAACTTCCTGAACTAATGCTAGTGAATGGTGGAGAGGCTGCTAACTGCTGTCTGACTTCAAGTAGCAAAGGATGGTAGACAAGGAGAAAGTCTGGTGATGAAGTGACCAGATATCAAAGAGAACTTTCAACACCCTATAAGCCTATAGATAACTTTCTAATAATTAGGCATCAGAACTTTGCTTGGAATTTACAAACTCCAACAAATAAACTGGACATCTCAGAGAAGATAATGGGGAACTGGAGGGGACAAAATATCTCACTCTGTACTGGACAACTGTAGAGCAATACAAATAATGCCAAATTCCTCATATGAAGGCCAATGCTAACAAAGCTGTTCATTTCTTTTTTTTTTTTTCCAGTTGCCTTGTCAGCTGCTCAAATTACCATTCATTAAGAAAAGCCAACATAAACATGTTTTAAAAGGATGGTTCTCTATGGCAACAACTTCTCAAGTAACTGACATCAAAACTATTGACAAGAGTCATACAGCCTCTGGGGAAAAAGAGGGGAAAGAAAAAAGGAGCAGGTTTCCTGCCTCCCTGAAAGGTCCTAAGGCTTGGAAAGTTGCAGTGACTCATGTGACAACATTTCACAACATACTGGCCCTTATAAGATAAACGAGGCTCCTCCAAAGCTAGAAATGATCAATGTGACATAAGCACCAACTTCTTTGAATGAAATCTAAAAATAATCCAAATTGACTACATTTTATAATTCTAGGTCAACTGGTTCTCTTCGTTGCTCCCTGGAGGCAGGACAAATAGTTTTATCCACAGTTGAAGGCTAGTATCTGAATCTCAAAGAACAGAAGCAGAGGCTAACAGAGGATGTCTCTTCCATCTTTACTCCACACAAGACTTCAAAGTTGCTAAGGAATCATGAAAACTCAAATTTAGGCCCCTTATTATAGAAAGAATAGCATTTTTTGAAGAATTCAGAGAACCTAGTATTTTGAAACTAGGATTAGAACAGAAATAGTTATCTGGAATACTCAAGATTATTTTAAAGAGAGAGGTAAATTAATTTAGGTAAGTGAAATCATTAAAAAAAAAAAGCCCTGGGGCGCCTGGGTGGCTCAGTCAGTTGGGTGTCTGACTTCAGCTCAGGTCATGATCTCATAGTCTGTGAGTTCGAGTCCCACATCAGACTCTGTGCTGACAGTTCAGAGCCTGGAGCCTGCTTTGGATTCTGTGTCTCCCTCTCTCTCTGCCCCTCCCCTGCTCATGCTCGGTCTCTCTCTCTCTCAAAAATAAATAAAAACATTAAAAAAAATAATTAAAAATTAAAAAAAAAGCCCCTTCTTCAATTCTTGCATATTATATAAGATTAATCTTTATATATATATTTTTAATGTTTATTTATTCTCGAGAGAGAGACAGACGAGACAGAGTGTGAGCAGGGGAGGGTCAGAGAGAGAGGGAGACACAGAATCTGAAGCAGGCTCCAGGCTCTGAGCCATCAGCTCAGAGTCTGACGTGGGGCTTGAACTCACAGACTGTGAGGTCATGACCTGAGTCAAAGTCAGACGCTTAACTGACTGAGCCACCCAGGCGCCTCTATATACTCTTTTTAATTGACCAGAAATCAAAATAACAATGAAAAATATTTAAAAATACTTTTTAGGAGTAAATTTGGTTGGGCAAAATAATTCTGTGTTTAAAGGATATTTAAGTTAGTAAGAGTACATTAAATAAAATTCTGAACTCACTGAGTCATGTAATAAAAGTAAATTACACAAGAATAAGATCTTAAAAAGGCTCAGGTCCAAACATTTGGTCCATCCAATCCTACATGAACATTCACCAGGCAGCTACTATTTACCTGACTGGGACTGGTCCCTTAGGGACTGACCCTTTTTTTTTTTTTTTTGGGGACAGAGAGAGACAGAGCATGAACGGGGGAGAGGCAGAGAGAGAGGGAGACACAGAATCAGAAACAGGCTCCAGGCTCTGAGCCATCAGCCCAGAGCCCGACGCGGGGCTCGAACCCACGGACCGCGAGATCGTGACCTGGCTGAAGTCGGATGCTTAACCGACTGTGCCACCCAGGTGCCCCGGGACTGACCCTTTAAGGACGTCCCTTAGGAGCTCCTGTTCTAAGGGAGACAGAGTATAAAATAATAATACTGGTAATAATAATAATAATAAGAAGAAGAAGAAGAAGAAGAAGAAGACCTGAATAGATCTCATGTAAGTAATCTTATCACAATAACAATGAAAATTAAAATTAAAAAATACATTGGGGGAATTTATTTTTAGAATAAAGAGAAACTAAATGGTAAGAAAACCAACTATGAAACTTGGTTCAACAAACCCATAACCAATTAAATTGACATCATAATTCTAAAGAGCTCATAAAAAAACATTACTATTAAAAATATAATCCTCATATATTATTATACATATTAAATACACAATCTCTTAGTTTTATACAAGCTATAATAATTTTTACTTGATAAAGAAAAATGATACTATATTAAAAGTTTAAGCAAAAAGAACAAGTAAAGCTGCCTTCCTACCTGCTCAGAATCCAGAAAGGTTCTGTAAAGACCTGCTTCTTGTTTGTGGCCCCTAACTGGCTTCATCTCTCTAGAAAGTCAATGCCCTATATCACAGTGCTTCTCAGACTATCGGGGTTCGTGAAGGGCCATTTATTTTTCTTTTTAAAATCTCCAATCCATTGTGGACCAAGATTTTTGCAACATACTAAGTAAAATAAAATAGTATGAAATACTAGGAAAGTGACATTCTAAAAAGACATAAAAAACCAAAATTCCAATTTATAGAAGTTAATATCAAGGAATATAAAAGTTCCTAAATGTTTACTCTAATTTCTGTCCTTGTCCTGGGCTGGTCTGTGGACCATCCTTTGAGTGGTGGTTGTATACAGTATTAGCTACCAAAGGAACAAAAAGAAAGGTGCTGAATTCAATGTAGTACAAGTGGCAATCACCTGAGTGTCAAAAAAACCTGACTCACATCTGACAGAATATGTGATCTTGGACAAGTTATTGGCCTTTCTGGGCCTCAAAGTGAACTTTGTGCAAAGCAAGGAAGTAGGGCTACTCAATGACTTTTCTCAAACACGGTTTTGCTCTGTGTGACACTCTTTAAATGCAATCTTAAACAGGGGCCAATATGTAACGCATCAGAATTGTGGTGGAGGTGGGGTTAGGGGGACCCAAAGCTCATGTCCTAAGCCTACTCTGCCCTTGTAAGGCTCCTGAGGTGTCTCTGAGGAACTCCTAGAGCTCTATGAATAAAGGTGCAAAAATGGCAGCTATGTTTTTTAAGGTCCATTACAATTCTAACACTGTAATGTGTAGTCTTGATAATTTCACAGCACTCAGAGTCAGAAGACGAAGAAGCTTTCAAGAATAAAATCAGGCTTCTCTCTCTCTGTCTCTCTCTCAAAAATAAATAGATAAACATTAAAAAAAGGGGCAGGGGGGATGTTGTCTGGATGGCTTAGTTGGATAAGCGTCCAACTCTTGATTTCGGCTCTGGTGATGATCTCACAGTTTGTGGGATCAAGACCTGCGTGGGGCTCTGCACTGATAGCGTGAGGCCTGCTTGAGATTCTTTGTCTCTCAAAAATAAATAAATAAATAAATAAACAAACAAACATTAAAAAAAGGAATAAAATCAGGCTTTTGCTATTATATAATATGCACAATTCTTAAAGTTGTCATTCACTTTTAAAATTTCAACAATTAGCTGTCTATCAGAACTGTCCAGTGACCAATTTCTTTCAAAAATGGTAACGAGGTATCAAGCCTGGTCTCCTCAATACTGTAAAGTCTTACGTTGCAAAGGAGGTCCTCTCCTCTCTGAGGACCCGATGATTCAGAATGTTGTCAAGGTTGGCTGACTCTTCTGACTTTATGTGGTTTAGCTCCAAAGAAGGCCCAGAGGGGATGGTAATGCTCAGAACCCCATCACTGGTGTCCCTTCAGACTATAGCAAGAGAAGCAAAGCATAGCTTGCTCACCAGTCAAGGCTGCACTCTAACCCAAAGGAAAGTTGCTCTTCATCCTATTTTCATAACATCACAGCATGAAAATCTGGGAGAGAATGTTATTTCTGTTTTCCTGGCAGGACAGAGGGATAGAAGGAAAAATGAGCCAATATTTCACTCTTCTCTTCCAACACTGGGCCATCTGTGTGTCAATTTCTTATTATCACAAAGGCTCTCAAAACCATGCGCTTGATCTGTCAACAAACAAAAAGCCAAATCTAATCCACTCAGTACAAACCTACGCCCTGGCAAAAGTCTAACCAAACAAAACAGTCCAATGACTTACAACTCTTGGGTTGTTTTGGTAGTCCTTCCCTTCACTCCCCCACTTCTTCTTCTTCTTGTTTAATGAATGTCTTCTTATAAATTAGTTTGTTAACTATTAACTGATACACATTTTTACTGGTACTAAAACAACTTTCAAAAAAGCAATGACCCACTTTCTCCTTTCTGGCTCTTATAGAAAGTAGAGGCAGGCCCCCAAGCCCTGTTTGAAGTCCTTGCTGCCAGGAGATGGTCGGTTTATGTCTCTTGTCCTAGGACAGGAAAAGGATGCACTCTCAGCACTGTGTGCTAGGGAGAGATAAGGCCAGAGATTTCTGTCCTCAGCACCTTATCAGCTTTTCCTGCTACTTTCCAGAGCAGACAGCATCATGACTGGCAATAAACTAAACTAGTCTAAGGGGGGCTGGGTGTGTGAGCAGCTTGAGATTGGAAGGAGTGAGGTAGGAAGGGGTACAGAATGAAGAGATGAGGTTTTTAATATATCTTAAAATGGTGTGGCCCAAATAAAACTGCCCCCCTCCTTTTACTAAACACACACATTTTACATCTCTTTTTGCTAAAACTGCAGTAACAGGAATAAAAGTTTTTGTAAGAACTTCCTTTCTGGTTGGAATGCACCACCACTTTCCTTGCTTTGGGCCCTGCCCCTAACTGCTTTGTGCTACTGGCTCCTGGGCACGTAGCACAGGACCCATCTGCTGTCTATGCTCTGACAGGGGCCTGTAAACCATAGGCTGCAGACAGAAGGCTTTCTATGGGCACACATGCCTCATTTAGACAACCAGTGTTTTCTGGGGCCAATTCCATTTCCATATTGCAAAGGAACAAGCAAGGCTATAAGACAGTCCTCCAAATATACAAGGATGTCACTGGTGACCTCTTTCATTCTGCAAAAAATGACACTTCTGAATCCAAGAAGGATTCTATGCTTCTTCAGAAATCCTGGTCTTTTTTTGGCTGGGAAACAAAGATAGCTGCTGGAGCAGAATCTAGACCAAGTAGGAAAATTTAAAATTAGTTATGGCCTCGTTATTTCTAATTTAAAAATTTAGCAGTCTTCTTTTTAAACCTTTTACCACGAAAATTGTTAAACACAGAAAAGCAGAGAAAATAGTAAAACGAACCCCAATACCCATTACCCAGCTTTAACAATTATCAACACATAACCATTACCAACTCTACTCCCATTAATTCAAAGCAAATCAAAGATATCATATACTTTCATCTATAAATGTTTTAGTGTGTCTAAAAGATAACAGCTCTAAAAAAAATCCCTAACTTTAATATGATCACATAAAAAGATTAATAGAAATTTCTTTAACATCACTAAATATTTAAGTCTGTGTTCACAATGTTTTTATTGTTTTTTAAGTTCTTACTACAATTCATTTGAATCAGCTTCCAAATAAGGTCCATATACTGTGATTAGCTGATATGTCTCATCTTTTAGGCTATTGGTTCTCATTCCCTCATTTGTTTTTGCAACTTCTTATTGATGACACCAAGGTATCTGTGCTATAAAGTTCTCCCAGAATCTGAATTTTGCTGAATTGATCCCTGTGGTATGGTATGGGTTAGCACATTCCTCTGTCTAATGCATGTCCTGTAGAGTTAAATCTAGAGACAGCTTTATTTTCTAACGTAGCACTTCTCCAATATGGCATGCTCCTTTATGAAAAACTGGGATGGATTCATGGTTAAGTGAACTTGTGAAGCAAATTTATGCTATTCTTCCCTTTGATTCATAAAGCACTCTATCATCTGATATACCCAGTAGCTATTAAACTTCAGAACTTCCCAAACTATTTCACACTGGAACCATTTTTGGTATAAAATCCATCAACAACCTGTGGAATTAGTGTTCCGCTGAACCTGCTTTAAGGTCTATTCGCACAGACACCCTATGATCTGGGTAAGACGAGTTCTCCTGATTAAATCCTATAGCTTAATCTTTCATTTACCTTGTTCTGTCTAAGGGGGTGGGCTTTCTACCAATGAACCACACATTTTATGCAAAACTGGCAGACACCTATTAGGGAAGTGAAAAGAAGACCAGACAAGTATTCCGTTATGAACAACCAGCTTGCCAGGTGGCCTTGGCAGAAGAGGCTAGCTCTTCCCTAGATATCCCATTATTGAAATGGGAATATCCATTCCCAGGCTTAGTTAGAAATATCATTCTTTCATCTTGGAATGGGAGATGGCAGAGAAATAACATGTCCTAAATCACACAAGTATGTGTGGCTCAAGTTTTAAAATGGCATGTAATCTAATCACATTTTGTTTTCAGGATTATGTAAGAGCTATATATTCTGACCAGTGGGATAACCAGAGTGAAGAAAGATCTTAGGACCTGGTTCCATTTAAAAGTCTGTGTAAAGTTCAAACTACAGAATTGTAAATAATTTCTAATATGATCAAGAGCATAAAAATGGAGAACATAATCAAGAATCAATAAACATATAACAAAATTAAAATTTAAGAAAATCCTAAAAATAAAATGGAACAAAAACACGTTGACTTTGTACCAGTTGTTGCACCAGTTGTTGGATACCTACGCAGAACAGAATTCCAAATAACTTTAAAACACTGTAATTTGATTGTACATACCCTAATCGGATATACCCTAAAGACAAAAAGAACTGGTAAAACAAAACAAAACAACTCCTCAAATCTACTTTTTTTTTGATAATCAAGTTATTGGTGTTATTTTGTGACTATCATGTATGTAATGAGAAATAAGCAAATGAGTAAAATAACTGTTTAATGCTTTTATTTCTAGACTCCATAGATTCCAGGAATTATTAATTCTAACTTAATAATAATTCTATTTAATAATAATTCTAACTTAATAATGCTAAGTCCTGTGGTCCTGAATTTTGAATCAGTAATATGAGTAGAAACTCAACATATTTTATCATTAAAAAAAAAGTATAGTTCTATCCATGTAACAAGAACTAGAATAAAGGCAAACCTAATATCAATTAGCAACCCTACTGCCCAGATTGTGGTCTCTAAATATCATTTACCATCAAAAGGAACCAGGGAGAAATGGATGACTCCAAGTCTGGGGCAGCAAATGTACAAAGTTAAGTCCAGAAAATCTTTCACCAAGTAGGAAGGAATGATCAAATATCATTATAGGGTCATGTCAAAAGAATTCAGGAACCAACTTGAAGAGGCTTCCACTAGGCAAAGACGGAAAACGTGATCATCAATAAAAATAATAAATGCAATGTACTGAAACGTAACAGATATATTTCACTCCATGAGTGATGCACAAAGGAAAATTCATTGGTCCACATTCAGAGAATGCTAGAGAACCTCCCCTATTTGAAAACTGGTAAATAAAGAAAACAAATAAAATATCTATCATTTATTTATTACCTCAGGGTAAACAGTTAGTGGGTATGTGAAAATTTCTATTCTAAATTTCATTCTAAAATTGAAAAAAGACAAAAAAAAGAACGAGATTTGGAGAGAATCCACAGAATGAAAGAAACAAAACCTATATCGACCAATTGTTAGATGTGACTCTTATTTGGATCCTGAGTCAAACAAAGAGATTTAAAGAAAGACAAAATTTGTAACATTTACAAAAACTGCAACTGAACACTTACTATTGATGATAGCACACAATTATTATCAATTTTTGTAGAGTATAATAGTCGTGGAGTTATGTAAAAAAGTCCTTTAACTTTTAGACATGTATGCTGAAGTACTGAAATATTTATGATGAAATGTTACGAGTTCAGGGATTTGTTTCAAAGTACCACAGCAGGCAGAGGTGTCTGGGGTATGTACCCCTCTCTATCCACCTTCACAATGTAGCCATATCAGTATGCCAGTTGTCCCCCCAAAAGGCCCTTTGCTTTTTCAAGGATGTGTGTCTTTGTGGAGATGCTCTTCTTTCCTCCTTGTGAGGCCTTTCAGGCTGGCCAACTACTACCTTCTTTTATCTGTGCACGCTGAATTCATCACTACCTCACATACGTCCCCAGTCCTCTGGCTCACCTCTTCTCCAGTTGACTGTATACATCTTGACTTCCCAACTAGACGGTGAGTAGGGACTGTGTCTTACTCATTTAATCATTTGTCATGCAATAGTGCTACTGGGTGACAAGGACAAACATCCAAAATAGAAGAAGGAACTGGAAAAGTCTCAAGCAGGGGAAGTACATAGGAAGAAAACAATTATGATAATATTTCTTAGAAGAATGATGAAATAATGAGAGATTATTACACTGCAGGAGTCAGGACCAAGACTCTAGCCTCATGTAAAGACAGCGAGTAGGCCTCAGCTTGATCCTGTAGCTTCAAAGTACAGATAAATGGAAAGCAGGCTCTGTTTATGGCTCACTCATTACTTCAACTAACTGACCTATAATTTTATCTATTAATTTTAAGAAAGTGCCAAGGTGTCATTTCTAGATCCTTATAAGGAAAAAGGAGTCTGAAATAAAATGTGACCAATGATGATAATGTGTCATGCATCATGCATAATAGAATTCTAAGTAACCAGGATCCATTAAAAACAAAGTAATATGAATGCCATGCTTTTGCTTCCCTAATAATATATTTATCATCTTAAAAGGGAGGAAAAGATGGGTTGAGCATTAAGGATGATAATCTAAAATTAAATGATTGGATTTAACTAAATTAATAGGGTCAATATTTAACTTTAAAAAGTATATCATAAGTTTTTAAAAAGATTTTCTTAGGATCACAAAGTAAACAGGCACACAATTTCCAATCTGGAACTTGAACAATTATGGAATAAGAATTAGAAAAATATCTAAAGCTAACACTCTATTTACAAGTTTCACTGATATACAGAAACAAAACTAACTTTACTGATTTCCAGAGTCTATCAACAATTTCCTATAATATAAAGCCACCTTCCTTTTAGAAAGGGTGTTGATACGAATGTTCAGATTTTACTTAAGTATTAAGTATCTCCCCCAGGTCACCTTTCCTGTTTGTAGAAACAGAAACCCCACCAAATTTAAGTTATTGAAATCAAGATATAAAATAAGTTTAGGCACTTGTGAAAAAGTAAGTGACTTGGAGTTCAGGCTAACAAAATGTTTCAGTATCAGTCAAGTAAAACTTAGAGCCTCCACATGATTTTAAGAGTTGGAATGAGAATGACAGAAGGGGTCCTAGATGTCAGGGGACAGTAGTGACTGGAGGCTGGCTGTCATTACTGCTACTACTCTGTTTGAAACAACTCTCTCTGATGAAGAAAAGATAAATAAAACCCCAACCATTGTAACCTTATGCTGTTTGCAAAGTCTGAGTGCCATTAGAAGAAATAAACCTCTGGGTGAACTTCCTAGAGGCTCAGATAAGAATGAACAGAACCTTGGCAATCAGAAAGACCTACCAGTACTGTGATTTCTGACACACACACAGAACTTCTAATTTAAATCTTATGGAAGAAAAAAATAATTATTTGGAAAATTCCCATAAAGTTTTAGGTTAAGGACTGAGTTTTAAACAGAATTTTTTGGTTGTTAGAAAGCAGTTCCAATGGAATTACATAAGATTACAATTTAATGACTGATAAGCATCAAGAAATATGCTAAACTACACTTAGAGCTGTTAGTGACATACTACTAATTTAGGGCTGGATTTAAGTTTCTCACATTATTTCTATGGAAGAACTGGCCCTATGTGTGGCCACTATGAAAAATATGGAGCATCCTCAAAAATTAAAAATAGAACTACCATATGAGCAACTAATTAAACTTCTGGGTATTTATCTGAAGAATAAGAAAAGACGTATGTACTCCAATGTTTATTGCAGCATTATTTTCAATAGCCAAGATACAGAAACAACCTAAGTATTCACTGATGGATTAACTGATAAGAAGATCTGGTATATGCAATGGGATACCACTTTGCTCTAAAAATGAATGAAACTGGGGCACCTGGGTGGCTCAGTCGGTGGAGCGTCCGACTTCGGCTTGGGTCATGATCTTGCAGTTGACAAGTTCAAGCCCCGCATTGGACTCTGTGCTGACAGCTCAGAGCCTGGAGCCTGCTTCGGATTCTGTGTCTCCCTCTCTCTCTGCCCCTCCCCCACTCATGCTCTGTCTCTCAAGGATAAATAAATGTTTAAAAAAATTAAAAATTAAAATGAATGGAAAAAAAAAAAAGGACTAGACCTAGTAAATTAACAATAAGAATCCTCCTTAAAAGTTTACCTTAGAACCAAAGTCTAAAAAAAGACAAGATTATTAAGCTTGATCCAACAGTGTTTCAATGACAAATTCTCTAAATGACATGATTACAAAATAGGCTGAATTACAAAGAATTCCTATGGCCAAGGGAAATACTTCAATTACTTAAAAGAAATTCTTTCAGGTAGCTTCAAGCAATTTAATGATCTCATTTATACAAACAATTTGCTGTACTAATTACAATTAGTTCTCATCAAGTAAGTGGTTTTTTTCCTGTGGAACACAGGCTTTTAAACTCCAAACTTCAATAAGAAATTAAAGAAAATCTTGACTGTAAATACTTTTCACAACACTGAAGAAACTAGTGTTGAAAGGTCAATTTTTAGGTACCCAATTTGGAATGTATGTTGCTTGCCTATGTACATCTACATCTATACACACACACACCCTATGTAAGGTTAGAGTAATGCATTGTTATAAAGGAACATAAACAATGCACTGTGACTACTTCTTTCCTCCTCAGACAAGTACTGAAATTTGTTGCTAGGCACACCAAATTCCAGATGGCAGAATTAGTTACCTAAAAAGACTCTGGAATGTGTCTATCACTAGATTAAAGGATTTTACCTGGTTAACTCGGCAGAACTAGAACACAGTAAGTAGAAAGATAAGGCTGTCCATTTTATTGCTGAAGGTGCACAGATTCTCTGTGACATGAAATGTTCAGATTGTACTTAGGTAAAGTAGCTTCCCCAGGTCAGCATTTCTATTTATAGAAATAGAAACTCCACCAAGTTTAGATTACTGAAGTCAAAACATAAGTTTAAGCATTTGTTAAAATGCTATTTGGAGTTCATGATCCTAGTGATTTTTTCCCCATTTTCATTAACCCAAAATGCCCTGTAATGCTATACAATAATCCTCTGTCCTTTGTTTCTTTGTCAATATATCTAAAGAGTCATTAAAAGTGATCAGCCAGCTGAAGTTTTTGATGGCCAGAGAAATCTAACATTTTCTCAGTTTCTCTGTTGTTTTGTAGCAACTAACTGTGTAAATTTGTGACAGTCTGATGGAAGGGATGAATAAGTTAGGTATAATTTATCACGTGCCACCAAGGGAAGCGCCTTAAACTGCAGGTGAATTTCTCAAGGCAACTGTATCTGGTAATTAGCTGCCAAAGGCAAGTGTGAATGGTGTGGACACTTTCTGCAGTCAGTGAAAATGTGAAGAGGCCCTGATGCCATTGCTTACTCTTCTCAACTAGTCCGTTCTGTGATATCTGTTTTTCACACCAAGTAGCTCATCCATGGCTGGTAAACAGGGGACTAGTAATGGTAAAATGTGGAAGCCATGTATTTTTCCTAGACCAGAGGAACCAGGACCATGTGGACAGAATCACACCCCCAGAAGGCAAGAAAAACCCCAAAATCTCTCAGTTTGGCTGCTGTGCAGGCAGGATCCCTTTAGTTCTATTTTCAGAAAATTAAAATGAGCACAGGTAATGAATGCTGTGCTGTACCCCCAAACCCACCCTTCAGACTAAAGGGTCTGCTCCCCAAGGGCTGTCAACTCTCAGCTGTCAGTCCTCTCTGGGAATAGCCACCTGACCTGAGGTCACGCCCCCATTCTTGGAGAGGGAAGCTGAACCCAGTGACTGGCCAATGCAGGGCCACAAAGACCCAGCCTCTAGGGCAGCTTTGAAGAGGGCCCTGTGGAGTCAGTTGAGGACATGTGACTATATAATAGCAGGCCAACTTCTCTCTTTGCCCAATCCTGCTTCCTCTGTCTTTGCACACACCCACCCCCAGCTAGTAATCTCGAAAACACCTCCCAATACGCTTCCTACAATGCTAAACTCGCATCCATTTTTAGAGTCTGCTTCACCCAGATCTGCAACCACACTGGCATCCAGGGCTCTTGCCCCAAAGAGCTCTCAGCTGGTAGCAGATTCCATGCCCCTGTGCTCACCTAAATGGTGGCCCACAACTCAGAGCTCCGCTTCCATCCTTAGTAACTGAGCACCAACAAGCCAATGTGTTCACTCTATTTGTTTCTGAGCATTTTTAAGATCTCCTAAGTAGTCTCCCTGGTCTGAGTGAATTACCATGAGCCAACAGCTACTGTGTGTGTGTGTGTGTGTGTGTGTGTGTGTGTGTGTGTATAAGAGAGGAAAAGAGATGGTGGGGGAACAACATGTGTGTTCTTAGTTACAAAACTGCATCGATTTATTAATCTGCCTCTTACCTGTCTTTTCCCATAAGCTCTATTCTTTATAATGTGGAATGTGCAAAATGTAACATTTTTCATGAACACGTATCGTGTGTTATAGCAGAAATGCCTCTACTTGATATTATTTGTATTATATTTATATTTGACATTATCTTGGAAGAGCTTACAATACTATCTATTGTCTCTCAGATTACATTGTAAATTACATGAAGGCAGGAACCATATACCTGGTAAAGAGCCATGCAAATAAAATTAATGATAAAAGGGGGGCGGGCCAGCAGGGATGGTAATTTACATTATAAAATGATTCAGTGTAGCATTTCTTTAAAAAGTGAATGTATTAAAGGACACTCTAAAGATAAAAACAACATCCAGAATATGGAACATTCTGTAAGACAAGGACCCAAAGTATCTTCAAAAATAAACTGCAAGGAAAAAAGAAGAAATGAAAACCTACAGGTTAAGAGTAAAAAACATTATCAATCTCTTTGTGTTTCATATCTGTATCCCCATTGTCCTAGGATCATGTGTGATGTGTGCTAGATATTCAGTAAATATTTGTTGGTTGAATAAGAAAAACTGAAAAGGCCAAATGACTAAATAAATGAATAACTATTAGTCATTATTAATATCCCCAATTATTTTCTCAAAGCCAGAGTTTTGGCACATCAGATACAGTATCACATAAATATTTACGATGAATAAAAATTTCAATATCAAATGGCAGTTTATAATAAAAAAAATTACCAATCACAATATACAGATCTTGTTAGAATCCTAATTCAGACACACACATGCATACTAAAAGATTATGAGACAGCTGGGGAAATGTGAACACTGACTGGATTTGATAAGTAATCGCGGTTAATTTTTTTAAGGTATAATAATGGTACTGTGGTTGTGTGTTTGAGAGTCCTTATCTTTAAGAAAAGAGTCTTTATCTTTAAGAGCTGTATAATGAAATGCTAAAATAAGAAACTAAGATAAAATGATACGATGTCTGGGAATTGCTTTAGTAACTGGGGAGAGAATGGAGTACAGCTGACACAAGACTGGCCATGGACTGATCGTTGTTAAGCTGGGAATGAGTACGTAGGAACTCTTGTTACTTGGCTTTTATTACATTTTAAGTTTACCAATATGAAATGTTTTTAAAAGTGAATGTACGTCTGCTAGTGTATAAGGACAATTTTTCCTGGAGTGCAGTAAGTAACCCAGGGCATCTGTGCATAAGTGAAAGTGATCACTAACTGGCCTGACACTGGCAGGTCCATTATCATAAGAGAAAAACCATCGTGGACTCCTACAGAAGAGACCAGGCAGAGGGGAACCCAAACAAGGCAGCAAGGTAATCCCATCTGTGCGCTGACTCAGACGGGAAAAGAGAAGCCAGCAAAACGATGCGTTTCCCATATGAGATCATGGATTGGCCACCAGCAGCCACTACTAATGTTAGAACAGGGTTTTTCCCTGAAAGAGTCACAATTCCTCTCGCTAGCAAAACAGGAACTGATCCTAACAGGAATATTATGTAATACCAGGGAACTGAGGACACTGGGGGAAAAGCAGGATGAGGGGTAGAGAAGAGTGACAGGATGAAGGTGGAGGCGGGAATGGAAAAGCCTCTCAGCAGCCCTTAAAGGGATCTAGCCCAGGACAACTTCCTGCAGCCTCACCCCTTTCAGCCAGTTTCTTCTTTCCCTCGATTACCAGGTAACTTCGAGGCCATCAGAACATGACAAGGGAATCTTCTCCACAAAGAATGAGCAGAATTAAGGAGATGCTAGGTAAAGGGAAGAACAATGGGCCAACGAGAGGGGGGACATGCTGGGCATGTGCCCTTTCACTGCAGAGAGAGCAGCGGTCATTCCTAAAAGCAAGGAGCGTTTTAGGAATGCAGCCAACCAGCACACAGCCCGCAAGCAAGCAACACACTTCACAGGCTTAGTGGCAGAGCTAAAAAGGCAAGTTCCTAAAGAGACCTGAGCCGAAATCAAGAGTCAGACATCCAACCGACTAAGCCACCCAGGCACCCCTGTCTTCTGCTTTTATAATAAAAAAATCATTTGAGGGGCACCTGGGTGGCTCAGTGGGTTTAGTGTTCGACTTTGGCTCAGGTCATGATCTCACGGTTCATGGGTTTGAGCCCTGCATCAGGCTTTGTGCTGACAGTGCAGAGCCTGCTTGACATTCTCTCTCCCCTAGTCTTTCTGCCCCTCCCCCACTCATGTTCTTTCTCTTTCAAAAATAGACATTATAAAAAAAAAAATTTTTTTAATCATTTGAAATTCACCCCCTGCCCCCAACACACACAGGAAAAAACCTACAAGCTTAGGGCAGATTGCTCTTTCCTCCAAGAGGATCATGTTTGGGTCAGACTACAGTCATGCCCAAGTGGCAGGCGAACTAATCAGAGCAGGCGGCATCTTGGAGCTACCTATGCCACCAGCTCCATGCTCTTTCCCTCATCTCTTTCACTTCCAGATGGTCCTAATGCCTCTCTCAAGGTCCTTCCCCCCATCATACCACATCAGCTTGAATGTATAGGGATTCCAATGAGGCCAAATGAAAAAGCCTCTGTCACATGTAGTGATAACAGAAAGTAGCCAAATGAGAATAAGGAAGCTGACCAGGAAGACAAGGTTCGAGGGGAGAATGGGTTTGGCAGATGTGGATGGATCCACGAGAAAAGCACTCACAACATCAAATAAAGTGTGTGTGTGTGGGGGGGAAACACAACTAGTTAACAGTAATAGCAAGGAAATGATAAGCAAGTGAATATACAGTGAGAATAAAGTAAAAGCGTGACTGCATGGAAGGCCCAGGTGGCAGACACATTCTGTTAACTACTGCTTCCTTGTTGATCAGTAGCCACAGACTTACTCCTCCCTTGTATCTTTCCAAATTGCAAAAATAATCACACCCCTCCTATGCTTCAAATCCCTCAGTTATTCCCAAATGCATGCAGAGAATACCATTTAAGCTCCTAGCATGTATCTTAATAGGGTTCCCTAGGAACCCTCTTCCAACACCCAGTCCAAAAGTCAAAACTAATTTATAGCGAGGCTTTCTTTTCTGTGATACCAACACCTCAATAGTGGCTTCCAACTCTTTTCAGTAGAGTGCATATTGGCAATAATACATATCTGGCATCCAAGGGTAAATGCATGCAGCAGCTTGCTGGGGGCAGCTAGCTGAAGGTGACCAACCCAGGGACATCAGCTACTCCAGGCCCCACTGGGCTGCTCCAAGGGTTCAGGGGATCAGTAACTCAGCACACATGCAATGCATTCATGTATGGCACACTGGCTGCTAAACTCAGCCTTAGAAATAAAGCAGGCTGGTGAAACTGCTTGTCAAACTACAGTTAGAAGTTAGGGTTCAATACAAAGTTGGAAACATACTATACTCTTTTAAAAGAACCAGTAGAGTATTTCTGTTTGGGGAGCCCCAGCTCTTGTCTTTGTGGCTACCCCTGCTGTGCTTAGGAAATCGTTGGCCCAATATGAGTTTCCAGTAAGAGTCTGATTTAGCAGCTAAAAGAAAGGCAACATTGGTCATGGCTTCTCTCCAGCACTGACCAGGGCAAAAGGACTTGTACTGGCCTGTGCTGCAGCTGTAGTACCTGCCTGGGCCCCCTGGTGGAAGTCCTCTTCTAGCTCAACCAGAAAGAAGCTAGCTTTGGAAGACCTGTGGCTCTCCGGACAACATCTTCCAATCTCAATCTCTACACAGAGGTGCCCTTTATACCTTGCCTGGTGTGAGGGGAAGCTCCCTGTTCTGGCCAGGGCTTCTCCTTTCTTCCCTTCTATCACTCAGGATGAACAAGAGGTAGCACTGAAGCTGGTTTATATTTGTATCAAACTGAGAGTCTGAGTCTCTGGATAAAGGTCCACTTATATAGGGACTTAGACAACCAGTTTCTTTTTTTAAATGTTTATTTAATTTTGAGAGAAATACAGAGCATGAGTGGGGAAGGGGCAGACAGACAGGGAGACACAGAATCTGAAGCAGGCTCCAGGCTCTGAGCTGTCAGCACAGAGCCCGACGCAAGGCTTGAACCCACAAACTGTGAGATCATGACCTGAGCTGAAGTTGGCCACTTAACCAACTGATCCACCAGGCACCCCAGACAACCAGTCTCTAATCAGACTAGTGCATTCCCCGTACAATCTGGCTTGTACCTCACCTCCTAATGCCCTCTCCCAGCACTCTGCAGCTCTCCATGCTTTCTTTCGACTTCATGTTTGCACAAATTGCAACTTCTGCTTGAAAAACCTTCCCTGCCTCTTCTCTTACTAATCTATTTGTCCTTTACAGATAAGCTGAGACACTACCACCTCCAAGAAGGTAGGAGCCATGTGTGCACCTCTAGCACAAGTTACCAAACTGCACTGAAATGATGGACCACTTCTCTCTTCCATGCCACTGTCAGCATCTTGGGAGGATGGACTATGTCTTATCTTCCCAGCGTACAGCTTTTAAGAGTGCTTGCCACACAGCAGATGCTCGAGAACTGTTTATGGGATTAATGACTGAAGTAAAGCAGGTTTACAGTAAAAAGAAATAATAATCTTAGTGATTGAATTCATGAGAGATTTGCAAATGGTGTGCCATATGCAGACCACAGGGACTCATGTAAGGTTTAATGATATTTTTAGGATCTTCAGGTTAATGGTAGTATCGACGGGTGAATGCATTAGAAAAAAAGGAATCAGTTAAAGGACAGGATTGCTTCAATGTTGTGATTTGTGACCCACAGTACACACAACTCTGAATTAGAAACAAATGGCACTCAAAACTAAATATATCTATCTATCTATCTATATATCTGTGTATATATACGTATATCATATACACATACATAAGCATACTTATACATGATATAGCTACAACCTGCATTAATTACTTATATTGTAATGTGTTTTATGCATAGTTGTAACATATAATATGCATGATTAAACAAAATAAACCATTTTTTTATTTGAGACTCCCATCTCAATGAGACTCTCACAGCTCAGCTCATTCAGGGTACTGCTCAACCTTTTCCCCAATTAGGAATGTCTCGCTGCCACATGAAAGCTAACTTTCCATTCATACTCCCAGCTCTATTTCACACCATCTTTTTCCTACTTAACACGTATCTGCCAAATCATGCTATCTACAAGTGTATCTCAGTGGACTACTCCAACCCTTGTTGACATCTCTTGAGCGCATACTATGTGCCAGTACTTTGCTAGGGATGGAGATCTTAGCCTTGAGGAGCTTCTAGAAGCGTTAAGATTGAGTAGTTCCTGCCCTCCAATATCTGAGTCTCTGCATTCCTTCAACTATTTTAATGGGTATATTATCTATATAATCCTCTATTTTGTTGATTGACAAAAAAACTTTAAGGGCACCAGTTAAGCGCCTGACTTTGGCTCAGGTCATGATCTCATGGTTCGTGAGTTCGAGCCCCTCATCAGGCTCTGTGCTGACAGCTCAGAGCCTGGAGCCTGCTTCTGATTCTGTGTCTCCCTCTCTCTGTCTCCCCCACTCACATCCTGTCTCTCTCTCTCTCTCAAAAATAAATATTAAAAAGATACTGAAAAACTTCAAACCAAATTATTATTTACGGTACAAGACTTTTCTGAACAAAGAGTGGTGCTCCTGAGCTTGTTTTGTTCAAATGTTTTGACCTAGACAATTATGTCTCCAACAAAAAGCTCCATATGGGCTAATGCTAAAGGAAGAATACTTGTGTCCAGTAGAATGTAGGCACTTGTTTTACCTTTTATTACTAATTTCAATAATCAAACAAAAAGAGCTCTACTTTCCAAAATAAAAGTAGGGTGTGTTTATAACTCATTTGGCCTCAGGGATATCTGCCAAAGCAACATGAATACAGTGAATACTGTTATAACCAATCATAATAACGTGAGTCACTCACATATGAGCATTTTAGTGTATTCCTCAATACCTGCAGAGATTTAACTTAAGATAAACGTAAAACAAATATTATTGCAATGAGTATCTATTAACAGATTCAAACAAGAGGCAAAGATAATTCAGCTGGAGGTGTGTGTGAAAGCTATGCTGCCTAGAACAGCTTCATATAAAAGCACAATGACATCCAAAGCTTTAGGAATGCTCTGAAATTTGAACAAGTGTGAGCTGTTAAAAAATGGATTTGCGAATTGCTTAGCAGTTGTTTGTCAACATAATAACTACTGATTTTTCTCTTCAAAAATGGGAATATTATGGAAAGGCAATGAAGGGGTATTTCTAGGAATAAGCTCATAAGGAGCAAAATATTAATGCCAACTCACTGCGTAATTAACATCAACTAAAATCTGTATTTACAAATATATTTTAAAACACACAGATCATATAAAACATTGACACACCTCCATTAACCTATGAGGAAAGCAACTTTTGTTTTCTCACAAAAAGTAGCTTTATTACCTATTTGCTTAAGGCTGAAACAATATTACGGGCACACTTTGTTTCACTATATTTCACTTTGCTGCACTTCACAGATATTGTATTTTTTTTACAAATTAAAGGTTTGTGGCAACACTGCATGAAGCAAGCTGATGGGCACCATTTTCCCAGTAGCATTTGTTCACTTTGTGTCTCTGTGTCATGTGTTGGTAATTCCTGCAATATTTCAAACTTTTTCATTATTGTATTTATTATGGTGATCAGGGATCAGTGATTACGACTCACTGAAAAACTCAGATGGTTGTTAGCATTTTTAAGCAATATTTTTTAAATAAGGTATGTAAATTTTTCTTAGATGTAATGCTTTTGCACACATAATAGACCACAGTCTAGTGTAAACATAACTTTTATATGCACTAGAAAACCAAAAACTTCATTTGACTGGCTTTATAGTGATATTTACTACAGTTTTCTGTAACCAAACCAAATCTCCAAGGTATGCCTGTACAAAGAAAAAGGATCTGACTTTTTGCTTGTCATTACTTTTAAATGAGTGAAAAGATAATGGATGCCTTCTAATTAGACTTTTAGAATTTAAAACTAAAATCTGAGTGCCTAAACATTTTTAAGGAATTTTGGTTTTAGTGACATCAACTACAAAAAGTGCTCTGAATTCTTCCCAGGAACAGAAAGACCATTTATCTATTGTATTTATTCAGGGCAAGCTTCCTTGTCCATGTCAGAATGGGAAATTTAACATTACTGAAGAGACATGGCTTAATAAAGAAGTTAGAGGGGCGCCTGGGTGGCTCAGTCGGTTAAGCGTCCGACTTCAGCTCAGGTCACGATCTCGCGGTCCGTGAGTTCGAGCCCCGCGTCGGGCTCCGGGCTGATGGCTCAGAGCCTGGAGCCTGCTTCCGATTCTGTGTCTCCCTCTCTCTCTGCCCCTCCCCCATTCATGCTCTGTCTCTCTCTGTCTCAAAAATAAATGTTAAAAAAAAAAAAAAAAAGAAGAAGTCAGAAATGAACACATCACATGTTCCCAAATCAAACATGGCAAATGTTATGCTCATCTAGAAAGTGGATATTCACTTAGAGAATCAGAAAATAAAACTGAAGTATCTTGATTTTACAAGTGCAAAATTCTAAGATCAATTCACTCAACAACACCACAAATCACATGGGTTGGGTGAAAGTGCTAATATCAAAGTAAGAAAATTCACCAGACATGCATGGATAAGGGCTATCAAACCTCCACCTTAGCCAATGAAGTTCACAGCATTTCTCTGATGCAGCCACAAAGGACTTGGCCTACTCCCATGCTTTCTTAGCTGCTATAATCAACGAGGCAGAAATGGTCCTTTTTAAAAGTGACAACAAAAATTTTCAATAATCAATGTCACCTCAAATAAAAAACAAAGTCTTTACCTTGTAACTTCATGACTTATTTTATAGTCACTGCTTTCAACAACAACAACAAACTCAAGACTCTTAAAGCATATTTTATTACCTAAATAGGCAAAGTTAAAATGAACATGATCTCACTTTTTTTAAATCTACTCTATGGTAGGGAGTTCCAGATATTATGACAGTCACCAAAACCCAACAAGAGGACCTTTATTTATTCATAAATATCATTTGAATCTTTTCCATATTGCCTAAGCAGTCATTCCCTTTTAACTGAACAAAGAATTTGTATGGGTGAATAAAACAGAGCCACTGCTTTAACTGCCTGAGGGGAGTTTAAAAACTCATACCCTCACAGAAGAAAGGTAAAGAAAGGTATTTCAGGGAATTGACTGATGCCTTTGGATGCCAAGTGGTGAAAGAGTTCTGAAATTCGGAGAACTCCTGTTTCCGATTCTGTGTCTCCCTCTCTCTGCCCCTCGCCCATTCATGCTCTGTCTCTCTCTGTCCCAAAAATAAATAAACTTTGGGAAAAAAAAAAGGGGGGGGGCGCCTGGGTGGCGCAGTCGGTTAAGCGTCTGACTTCAGCCAGGTCACGATCTCGCGGTCCGGGAGTTCGAGCCCCGCGTCAGGCTCTGGGCTGATGGCTCAGAGCCTGGAGCCTGTTTCCGATTCTGTGCCTCCCTCTCTCTCTGCCCCTAGCCCATTCATGCTCTGTCTCTCTCTGTCCCAAAAATAAATAAACGTTGAAAAAAAAAAATTTGAAATTCGGAGAACTCATGGGTTCAAATGAGAGACAGAAGATTTCTAGGGTTACAGATAATGATGGTGAGAAAAAGCACATCCATTAAGTGCTCAATGCATGGAAGTAGCTTGTCCTTTCACATAAGGCTTCTAAGGAACTGCCAGTAAAAACCAGGTATCAAGCCGTAGAGTGTTCCCACTTGAAGTCAAAGGCCGCAGGCAGGTGAAAGGCACAGGCATCCTCTGAGCCAAATAGAGCTTGAAGGAATTTTGATTTGTTAATTTTAACCACAGTGGAGATGATCTGTAAGAATCTGGTGCATTATATCTTTCCTACCTTGTATTCCAGCCTCCATCATAGTATCACTTGGGCCATTGTATCAAGTTTCAGAGAGTAGTAGGAGAAAGAGAATGACAGTAATTCTCTAATATATTGATGACTCAGCTAGCCAAGCATGCCTTCTACACTGCTGTTCTATCTGTTTAGTGTTGTCCTGGTAACATATTATCCTTAAAACCATAAAATGTTTAGAACATAAGGAGTCCAAGAAAACCAACTTGACTTCTGATAGGTTGTAAAAACTCATTATTCTGCCTAAATTTTTAAATTTCTTCTTAGTGACCTAGAGAGCTTTCCTCAACTTGTTCTGAGATGTACAGAGGTAGTTTTTCAAAAGAGGGATCCACAGTACAATGAGTAACAGAAGCTTTGTAGATGCACCATGTTCATTACCACATAAAGGGCTCTTAAGGATGCAGTTTAAACAACAACAACAACAACAACAAACTTGTTATATAATTATGTTTAATCCAGTGTTTTCCAAATGTATCTGAAAATGTGACATGACAACCATCAGCCTCTTCCCCTCCCTTTTCCCCACAATGTCTATTAATACTATCTCTTGTCCCATTGAAAACCTTTGGAAAACCCTGCCCTACAGCAGGGTTGACAGACCAATGCTGACAGACCAATCAGAAGAAACCACAGCACAACTTGAACTGAAGTTGATCCAATCCCTGTCTCCCTGACCCCACTGTGGCCCACCTATATCAATCTGCAGCACAGTAAAGCAAGACAGGAGCAAGAATGCTACTGAGCTACAGTCAAAAACATCTGGTTTTTGAACAGTCATGACACAAGGTACTTCATTTAAACTCTCTGAATCTTCCTCATATTTAATACCTGTCTTGTCTACCTCTCAAGGATTGTCTAATAGTCTAGAATGAAATCATGTTGAGACTGTACTCTCTAAACCAAAATCATTATACTGTTAAGCCACTTCCTGTCTAATAAAAAACCTCCAGTTTAACAATATGAACCTTCTGCATTTAGCTCAAACTTACCAGGCAGAATGTGAAGTAGCCTATAGCAGTGCCCTACCAATCTCAATTAAAATCTGAACACATGGCAACAGGAGATTATAACAACATAGTTGTTAACGATTTTCTAAAGGCAAACAGGTTCTAAGTCATGTAGATCATTGCAGTTTGGAGAGTATTAAGAAGCTATTATTTTATTCACAATAAAGAGAACCTCTGAATCAGAGATTGAGAAAAAAATCTTCTTAGCACAGATATCTAGGAAAAGGGACACATGAAAATCACTTTTATTTGTAATGCTTCATCATCATGACAAAAAGCTCCCCAAACCACCTTTTGGTATCTTCTAATAATTTGCATTAAAAAAAAACCCTAATAGCACATAGAAAGAAATTCATAATAACTTCTTTAAACATTTGGTCATTAGGAAATGGTACAACAGCAATTAATGTCCTTTCAGTTTCTGATGGAGAGAAGAAATATGCAATAACATATCCATGTCAGAGAAAGGTCAGTCATCTTAATAATGCAATGAAGTATATAATTCTGCTAAATGATGAATTAAGTCAAAACAACAACTGCTATTTTATTTAATAAGAAATAAAAGCCAAGTATTTTTGGCTTTTAAGAAGAGAAAAATGAATCTACCTTGATTTTTCAGGTATAAAAGTTAAACTAGAAGTGAAGAAGAGATTAGGTGAAACAATCCATTCTGGATCTGTCCCATCAACAGATGTGCTTCTGAGATCACTGCAGACACAGGTAGGCCTTCTTTGAATAAACTAGTCAGCCAAAATCTTGGAAAACTTAACTTCTCCCAGAGTACATCTGACTTGGGTTGCACTTAAGTGCCAATGAAAATGTATGTGCGTTTGTGTGTGTGTGTGTGTACCGCTGAATTACGAAGAGAAGCATAATCCTGTGCTTCAAGGAGTTACCACTTAAAGTTGACTTCCACGCCTTCCCAAATCTATTTGCCTTCAACATCACTGGAAACAACTCAGAATGAGTTCTTGTGGCTACATATTACTTTTACCAATTTTTAAGTAGCACTGGTTAAAATGCCAATATGAAGGCATACTTTCACTTGGTATATATAAAAGAAAATATGAAATGAAATTAGTGAAGAAGAGAAAAATATGCAATTTCTTATTATCAATCAAGCTTGCAGCTGGTACTCCTGATTAATAAAAGCCAACCAGGCAATTCAAAAGCTGTATTCGTGGGTATTTAGGAAAAATCCTTTGGCAGTAAGCTGGTTAAAACTAAAATCCTTCCACAACCCCATCAAATGCTTTTGTACCTCTTTCAAAAAGGGAAAGCCACCCTTTCTAACTTCTTAGAAGTAAATTCTTTTGAGTCTAAAGGCCTAGTCAAGTGTTTTTGAAGTTGCACATCACAGTTAACTGGGGCTTGTTACAAATGTCTATTTCTAGAGTCCACCCAGAGCCTAAAATAGGCATTTTTGACAAGCTCATCAGATGATCCTTCTGCCTAAGATCTGGAGTTAAGTTCTTACTGGAGGCAGTGAATAAATTACTGCTCAGTAGCTCCTCCTAGTGTCAGCTTTTCAGAAAATACTCAAGTTTTCCCAAATTGGGCACAAGAAGCAATGACAGTAGTGCCCCTTCATCTGTGGGGGGCTACTTCCAAGACCCCCAGTGGATGACTGAAACCGCAGACAGAACCAAACCCCACATATAGGTGTTTTTTCATACACTTGTGACAAAGTTTTATTTATAAATTAGGTATAGTAAGAGATTAACGACAAAAACTGGTAATAAAATACAATTATAATAATATACTGTAATAAAAGTTACATAAATATGGTTCCTCTCTCTTTTTCTCTCAAAAGACCACACTGTACCGTACTCACCCTTCTTTTCTTCTTGTGAGGGTATGAGATGACAAAATGCCTACATGATGAGATGAAGTGAGGTGGATGTGTGACAAAAGCATTGTGATGCAGCATAGGCTAATTCCTGACCTTCTGAAGATGTATCAGAAGGAGGACCATCTGCTCTGGAGCTGCAGTTGACCACGTATAACTGAAACCATGGAAAGCGAAGCCACGGATAAAGGGGAACTACCGTATTTGATGTCAGAACAACAATCAACACCCCTTCAGTTACCAGTGGTCACAGAAAAGGGTATCTGTTTGCACTAATGGGGAAAAATACCTTCCTCTCTTCTTAGCTATGTGGTTAGGGAATATTTATGATGCTTGAGTTATAGGTTTTGCCTGTACATCATTTTCTGCTCTCTCTACAAGAAAAGCTGTCCCTCTCATCACATGAATTGTGAGAAAGTGAGTTTGTACACACTTTCACAAAAAAGAAATCAGAGATGAAGACCCTTCCGACTTTTTTAGAAACCTGGTATGTGCACCAGGATATTTAAAATTCTTTTCAATAAAATACAACATTTAGAGAAAGGTCTTCTGTTTTTGTCTAATTTTTAAAAATTCTATTATATTTGGACAGAAGAAGAAACTACAGAGAAACAATAGGTTAATCTTCAGTTAAATGGATGATAAACCTGCACTTACATTTTCTACTATTAATGAATTTGAATATGGTATTGATGTAAGATAGTATTAATAAAACTGACAAGACTTTAAAAAGGTATGTTCATTCCGGATGTGTTCTGATGTTGTTGCTTTTACATTACTAGACAAATAGTCCCCTTCAGGCCCCAGAGGCCTGACAGTTGCTGGGGAGATGATGAACAGACATGTCTGCTCCTGTTTCATTTTTCTCCAACCTGGCTCTGCCATTCACCTTATTCTGCCTTCAATAGCTGCCAAAAAGACTCCAGTTTTTTTCCCAACCAAATCTGCCTGGCTTATAAAAGTCCATCTTTGATAAGGTCTGAAATGCACAGGTGACAGGCCTAACCTGAAGCAAGCATGCAGGGAACAATACAGCCACTCGGGCTAAAGCCGAGTGGGCAACACCACAGCTGTCTAATACCGCTCGCCGCCTCTCTCTCAGCTGGGGTGCAGTGGATGAAAAACATGACGTCCGCAAAAATCTGAATGAGGGTGCGCAGCAGTTGAGTAAGCAGTCATGGGCCATGAGATAAGAAGAGTCGACTGACAGGAGATCAGACAGCAATTTTTAAGGACTATGGATTTGAACATGGATTTTAGGAATTTTACTGGGCAAAGCAGGTTTTCTCCAAGTGAGGGTGACTTCTGACAAGCTGAACAGGGAACTCATTCTGAATTAGGGTCAAGGTTAGTCGTTGCTGGGCTATTTGTCACTAGCTGACTCCCGAGGCTCAGAAAGATTAAATTCCTGCCCACGACTGCGTGAGTCATGAGAGCCTAGTCAAGACTGAGTCCCAGGCACGCATAGAGCCTGTATTCTTCCCACTATCTTACACCGTTTTTTGCATTTATCACTTCTGTTCTTTCAGATTTTTGCCCTTTCTAGTTTTGATTTAAATTACATTTTTCTATATCTACATGGTCACTTGCACAAAGTGAGACCCTGGATTTGGGAACATTACCTATTAAGAGCTTGACATACAGAATTTGGTACAGGTCTTCAGGTTTAATGAATATTTTAACACTGCGCACTTATAAACCTACCTGTCCAATTTAAGGGTGGCCCTGTTGCTACATTGCACTGATGCGATCAGATGTTACTGAAGGGTTTTACACAATGTCAATGATAATTACCTTGTAGTTCTTTTATTGAATGTGTTGTTATGAGTAAATTGGATTTCTCTTGGTCATGGTTAACTAAAACAATAAAATGGAGTTTATTTATATGATCTGGTTGAGGATACAGTACAAATTCCTAGTGTGATACTAGTCTCAAAAGAAAAAGACACTATTCTCTTTTCTGTGCTTTCCCACAGCCTCCAACCACAGCACTTGACCAAAGCACTGACTTAGTGGGACCCATCTATCTAAGTAAGAGGACAAAAAATCTGGCCCCGCTCTCTTTCTGCACTGGCAAACCCTAAGCGTATCTAAGATAGTCACCTTCTTGCTGGATCCTTGGCATAGATCTCTTTAGCTCTATATTTTATCATCACAAGCTCAGCAAGATAGATATAAATATATGTTATGTATATACTGCTACTAAAAAATGGAATCCTAGAACATACGAAAACTTAAGTGAATTCTTCCTAGTATCACAGATTAATCATGCCTCACCCTGCAGACAGGAAGGTAAGGCAGGAGGAAATACAGGAATGGAATGGACTTCCATTGGCAGCTCGAAGAATTGCACCTTAAACTCTATTTCTCACACACCTAAAGTAAGAGAAAACAAGTATCACTCCAGGTATTTGCTTGTACTTCCTTCCCATCCTTTCAAAGATAATTAGACTTTTTATGTTCGCTTCATGACTTAATGAGTCTCGCAGTGCTTTCACACAAGTTATTTTATCCACATTTTCCAGATGGAGAGGCAGAAGCCCAGAGCAGGTAAGTCACCAGATAAGTGGTACGATACCTTTACCCAAAAGTTAAAACTGGAATTCTCTCAGCCCAGCACTTAGGTGGTCAAGCTCAACCTCTATGGTCCTCAATTTCCTTTTTTTAAAAGTCAAAGAAAAACCCAGATCATCTCTTTCAATTCTAAACTTTACCCCTTGCCCAAAGTCACAGTGAGGGCTAGTTAACTGACAGAACTGGGACTTTCATCTAAGTACTCTGGCTTTTAAAACAATCAATACTCACTGAACTATGCCAAACCACTTCTAATAAAATAAAACTTCTGTTATCACTGTAACCTGACTCTTTGTCCATATGATCAGTAGCTCAAGAATCCTAACTGCTAGACCAATAAGTATACCTACCTTTGAGTATGGGTATCATCATAGTCCCATGAGAGACTCTGCTGGTCACAGACTGAAAGTGGTAAAGAAAACATCATGTCTTATGTAAGAGCCACTGAAATATGGCGAATCTATAGTACTATTCCTCCAAAGTGGAAGGGAAGTAAAAGACATTCTGTATGCCTATGAGTCACAACTGTGTCCTACCAATAAACTGAAAAATGTACAATGAAAACAAAGAAAAGAACCCACAGACTTCAAGGACATGAACAAACAAAACGGCAGGTTGGGGCATTGAGGAGGGGAGGAATAAGATTTAGAATAATCAAGAAACTTCTTGGAACAAGTCATAAATCCCATAACATACATCTCTGGGCATCTTGCTTCTCCAGAACATACAGAATAGCTTCCGGAATAAGCTCATGAAGCTGACAACACCAGGGTCACCTTGGCTAGTGGGACAAACCTCTGTGACTTACACACAGTGAGCTACTCATACACTAAAGACAACTTTCTCAGAATTCCTCACTCCACATACAAGGGTAAACCTCACTTATGAAAATAACTCTCAACCTTGGAACACCAACTAAATTTGGATATTCCAGATCTGGAATAGTTTTGCATTACACTCCTTTTTTTTTTTTTAATTTTTTTAAAACGTTTTATTTATTTTTGAGACAGAGAGAGACAGAGCATGAACGGGGGAGGGGCACAGAGAGAGGGAGACACAGAATCGGAAGCAGGCTCCAGGCTCTGAGCCATCAGCCCAGAGCCTGACGCGGGGCTCAAACTCACGGACCGCGAGATCGTGACCTGAGCTGAAGTTGGACCCTTAACCGACTGAGCCACCCAGGCGCCCCATGCATTACACTCCTTCATAAAGGAGTAAATCTGCTCCACATAACCACTCCACTACATACATACATACATAACCATACTCCACTACAACATAAAACAACCACTTTTTGAACCTGATCTCATTCGGGGACTGCTGTCTCTGCCAGAACCCAGATGATGACCAAAACCTATTAGTTATCCTATATTCCTTAATCTTCCCTCCTGCTTGCTACTCCCAGATCTAGATTTCCCAAGCACTCATGAGTAGACAAATGATAATGGACCCAGGAGGAATCAGGCACTCTACTGTCTCCACGCCTCATTCTCTGTCCCGTGCAATCAGGATGATGAACCATAAGCAAGGAATATGGCAGACCTATAGGTATGAGAGGATGAGGTGTTCAAAGAACAAGGAATTATGCTCTCTGAAAGAATCAAGCTAGCCATTCTCTAACGGCAATTCTCTTTCATCCACCTTTATTCTCTCTCTGTTGGCTTCCATCCCTATTTCTATTAATATTAATATAAATGACAAGAAGACTTATTGAAAGGATCTAAGGAAGGAGTAAACTAGGACATATGAGGACAAAAATAAACTGGGCACTAACAACTTTGCACTTGAAGGATGACCATGATATTTTGAACCTACCACACAAAATAATCATACCATTCTTTGAGCAGAGCTAAATAAATGTTAAAGAATATTATAATTAGTAGATTCTTTACCAAATTTTAGATTATGAAAGGTTTCAAGTATATACATAATTAGTGAGCCCCCAATATTCTTATTGATAATTAACAAGGTTTTACCACATTGTTACAGCATTTCTTTGTTCTTCGTTTATGTATTTCTTTACGTATTTCTAAGCAAATTTCAGATACCAAGTCACTTCAGCCCTACTCCTTTCAGTATAGATCTCTTAAAAAATAAGGAAATTTTCTTACACAATCACAATGCCATTAGCACACCGAACAAAACTGACAAGAATTCTTTGGTATTATCTAACACAAATCCACAAGTAGATTTCTCAACTGTCTCATGTGTACCTTCTCAAGGTTCAAATCAGGTCCCACACTAGGCCTTCATATTATACCTAGTGACATATCTCTTAGGGTCTTTCTAGACTCTCTTTCCCCCTGAAAATCCCATGTCTTTCCATGCCATGACTTACTGTAGAAATAGGATTAGTTGTCTTAACCATTTTCCACATTATGGAATTTTGTTTCCTTAGAAAGTCATTAAGCTTGTACCACCATACACTATTTTTTGAGAGTGAAAGTTACTTTTAGAGATTTGAACGGATTTTGATTCTACTTTTTATAGCAAGAATACTTCATAGGTTGATATTGCATATGTGAGGTGCATGCAAGGTCTAATCTAAGATTGATTTTAACATTACTAAGATTGATCAGTGACAGATTCTTTATCAGCACTGAAAAATATTTTTTGCTACTGAAATAGATTTCCATAGATTACTATGGAAGTAATTTTTAAGTAACTCTTAATAAAGCAGAAACGTAAGGTTGTTAGCAGTAACCAAAACTTAACAGTCCTTATATTTAGTTATCAATTAAGAAGCAGGAAAATTAACCTGCAATTAAAACCATACACTTGATTCCCATGAATATTACAAAAGTTCAATCTATCTATCCATTTAATTATACCAGCTAATTCAGAGTTACCTAGTTTCCTAGTGAGCAACTATTAAAGACACTGAGCTAGGGTCTATGAAGGGACACAAAGTCATGGCTGTAGAACAGTAAGACATACACTATTAAAAGGATAATAAAAGAAGGTAACAAGTGAAGGTAACACACAGTGACAGCAAACTCAGACAAATGCAGAGTTCAGTGAAGGCAAGACCACCATGGGGAACCCTTTCATGAAATTTACTCCTAGAGGGCAGTGAAATCCTTATCTGTTTTGCTGACTGCTGCATCATTAATATCTAGACTAGTGCTTGGCCCAGAGGCATTTAATAAAAATCTGAATACATGAATGAAACAGGATTTAAATACCAATGCTTATTCGACTGAACAAGTGTGCATTCCTTCTCTTCCTTCAATGGCGGAGGCTGGACTTGAGCTGCAGTGGAAGAAGTGGGCAGGCAGAGTGGACAAGGCAAGGGCAGTGAAAGTGGAGGCAACGGTATGGGGAAACAAAGCTGTGAGAGGACAAAAGATGTCTGGAGCTGACTGACACGGTCCTGGTGATCTTTATTTTAGATCAGTGGGCATTAGCCCTTGGAATACAGAGGCAGGAGGGTTGGTGGAGGTACGCTAGGCTAAAGGGCAGTGCATTCGTTAGACACGGGGGACTACTGGAACTATAAGAAGGAGATTTCATGAAAACAGGTAAGAGGATGCCCTGAAAATAAGAAAAACTGCTGTCAGGCAGACCAGTCAGGAGAGTAGTTCAGTGGTAATAACAATCAGAAGTAATAACAGCCATGATAATATTGGTAAAAATGGAAAAGCAGGACGAATGCCACAGGTATTAAAAATACCAAGTCAACAAGAGTTGGTGATGGTCTGATTGGATATGAAGGTCAAAGGAGAGAAAGAAATCAAAGATCATACTCAAGTTCATTATCCAACTTATGTTGGGTAAATACAACATACATTGATGGAAAAGGCAGTCCGCGGTTTTACTTTTTTCTCCACAACTCTGGGTACATTTAATCCACTCGCTGTCATTCTCACATGAAGCCACCCCACAAATGCTTCCATCTAAACTCAGGACCAGAGAAGTTAAGGCTTGGCTCAAAGTCACAAGGGTAGTTACCAACAAATCTAACACTGAAATGGAAATCTACTCCTGTCTCTCAGTTCATTACTCTTTCCACTTCGACAACATAACTAGTTTCCATTAATCTTTCTCAAGAGTGCAATTATAATTTCTAAGAAAGGCAAACCTGTCAGTAGGTGAGGCCTGTCTCTCCTGGTAGAACATCTTGCATTCTTTCGGTGGGAGAAGAAAATGGGAGCCAGGGGCAAGATGTCTGACCTACGGCCTCCTTCAATGCGTGTTTGGATAAATGATATAATAGATGCAGCTTGCTGACTACAGAAATCACACCCAAAGACTTCCATGTCAAGGTGTTAACAATGTATTTCTGGAAGCTTGGGGTACTTTCTGCAACCCACTCACACATTGGTATATAATAAATTAGGAATAATATATTTCTATGATATACTTTAGACAACAGAGACACTCAACAAATTACTTGCACTTAACCTACATGAAGAACCAACACTAGAGCTGAGGGAGAGAGGTGAAGACAAATATGCCCCCTCCTTCACTTCAAAGTGGGGGCATCTTCAGTCTTCCTCAGACATACATTCCAAAGGCTGAAGTAGGAGACAGTCATGAGGAGGAGGAGGAGAATGAGGAAGTGGAGGAGAAGTCCACATGAGAGACCAGGGATAATGTAAAATTTAGTTGATGTCCAGGCCAATCTTGTTTAAGTGCATCTTATAAGAAAGTAAATCTGAGTAGTGAGTGTTTTGTGTTTTGTTTTAAAGCAGGAATAATGCTAGGCCCATGATTTGAAAGCAATCCCCACCCTCACCAGGCCCAAGTCTTTTGAGATAAAATAGTTTACATTTGGAATTAATGGATGAGAAAAAGGGTTGCTAAATTTCCAAAAAAATATTTCTTTTGAGGTGAAAGGGTTTCATCTTAATGTTTCCAACCTTCTTTCATTTAGTGATGATTTGCTGAATATCCTGTACATTAGGCCCTATCCACTTACAGAATGGGTAACTTCTGTAAAAATGGACATTTTTCCCTCTAAAATAAAAATATGCGAGGAGACAAGAGCTTTCATCTCTGGAAAGACTGACCTTGAGAGGTTCTGCTGGTACAACCTAACTTGCAGCTGGAGGGCAGGGTGGATGCTCCACTGACAAGGAGGCCTGCGTATACAGCAATGACCTCCCCACCCCATCCCTTACCAGAACCCAGGCCACGTTCTCTAGAAAGCAACAGTGCCTTTCTAGAGAAACTGAACCTCACTAAAAGAAAGCAGTGGTGCCTATGCAAACAGAGCTCTCGATCAGCTGTTCACTGATTGATTCAAATGAGGGCTGGAGAGCAAACATCTGACTACGGAGAAGGTCTCCAACATGAAAGAAACCACACCCAAAATCCAACAGAAAAAAAGGAGCTCAGAGGAAGAAGAGAAAAAACAACCTGTAGCTTTCATAAAATAATGCACTGAGAGATACAGGGGCACTCTGTACCCATGAAACGAGAACAGGATGCTACTAATAAATAAATAAATAAATAAATAAATAAATAAATAAAACAATCAAATGATGAGAAGCAGCTCTTGGAAATTAAAAATATGAAAACAAAACTTAAAATTTAATAGAAAGATTGAAAGAAAAAATATCAAAGAAAATCCAAAAGTGAATTCAGATACAGAAAAATAGGAGACAAAAGATGAAGAAAATCTGAAGAATAATTGAAGATGCCCACCATGTAACTAGTGCCTTCCAGAGAAAAAGGAAAGGAAGAAATTATCAAAGAATGAATAAAGGTATTTCCAGAACTGACAGAAAGACATGAATCTTCACAGTGGAAGGCTTATCAAGTATCTCATGAATAAAAACTCCCAACCAACTCACATTTCCATGAGAATTTAGAAATCCAAGGATAAAAAGATCCTAAAAACTCCTGAAGACAAAACAGATACATGTAAAGGAACACAATAAGAACAGCAGCAATGGAAATCAGAAGAGACTAGAGTAATACCTTCAAAAGTCTGAAAAGAAACCTTCTCATAAAGCTGGAGGAAGAGGAGCGAGGAGACACAGGACAAAAGAGAGAAGAGGAGCAGGGTGGAAGGAAAATTTGGGATGACAGGGCTAGAGCAAACCCAACGGCCAAAGTAAGCAGAATGAAGGCAATCCCTGGGGAAAAAACTGAGCTGAATGATTACCCACTATGTTCGACACTGCAGAAAAGTATTCTATTAAAAGGCTATTAAGGAAATAGAAAAAGTTACATGGATACACCCTTTGTCCCAGAAAATGCAAAATTATAAAAGGACATGTACACTTATAAAAGAAATAATAGTACACTACTTGGCTTACCAAGGAACAATATTTACATAGTCATAAAAATATAAATACCAAATTTTAAATTAAGAATTATGTCAGTACAGTTCTCTTCAGTAAGCTACTGAAAGAGAAGTCCAGATGATGTTAAAAAAATTAACTCATCAAGAATGTCACTGTAGGGGCGCCTGGTGGCTCAGTCGGTTGAGCGTTCGACTTCGGCTCAGGTCATGATCTCAACGGTCCGTGAGTTCGAGACCCACGTCGGGCTCTGTGCTGACAGCTCAGAGCCTGGAGCCCGTTTCAGATTCTGTGTCTCCCTCTCTCTGACCCTCCCCCGTTCATGGTCTGTCTCTCTCTGTCTCAAAAATAAATAAATGTTAAAAAAAAAAAAAAAGAATGTCACTGTAACAGACATCTTTAAATATGAAAATAAATACCCTATAATTTTAAAAGATTTTGAGGTTCTGGAGGGAACACTTGGGAGATGGAGCAGCACAGGATGTGAATGCAGAATGATGCTTTTCATTATAAGCTGTTCAGTGCAGCTTAATTTTTAAAATCAATGTGCAGGTATCACTTTGAAAAATAACAAGGAACAAAATGAATGCTCACTATCACTACGTGCCTGGGACTATTTGAACTGCTTTCCAGATGATCTCATTTAATCTCCAAACTAAGAATCTTTTTAGGTAATACCATTATTACCCCATTTTAAAGGTGAGGAAATTAAAGCACAGAGAGGTTAGGTAATTGGCCTAGGAGCTCACTGCCAGCAACTGATGAAGCCAGGGTTCAAACTTAGGCAGCGTGGACCACAATCCGGAGATCTTAACTTTGAAGAAAGCCAGGAAACTTTAATTTCATAAATTATTTTGGAGAAAGTGGATTTCCACCTATTGATAAACCTAGACAGGCACAACCAATCAGACTAAGAGACATGAATAAGTAGAAAGCATTTATTTTCTCATATCTAAAATCCCATATTTTTTTTATCAACAATAAAAAACGCAGCCCAAACAGCAAGAGCAGCAGAAAAGAAAAAGTTGGAAAAAATTACAGTCACACAAACTATAGTTAAAAAATGACTAAGTTTCCTTGATATATGAATTTGTTGGAAAACCATTTATCAACAGCCTGTTTCTCTCTAGCAGAGTCCCTCAAGCCGAGAGCCATGTCATTCCCCTTTGACTGATTAATTAGCCAATCAGGGGACATTTTTCATTGTGAGGCATGATGGTTTATTCCAGCTAATGTTTGGTCTCTAATGGCGACATATTAAAGCCAACTCGGCTATTTTAGCCTTGTGGAGTGACCAAAAGGAAAGGATAGAAGATAAATCAAAAGAGCTCCTTTCAGTTTCCCTTCAGTCCTTAACAAAACCCCCAAGGAGCAAATGGCTGGAGGAATGATCCTCTACCAATAAAGAGAAAAAACAAAGAAAAGAAAGGCGGAAATGCCTTCAAGCCAAGGGGATCCTTTCCTGTTTCTGAGGAGCAATAATTTATCCTCTGTTGATTAACAGACCACTGATAGAACAGGCACCAAAAAGTCAATATCTAGCTCTTGTTCTTTTTATCAAAAGCTGTGCTCAATAGAAAATCTAGCTCTGCAATGCTTCTTACTCACTTGGAATGATTTCACCTGCACGCTGAGTTAGACGAGGCCACGAGCAACCTCATCTCAGGCATTATTTACACTCAGCTCTCACTCCAGTCAAGCAGCCGCCCATGGTGCTGCAGGCTCTTGCAGTTTCTTAGCATCCTTATGCCTCTGACAGGCACCACAAAGCATGAAGAAGTATGAGTTCAAATATCAGAGGAATACAAGTTCCACAGAAGATTGATGTGAATCTTCACAAATGCAGGAGATAGGAAGCACCTCTTATATATGTGTCGTATGCTGCCTAGCCTCTGCAAGGTGGTCCTGAGCAGCTGGTCTTTGCCATGCAATTCCACACTTGCACACTTACTTACGTACATAAAACTCCCTGGCTTTCTCACCCCCAGCTAAGCCAAAGATTCCAAACCAGCAGTCTGTGTTACATGAGATCACAAACACGTTTCACTTGACCTGAACAAGATCTACTACCACTACCATCATCAACATCATGGTTATTATTTTATGAATCTTGGAGACTTCCAGACAGGATATCAATTTCCCTGATTCCCTATAATCTTACAGTTAGACTATTCACACATTTACAGTCAGATGCCTAGATCCTATTGACATTTGAGTTTGAGACCCAGGATAAGGTGTTCATGTTACACCTTTTTTTCTATGCCTTGTCCATTCAGACACTCCTGCCCTTTGGGCTGAGATCAATCACCAGTTCTTCTCTATAGATTTTTCTGACATCATGGTAAAAGTTAATGGTTCTCTGGTCTGTGTTTCCACAATGTTTAAAACATACTTCAGTAACTGAGTTCAGTTCAACAAAACCTTCACTGAGAACCTACTCCATGCCAGGCATGTTTCTAAATGCTAGACAGTACAAAAATTCCTGCCCCTCACGGGGGTTCCAATCTACTGAAGAAAGATGGTAAGTAAACAATTTAGTACATCAGATGGCAGTGACTGCTATGGAGAAAAACACAGCAAAGGAGAAGGTATAAGAGTGTTACAGTTTTTTGTTGTTATTGTTTGTGTTTTCAATTCTATATAGGATAATCAAGGAAGACCAACTGAGAGGACATTTGGACAAAAACGCAGAGGAGGCAGGGGCAAGCCACTCCACACAGAGGAGCCACCAAGTACTTAAACTTGAGGTGGAAGCTTTCCTATAGAGAAACAGCAAAGCAGCCAGTGTGATGGAGGGCAGAGTGGGTACCAAAAACCCAGAAGATGAGATAGGGCGGTAGTGTATGTGTGTGTGTGTCAGTATAAGAGAGAGGGCCGGGGTGGGGGTGGGGAGCACAACATATAGGACTTTAGGCAACTGTAAAGATTTGCCTTTTGCACTGAGTGTGACAAGAAAATGTGGGAGGGTTTTAAACACAGTAGTGACATGCTCTCAATTACATTTTCAAAAGATCACTCAAGCTGCTATAGAAAAAATACACTGCAGAAAAGACTCTTTATACTCTCTTACAGAATTTATTACATTATATTCAAGATATTTCGACATCTATCTCCTCTAGCAGAGGACCGTGAATTCCATGAAGGGGACCAAATCCTATCATCTTCGCAGCTTCAGCAATTACAGTAATACTTGGGATACACTAGGTAAATTTTTATAACCGTTGAAGTTTTCCCAGCTTTCCAATTATTAAGTAAGTGCCAACAAACTATGTTTATTATGGAAGAGAAGAAAACAACTGAACATATCCTGTAAAAGGATATCTTTTGTGTCTGGTTTCGAAAGTATTAATACAGGGGTGCCTGGGTGGCTCAGTCGGTTAAGTATCTATCTGACTCTTGATCTCGGCTCAGGTCATGATCTCACGGTTTGTGAGATCAAGCCCTGTGTTGGGCTCTGTGCTGACAGTGTGGAACCTGCTTGGGATTCTCTCCCCCTCTCTCTGCCCCTCCCCCGCGTACACATGTGTGTGTACGTGTTCTCTCCCAAAATATATAAATAAACATTAAAAAAAAAGGGATTAATAGAAGTGAAGAATGTACTCAGGTACAAAGGATCATCTTGATTTAAGTTTAATATCCTTGGTAAACTATTTACTATTTTGTCCTTTCCTATCTCCAGGATGTCATGTTGCTTAGATGTACTTTAGTGAAAGAAAAGGGGAGGGTAATGGTCTCCTGGTGCTTCCTAAATGGACTGTCCCTCAATTCTCTTAGTTGGCATTTAATTCCACTTGCAAGTATCTCCAGAAGTTAAATTTTCTATGACCTCTCTAAATAATTTGTACCTTCCACTTCCTCTTTAAAGAACATTCTTTATATCTAACTTAATCTCTGAAGCTCACATTAAAAAATCGTTTTCTCTTTCTTCTGATAATGGAATCACACTAATTTCCGCAATGATGACAGAAATAGTCCTGCTTGATACAGGGGCATAAACTAGATGATCTTAAGAGTCTATCTGTCCTGAGATCCTATTATCTTTTCATAAACAAACAGACTCTAACAGTACTAAACCACTGTAAATCTTTTGGGAATAGGGATAGCATCAAATACATTTTGAAACTTATTAAATTCAGTACCATCATCTCCATGAATACTTAATAAATGTTGATGATGATAAAGAGCTTTTACCTCAGTTTTCTTTTTCTCATGTTTTTTAGAAGCAATGAATTCTTTACATGATAAACAAATGCTAATACCTCTACCCGAATTGTACAGGACATCACATTACAAGGAAGATCACTGCCTTAGTTATTACTCATCTTAAATATTAATTAAAACAAAATCGATATGCTAAGAAATCCTCTATAATTGCTACAATTGCAAAATGACAACAAAAAAGCCTCCCTGCTGGAGGACTTTAAGGAAGGGCTTATTGGCAATGAGTAAGTTTAGTCAGTACATTTATATTAAATATTGCTCAGCATGTGACTGTGTGCAAATGGATTAAAATTTTCTCATTTCTATATTAGGTTTATTTTTACCACCTTAAATTTGAGTGTATTAACAATTATAATGACAGTGATCTTAGAGGCAGCAACAAAGATACGCTGGGCACTTATTGCATGCAAGAGACTTGCTGAGAACTTTACACGGCTTATTCAATCTTGCTAGATGATTTACTATGCCAATTTTATGAATGGAAAAGCTGAGGCTCAGAGAGGTAAGTAACTTGCTCCAAATCACACAGTCTTCACACTACTCATGGATCAAACACAGGGTTATCAAACTCTGAAGTGCCTGCTCAATGCCATATTCCATTGATTGAGCCTCCCTTTAGAAGAAACCAGAGAAACAAAACAATTCATTTGATGACATCATTTCCTCATTCCACAGGTTAAGACAGGTCTACCAGGTTCACCATCAATGTATAATCACAGAACCAGAGAATGACAGATCCTAAGAGAACCACTTCAGTTATCTGGGTAACAAATCACTGCAAAACTTAGCAGCTTAAAACAACAATCCTTTCATTACCACATGCTATTTCTGTGGGTCACTAATTCAAGGAAAAGTTTGGCTGGGCAAAGAGTCTGGCTACAGTTCTCTCTAACAATCAAAGGGTGTTGACCAGAACCTCTTTCTCTTCACGTACTTTTTGGGCACCTGCATAATTCTGTGTGCCATGCTCTCCACGTGGGCTAGTCTGGGCTTTGGGCTTTCTTACAGCTTGGGGGTTCAGGGCTACTGCACTGCTTATATGAAGGCTGAAGCCTTCAAGAGTAAGTAGTTTAGCCAGCAAGGCTTCTGGAGTCAGGCAGCATCCCCCCTGCTACACTCTATCACTATAAGCAAGTCACAGTCCTGCCCAGATGGAAGGGGAGGGGACTGGGCTCCACTTCTCATCCACTGTCATGATGAGACAGTGGCAAGGGTCAATCTAGAAGAGTATGTGGGATGGGAAATATCACTGAGGAGAATCTCTGGAAAACAGAATCTAGTTGAAGGACATACAATTCAACGCTCTCACTAAATAAGAAAATGGAGTTTACACATTAAAAAACATCCAAGACGGTTAACTTCACCTTGACACTCAACATTTCTAATAACTCCTTTAAGGCTTGAGTTGTTAAGACAACTTGCTATTCTACCTCAATATTATGCAATTTCTTGCTTAAACACACCAAAGACTTTTTACATTCATCTCCTGGGTAAGGAACAGAAGTAGATAAAGCAAAAATTGTCCCAAGTACAGGAGAATCAAGAAGAGGAATCCAAGTAATGTTTTTCCTTTGTAGTCTAGGACAACATAAAACTTATTTCAAATGTATTTCATGTGTCCTCTTTACTTCAGAATCAGGGAACCTTAGACTTGGAAGTACTCAAAAGCATTTAGTTGAGACTCCCTCATTTCAAGAATTCCTCACACAAACCACAAGGTACATTCTACAGCTGATCAGCCCATGTTGCTTCTTTTCTCTAGGTAGATATCTATCAATTTCATCCATCAGTACTAGTTTTTCCTTATGAAGCATAACAAACAAATCTGTTCTTTTTTTAGAGGACCAGTAAAACTATTTAAGTTCAAGTCAGGATTTCTCAGAATTTAGGCAGAATCTCCTAACTGCTCATTTGCTAGTTCTGTGCATAACCTGCTCTCCTGATACTCTGGTCCCTAGGGCTCATGTCTGAACACACTCTTAAAATATGGCACCCAGGCCTGAACAGACTAGTTCAAATATGGTCACCAGTGCAGAAAATAAGCAAAAAGCCTGCTTCTTTCAGCATGGAGGCACAATCATTCTGACACAGCACAAGCCTCCATGCAAGGTAGCTGCCATACTACATGCTTTGGCTTATGTAAAACTGTGGTCAGGTTGCATGTCCCGGCCTCTAAGTTAATTCTCATCTAACTGCTACCAAATAGGATCTTTCCAGGATTAAATGAGGCTTTACATATCTTCACAAATTTTCATCTATTTAGTTTGGTTAAATAAAGTGTTTTCCAGCTTAGACAGATCATTTTGGATCTGTTATTAGTAGTCAAAATGGTGACGGGAATTACTGAAGTCATCAATGCCAGCAAAAAAATAAACTTAATATACACTTAAATGTATTATTTGGCTTGTTTGTGGGCTTGGTTTAAATTTAAATTTATCTCTAACTAAAAGGTTCTTCATTAGAAGATGGCTTTAGCAAATACTAGTATAGGAAAACTGCCCAGCTTTTGAATGCTAATGCCCAGATCAGGGGTGAGGAGGGGGAGGCAGTGACAGAGGTTGCAAGAAGGGGAAAACATTCAAATTTAAGAGTTTGTATTCTGGAAACAATTTATAAAACTCAACTTAATTCATGAATATAGGTAATTAAAAGGAACATTTGGAACTAAGGAGAAATAGCCCTCAAGGACATTTCAAACAAAAATTAAAAAAACAAAAAACAAAAAAAGACTCTTCTTTTCCCAATGATCTTCCCTTAAGAGGTACTGAGGGCAATTTATAGAACTAATGGAAAAATTAGTTCAAAAATACCTCCGTGAATTCAATTAGCTAAAAGAGAAGGGTCTGCTTGGAAGTGAGTTTTTAGATTTGACAGTCAGAAATGGGAAAGAGAGGGAATTCATGATAACTGACAAGAAAGGGACATAAACCACAAAAGTCATGCTTTGGTTCAAAAGGCAAAAGCCATCAGATTATTCAAGCAAAGTGATCATTAACTGGGGTATCCTGGGAGCATGTAAGATATAACAAAGTTTCTAATTCAATCAGATTATAGAGGTGAATAAATACACAATTATTTTGTCAAGAGACTATGCCAGAAACACGCTGTTGAGAGAAACAAAGTAGGAATGCTGGTAACACATTCTCAATCCTTGATATGGTTTAGGAGTATTTTCTCTAGTGATAAGGCTGAATCAGGAAACAAGCTGGATAGAGGAAGGAAACTGGAAAGGTGGGGGGAGGGAAAAAATGAGAGAAGCAAAAAAAAAAAAAAAAAAAAGAGGAGTATCAGGAAGTTCAACAAGATAGGAACTAATGGAATTTGTTTTTTAGCGTCTCCAACTCCCACTTGCACACCAAGTGAGAAAAGATACATACACACACACACACACACACACACACACACACACACACACACACGTATCTATAACTCCTGGCAGGCACTGGCCAGCACAAGTACATGCTGTAGGTCTCAAGGGGCCCTAGCAATCTCAGTTCAATATATTCGATCATTTCTTTGTCTCCATAGAAAGTGCATACATCTCCAATTTAGGTGCACTCCTACCCAGAGTCATTGTCTTCCTATTACAAAGATGATGGGGAAAGGAAGGACTTGGAAATTAGAAATGTACAACCAACCATTCCCATACACAGCAGTTTACTAAAAGGTTTCTGACTACTCGGTAGTGTGTGAGGATCTTTCACTATTTAAGCAAGTAGTTCTGAATAGCCAGATTCAGATAGGGCAACAGTGCCGCTAGATTGTCTCTGCGGCTTGAGAAAACACTGAGCACTGAGAAAGTCAGAGGGTAGTTCCTAAAGAGACAGGAAGGTTTTAATTTCTTTAAAAATACAACACAGTTAAGCCTATGAAACACTATTCCAGAGTGAAACGCAATGTCTAAAGGCCAATTTCTGGCAAATGGGATTGATTTTTAAAAACACAAAATGGCATAAGCAAACATTCATTCAATAATCCTTTCCTGAGAAACTACTAGGTGTACCAGTGGATTATGCTTGGCATAGGACTGAAAGTTAACTGATGAATATTTCCTACTCTCAGAGAAGAGACAGCTATTTATTAATTAAAACATTCCAAAAGGAAAAAAATATTTCACATATCAACCTTGAAGCTATACAAACCATTTTTAAGATGAGAAACAAGTCCATTTTTAAAAAACAGAAGTGCAAGGAGATTTTAATTTACTGAATTCCTACCATGTGCCAAGCACTGACTCAAGGCCATGCCAGAGGCCCAGAGATGAATACAACACAAATCCTCTCTCTTTATGTAGTTTACTGTCCAGTGTGTGTGATGGATGAAAAACTCCATGTGTAAAAATACAGGAGATTGATTTCTTCATTTGATGTGTCAAGATCAGAGAGAGGATAAAAGGCATAGTTGAAATTTCATCAATGTGTCCCAGACATCTTAGGTTTAGCTTAGATTGTTATTTTGATGTGGTTTTTTTTCCCTACATATTATATTCAAAATAATTAAAGAATCAGATTCCTGGTCTGGCACAGTTTGCTCCTCTACATAATACAAGGCTCACTACTACTACTACCCTCACAAAGAAAATGTTCATTTTATATAATTTTTTTTTTAACTAGGAAGAGATTTTTTATGCACAGTCCTGGATTTTAAAAATTGCTTTTGGATCAAGGACTCCCAGGAAAATCTGATGAAAGCTCTGGACTTTATATATCCATACCTACATGTACATAAGCCCACAAACAAATTCTGCATGCAACTTAGAGGAGTTCACCAACCCACTATAATGAGTGTACCCAGAGATACTGTCCAAGGACCTCTCCTGCACTGACATGTTGCACAGAACAAACCTGTCATATAATAATGATACCACTTTATATTTATCATCACTTTACAGTTTCATGTACTTCTGACATTACTAAAGTAAAGGACTTCATCAATACATTTGGATTTTAAAGACATCAAACAATCTGATTTCTAGAGAGCATTTTCTAAAGTTCCACAAGATAGAAGACATACAATCTAGCAAAAGACATAAAAGCTAGCAAGCATTAAGTGTCCAAGGTAGATCATGGAAACTACGATCAGCCCTTAAAATCTGGGTACTGATTGTTACAGATGTAAGTGGACCCAGCATGTAACTGTGAGAGATCAAATGGCTGATACATAGAACATTCAATCTTGAATCAGACAATTGTGTTGACAGCAGCAGTTGCTGAGGTTGGGGAAGGTGCAGGGAAGGGAGTTGACTACAAGTGGAGGTAGTATGAGGAGACCTTTATGGTGAGGGAATAGTTCTGTAATTAACTGAGACAGTGGTTACAGGATCCACAAATGGGATAAAGTGGCATACACAGAACTACACACACAGACTGTATGAATGTCACTTTCCTGGTTTTCATCTTATGCTATAGTTGTACAAAATGTAATCACTGGGATAACTGGGTGAAGAGTACAAGAAACCCCTCTGAACTATCCTTGCAACTTCCTATGCATCTGTAATTATTTCCAAATAAGAAGCTTTAAAGCAAAAAGCCAAAAAAAATCTGTTATTAAGGGTTGCAGATATTTCTTGAATATAAACGTATTCAGATCATTTGATGCATATGAGAAACCAGAAAATGCACAAGTAACACAGCATCTGTGCTCCAGAAACTAAAGCTAGCTCTTTCTTTTTTTTCTTTACAGCACAAGCGGGGAAGGGGCAGAGAGCAAGGGAGAGAGAGAGAATTCCAAGCAGGCTCCTCATTGCCAGCACAGAGCTCATGGGCTCAAACTCACAAAACTGTGAGATCATGACCTGAGCTGAAACCAAAAGTCGAATGCTTAACCGACTGAGCCACTCAGGCGCCCCTGGCTGGCTCTTTCTTAATTCAGCTCCCACCAGCACAGTAAATTGTTCCCAAAGCTGGCCCAGGCATTTGTAATATGCTTCTGAACCCACCATAGTTCAATTCTGACTGAAGGCAAGGCAGTGAGGTTTTGGAAGTTAAACCATTATTTTCAGCAAAATAATAGCCAACCATTTCCCCACAAAATTATGATGACGTATTAACTGCTTATGTCTCTAACAAAATCTCAAATTTCTGAAGGCATAACTGGACTCATTTAAACATAGATTTTTTTTTTTTTTTAATGCACAAAAGTTAATTAACATTGTGGCAGAGGGAAAAGGACAAGGACTTTGGAGTCAGAGGGACCTGGATTTAAACCCCATTTGTGCTGTGTTGGACCTTCATAACAAATCCTTCTGGGCCTTGGTTTCCTTACTGCTAAAAAGGTGATAATAATGCCTACTTCACAGAAGTGTTACAAGGATTAAATGAAATACTATCATATATGTCTCTCACAGTGTCCAGCACATACATGCTTCATAAGGTTGTAGTTTCTTTTCTATCACTACAACAGTCAGGGGTTATAGAAATCAGTAAGTCAGGCTAAGTTGTGAGAGAGACAATGTTGCCCAAGCCAGATGTGGTCAATGCCCAAGGTTCTTTAAATCCAGATGCAAAGACAAGATTACCATCAGCACCTTAACCAGAGCACCCAGGGAGGATTACTACTTCAACATTCAACACTGCCATGGTGTCTAAGATTCTTTAGGTATTTGACCTGCAGCAGCACCTTTACCTTGGCAATGCCAAATATAATTTCAGGCCAATACTGTTAGGGGGTCAAGGGAGTAAAAACAAGTGATCCTATTTCCAACTGCAAACAGGAACCAAAAGAGGTTGTATTTTCAAACAAATCTCATCAAAGGCCTCCTGCCCTTGGCTATAAGGACCGTTGTAACTAACATGGTAAGGTTTCATAGCAACAATTTATTCAGGGAAGGTACAGGTGTGCCTCAATGAGAGCCAACTCTATATATGAAAATCCACACATATCTAAAACTTAAATTTAAAAGTGATTCTGCTTTAGAGAGAAAGGCAAACCAAGAAATAGACTCTTAACTATTGAGAACAAACTGAGGGTTACCAGAGGGGAGGTAGGTGGGGGCACAGGTGAAAGAGGTGATGGAGATTAAGGAGGGCACTTGTGATAGCACCGGGTATTGTATGGAAGTGCTGACTCACTACACTGTACACCTGAAACTAATACTACACTGTACTTAATGCTAACTGGAATTTAAATAAAAACTTAAAAGTGACTCTGCTTTACAGAAATACTTCTTAGTTGGTGTCTTAAAATGTGATTAGATTTAAATACATTCCATGTTATATGCAAATACGTACAGACATATATTAAATGTCAAATATCACCGGGGCCCAATCTACTCCTTGTACTGCATGCAGCAGAGTGTGACCAGCAGCATCGGCATCACCTGGGAGCTTCTCAGAAATGCAGACTCTTGGGCCCCACCCCACCCTCAAGAACCAGAACCTGCAGTTTAATAAAATTCCCAGACGGTCTGTGTCCAGATTAAGATTTCAGAAGCCCTGTCCTAGGCAATATTCGTAATCCTAAAGTCAGAAGCTCTCCCAGATGTCACATACGACAGGGCTTCCCCTAGTGGCTCTCAATCCTTACTCCCAATAATCACCTGTGTCATCTGGGTAGGCTTTATTTGATATTAAAACGATTTTTCTTCTTCTCTTTTTAATACCTATTCCTGTACCCTAACCCCAAATTAGGATTTAACTGGCCTGGGGTGGCACCCTGGCATTATCATTTTTTAAAAAGCTCCTGAGTGCAAGAGATGCTGAGAACCACTGCTACAGACCAAGTGCTGCGTCCTGATATAAAACTGCCTCAGCGAACAATCAGGATGTTCAATGCATCAACAAGAGGAGGACCGTAAGCTGGAATGAGCGATGAAGACACGCCTGGATATAAATCTTGCACAAAGCACAGGATCCTATAAGGCCGGTCTTCTCCACACCAACTGCACCAAAATAGATTTTCCCTGGGTTAGTACCAGGGAATTGTTTCCGAAGCTCCTCAAATACAGGCTCATGTAAACGTGGTCATGAATGACATCACCGTCAAAAGGCCAAGTAATACCAGACAGTGTTGAAAACCTCAAGGCACCTAACATCAGTAGCCCTCAGGCAGATGTCTGCCAGAGGATTAGAAACCTCTAATTGCCTTTAACAAAAAGCTTTCCTGTGCTTACCACAGAAGTTCTTTTAAAGTTCTACCAAAAGTTTCCTTCCCTGATCTGTTCAACCATAAAATTTCAAACAGAGTGCTACAAAAGACCACGGTTTCAGGCAGCAGGGAGAAAAAGGCAGGCCAAGTAATCCAAGAACGCAAAGATCCAGAAATGCCAGCACAGTAAGAATGCAGGATTGACAGAGCTGGAACAAAAAGGTTATTTTCAGGGGTCCAGGATGGACTATGGGGCCGAGGCAAAGGTGCCAGGTGTGGCCATGGGAGGGCATGGTTAGGTCAGTGCAGAGGTGATAGAACATCCTTGAGGATACTCAAATTATGGAGCATGATCAAAGGACAGTGATCAAAGAGGAAGACTCAGATAAGACAAATGCAGTCTTTAGTGAACAAGGCAGGGGCCTGCCTGAGCCAATCCAGGTCATACAGTCACCACTGAGGGGCAGAAGGGTGACCAGAAGCAGGGCTGTCTGATGATCCTCTGCTCTTTCCAACAGCCTCTCTGGGAGTGAAACATCCAGTGTGGCCTGATGGCAGAACGCCTCCTCCCTAACGACCCACCTGCCTTTGACATGACTCAGCAGAGACCTATAAACACCGCCCCTCAGCGAGCCAACGGAGCACTGCTTCCTCAGTCCTCACTTTAAAGGTGTAGGGGCAGAAAAGCCCTGACAAATGGAATTTAGTCCCAACCTGCAAAGGAAATCACTGAGCAAAAATTTCTAATAAGTGCTTATTCTAGAGTCTTCGGAAATAATATGAAGTAACAAAAAGCTACTACCCTGGAAAAATTCCTGTCAGTCTAGAGAAATGTCAGAAAAAATTGCACCAGGGCCTTGGCTAGAAACCAATAAAAAAACCTAAGTAGGACACACCAGATTAACTGAGTAATAGTTATAGCAACCATACTGCAGATTTTTGGAGGCAACACCAATTTAAAATTTTTACTCCTATATCTCCAGAAACCCCTATTTCACAAATTCTATTTTGACATCCAAACTCAGGACTGCCTCTTACTTTGGAAATGGCACAAAAAACTCCATACTAAATTACAAAGCCCAATTTACTAATGAAGCTTATGAATTATGGACTCATCTCATGTAGGGTACAGTGTAGTCACCCTGCTCTCACCTAGTTTTAAGACAAACACTATTGTACAATGGAGGAAATGCTACATCCAAATCCCTTACAGATTCTTGGTGATAATCCTACACTTTCAAAATGTTTTTAAAAGGAAGCAGACCAGGACAAGACTATGTAGATGACATTGTCCCTCCCAAGCCATATCCCAAACAGTTATGCAGTCTGAGCAAACAAAACCGCTGCAAGCATCCTCGGATGGGAGAGACATTTTCCCCACTGAATATGTCAGCAAAGGCATTCTTCCCAGAGTTTACTCCAGTCCTCACACAAGGGAAAAAGCAGGTGACACATACTCTTCTTTAGAATCCTTGTATCTTCCAACTACTATTATTAAGAAGGTCACATTTAGCCTTTGAGACTTCTCACATCTTTTTTTTGGAGCTTTATCTAAAGAGTACTATCAGTAATAGATATAAATAGTTCTACGCACAGCTGAAAACCAAGCGGTGTTGAAACAGAACATATCAATTGTATGTGGCTTAATACCTCAGGAGTCTTCTTACTCTGTCTTTTCCCAAAAATGCAGTCAAGATCTGTTTTGCTCCGAGATGATAGATCCTTCCCTAGAAAAACAACACGGTGCCTTTCAGTAATACCATTCTTTCTAAAATAAGGGGCACAAATATAAACTATGAGAATCCTGAAAGCAAAATGGATTTTGGAAAAGAGACAATTTTGTAAACTACTTTCTGTCTCCCTTCACAACAACTCCTTAGTTAACAAGTAAAATCAAATAAATTTTAAAATGACTTAAAACTCAAGACAGTGTTTCACAACCAGAATCCGTGATGTTCTCTTCTTTATGGTAGAAACAATCAAAAGCGTGTAGCATGAGAGGAAAACTGAATTTCAAAGCTAGCTCTACTACTGGTATACCTTTCACTTATGATTTCTGGGTCTCTGGGTTTCCCATTTATAAAACAGATATTTTTTACTTCAAGGAGACATGAGTTACTCAGGATTATGAAATGCAGAACAAAAAATGCTGGTAGCTTTACAGCTTTTAAACACACACGAATGAGAGCATACTGTATTTGACACATAGGAGCTCAATAACTAATTGAATGAATGAGAAAAAATTTAAAAAGAATAAATGCAAACAAAAATTACTACATTAGGGTGAAAGGATTTCAGATTTTTCTCTTTAAAATGTTCTTTACTGTTACAACTACATCATCTTTAAATAAAAAGATACATGATAAGAGCAGGAAATGAAATGGCTTCTGGCAAAGCACTGTCCAAAGGACCTATGCCTCTTATTAAAAACACTAAACTCTAGGGGCGCCTGGGTGGCGCAGTCGGTTAAGCGTCCGACTTCAGCCAGGTCACGATCTCGCTGTCCGTGAGTTCAAGCCCCGCGTCAGGCTCTGGGCTGATGGCTCGGAGCCTGGAGCCTGTTTCTGATGCTGTGTCTCCCTCTCTCTCTGCCCCTCCCCCGTTCATGCTCTGTTTCTCTCTGTCCCAAAAATAAATAAAAAACGTTGAAAAAAAAAAAAAAACAAAAACATTAAACTCTTTAACTTAATTTCAAACCCACAAACCAACTAATTTAAAATTCACTTCTTTGGAATTTCCACTTCTACCAATAATACTCTGTGAGCAGTCAACTGAATCTCTTCCCATTTGTCAACTACATGGCAAATGCACTTTAAAATGTAACTACTACATGTAAAGTCTTGAGGCTCTGGGGGAGTTAGGCTCTAGGTTAGACACAGGAATTTTTGTTTTGAGTAGGAAGCCTCAGTTCCAATGTCATGGACCCACTGGTCTTCTTAGCTTCCTGTAGCAAACTGACTTGGCAAAGTAATGGCATGACCCAGAAAGTTCTAGTTCACTGACAATCACTGGGGCATTCAAATATGATATCGCTCAGTGACTCCATGAAATTAAAAAACAAAACACCCTTGGATTTAATGCAAAGCCAGGCGCCATAACCAGTTTCATAGGCAGCAGTACCAGATTCAATGGTCCAGTCAATACGACCTGTTTCTATCAGGAAGGACATGTTCCTTCGTGGCTCTGTGTTACTCTCTCCTTTCTTCCTGAGCTAGAAACAAAGCCCTCCTGGTTCTGATTATTAAGCAGACCCATACAACAGACCCCATAGGAAACCTACTTAAGAACAAAATGAAGCATATCCCAGACAAGAACTCAGAAAATGAACCAGAAAAGTGGGGAATAACACTGCACATGGTGGGGATAAGTGGACAAACCCTCAGGAGGAGGTCTAGAGATCTATTCTTAGCTTTGTCATCAGCATAACCCATTTTGCACGGCAGAGCACATTCAGGGTGGCAGCTTCTATTTCAGAAAAAGGAGTTATACTTAGTTCAAAATATGTATTCGCCATCTATCCGCAACCTATCTTCTGGAATGGAACAGAAACCCTAAAAGAAATGCAAATTAAGATCTCTTTTATAGCAATTCAACTAAAAGAAATGCTGAAGGGATTAAAGAAGGCAGGGTACATGCAAGATCACAATTCTAAAACAGGATGTCAAACTATGAACACGCAGAGACTGAAAACAAATCTAAACATCAAAGGGAAAACTGCCAAGCTGGGAGAGAGAGTAAGCTGTACCAATGAAGGTGCAAGTGTTTCTAAGGTTTTGGTGATGGGTTCTTGTATCAGAAATTTTTATCCTTTAGAAAGTTCACTTAAGTAAATGTAGAAACCAGGATTGTTACAGGCCTTGCTCTGGATTTGATCTGGAAAACAAAACACAGAGAAGAATTAAGAGTCAGAGACCAATGGAAAGGGACTTAAAGATAGATCAAAATGTGAAGATGGAAGCAATACTGAAATAGTTATTAGTCAATGGTCTTGGGTGAAAAGTTTATCAACGTTACAAAATTATGGCCATTTTGGAATCAGGTAAATATATTAAAACTGAGTTTGAAAGCTTACTGGTCTCAGTTTTGAATTAAGGTTAAATCAAAACAAATACTGTTGATAAACTTAGATGTTAGAGAAAATGACAATCAAAAACTAAAAGGAAATATGTGTTTTCTGTCTGAATTTGGGTCATCTATCTATTAGTCTTCAATTGGCCATAACATTTTGAGAACCAGGAAAAACAGCTTCCAGTAGCCAAGCTGATAGAACTTAAGTCCATAAAAGGATAAACAAGTACTTTCAGAAAAGAGTACTTTATGATCTTTTTAGCTGTTTTTCTAGTAATCATGATTATTAGGTTTTCCAGTCTATCCAAGTGGCAATTTGGAAAGGAGAGAAGTTACCACTATAGTCAGATACACTTTACAACACCAAGGAGTCCACAAGGGAAGCAAATGAAACTACAAAAAACAAACATAAGAATTGAAGAATCACAGAGATTTGGAGACTCTTACTTTAAGGGTAAAAGTCATATAGAACCCAACAAGTTCTAAGGAAAAAAATGTATTACAGCACTGTATTGTAACAAAGACTTAAAAAAAACCCTGAGTTTTCTACTCAGAGTAAAGGGGCGAGGGCAAGGAAATGCAGGTCTGAGAAATACGTTTGTTAAAATTTAAAAAAACCCAAAAAACAAACAAAAAAACCACTGCAGGTGTATGTAGGAAGCTTCATTTGCTTAGAAATTACATTTGCGTTCCCCAATAAAGAATAAAACACTGCATTCTGATTTCTGTTTTTAATGAAAATACATGGGACCGATAATAATCCTACGACCAAAGATTATGGCAACGTCATTGAAAGGGTGATGTCAGAAAACCAGGAAAACTGAAGGAATCAGAGTAGGGAATGAAAAGAAGTGAGACCCTCACAACCCATAAGACAGTCAGGATTCTGTAAAAGCCTGCCATGGTGCTATTTTATATTTAAATGGCAAAAGAATCAGAAGAGGAAACTGGATGCCCATCACCAGCAGAGTCCAACATGGGGAGGAGGTCACCACGCCGGCAGTCCTACAGTCTGGTGTGTCCAGGCTAGCAAGCCGGCTACCAGGACCTGTGCTGTCTGCACAGTTTCCTTGTTTAAGAAGCAAATGCTGCAAACTGTCACAGGAATAAGAAGGCTGAGTAATATTACTAGGGTGAAGCTGCACAGCTTCAGTTCGTGCGACCTTTCTTCTAGCCACCGCACGATGCGGGGCAGTGGCGGGGGGGGGGGGGGCGGGAGAAGCAGCGTTCTCTTGATAACTTCCCACTGCATATACTAAACACTTCAAAAATGGTTTTGTAGAATTTCACATTCTCCCTATCTTTTCCTCTCTGTAGATGAGGCCTCAACAAACATTTTTCAAATTAAAAGAAACTGCACTGAAGTTAGGCTTGTTAAACAAATACAGATGAAATTAACTTTTAAGTTATATAATAAATTGTTTCAAAATAAAAGCAGAAATTTGGGACCAGAAAAAGGAATAATTATATATTAGAACTAAAATGATATAGCCAGTATTTAGGCAACAGTATATTTCACAGTGCTATTCACTACTGGAATCTCACTGAAGTCAAATTTTTATCTTCACTCTTCAAACCAAGCTATGTAAAATGCCATTTTCCCATGATTTGGTCTCTGGACCACACATGGGAGTTACAACATGAATCACCCTCATCAAATAAGCAAATTAGTTACTGCGGGGCATACCCGCAGGCGAAAATGATTATCATTTAATATGCTGAACAATCAAAAGTTCCATAACATGGGTCATTTCTGAAAAGTCATAAAATGGAACCTACTTTAGAACTTTATAATGACTGAGAAATCTTTCCTCGTTTTACCTACTTATTTTTCAATAGGCTTCACGCCTAGCATGGAGCCCAATATGGGGCCCAAACACACAACCTTGAGATCAAGACCTGAGCTGAGATCAAGAGTCAGACGCTTAGCCAACTGAGCCACTCAGGCACCCCTGAAATCTTTCCTTATTTTTAAGACAGGAAACTGAGTCTGAAAGAAGGTAAGTACTTAAGTGATGTGAGAGACTAATGGCAGAACCCAAGTTTCCTGTTGATCTAAGAACATCCACCTTAGAGTGTTATGCTAAGTGAAAAAAGCCATACAGAGAAAGACAGATACCATATGTTTTCACTCTTATGTGGATCCTGAGAAACTTAACAGAAACCTATGGGGGAGGGGTAGGAGAAAAAAAAAAAAAAGAGGTTAGAGTGGGAGAGAGCCAAAGCATAAGAGACTCTTAAAAACTGAGAACAAACTGAGGGTTGATGGGGGGTGGGAGGGAGGGGAGGGTGGGTGATGGGTATTGAGGAGGGCACCTTTTGGGATGAGCACTGGGTGTTGTATGGAAACAATGTGACAATAAATTTCATATATTGAAAAAAAAAAAAAAGAACATCCACCTTAGAGAAAACTGAGGGTTTATCATTCGTAACCAGGGACAACAATTGTTCTACAAGAAAAGATTTATTAAATGAAAGAACTTTAGAACCTGCTTTCACTGTGGATTGTTAAGATGTGTAGTAAATAATTATTTTCTTCACCGCCACCTGGATTTCTGCCTCCTTTTCCCACCTTTTCCACTTACTCTCAATCCGCAGTTCCTGTATCTTCCCACTCAATCTCTGCTTCCTTTCTGACAATATATCTTGAAAGGATATATCTTTTCCCTGTATACCAATGCCCTCTTTCTCCCCAGGCAAGGCTAATAAATCAGCAAACCTCATTCAGAGAAAACGAAGGCACAACACATCAAGCAGGCCGACAGGGTCACCTGGCAAGGAAGTGGCTTAACTAGAAATAGAAAGCAGATACTCCCAGCATCCATTAGATTAAAGCAGATTAAAGAGGTTTATCCCAGCTTCAGCAAACACTTCGGGTGAAATCATGCATGTAGTTAGATACTAAAGGAAAACTAGATTTGCAAAAGTGAAAGCTTCAAAGGCTGACATGCCATCTAAAAAGTTACAGGCCACTTTTCATGAATTTGCTCAGCATCTTTCTGTGATATGTCTCTTTTTTCCTATAGGTTATAATGAAAAAAGGAGGGATATTTAACGACTGGTTATAAAGTGGCAATTTAGCCTCTTCTCAGAAAGACTGAGGAGGTAACAGGGACTGTTCTTGTTCCAGAACAGAAGTGGAGTAGAGAGAAACCCCAATCAGAAACCATAGAGGACAACAACAAAGAAGGTTCTAAACTGAAAGAAGAGGGGAAGACATGAAGAGCCATACAAACCACAGCAGCTGGAAGAGGGAAAGGGGAAGTGCCTGTTTCTCTTTGTACATGTTCCCGAAGCTATTCAGCTCCCGACTCCATTAAACTCTGCCACGGGCTCTCACTTAAACCAAAACCAAACCCAAACCTTTGGGGTTTTGACCCAAGTGAGAACCATTAATTGCCAAGAGGAATGGGAATTCCAGCTCCTACTGCTGTTGAGGCAAGTTCTAGGAATTAGGGAATTCTCAATCATGCCAACTAGACTAAACCAAAGAGATGTGTGCTTCCTGGCATATAAAGATAGAAAGGTACATCCCATCTCCCATAGAAAGGCCATCATATGGTGACTAGATAGCACAACAGGATTATCATCACATTTATACTTGAAGTATAGTATGTAACAAATAAGCTTTTGTGCCTGGAAAGTGTACTTAATGCATAATATTATTCTATGGGAAAACATCTGGGGGAATTGAGGAGTTCAAGTTAAATTGTTTCTTACCAATACAAGACTGCCACCTGGTGGTTACACAGGACAACTGCACTTGTAATTGGCGGCGTTTATTGGGAAGGGAGTAGGGAGGCGGTGATGGAAGAAGATGGGATTCACTACGCAGTTCTCAAATGTGTTTTCTAATGCTACTTTGCCATGACCATGGAATGCCTAAGTTAACACTCCATTCAATGAAGAAATGGTGTGAAATAATATAAATCAGTTTAGGAGGGAGATTTCTCATACTGGAGATCTCAAGATAGAACACAATTCTGTAAATTGGAATAATTTAAGAGTTATTCAATACCAACATTAAACTTCAAAAACTAGAAATTGTAAGTAAAAATGCTGAGCAATAAATTAAAATTATTTTCTGACTTAGTGACGTAAAGTCACTTTTCTCTTTTACATAGCAAGTTGACTTCTGCTTCCAGCTTTGCCAAAGGACTTGCATGTAATCTAAAACCGAATGTGGGGCCCTACCTCAGAGCTAACGGATCTGCAATTTAACAAGATCTCCAGGTGACTCACAATAAATACTGAAACTTTAGCACTGCTGTACATCAAGCCAGGCAGGCCACCCATACTTGTCCATTCTGCACATAAAACAAGAAGTAATGTTGGAGAGAGCTAAAAATGCTTTAAGAAACCTGGTATGAACATGGGGATTTCAACAACAAATAAAGAAATGCTTAATTTTACCTTTTGTGAATTTCATATAATGAACACGGTTTTTTGAGATCTTGGACTTTTCTTCAAGGCTGAAAGTTTTCTTTTCTTTGTTGTCTGAGGAGTCTTTAAAAAAAAATAAAAAAAGAAAGAAAGAAAAGCATTAAACTCTCTGAAACCCATCCCCTCATTCATTCTCTTACCATGACATGGTCTTTTTTAAATAAAATCTTTAGAAGCCCTATTATTTAATACTAAGCTCTACTCATAGGATTAGAAACACTCTCCTTAAACTATGTACTGTGGATTAGGCAAGGCTTTACATGAAATTTATAAAATCCTCAAGGAAGAGAAATGAAAACTTGTGTTCACACAAAAGCCTACAAACGAATGTTATAACAGTCTTATTTATGATAGTAAAATACTGGAAATAACCCAAAATTCCTTCAATGGGTAAATGGCTAAGCAAATTCTGGTACATCTTTACACTGAAATGCTACTCGGCAATAAAAAGGAATCAAGCTACGGATACATGCAACAACCTCATTGTGCCTGTGAAAAAGGTGGACCTACACACTATATGTTCCATTTAGAGAACGTTGTCAAAATGACAAAACTACAGAGCCAGAGAACACATTCATGGTTTCCAGGGGTCAGGGATGAATGGGGAGTGCTGGAGGATGGAGGGGTGGAAGGTGGGTGTGCATGCAAAAAGGCAGCATGAGGCAGCTCTTCTGTGGTAATGAGACAATCCTGTATCTTAACTGTGGTGATGATTACATGAATTTATACACATGATAAAATTCCACACAACTTACACATACACACATACACATACGCATGCGCGCACAAATGAAGGCTAAAAAAATGATGAAAACTTAATAAGGTCTATGGTCTGATTAACAGTCCACACAAGTGTCAATTTCCTGGTTTCAATGTTACGCTGTTGCTATATTAGATGTCACCCCTGGGAAAAAGTGGGTGAATAATACTTAGGACTCTTTGTAGTACTATTTTTGCAATTTTCTATATGTTTATAATTGTTTCAAAATAAAAAATTCTTTTAAAAATTGAATAAAGGTAAGAGGTTAAATGATAATCAAAAACCAGATCAGAGATGACAATCAGAGTGTGAAGGAGCAGAGCTAGCACTGAGCCATAGCCTCAAATACCAGATTTCACTAGAGACTTACCTTAAGGACAAAACAAAAACACAAACAAATTGAGGAAGAAACTCAGGTTTATTCTTTTGATAAAAAAGGAAAATGTGAGCCAGAAAGTACCTTGCCTAAAATGTCAGAGCAAGTACAACTGGGGTTAGAGTCAATTATAGTCAATTAGTTAACTAGCTGCCTGTATTCCCTCACCTTCATCTGTGTGTCAAGGTCAGGCAGCGGAGTACAACAGAAACAGAACACCACAGGTAGAAAAGAACCTGAATTTTCCATAAAGAAATACAGATATGAGGTTAGAGAAAGTGGGGGAAAGGAAAATTTTGCCTTAGTACTGGAGCAAAACCAGCACATGTCCACTGACTATGTTATAGGAGTTAGCTGTAATCCCTCCTAGAAATCAGCAATTTTAAAAACAAAGTGTGAATTACATAGTAAGGCTCCAAAGGATGTATAGATATCTCAAGGTTTCAGACTATGCTTAGCATGGGTTAATCATATCAGCAACCCAAAACATTTTCTCCTGCAGCCACTTCTCACAAACAGCTTGGGTTTTTTTTCAGACATTCCACGAGTGAATTTTTCTTGTCTTTCGGAGGTCAAACACTTCTTAGGGTACGTAATATTCTCAATTTTGATGTTCCAAACACAAGTCACTTAGTAAGTTCCCAGCTTAGATAAGTAGTTATGATCAACTGAAGGTTTATGAGGCACGAGACCCTGGACTCCAGAGTTTTCTATGCATGTCCTGCAAAGGAGGGGCCATGATGACTAACTGTACTTCGCAGGACACTTAGGCACAGAGTAAACGAGGCACATCTAGGAGGTGGCTATGAAGGGATTCAAACCTAGGCAAAGATGAGTGACAGTCCACATCCTTACCCATTACACCATGTCCCCATCAGAGCTGCTCTTGCACTTCACAGGACACTAAGCCTCACCGGGAGAGCTTCTCACCTGCCGAGGACACAGGCTTCCCACAGTACATAGAGCACGGACAGATCCCAGGGGAATCAGTCCCTAGCTTTTTCCCCACACTGCTCTGTGAGCGGATGCAGCAATGTGGCTCTCCTTCTCCACTTCTCCCATGGGTCCTTCACTCACTTTATAAGAGGGGCACAACTCTCCTCTCAGCAAGGATATAAACAAGGCGCAAACCAAAGGACTGGGAAGCATCTTTTAATCAAAGCAGCAAAAGCAGCCCCCTCCCCGCACCAATCTATCTATCTCATCAAGAGACGCACTTCCAGAAAGACTGCACTATTATAATAATTATTTTCAAAATTTGTAATATATTTCCCAGTTTTATTCATTGCCATCTACTGATACAATGACAACTTCATCCAAAGAAAAATATTTACACTTAAAATCTTGGGGTTACTAGAAATAAAGCAACCTTGAATTGCTCAAATTCTTTCCTCTCTCTCTCTCTCTCTCTTTTTTGGAGAGGTATGGTGGCAAATCCCACTCTAGGAACAGAGACTTTTGGGGGCTGATTTACACAGGAGCTGTCTTTCCCAGGAATGGTGTATTTATATGTATTTGTTTTGTGGCAGAGAAATAGAATAGGATGATGAATTTTAAAAAGTTTAAACAAAAAGAAACATATAAGCATAAAATACTATGGGGTATGTGCAATGGAAACATTATTTCAGAGGAAAAGGAACAATTAAATATAACATTTCTGACTACTAAAGACTTGCTGGTGTATTTATAAATACGTGGCAATGAATATCAAATTGTACTGATATATAGCATCCATTGGATACATTTAACAACATAATGGTATTATTTTAAAATGCTAGTATTTCCCAATAGGCCAGAAATTATATTTTTTGCAATGATTTAAAGCTATGATTAAAAACCTTACAAATGTTCTCAAAAATGTGAGGCGGAGGTGGGGGGGGGTGCATGTGTGGCTCAGTCGGTTAAGCATCCAACTCTTGATTTAGGCTCAGGTCATGATCTCACAGTTCGTGGGTCGAGCCCTGTGCTGGGCTCTGTTGACAGCGCGGAGCCTGCTTGGGATTCTCTCTCTCCCTCTCTCTGCCTGTCTCCAGCTAACTCACTTTCTCTCAAAAGAAGTAAATAAACTTAAAAAAAAAAAAATGTGAGACAGGGTATACTGTTTTTCAAAGTGCAAAAAAAACTTGAAGACCCCTGTCCTAAACAGGTGTTTGGCATCCTAGTTTATTTTCAAAAATATTTAAAATCATAAGGGACAAAATATCTGCTGGAAGTAACAAACATTTCGTAAAACCATGAAGTCCACTGAAAAGCTAAGTTGAGTCTGGTAGAGAGAACTAATTAATAAAATAATTCCAAAAAATGAAATTCTGAAGAATACACCGAGTTTTATGTCCCACAAGAAAATAAGGGTTATTTCTAGAATCTTTGCAAGACATTCTATGAAGCGAACAGTATGGAATCTCTACTTAGTTAAAACAATACTGTATGTATTGATACACAGTCTTAACGAACTAAAAATATTATAATAGTAGAAAAATATGTTATTGGGTTATTGTGTCATCTGCTTTTCAGCTTTAATACAAGTAATATGATCAAAAATTCACTTGGGGGGCGCCTGGGTGGCGCAGTCGGTTAAGCGTCCGACTTCAGCCAGGTCACGATCCCGCGGTCTGTGGGTTCGAGCCCCGCGTCGGGCTCTGGGCTGATGGCTCAGAGCCTGGAGCCTGTTTCCGATTCTGTGTCTCCCTCTCTCTCTGCCCCTCCCCCGTTCATGCTCTGTCTCTCTCTCTGTCCCAAAAATAAATAAAAAACGTTGAAAAAAAAAATTAAAAAAAAAAAATTCACTTGGATGAAGATACTGTATTTACCAAGGATGACATGGCAGAAAAATAACCTATTAGTTGTCCAGGTCCATTCCTTGGATAGGTCTTCCCTCACAGGAAGATTCTAAAGGCTTTTCAGTATTGGGAGCGGCAGTTAGCAAGGCCTGGTTTCTACTGGGCAGGACAGTAAGCAGTGAGCTGCTCCGTCCCATTTGCAGAGCTATCAGCACCCTCTACGGGTCTTGAGGTGGAACTTAATCTACAGATGAGGAACTCTTCAGCTGTCTTCTGCTTGCTTTATGCACAAAAGAATCAGCCTGCACAGATAAACCTGTGGGCCGGACTGCATGAGGACAAAGCACTACCACTTGGAAGCTGTTACACACTCACTACCTTCCTGACAAATAATACAGGGTCCCCTGGGTCACTTTAAACATTTCACTGACTGCACTTCTGGGAATACATCACAAAGGCCCGACTACACTGTGCCCAGCCTCAGCAATCAGCAATAGAACAAAGTACATCTGTCCCCAACCAGGGTTTTTGCAACTACGATGGCATTTCTCAGAAAAGAGTAATCACGATACCATCAAAGAGAAAAAGTAACTTTCTAGCTAGCACTGTCAAATCTCAAAAGCAAACTACTGAAAACTCTGCTTTCTTTTCTTAGTACCTACAAAAATGAATCCCATAGCTCCTTTCTTTATGAATCTTGGAGTTGATGATTTCTTGATAACCCTATCACCTAAGAAATTACAAAGTTTTCTCTAATTCAGTACATGAAGGAGGAAGTTATGATACCAAAGTGCAAAGTTAACTCATTTTCCCTCTTCAAGAATGTGTGGATGTCTCTAAGAAAAAAAGCCCCAGACTCAAAAGCTTCTGCCTCCATGACCATGGTCATGCAAGGTCAGCTCAAGTCTATCTAACACCCTAACCACGTCATTGAATGTGTGTAGGAAAACTGACTGCCATTTACAGTGGATACCCTGATAATGAAACTGCTGCACGTTACTCTCAGTTAACCTTCATTACAGGTTTAATATTACATAAACTACTCAAGTAATTAAGTCTACCAGAAAGGGACCAAGTAATTTTTAGATTTATTGTGACACATATCATCACATATAAGAACATCTGAAGTCCATACAGTTAGTTATAAAGAAATTCCACCACCACCACCACTCCCTGGATTAGAAAACAGAACACTGCTTGCACCCAGAAGCATCCCCCTCCTCCGAGAATAGAGTTCGTCAACCTCTGAGCTACTGACATTTTGGGGTGAGTAATTATTTGTTCGGGGACGGAGGGGCATGGCTGTGCTGTGCACTGTAGGATGTTTAGCTGTCTGGCCTCTACCCACTAGATAGAATTAACATCTCCCCAGCTGTGAAAACCAAAATTCTCTCCAGACATTGCCACATGTCCCGCGAGGGGCAAAATCACGCCCAGTTGAACACCACTGTCCTAATTGTAATCATTATCCTCAGTTTTGTGATAATCACTCTTCCTCTTGCTTTTGGTTTTGGTTTTGAACCATTTACTTTCGGGAGGGTGGGAGAGTAACAGACACAGAAAGTACATATAACATAATGTTCACAAATAACCTATGTAATTGCTAACCAAGAAAAAAAAAAAACAGAACACTAATATCACCCCAAAAGTTCCCCGTGAGCCCCTTCTCAATGCCAACTCCTTGCCTCTCCCCCAAAGTAATCACTATTGTCTTAACATAGTAATCACTTCTTTGTATTTTAAAATAACTTGACCACCCAAGTATGGCACCTAAATATCAGATTTTCACCTGCCCTCTCAATTTTTATACAAGTGGAATCATACTGGATGTTATCTTTGTGTCTCATTTTTTTCCGTCAACATGAAGTTAATGAAATTCTTCCACACCAAGGAATAAATAATAGCCTGCAGGCCAACTCCGATCTGCCACCTGTTTTTGTAAATAACATTTAAGGAGAACACAGTCACATCCATTTGTTTATATATTGTTTGTTGCTGATTTTACAGTCCAATAGTCAAGTTGAGTGGTTGTAACAGAGACACTATGCTCTGCAAATTATTTCTATGTGGCCCTCTACAGAAAAAGCTTACCAACCCCTGCTCTCTAGTCTTGCATGTAACCATACTTCATTTCTTTGCATTTACAAACATATAGCAGTTTACTTATCCAGTCTTTTGCTGATGGACAGTTGGGTTACCGCCAGTTTGGGGATACTGCAGATGATAAGTATTCTTTCCTCCTGACTGAAATACATCCTTTAAAATTTCCTTTATCAAAGGCCTACTGGTGGTAAAGCTTTATCTGAAAACTTTTTCCATCTACTTTCATGAAAAATTTATTTGCTGGGGGTAAAATTCTAGGTTGCCAGTTATATTTCCCTCAATATATTACTCCAATGTCTTTTGGGTTCCACTGTTAAGAACTCTGCTTTCATTTATAACTGCTGCTTCTTTGCAGATAATCAGTGTATCTTCTCTGGCTGCATTAAGAGTCTCCTCTCTGTGAATGTGTGTGTGTGTGTGTGTGTGTGTGTGTGTGTGTGTGTGTGTTTACGTGTGTATATGGCGTTCTGCTACACTGTTACACAGTTACACCTGCTATTATGTTTGTAAGTGAAGATTTCTTTAAATGTAATCTGCTTGGATTCATTAAATTTTTTGAATCTGTGGATTTATCACTAATTCTAGACCATCTTCAGCCCTTATCCCCTTAAACACTGCCTCTGTCCCATTTTCTCTCTTCTTTGTGCTGCTGGTCTTCTCACTTTAAACTTCTGTTTCGTATTTCCCAGCTTTTCCTCTTTCACAGCTGCATTCTGGGTCGCTGTTTTCTAGTCTATTTTCTAGACTTTCTTCAGCTGGGTCCACTTTGTCATTACACCCAATAGGGGGCACCTCGGTGGCTCAGTAGGTTAAGCATCCATCTCGTGATTTTGGCTCAGGTCAGATCTCACAGTTCGTGGATCAGGCTCTGTGTCAGGCTCCATGCTGACAGTGCAGAGTCTCCTTAGGAATCTCTCTCTCTCTTTCTCTGCCTCTCCCCTGCTTGCACGCTCTCTCTCAAAATAAATAAACATTAAAAAAAAAAACAAAACAACAACCCAATAGCACACTTAGTATCCAAGCCTAGGTGTGCTAGAAACCAGCCACAGTCATCAGTAATACAAACTTAGCGATACCTGATAGGAAATAAAAAGCTTAGAAAACAAAGAGATAAGGATAAATTTTCAAAGAAGACGCTCACCATCCAAAGCTTTGCTACTCTCTCTCAACTATTCAGGAACTGAAAAAGTTGGAGGATCAAATTATTTTGGTATTTATTTCATTTCTTTCTTTTGCACTAGATTTTAAGTTTCTTCAGACAATGGGATGAGTCTTTTAACTTATTTCTGTATCCTTAGTCTTCAAACAATACTATCAGGAAAGTGAAAAGACAACCCACAGAACTGGAGAAAATATTCGCAAATCATGTATCTGATAAGGGACTGGTACTGGAAAATATTAAAAAGTTTACTAAACAAGAATAAAGACACACAACCCAATTAAACATTGGGCAAAGGCCTGAGTAGCTATTTCTCCAAAGAAGACAAAAATGGACAATAATCACATGAAAAATGGTCAACATAATTAGCCGACATGGACATGCAAATCAAACCACATGTAGATGTTACTTTATAGCCACTAGCATGGCTATAATAAAAAACACAGATACTAACAAGTGCTGGCAAAGATAAAGAGAAATTAAAATCCTCATACACTGCTGGTAGGAATGTCAAATAGTGTAGCTGTTTTGGAAAAGAGGATGGTGGTTACTCAAGTCAAGTTAAACATACGGTAACCATACCACCCAGCAATTTCACTCTACGTCTATACCCAAGAAAAATGAAAATACAGGCCATAGAAAAACTGATAGTGTTCACAGCTGCATTATTCATAACAGACCAAAAAGTGGAAGAAACACAAATGCCCATTAACTAATGAATGGATACACCATGGTATATTTCTACAACGGAGTATTACTGGGCAACAAAAAGGAATAAAGTACCAATACGTGTTACAACAAAGATGAACCTTGAAAACGTTATGCTCAGTGAAGGAAACCAGTGACAAAAGACCACATGTTGTAAGATTCCATTTACACGAGATGTACAGAATAGGCAAATGTTTAGAGACAGAAAATAAATCAGCAGTTACCTAGGGTGGGTAGGGGGGTCATAGGGGATGACTGCCACTGGGTAGAGTTTCTTTTAGGGGTAATGAAATGTTTTAAAATTGGTTCTGGTGAAAACTCTGTGAATATATTAAAAGCCATTGAACTATACATTATAAATAGGTAAATTATATGCCATGTGAATTGTATCTCAACAAAGCTAAAAAAACAACACAGCAAATTCCCTGCCCCATCTCTCTCCATTCTTAGTTGGTTCTCCTGGGTTTTAGTTCCTTCATATTTGTAACTAATATCCGTATACTGCTATTTCTTACCAATTTCCAATTGGCTTCCAAAAACAGAAGCAATTTTAAACTGGCAGTAAGTGTGGACCTTGCTAAGAAAATGCATAGAAGCTAACTGGGGGAAAGAGTGTTCTAGAGAGACAGAGCATCTAGTGCAAAATCCTAAGGCAGGAGGATGCCTGATGTATTCATAAACTGGCACAGGGGTCAGTGACTAGGATGGAATAAGAAGAGGGGTGGCAGGAGATGAGGTCAGAAAGAGAAAAGGTCCATATTATATATGGCTGCAAGTCCACTGAAAGGGCTTTGGCTTTTGTTCTGAATGAAAAGGAGGAAACAGTGGCAGGGGTGGGGGGTGGGGAGCTTTGAGCAGGAAAGCAGAATAGCACAGACTTAAACTCTGAAAGAATCACTCTGTTATGCAGAAGACCACGGACGGATGAAGAAAGATCAACTGAGAACAGTGCTCTCAACCAGGGGTATTTTGCTCAAAGGACATCTGGCAATATGTGCAGATACCTGTGGTTGCCACAACTGGGCGGGTGGGAGAGGTGCCAGTGGCATTTAGTGGATAGAGGCCAGGGATGCTGCTTAATCATTCTATTTGCACAGGACCTGCCTCACAGCAAAGAATTATCTAGGCTAAAACTTCAGTAGTGCCATGGACAAGAAAACCAGCTTTAGAAGCTGTTATAAATCTAGACAAGAAAAAATGATTGCTCAGATCATACTGGATATAGTGCAGGTGGCAGGAAGCAGTCAGAGTGTGAATATATTCTGAAGGCAGAACCAACAACATTTCCTAGTGGACACAGGTGTTGAGTTTGAATAACTAGAAGGATGGAACGGACATCAAATGAAATAGGAAAGACATTGGATAAAACCGTCTGAGGGTAGGTGTGGGGAAGTAGTCAGAACTGGAGTTTGAACACGTTAAGTGTGAGAGGTTGATAGCTGATGACACCCCAAATGAGGAATACTGAGTTGGGAGTTCAATACAAGTCTGGAATTTAGGAGAGAGGGTGACACCATAGCGAGCAATCTGGCCGTTGTCACTAAACATCCCAGCCATGTTGTTACATCCGGCCATGATGTAATAAACAATTGGTGTAGGTAACAGATGAAGGCAGTCCTAGGACTGAACTGCTGGGCCCCAGACATGATAAGCCCGGGATAAGAAAAATGCAACAGAGATTAAGGAGGAGTGGCCGGTGAAGCAGGAAGAAAACCAGGAGATGGTGGGGTCTGAGAAGCCAAGGAAAATGAGTGCTTCAAGAAGCAGTGAACATCTATGTCATGGGCGAGGTAAGATGAGGATTAAAAAATGCCCACTGGAGGGATGCCTGGGTGGCTCAGTCAGTAAGGTGTCCGACTCCTGATTTTGGCTCAGGTCATGATCTTAGAGTCATTGAGATCAAGCCCCATGTCAAGCTCCATGCTGGGCATGGAACCTGCTTGAGATTCTTTCTCCCTCTCTCCCTCTAAAAAAATTTTTTTTAAATACCCACTGGATTTGCTAACATGGAAGTCACTGGTGACTTTGGCAAGGGCAGATTCTGTGGAGCAGTGAGGCAAAGTCTGACTGACATGGGTTTAGAAGAGATGGCAGGAAGACTCCCTGTCTTCTGCCCACAAAAGGTAACTGCCATGGGGCACGCCCCTCTACTATAAACAATGGGAAAACAAAAGATATGAAACAACTCATGAGATACTGATGACAGGCAGCATAGGACTGTCATCCTTGACAGAGGGGCAACAAAGGACGTGAGCTCAAGGACTGCCCTGGATTTCTGTCAAGAGGCAATTTCTGGACATAGCACAAGGAAGGGAGCACAGGGCTCTCGCTGAAATGAAAACGTATGTCCATACGAAGATGTGCACAGAAATGTTCACAGCAGCTCTGGGTATAGTAGGCAAAAACTGGAAACAACCCAAATGTCCATCAGCAGGTGAACAGATAAACAATTATGGCATACGCATACAATGGCATACTATTCAGGAATGAAATGAGTTACTGATAAACGCAACATGGATAAATCTCCATGGATAAAACACAACATGGATGACTTGTGCTGAGAAAAACAAGCCAGGCAGAAAAGAAAATACAAAACCAGTCTATATAGAGAGATCAGTGGTTGTATGGGGCCAGAGAATGAAGTGAGGGGTGGGGGGAGAGTGGCAGGGGGCTGACTTGGAAGTGACCCAAGATAATTTTTTATAATAATGAAAATTTATCATGGTTATTACGATATTATATATTAGAGGTATATTCATTTGTCAAAACTCATGGAACTGTACTCTCAAAAATGGGTACACTGTATATATGTAAATTATACCTAAGGTTTATTTAAAAAAAAAAAAAAAAAAAACATTATAGCCAGAGTCCTGCTTCCAGTAATGGTGAACTGGCTCATTTCAATGGTCTCTCTTACTAAGAAAACCGCAACAAAATATTGGGGGGCAGGGGGGGAATGACTCCAAGATATTATAGTGGAGCAAAGCAGAGAATTACACAGTCCCAGTTAAGACTAAGAAAATCCAGAGAAGTGAGTGTGATGTTTCGGGTTCCCCACCCCACACAGTGAGTGTCTGCCAAGTCTAGAAGAGGCGAAAGAGAGGCAGAGCAGCTAAACAGACTGTCTGAGACTGACTCAATCCATGTTAAAAGTTTTTAAAAAGAGAGAACAGAACTGAAATCAATTTATATAGAAAATTCGAGTTCTGTGGCAAAGGAGAGCAGAAGCATCAGAAGTGGCCGTAAATGAGGGAAATGGACTCAAGAAACAGTTTTAAACTTAATTTTTTTTTTATTTAAAACAAAATTTTTTTTTTTAACGTTTATTTATTTTTGAGACAGAGAGAGACAGAGCATGAATGGGGGAGGGGCAGAGAGAGAGGGAGACACAGAACCGGAAGCAGGCTCCAGGTTCTGAGCCATCAGCCCAGAGCCCGACGCGGGGCTCGAACTCACGGACCGCGAGATCGTGACCTGAGCTGAAGTCAGACGCCTAACCGACTGAGCCACCCAGGCGCCTCTAAACTTAATTTTTAAACAATTTTTTGAGTAGGACAAAACACACGTGGTACAAAGCCATGAAGGTACAAAAGGACTATAGCACAAGCTCAATTTCCTCTCATCCCTGTTTCCCAGCCACTCAGCTCCCTTCCCAGAAGCAATCACTCTTACCAGTTTCTTCCGTATTTTTCCACAGATATTTTATGTATATAAAATATGTACAGAATAGATATTCTGGAGCTACTCTATGTATATCAACCTCAGCACCACTAATATTTGGGGCCAGATAATTCTTTGTTATCGGGGGCTATCCTGTGCACTGTAGGATATTAAACAGCATCCCTGGCCTCTATCTACCGGTCACCGGAAGCACCTCCAGTTGTGACAAACAAAAATGTCTCCAGACACTGCCCTCAGTTGAAAACCACTGATGCATACCCAAGCACACACACATGTATTTCCTCTCTATATTTTCCTACAAACTCATGCCATATATATGGGTTTTCATCTTTTTTTACCTTATAATAATTGCAGATCATCCATCAGTCATACAAAGATTTCAAATTTTATTTATATCTAGCTGTCAACAAGTGAGGCTATTTATAATATTCATTATCTTAAGAGCATTCTTTTTTTTTTTTTTTTTTAATCTGGGGAGAAAGCACATTATTGCCTTTGATTTCATCAATGACACTTAGGAACAGTCTCAGTAATGAGCCCAAATCTATCCACCTGAAAAGTAACACACTTTCTTGGTGGCACTATATTCTAATTACTAAAAGTAATCAAGAGGAAATATTCTACTATGGAGTTCTATCTCTACAAATAACAACAATCATAAAGATTATAGCAGCTAATACTTATTGAGTACTTACTATAGGTTAGGCAGTGTTCAACGTGCTTTAGTTATATTAATATACCTAATTCTCACAACAACCTTCTAAGGATGGTACTATTATCTGCATTTCACCAAAAAGGAAACCAAGGTACAGAGATGTTCAGTAATGTACTCAAGGTCAAGGTCACACAAGTAGAGCTGTCAATCTGGGCACATGGTTTAGTGTTCATCTCTAAACCATGACACTCTATTACTCTTCAGTCAAAACCTGCAAGTCTTAGATGATGATGTTTACATTCATATATGTGGTTCTACTGATTTCAACTAAAATCCTGAATGTAAAGATGTTTTTGTTTATAATTAGTAAGGGTTAAATGTCCTTGAGATTTACTACTGCATATATCCTGCATTTCCTGATACCAGTCCAGTTGGTGTTTTCACAAAACATTTTCCTTATGTTTTTCTCTGGCTAACAAACTGGCATCTTTTTTATTAGGACCATATATCTTTTTATACAGAACTATTAGGATAGTTCTGATAGTTATCCCATGGATAAGAAAACTGTCCAAGTTATAGATTCTAACAAGGAATTGGGGAAAACACAAACACAGCACCTTTCCCTTCATGCTTTTGGGCTCAGTCCTATAAGCAGTACTGCAATAAATCTTCCCAGAGTTGAATTTGCCCTATAATTTTACCAATTACCAGCATATCCTCTAGCTAACTCTTAAGCAGAGACTGTCTCATACATCTACATATCCTCAAGTCTAACTCAGTACACAGCTCAATAAATGTTTGCTGAACTTGGTTGATTTTTAATTCCACAAAGTTTTTCCTCTTCCAATTTAACAAACATCTTTTGACAGTTCAGTGTATGCCAAACATAATGACAGGAAACAGAAAGAAATTCCTTACAAAAATGTTTGCAGAATATAACTCATCATCATCAACAACAACAAAACAATTCAGAAAGGGGCAAAGGAATTGAAGAATTGAAGACGTATTTCCAAAGAAGACATAAAAACAGCCAAGTATATGAAAAGATGTCAGACATGACTAATCACTAGAGAAATGCAAATCAAAAGCCTATGAGGTATCCCCTCACACGCATCAGGATGTCTCCTATCAAAAAAACCAAAAAACCTAGAAAATAACCAGTGTTGGCAAGCATACGGAGAAACTGGAAGTCATGTGCGCTGTTGTGAATGTAAAATGGTGTAGCCATTACAGAAAATACTGTGGCAGTTCTTCAAAAACTTAGAATTACCATGAGACAACCCAAGTGTCCACTGATGGATGAGTGAATGATAAGCAAAATGTGGTATGTACATACAATGAAACACTACTGAGCCTTAAAAGGAAGGAATGATACAAAACCGAATGCCTGGAAATGGTATAACATGGACATTCTGTTCAGTGAAATGATCTGGACACAGAAGGACAGATACCTTATCATCCCACTTATATGAGGTACCTAGAGTAGTCAAATTCAGAGACAGAAAGTAGAATGGTGGCTACCAAGGGCTTGAGAGAGAGAAGAATGGGGAGTAAGTATTGAATGGGGACACCGTTTCAGTTTTACGAGATGAAGTGTTTTACGGATAGATGGTGTGATGGTTGCACAACAGTATGAATGTACCTAATGTCCCTGCCCTGTACACTTAAAAACGGTTAAATTGTTAATTTTCTTATGTGTATTTTACCACTATTCTTTTAAAAAAACTGTTTGCCAAAGAGCTAACAGTCTAGATTTCTTCAAGAATTAGCTGACATCATGTCCTTGCTTTCCAAATAGCCACGTGACAAAAAAAACTTCCTTTAAACTCTAAAATTAGACCAAAGGCCCAAAAGTCTGAGGACTATACCATCCATGTCCCCTTAACAGTACTATTTTTCTGTTAATATGGAATGCCAATATTCAACTGTTTCATTTCCAGTTCCTATACCTTAGGTATACAATTTCTAGTACTGAGCCCCTTGTAACAAATTTTACTTTACCTGAGCATTCTGAATCTCTTATATACCTTCAAAGGTAAAACAAATTTCACTAAGTAGTATCAACACAAAAAAGGCTTTTCTACTAAGCCTTTGCTGGCTGCTGGTTTGTGGTCCCACTTGATATTTCTTGCTTTGTACACATATTTGTTTTTGCTTTATATTTTAAAAACATGTTTTTAGTCACACTCAAGGATCCCCAGAAAGGTCACTTTACTATTTGAGATTGTGAACTGAACAGATTTATCTTGCCATTCTCAAACTATTACTGGGAAAAAGTGTTTGCTTTTGATGGGGAGAGCACCATTAAAATGTAAACAGAAATGCCTATCTGTAATAACTTCAGTCAATTAACTTTCAGATATATAATGCTTATAGTAAAAAGAGTTGGTAAAAAAATTTAAACTGAGACGTGTCTTCTATAGATCCAATGGACAACAAAGCAAAGGTTTCCCCTACCTGCTGTTTCTTGCCCATGGCAAGTGTTCAGCTCAGCCAGAAGCTGGTTAAAATCATCCTGATGAGCGATCCAGTTATCCTGAAAATACCCAAAAAATCAAATAAAGGTAAGCTTACAGTTTACTTGCACCAGTTGAGATAGATTTATTTTGGAATCAAGGAAATCTAGTGGTTAATGTGAAACTTTAAATGTTTCATCAAAATATTATGACATAAATTTGAATGAAGAAATAATATAAATTTAAAATGTAATTTATCTGTGCCAGTATTAAAAATGGGCTTATATGAAGCCTGAGTCCTGATTTCAAATGTGGATAACTTATCAACAGTCCACTTATAATCAAATAATCAACAGGCAACCTGCGTGCTAAATATTAAAATAAAGCAAAATAAAATCATTACCTCATTATGGAAATATTATGTGGGTCAAAGGAAAAAAGCAGTGACAGAGTTCAGGGCTCTCTTTTGTGCTCATGTGAACTTAAAATACTTTGCCCAATTCTACATGCTTGCATTGACCCCCAATTTACAAAACCACACTGAGGAAGGAGTAAGAAAGACTCCAATTTCCCCCAGTCGGCACCTTCATGAAGTGGTGCTAATATGTTCATTGTAACAAAAATAATCTGACTTTAAAAGGGAATGGGCATCTCCGAAACAATCTAACCAGTGGGAAGCAAGTATCAATGCAGAAATTTGCCTTATACACACTTTTTTAAGAATGCTGAAGGTTAAGGCATGTTAAAAATAGGTTTACTGGGCAATGCTTCTCCTAAAAATTAAGTGTATCTATACATCTATCTTTTAACAACTACCTTCAAAACCAACCTCATATAAACTCTTTAGTGGTTTAAAATTTTAGCTGTTAGTCCGAAAAATTTTAGCTGCTCTATTCTATCACTCAGCGCAATTACTATTTCTAGTCCAGTACTCAGTATATCAAATCAAAATAATTTGGTGTAGTTCTCCAAAATAATAAGTAGTTCTCCAGATTTCCTATCAGATTCTGTTGGCTGTAAAAATTTAAGAACAAAGTTTTCAGCTCAGACACTATAGTAATACTGAATACTTATACACTTATATATACTTATACACTTAAAACATAGACACAATAGTAATAGTGAAAATGAAAAGCACAATAGGCCATTAATTTTTAATTACGGTGTTATATTTTCAAAGCACCAGTATTTAAGAAGAAACGTGAATAAATTCAACTGCTATATACCAATAGTCGGAAACAGACAAAAGGGAGGCGCCTGGTTGGCTCAGTCGGTTAAACGTTCGACTTGGGCTCAAGTCATGATCTCACAGTTCGTGGGTTCGAGTCCGGCATGGGGCTCTGTGCTGACAGCTCACAGCCTGTAGCCTGCTTCGGACACTGTCTCTCCCTCTCTCTCTGCCCCTCTTCCGCCCACACTTGGTCTCTCTCAAAAATAAATAAATGTTAAAAAATGAAATTAAAAAATAGACAAAAGGACAGGAAAAGGTCACCACTTTCTTGCAGAAAAAACTTAATTTCTCTCCGAAGTTAAATGCCACTAACTTTTAATAGTATAAGCAAATATTAGAAAAAAGATAAAGATAAAAATTCCTTTCTATACTGAAATGAATATTTCTATAAAAAGAATATTTTTTTCAAAGTTTAGGAACAAAACTAATTCAGATCTCTTAGACATAATCAAGTAAAGAATCCCATAAGGCAAGGTGAATGCATGGTGTGTGGCGAAAAGCCTGCTTAGTTATGGGCTCTTTAGTCAACCACAGCATGGAAGATACACACGTGCATAGTGAAAACCTCATCAATTTGATGAAATATGTGTATTTACAAAAAAAAAAAAAGCCAATCATGCAAGGAAAACCCCCAGCAAACACACTGTTGCTCACTTCATTATTGATTGTAGCTCCAAGTCCCAGGTGGTTATTTTTAACTTGAACTTTAATATGATCTGTGGCTCCTTGCTCCTGAGCCCCTAAACCCTGTGGAGGTCAAGCACAAAGAGAGTTAGTATTTTTATCAAGTATAAAGAGAGATCACATCTTTCTTCCTTCATCAACTATTCGACTAATTATGAAATATCCAGGAGTGAGGCACTATCCTTATCCTCAGAGAGGATACAGTCTAATGGATTCTTACAAAGTATGTCTGTAATACCAAGGATGCACTTACAATAATGAATGCTAACTCTTCAACCTGAGACCTATTTCACGGCCCATGTACACACTATGCAGAACATGCCTTTTGTGATGCTCGAAATCAGAGTACTATTACCAAACTAATGGAATCCCATTGGAGATATTACAAATCTATGGCTCTCTCCATTACATAATTTTACAAAACAACACTGAGAGAGTGGAGAAAGGAGACCCCAAGTCCCTAAATCAATCAACACTCATTTGTAAGGTGTCTCAGAGAGGCTGCTGTACTGAGGAAACTAAAAGGCAACCAGGGTGGCTCTAGGTGAGTGGATAGCGAGAAAATAAGATAAAATAAAGGGGATAGACCTCACAGGACCCTAGACATTACAGTAGAAATTTGGATTTAATTTTTTAAAACGACGGGAAGCCACTGAACTTTTAAGCAAGGGAATGCCATGATCTAATTTCTGTATTTCAAAAGATATTCTGGCTATTGTTTGGCAAACGGCCCAGAGGAAGAAAAGGAGGGAGGGAAGCAGCTGAGAGGGCAAGCAGTGATGGTGTGTGGACCAGGATGGGGCCCCGGATAGAGAGGAATAATGACTGGCGATGCGAGAAGTGAGAGAGGTAGAGGAACCAAGCAAGACTATTTACAAAAATGGGGAAAACTTGAGACGGAAAAGACTGGAAGGTGGGTATCAAGAATTTTATAACAAAAATTATAAAGTTGAGATGCTCACTCAAGTGGAAATGTCAAGCAGGCTGGTGAATTTACAAACCTGAAGCTCAGAGGACAGATCTGGACCAGATAATTCTCAGAATTTAGACCATTCAAAGTATGGTATGGAATCAAAGAGCTCACCTTTCAGAATACAGAAAAGGCCTGGGGCTGAGGAGCTCCAGAGCTCAAAAGGCTGGAGGAGGAAGAGCCAGCAACATACTTAGGAGTGGCCAATGCGGTAGAAGGAAAAACAGGGGGGAGAGCAGTACTGTGGAAGCCAAGACACAAGTATTGCAAGAATAGTCCAGTATGTCCAATGCTGCTAAGGGATTGAGTAACGTGAGAATAAAAAAGGATCCACTGGATTGGGAACAAGATCATTAAAGGCCATCACAAGAACGATTTAAATACAAAAGTATCACCAGAAACCCATTTCAGCCAGGAATAAATAGTGTGAGGAAAATGGGAAAATGTATATTCTGAGCTATAAAGGGGAACAAAATATTACTCTTAGCAATATAAAAACACTGATGGTTAAGTATGATTCCAAGTGCAGCTAATTAAAAGGCACAATCTATGAAAGATGCTAATCACAGCAATTTAAATGATAAACGAAGAGAACTGACCTTTATGTTCAATTCTAATTTTATCATGACAATTTAGTTATGTCTCCAAAATCACTTACTAATCAAAAACACAAATTTCTCCCAGTGTCCTAAGAAAGATGCATTCTCCTGATTTGCCTTTATGCATGGCTCCAATTTCTTTTGCTCTTCTCCAACATACCTTTCCTTTAGACCACCCCATCTTCTCCAGCATCCTCTGGCCAAACTTGGAATCATCATTGCTCCAGGCAGTGTTTCTCGGATCCACAGCCCACTTCTGCTTCCGCCGACCTGCAAATGACAAAGTATCTCATCAGCAATTTATCTTTTAAACCCGGAAAACACTACACAAATACACACAAAACCTAATACGTACACACATATTTGCATAAAATACGACAAACAATATGTTTTACTAGATACAGATATCACATTCAGCATTCAATGAAATATCATCAGATTGGATCACTTACCCTGGTTTTCCCAGTAACTGCTATATTCTCAATATACAATCTGGCCTAAGATAAAAATAACAGTGTTCCCTCCAAATGTGACAAATAGAAATACATGATATACCATCAGTTGGCCTTCCACACTCAGCTAAAGGCAGCAACTGTAAGCACTTGTCAACACCAGTGTCATCATCACCACCAGCAGCATCAGCCACTACAGCTTCCTGTGCCATACGTGATGTACCAAACGTTATCCATATATTGTATTCAATTTGCACAGTAACCCAATAAGGATGGAAATTCTTACCTCCATTTTTCAGATGAGGAAATCTGAGGCTTAGAGAAAGAAATGTACCTAATGCCCCAAATAAATATCAGAGCCTCTATACAAAGCAAGGGCCTACTGACATCAAAGCTTATATTCTTAATCCACAATATATAATGGTCATTATGATCTTGGAGAGAGTCAACTGTACCCTCCACACATGTTATCTACACATAGTTTTGATGTCATCCCTTATTACTGAAATGCCCTAGAGACCCATGACCCCTTCTCTGAACTTCCAAAATAAACTATCTGCTTCTTTTCTGGCATTGAACACACATTCTTCTGTATTATGACTACTAATATCCTTCTCTTATGTTTCCTATGAGACCATCACCTCCTTACAGCTTACATTTGTGTGCTATTCTTTTTCATGGTTCATTGCAAGAAGTAGAAAACACTATGCCCACAGCAGGCACTCAGGAAATATGTGAATGAAGGTATGAGTGAATTCAAAAGAAAGAAGAAAAAAGGAGACAAGAGGAAAGGAATGAAGGAAGGAAAGAACATAATTAAGGGAACTGCTTTGAATCTCTTCGTATTAAGTATTTTTTAATGCATACAAATAATTGACCGTTGGGAACTCAAATTTATCAGTATAGTTTTATGGAAAATTGCTGCAGAGATATAGAACCTCAAAAAGTTCACAGAACAAGAACACGAAGCCCTAAAGTAAATTGTGGCCAATTGAGAAATTTGGAGGTCAAGTGTGCTTATTGTTCACCTACTGCAGCAATCAAAGCACAGTATATCACTATCAACAACAGCCTTATGCTTGGCAGTCTCTTAACTCCCTGCGTCCCCTCCTCTTTCAAGGAAGGCAGAGTGTCACATGCTGCACCTCATTTGGACGTGTCTAGAGTCTTGGAAGCTTGATTACCCTACGTTCTACAAACGGACCTTGGGTTGAAGGTTCTAGAAGGGGAGCACAGCTACTAGTATACCCTTGACAGAAGAACAGTCCTCCTCTATCCCTTTTCTAAAGCGGAAGGTCACCCTCTTCAACCTATTGTGCAGCTTCGGGAGGGACACACATAGAGCAGTGGGGAAGGGGACACCCGCCTAACCAGCCAGGTCAGCCAAATTGACCCTGGCAATCGATGCGGTGACAGATGTTACAGCCAGATCGCCCTCACATCTTCACAACATAATTTAAAAATAATACAACCTCCAGTGAGAGGCTTACTGTATAACACGTAAAATCAATAAAGGGACCCAAAACTACACACATCCAAACAAAAGTAAACTTTTTATAAGCATGCAGAAAAGCAAAACAAGTTGGGCTCAAATCTACAGTTTTGCAAGAAAAAGGTGACCCCAAAATATTAACCATGACTAAGTTACCACTTTACCTATCTTAGTAAATACAGAGAATAACATTGCCTCTGCTAATGAACAACATACCAGATATGAGCCTTCTTAGCCATGTTCTCTTTGTAAGGCTGCTTACTGGTATGTGTCAGCGTTCATGTCTCTCCACAGCTGTGCCTACCAGGGATTCTAACTGGGGCTTATATGAAAAAGACATTTCTGAGAATGAATGAACCCACCTTATGCAATAAGAACTCCAACACTTTATGTTACATACACATACACAGCAGACTGTAATAAGGCTTATACAAAAGATCACCAAGGTCAGTTCCTCTTCCTTGCAGAAACGTCAGGTATCCTCAAATAAAGGGGTAGGGCAGGGTTCCCCAGTGAGGATGTTAAATCAGGGGAGCTTCCCATTAAAATAAAATAGAGCAACACTGTGTGAAACAAAATTTAATAGTGTCACATATTAGAGACTTTCCCAGAACATTTCATATGCAGATGTGTAGATCCTCTAAGGGCAAAGCAGGCATGCTATGTTTCCCAAATTTATTTGATCCGAACCCTACTTCACTGGAAGGCTTTTCGGGCTCTAGTGCTGTAGAATTTCCAGGTTTGGGAAATCCTGGCAAGGAAAAGACTGTCACTGGTCTGTTCAGATTGGATCAACTTTTACATGTGCTTTGTTATTCTTATTCCACAATCATTCTGCGCTTAGATGTCAACTTTGTTAACCCTGTGTGCAGAAGAGAACATAGCAGGCCTCACTACTAACCTTCGAAAGGCTTGCTTACAAGGTTGGCACCTTGGCTGGGAACCTGGCTTTCAGGAGGGTTCCAAGCATTCTCGGCATTGGTGAGTGGCTCACTATGCCTAATTGTTAATACAAACAATATGGTTTATACTGAATACTTGGCTTTCCTTCTGGGAGTCTGGAGCACTGGGCCTCAGGGTTGAGTACCCTGAATCTGCAGAATCACTATTTAGGATGATGTGTTCTGCCATCCGCTAGCCAGACTCCTCCTATTTGGAGTTCCAACTTTAGATGGTTCCATCAAGGCATTTTGGGGGTAACCCCAATAAATAACCCTTTTCTTTTTTTTTTCTGTTGAAGCAAAGTTTAATAGCATTTTTAATAGAGAAATTATAAAAATAATTTATAATCAAGCATATAAATCATTTTTTTGCTATATTTTTTACCTAGGTAACATTAGAAAGGCCTTATTTGACTCTAGATTATATAAATATCCAACTATATTTTCCAACTATTTAATCTTTAAGTAGTTTTGTTGACATATAATTCACAAACCATAAAATTCACCCATTTAAAGTGTAGTATTCATTGGTTTTTAGTATATTCATGGAGTAGTACCATCACCATTACCCACTTAAAGAATATTTTCATCACGCCAAAATAATTATATTTAAATATGATTAAATATAATTTTGAATTAATTTTTATATACATGCTAAATAAGAGTACAACTTCATTCTTTTGCTTGTGAACATGCAGTTGCTTGAGCACCATTCTTTGAAAAAACTATTCCTTCCCCATTGAATTGTCTTGGCACTCTTGAAAATCAATTGAGTATAAATATAACGGTGTATTTCTAGACTCTCAATTCTATTCACTTTTCAATTACTCCATGCCTAATGCCAGGCACATGACTGGCCACATGACTTATGCCAGGATTCAGCTTAATCTGAAAGGTGTGCTGAGTCCCAAAAGCCAGGGACAGAAGTTTTGTCTTTTTTTTCTTTTTCAAAGGACACTTTCAGATATTCAAGAGCTCAAAATATACCATCCATGTACCATGTATTCCTATTAAAAAATTATTCAAGACATATTCAAAGTTAAAGAAACTGCAGTATAAAAATCTTAATCCATTAACTAAAATCCATTAACTATAGTGTGATTTGACTATAAATATGACTAGAAGTGTCAAAAATTGTCTCGAAAAGGAAAGAATCTAAGAAAAGAGTAATATCTTGATAAAAATCCAGGTCTAAAACTTCAAATGATAAAGACTAGGAAGTGAGATCAATAAATTAAATTCTTGTCTTACATAGGGGGAAGTTTCGGTAAGCTAGATTTTTTGTCTTACACAAAGGAGACCCAATAAAATAACACTTGATAATTACGGAAATAATAAATAAAAAATATATTTGAGAAACACAAAGAAAACTACTAGATTTTAAAAATAGAGTAAAATATAAAACAAAATATAGTACATATGGCAAGGGAAAACAGAGGAAATAGCATGTGCTTAATGAATTGAAAATGTTCACTAATGTTAAGTGGGGGAAAAACCAAAACTGTACCTACAGAATTAAGAATCACCCCAATTTTATAAACTAACAGAAAATAGAATTGCTAGGCAGTGAAATTATGAGTATGGGGCTTTTCTTTGCTTCTATTTTCTTACTTCTAAAATGAGAACATCAGTCCTAAATATCTAATCACAAAAGATGCCACAAACTATACTTAGCAAGTTATTTTAAAAGATAACACGAAATATAATATTATGCCAAAGATTTGAAAATTTGGGGTGCCTGGGTGGCTCAATCAGTTAAGCATCTCACTTCAGCTCAGGTCATGATCTCACAGTTCTTGGGTTTGAGCACTGGGGTATGTGCTGACAGCTCAGAGCCTGAGCCTGCTGGGATTCTGTGTCTCCCTCTCTCTCTGGCCCTCCCCCGCTCACAACTCTTGTCTCAAAAATAAATAAGCATTAAAAAAAACAAAAGATTTGAAAATTTGGAGTCATGGTGGGGAGAGAAGAACTCAAAATATTCCCTTGTAATCATGCAACTTGAATTACTGATGTCTACAGACAGTATTTCATGCATCTACAGCAAGCATTTCATACTTTGAAATATTTTCACATTCACCACTTCATTGATTTTTTTTTTTTAAGCCAACCTAGTAATGAAGATAATAAAAGTAGTTTTTAATAGTCCCACAGAGGGGCGCCTGGGTGGCTCAGTCGGTTAAGCGTCCGACTTCAGCTCAGGTCATGATCTCGCGGTCCGTGAGTTCGAGCCCCGCGGAGGGCTCTGGGCTGACAGCTCAGAGCCTGGAGCCTGTTTCCGATTCTGTGTCTCCCTCTCTCTCTGACCCTCCCCCATTCCTGCTCTGTCTCTCCCTGTCCCAAAAATAAATAAACATTAAAAAAAAATAAAAAAAAATAGTCCCACAGAAACTGATGATGGAAAGAGACATAAATGAACAGCAGAGCCAGGGCCAACGTGCATGCTGTATTAAGCATACATCAGAAAATATTAAAACCAGAAAAGATCTTAGCAGCCCTAGTTTTACAAATGAAGAAACAGCCCACAGAGTCACAGTCTAGAAAATACTCTTTTCTGTAAGTCCCTATTTAAAAATAATAGAAAACTGCTGGTCCTAGTGACAAAAAAGTTAAGATACGAGATAACTAGATCAAATTTGTCACTTTCTAGCTCAGTGACTCGGGGCAAATTATTTTCCTCTGCACCTCAATTTCAGCCCCTGTAAAACTGGAACTCCTTGTAAAACTGTTTACTCCTTGCGTTTTGTGCTCCCATTTTTCCACCTTCTTAGATAAGAGGATGCTGATAACATTTATTTCACAGAATCCTATGTGGTTGCTGTAGGTCTGTTCAAGCGGTTTCTGTTCATTGCTCACTATACACTTCCAAAAAGTTATGGGCCATCTTTTCATGGCCAAAGCACGACTGCCATCTGGTGGCAGGAAACCTTAGCTACAGATACCGCTCAGAAGTCAAATAGCCTCTCCAGAGGAAGGGAATTGATGAACTTCACAAAGTGGTGGTGTCAGAAGCAAACTGAAGCAGGACGCGGCGTTACAGCCAACACTCCTGTCACACAAGAATGTTAACATTTCCAACTAAGCCCAACTAAGCCAGTCTTACTTAGAATCACTCATTAGCCCTGCATCCCCTAAAAAAGGCTAACTTCCTGCGTTTGACGCTTTTAACCCCTTTGCTTTTCTTTTTCTGGGTTCAATAAACCTTCGAGAACGGGATTTCACTGCCTGAAGAGATTCTGCTGGCCCAGCCGCCTCTTTTTAACCAGAAGAAGCTGAGGGCCGGCGAAGTGAAAGACCAAGTCAGGGTTCCTACGATCGGCGTTCTGGCTCCCATTCGAGCACACCGCGCGCTTGCCCAGATCTGAGCTTGAGGACAAAGTCCCACGTGGACACTGGCAGTCTCTTTCACTAACCGACCAGTAGCTAACCTGGGGAAGGCTGCGCCGGGAAATCTCTGCGGCAGGCAGGGCGAACCGAACCGGGGTTACCCAGTCCCCTGGCATAACCCGCCCCGCTGCGCGCCGGAGACCCGCACCCCGCACCACTTGGTCTGGCCGGGCGCGTCACCTGGAAACTTCACCCTCGCTCCCTCCACTCACGCTCAGCCAGCATTGACATGTCGAGAGCCTGTGACGCCACGAGCCTCCGGACCTGAGAGGTGGCGGCGACCAAGCAGCCGGCTCGCGGAGAAGTTGCAACCACCAGACTCGCAAACCAGGTGGACTGCAGCGGCCGAGGCGCCTGCTGGTGACGTCAGTGGGCCGCGACCGGCCCTCAACCACGTGGCGGCGAGTGGGCGGGACGCGGGCCTTCTGGGGGAGGGGCGGGCCGGGGAGAGTATATTCCGGAAGGTGCGGGCTTGCGGACACCCAGGGGGAGAGGTCAGAGGTCTCCGGGTCTAAAGCAGGTGGAGGGGAGGGTGTGGGTTTATTCGCCTGAGCAAGTTCCTGAACGAAATGATTGCCTACGTGTAAACGCTTCTAAAAGCGTCTGCCACAGAGCAAGCGCTCAATAGGGTTACCTGTGTCACTCTCAATATTAATAACTAAATGCCAAGAGTGGTGGTTTCTGGAAGTAAAACATGAACTCTGCCCTCCGCTCAGAATCTCCTGAGGAAAAGAAACATGTAAACAATAGTTCTTAGGGCCGCCAGTATTATTAAAACGGTGTGTATGAGGAGTTTGACAAACTCACCTGGAGGGGAGGACTTTGCAGTATGGTGTCCCACCTCTGCCCTCTGAGGTAGATAGGTAAGTAGACACATAACTACGAATCTATCTGTGGGATCCCAAGTTAATAAGATAACTAAACGTGGCTAAAATGTTGTCTGTCTTTAACATGATGTCTTCAACAAGACTAATAGTTTTTTTCAATATATAATCCTCATAGAGATGTCATAGACGCAAGAAATGGTGGAGTTGAAACAAACCATGGAAACCATTAGTCTATCCTGCATTCGTCCAAATGCAGTCCCTTTTATAGGATTCCTTTTTGTCTCTGACTGAACATCTCCAGGAAAGGCAGCTCACCAAGTCACAAGGCACAACCATTCCTTACTATTCACTGCCACACTCAACAATCTGAGTTTAGTTTTGACCTAGACCACACCAGCAGTGATGCAAACTTCTGTCTCAATGTTTCTGACATCAAAGAGACAAAATTATCTTCCTGCAATCGTATACCAACGTATGTGGTGCTTGAAAATGCTGACTTCCTGATCAATTCACTATTGTCCACTCTCGTGTAACTACCTTCTATCTCCTCCTGTCTTATCAAACAGATCAGCTAATTATCCAAAGACTTGGGTGATCCTGCCTTTCTCATTTGGAGCAAGTCCAACTCCCTACTTTACTCCTGTTTTCTGCGTCACAACTTATGTACTCCCTGACTTAGTTATCAAAGTTACATTGATTTTGCCTCTCCTCTTTCCCCTCGGTTCCTGGGTATTCACTGCTAGCAGCAACTATTCTTTTGTATTTCTTTTTTCTAATGTTTATGAAACTAGGTAAGTTTACCTTGATGGTCTAGACCCCTAGTTAAAGGGAAACTTCATCTAGAACAGGAATCTAGTCCTTCATACAGCTTCTCTTGGCACCTAGGATGCTCTCTTTATGTTCTACTCATGAGAAGAAAGCCTTCTATCTATATAGTCACCTGAAATTTGCGGAGAGTCACATGTTCCTCCTCTCTGTCTGACAGTCTCCTTGCCAGAATTTCATTAGAACTCCCCTGGAGACTGAGACACTTCAGTTAAAATTCACAAAACGGCCCCTACCGTACTCAAACTATTCTGCTAGGTGTCTATGTGCATACAGAGATGATTATGATAAAGGCCAAGTTCCAGAGTGCACATTATAATGGGAAAAAACTATTGTTAAGTTTGGGCTTTAAAAAATGTATATAGAACCCTATGTGTATTTTTAAATTGTCAGTTGGGAGTGGATACTGTACTTTTAAGAACAAGGTGATTCAGGGGCACCTGGGTGGCTCATTCGGTTAAACGTCCAACTTCAGCTCAGATCATGATCTTGCAGTTCACAGTTCGAGCCCACGTCAGGCTCTGTGCTGACAGCTCAGAGCCTAGAGCCTGCTTTGGATTCTGTGTCTCCCTGTCTCTCTGCCCCTGCCCCAGTCATGCGTGCACTCTCTCTCAAAAATAAATAAAAACATTAAAAAATTTAAAAATAAATAAAAATAAGACACATCAGTATAAGACATTCAGTCTTATTCTTCAGTCTCTTTCTTGGCAGACCCTCTCAGAGCAGTGCTTCTCAACCTTTAATGTGCATGTGAATCATCTGAGGATCTTATTAAAATGCAGTTTCTCATTCAGCAGGTCTGGGATAGGACCAGAAATTCTGCGCTTCTAACAAGCTTCCAAGGATGTGGGTGCTGATGATCCACAGACCTTCCTTTGTGCAGCAGGCCATTAAACAACCAAAGGTATGAATGAATGCAGGGTTAAAATATACCTTTTTTTTTTTCTGTTCAAGAAAAGTACTTTGCGAAGAATACCTTTAGGTAACAAATGCTTTCAATATACGAAAGAACTGAACCTAGAAGTTACTTGGATAAGTCATCTGACATAGTCCCCCACCTTCAGGCAAGCAAAGACCAATGTCAGAGATAGATGATTGCTACTTCTTTTCTTTAACTCTGGCAAATCTCAGTCAACACCCCCCCACACACACACACACACTCCACATACATACAATTACAAAAGCTAGTTACACATTCTGTACAATCACAAAAAGGAATTCTCATATGCTGTACTACATCTTTATATATCAGATGTATCACTAAAATTTTTATCTGTAAAAGAAATAGAACTGAATCTTGCCAGTTAAACTTAGCCCAGTCCTAAGAGGCACCAGGCTGATAACAATGGAGGAAGAAAAAAGCAGTCAGAAAATATTACAGGGCCTAAATTCTGCTACCAGCTTGGAGTGTGATCTTGAGAAAGTCATCTTGAAATGACCTCTTTTTATAACACTGATCCAATCTATGAAAAAAGAATTATCACTGAGATTATTTCCATCTGAAAGACTTTCAGAAAATTACTTTAATCAGAAAAGCATAAGTCAGTGATATGAACATTAAAGGGACTATAATATCATAATATTTGAGATCTAGGATTCTTTTTTTTTTTTGATGTTTATTTATTTTTGAGAGAGACAGAGACAGAATGTGAGTGGGTTAGGGGCAGAGAGAGAGGGAGACACAGAATCAGAAGCAGGCTCCAGGCTCTGAGCTGTCAGCACAGAGCCTGACACGGGGCTTGAACTCAAGCCGTGAGATCATGACCTGAGCCAAAGTCGGACGCTCAACCGACTGAGCCACCCAGGCACCCCAGAGAGCTAGGATTCTGAAGCCACACTTTCTGGGTTCAAATCTTAGCTCTGTCACTTACTAGTGTTGGTAACCTTCTGTGTATCTTGGGCAGATTACTTTACCTCCCTATTCCTCTATTAAGAGAAATAATGAGATGATACATGCCAAGTGCTTAGAAAGGCACCTGACGCATAGGAAACACTCAATATAATACTCAATAAGGCAGTATTATAATTTTAAAGGAAATAGAGGTTAGGATGATTATTTCAACAAATATTTATTGTTTCAGAGATTGTGCTTGGTGTTGGAATTACAAAAGTGAACAAAACAGTCATGACCCCTACCCTCATTGAGTTTGCAAAGAAGAGAGACATTACCATAAATATAGAATTAGACCTGAAGGTAAATGTTGTGAAAGAGAAATACATGCAGCTAGGACAGAATATAAGAGGGGATTTAACTTAGGAAAATTAGAGAAAGCTTCCACAAGGAAGTGACAAATGAATTAAAACATGGACTATTCCAGGACTTGATGTGGCTAGAATTCAGAACAAGGGAAAACAAGGCCACAAAATTGAATAAGGGGCCAGTTCTTACAAGGCATTGTGGGTCATAATAACGGTCTGGGTCTTTGTCTCAAGAGCTATGGGAAGTCACTGAAGAATTTTTAAGTAGGGGAGTAACACACATTATAGCTTCTAAAAGTTCCCTGTGGCTGTTGTATGGGCCGAACACATTGAAGGGAGAAAGGTATATATGGGAAGACTGATTTGGGAGTTGAGAGAGAGAAAGTTGTCAAGAATAATCTCAAATTTTCTACAACTGAAATGGTGGTATTTGGGAGTGAGGAATAAAATAACTCAGTTTTATATATGAGATGATTGAGGTGTCTTTGAGTATGAACCTCATCAGTTAGACATAGGTGTCCAGAGCTCAGGGAACAGGTTGGGCTAGAGATAAAAATTGGGAATCATGCAAATGTAGATGTTAAAGGAAGCCATGGACCATAATGTGTGCACCCAGAAGGCACATGGAATGAGAATAGCAAAAGGCCAAGCTTTGAGGAAGTCTAAATTTAATAGCCAGAAGAGAATAACAAGACTCCTAGGAGAGATAGAAGGAGCTGCTGTAGAGGTAAGAGAAAAAGCGGGGGGGGGGGGGAATGTTTAAGATAACGATGAAGTGATCAGCAATGTTGAAAACAGCAAGAGATCAAGTATGAATACTGATGATTTTTATGAAGCAGTGAACCAATTTCAATGCTTCTGAAAGTCTCCAATGGAGACTAGGTGATTAAAAAAATAAAAGAAGAGGAGATTTAGAGTTCTGCAAGCAAAAGAGAATCCTAAACAATCAAGGAATCTACATATCTTTTCCCCAATTTCCCCTCCACACACACTAAAAAGAGAGCTACTGTTTGAAAGGGCACTTTGCTACACTGAGAGTAAGTGGCACTCTTGCACTACGCCTTAGCCAAGAGCCTGTCCATGAAATTAATAAACAAAAACAGTCTTCATCTATACAAGGCTTCTATGAGAAGAAAACAGAAAGTGCGAATTGAAACATTTCAATGGATGAAAATCTACCCCTGTAAAAACAACCAAAACCAGAAGAAAAGTATAGATAATACCCCACAACAAATTAATTACTTGGTGATGTGGAGGGGAAAAAACAACTCTGAATTGGAAATTCAGATTCACAGGAACAAAAAACAGAAAGAAATCAAATGAGAGTTGATTGTACACAGGAAAGAAATGGAAGTAAAAAGGCACAACCATATCAGAAGTGATGACAAGATTACAAGATGCCCAGAAGAAGCTATTCAAATTAAAAGTTAATAAGAGATATTGAAGAAAGCTAAGAGAATGAAAATAAAATTTAAAAAGGAATTTAAAAACTGTCAGAAAGCTGTTGAAATGGAAGAGAGGCAAAGAAGATCCAACAGACATATATAAAATTGGAGTTCCTGAAGAAGAAAAAGAAAACAATGGAACAGAACTAACATTTACAACTATAGTCCATAAAACTTTCCAGAAATAAAAGAGGATCTGATTCTACATATTTAAAAAGCCCATCAAAAAAAATTTTTTTTTCAATAAGATGTCCATCAAATGCTTGGGAAAACTAAGCCACAACAATCAACTCCAAGACATATCCTAGCAAAACTATTAGACTTTTTCAAAAAGAAAAATCTTGGGGCGCCTGAGTGGCTCAGTCGGTTGAGTGTTCGACTTTGGCTCAGGTCATGATCTCACAGTTCATGAGTTCAGGCCCTGCATCAGGCTCTGTACTGACAGCTCAGAGCCTGGAGCCTGCTTCTAATTCTGTGTCTCCCTCGCTCTCTCTGCCCCCCTGCCCCACACACACTCTGTCTCTCTCTGCCTCTCAAAAATAAAGAAAACTAATAAAAAAATTTAAAAAAAAGGAAAATCTCTAAGCAAGATAATAATAATAACATGTAAATAGTAAGTTAATTAATGAACATAATTAATTGCTTAAAATAATAAAGGCAAAAGATTAAGTCAACATAAGACCTCTCAATATCAACGTAGAAAGCAAGACAACCATGGAGCAGCAATTTTAAGACACTCGAGGAAAGAAAATATGAATCAAGAATTTTATATCCAGCCTAGGTATCCTTCAAGTGTCAAATCTGTAGAAAACCAGTTTTAAACTTGCCACAACTCAGGGAATACTACACTCACGAACCTTTCTTGAGAAGTCTATTAAGGACAAGCTTCATCCTACCAGGAGATGACTGGGAAAACTTCGTGAAAAAGGATAGTAACCCTAGATGTAATGTGTAAGTGATGAATCAGTAAATTCTATTCCTCAAATCATTATTACACTATATGTTAACTAACTTTAAATAAAAAAGAAAAAAGAAGAAGGATAGTAAGTACGTATATTCAATGACATAGTAATTGTATGTACCAATAGTAAATACTTACATGCAATTACATATATGTAATTGCAAACAGGTACTTTGCTTGGTGCATTGACCTTATATCACCTGAAAATCTTGGAAATGGGCTGTGAGTCCTATTTTAGATCATACCTTGGATGAAGAGAGAGGTTGTGGGATCAGGTGAAATAAACCAGAGGGAAAGTTTCTCACTTTAAGATGTTCTGAGGCAATTAGGGCCAGTTCATTCAAAACATTTTACACTTTTACTGTATGGTATGGAAATACCACAAATCTGAGTCAAAAAAACTTCTGTGGTTCCTGTAATACAAACTCATGGAGACTCTCCTAACTTTGGTCTGAATGTGCTGTTTATCCATCTTTTAGTTTCTGCATTGTGGTCTAAATGTTTTAAGTATGTCTGATTTTTGTCTGCGTGAACTGTGACAGGGATAAAGTTGGGTAGGTTACTTCCTAAATGTTTTCCTCTTCTCTGTTTATTATATAACCTAGGTGTCATATTAATAATTCTATAATTTAGAGAGGGCTTTACTACTTTCAAAGTCTTTCACAAACATCTCATTTTGATTTTGATTTCAAGGATGCTAATGGAAAATTTTAATTTTAAGATCTCTGTTTATGCATTTGTGACACTGTTTGAGCTAAGCCAAGCCATCTGATCTTCCCTCACAACCTCCTTCCACTATCACCCACCCCAAGGAAAATTTGGATCAAGGGTACTTAATGACAAGAGGAGGTATAAAATCCAGGTGTGAAAAATTGCAGCTATTGCTTATCAAAAATTGAAGCAATAATCAAAAGTTAGGTGGCAACTAGTTTTCAGTGTCTGCCAATAAAATTGGGGGAATTGGGGACAGCATTAATACTGCAAAGCAGAGAATAACAAGGAAATTAGGTAGGTGGCAGATTATTGACATAATAACCTTTTTTTTTTTCTTTTTTGGAAACACACTATTCGTGCTTAGCACTTTAGTGCCTATGAAGATAAACAATGCAAAACCTGACCTTATGGAACTCTTATTCTAGGGAGGAAATGGATATGTGCAATTTTAATTGTAACACAATGCAAATTGTGTTAAATATTTTAAAGTAGCAGAAAGTGGCTGTAGAAGCATTAGAAGGAAAGAAAAATTCCTCTTCCCAGGTCAGCATCACCTGGGAATTTGTTAGAAATGCGAATTCTCATGTCCACCCTAGACCTTCTGAAACAGAAACTCTAGGATGGGTCCCAGCCCTGTGTGTTTTAGTAAGCCCTGCCCGTAATGTTCATGCTGAAGTAGGAGAAACACTGATATCAGATACTCATACCTGGTAATATGACTTCTAGGGGGTCTAGAAAGAAATATTGCCAATTTTATGCAAATATTTATGTTTCAAAGCATTTTTTGCAGCCTAAGATGTGAGACAAAAAATTGAAAACAACCTAAATATCCAACAATAGGGGAATTATTAATCATTATAGTTATATGTCAATTAAAATGCCAGCCACATCTACCATCCTTGCTGTGGGAAACTGCTAAGCCAAGAGACACAGCCCTCCAGGTTTCCTTTATAGAAGCCCCATCTCTACCCTATGAACCACTTTGCCTATTAGATGCCTGTTAGATGAGGCATGCAGTCACTCCCTGGAAGGCCAACACCCACTGGCATGAGGCCACCTTGAAAAGCTGGCCAGGCATGAGGTGATGATCAGCTGAAATGAGTCTTCCTCTTGGCAGTTTGAACCAGGAAGTAGAAAGAAGCAGCCAGGTAGTAGAGATAGCTGTGTAAAGTATGTTTTTTAAAGTTTTGTTTGTGATGATCTCACTGTGAAAGTAAGGAAAGGGCAGGAGAGGGAGAGACGTTTCAGTGAGAGAAGACAATTCCACAGAACGTGGTTATAATTATCTCTCCCTGGTAAAGAGAAGTAAAAGTAACACTGATGCCTGGCACCTGTTTTTTATTGTTTATTTTTTTATAGATTTAGAATAAAAGTAAAAATAAGCGTACCCCATGACCCAGCAATTCCACTTCTAAGTATTACTCAAGAGAAATGAAAACACAGTTTTACAAAAAGACTTGTACAAGAGTCTTCTTAGAGGCTTTATTCACGATAGTTAGAAACTAGAAGCATCCCTGGTGATCATCAGCTGGCAAATGATAAATAAACTGGCACATTCCTACCATGGCATCCTACTCAGCAGTGAGGAGAAACAAACTACTGAAGCACACAACATTTAATGGGGTTGGCAAACCATGGCCTATGGGCTGGCTACCTGTGATTTGTAAACAAAGTTTTATTGGAACAACCAACCCCATTTGTTTATCTAGTGTTGGGCTGTTTTCTGGCCACATCAGCATAATTGAGTAGTTTTGGGAGATTGTATGGCCCCAAAGGCTAAAATATTTCAACTTAGAAATATTAAGGGGACGCTTGGGTGGCTCAGTCAGTTAAGCATTAGACTCTTGATCTCAGTTCAGGTCCTGATCTCAAGGTTCATGAGTTTGAGCCCTGCATCAGGCTCTGCACTGAAGGTGCAGAGCCTACTTGGGATTCTGTCTCTCCTTCTCTCTTCCCCTCCCCCCGCTTTGTGTATGTGTGTGTGCGTGTGTGTGTGTGTGCGCGCGCTCTCTCTTTCTCTCTCAAAATAAGTAAACTTTTAAAAATATATTAAGAAAAAGTTTGCTGTGCCCTGAATTAATCTCAAAAACATGATGCTCGGTGAAAGAAGTATATGTTCTGTGATTCCATTTACATGAAATTCTGGAAAGGCAAAGGAAATCTAGGTGTAAAAAATCAGAACAGCTGTTGTCTCTGGGGACTGGAACACAAATTGACTGGGAAGGGGCACAAGAAAATTTTCTGGGGTGATGATGGTGTCATAGATTTTGATAATTATTTGGGTTACCCAGTTCAATGTGTTTTTTTTTTTTTGAACTCAGGGGTGCACTTTCAGGATTTTCACATTTTATTGTATAGACATGGAAAAAATGTTAGCAAACATTGAAATTTAGGTAACAACATTCATGCTGAGTTATTTAGGGGAATGTATTCTGATATCTACAACTTACTCTGAAATGCACCAAACATAGGTGGGATTAAGGGATGGAGAGAGGACAATTACGTGAATGTATGATAGAGCAAGTAGAGTAAAATCTCGATGGATGTTCACTATAACATTCTCCCAGCTTTACTTTATGCTTGAAATTTTTCATAATTGAATAAAAACAACACTGACAATGTTTAAGATAGAATTTTGAGGATGGTTTCATTTACATAAATACAAGGGCTCAAAGATAATATTATACCAACCTCTAAATAAGATAGAGCAACAAATCCAATAGTAAACAGACTCTCACTCCTTTTACAGGGTTTTATGGAGAAATGACCAATGAAAAACAATTCTCTGCTTCTAATAGAGTAAACTTGCTTGATGGAGATAGCCCCATTTTGATGGCTAAGAGCTGGAAGTTGAGCCCTGTGGTCATGAAGGAAGTTACTGTAATCTGTGTATCCTTTCTGTGCAGTTGATGCTCAAATATATACCCCAACATTTGACTTTTTCTTGGATGTGCAGGCAAATTTTGACTGAAGAAAGTTCACCCACATTGCCTCTGCTTTCAGCCATAGCTTCCTGAATGGAGGCAGTGAGAGAAATGTCCTACCTGTGCTCAGGTCCTGTCCTGGGACCACAACCAAGAGAATGAATGTCATTGTCATCTCTGTTCTCAATCCCTTAATGTAAAGTGTTCTCAGTTTGGTTGAAAGTCAGGTGGATGTTCATGGGTTTGAATGATCCAGGCCAGAAACCATTGTGTACAACAGAAGCAACAAGGTGATGTACAAAGAGAAGGAATACTGAGTTCATGGGGAGTGAGGCTTGTTAAGGTGGGGCATTGGAGGGAATATTTAAGGCTCTTGCTGACATGTGGAAGCTGTTCTGGTTCTGAGCAATTCTCATGCCTTCACTTCCTACAAGGTCCAATTACTTGTCTTTTGTTCTCCCTTGGCCGATTTAGCTGAGAACCCTCTTTCCTTATTACCTAGTGTTCTCCTTATAATACACTTCCTATTTGAGGTAACCCAAATGAGTGTTGGTTCTTATCACCAAAAAAGAAAGAAGAGAAAAGGAAAGAAAGAAAAGAAGGCAGGAAGGCAGAAAAGTTCTCAACCAAGTTAAGTTGTACCTATATTTGATCAGCCATAGTTAATGTGATTTCAGTAACTTAAAAAATATGTACCAAATAAAAGCCTAAAAGGTAATAATAACCTGAATCATTAAGATCATTTATTATTGGTAAGGTCATGGTTATTTTTTGATCTTCTTAATGCTTTTTAAGGTTTTCTCCTGATTATGGTTCATATGTTCCTGCTTCTTTACTTACCTACCTGATAACTTGTTATGCCATGACAAGAATTCTGTGTTATATTATTGGGTTTGGGAGGATTTATATTCCTTTAAATATTTCATTCTGGGATACAGTTAGGTTTTGGGGGGAATAATTTTATCTTTTCAAGACTTTCTTTCAAGCTTTGTTAGGTGGGAGGCTAATAGTCTTTTAGTTTAGATGTAATCTGGTCCCACAACCGAGGTAAGACAATCTTCTGAGGATTCTATTTAATGCTCCATGTGTTCGGAGTTCTTCCTGCTCAGGAAGTTATTCTTGGCCCTGCATAAGCTCTGGGGATTTTTTCTGCCTGTTTCTCTTGGGCGGTTCTTTCCCTGAAGTTTCTGTACATGTGTCCCTTGCTCAGTGCTCACTGGAAGACTGGAGGGGACCCCTTTGACGGTATGTGGAGCCATCCCTTGGTATAGCTCTCTTCTCTTCAATACACAGCCCTGTGGATTCTAGCTACTTTGATCTGTGTCTCCTCGGCTCAGGGAGACCCTCTGGGTTCTGTTTGGGGGCCCCATCCCTGTGTACAGCCTGGAAACTCTCTCCAGGCAGGACATAAGGGCAATCAGAGGGTTCACACCCTTTACATTCTATCTCTTGGGGAGCACAGTTCTTGACTGCCCACTGCTTAATGTCTGAAAACCAGTATTTTTTACCTTTCATCCAGTTTTGTGTTGTTCAAGATGGATGATAAATCCAGTCCCTGTTACTCTCTTGTGGCTGGAAGCAGAGATTCCTAATACTTTGCGAATGTTTCAAGTTTTATATAGTTTATATACTAGCTATGTAGATACCCCAAAACAAGTCTTTAAAAAGTAAAATTGTCCTATACAGTAACAAGCAAGTTAGAACCATGGAAGGTTTAAGCCAACAAACCCAATTTTATCTTCAAATCAATTTTTCACTAGTGAAAACACATGAACCTAAAATGGCATAAAGCAGAAATGAGATATCATTTGCTCTGAATGACTTCTATTAAAAACAAAACAAGAACAAACAAACAAACAAAAAAAAACTACCCACCACCACCACTGTCACCAAAACAAACTATAAACATCTCAGAGAGCATTCTGAATTTCCATAGAGCTGCATATTGTGGTGGTTGGAGCAGGGGAGACTGGGAGAAGGCTGAGGGAAATAGCTTTGTTTTCTCACTTATTTAAAGCTAATTCTGCCTTGGAAGTTCACTGCTGGCCTCGGCTCTGCCCTTCCCCCACCAACCTTGGGGGATATTTTGCCCAAGCAGGAATGACACAGCCCACGGAGTCTGTTCTTGTCAGTTATCAGGGGAGCTGTATCTATTATAAACTCTCTAAATGTGTCAATCTAGTGGCTGTTACCCAAAGCATGGAGGGCGCATCCCTCCCTGAAGGGTTTCTCCTGCAGTGCCTGCTGAAGCCTGCCTCAGACCACAAGCTGAGAAGCACCTTCCCACTCTCAGATACAATACACTAGAAATGGGTGCTTGATATGATGTCTTCCTGAGATTTATCTACCCATTCCCTGGCCGATGTGGAGGGAGGGGGGAGAGGAAGTATCCTATTTTGCTAGGCTATTCCCCCTGTAATCTACTTTAAACTCAACCTGGTTTCTGTTGCCTGTGCTTCTGAGTCTGGAAAATGTGTGAGTGACCCTTTTTTCCTTAAGTTGACATGCTCAGCTAATACCAACTCAGGGCCCTCATCTTCAAAGCCTCCTGTAATCGATTTTCTTGTCCTCTCTTGCAGTATTTGTATGTTATAGAAGCTCACATAGGAAGACAAAACCTAGCCAAGAGCAGTGTGAAGGGAAGGCTCTCTATTGATACTGGTCCAGAAATGCCTTCTGGCTTCCTGGCGGCAGTTCCGGCATGAGATTCCTCCTCTGTTTATATTTCTTATCAAAATGTTAGGACTTCAAGCTTTAGACTTCACAAAATCTGTAAAGCTCAAGGGTGGAAAATCACATCCAGAGATCAAATTCACAAAATCATGTCAAAGGAAAAAAAAAAATCTGATTTCCTCACTGCCTTACATTTTTTTTTATTGTCTTAGATTAGCCTTCTCTAGCCTTTGAGTGAGGTGGTGACACTTTAGTTTCTTATACCTTGAGGTGTTTTCAGGGCTGCAGGTGGTAGAGGGGAGGGTGATAGGGATGAGGTCAGGGAGATGCCTGCAAAGGGAATGAATAGACCCACAGGGTGGGAGTTGGGGTGATGAAAAACGATGGTGTGGTGGCCAACTTAGTGGCTTGAGAGGGTTTCCAGACCTGAGCTGCTAGCTGAGGCCCCCGGTCCTGAGAGAGGGAAAGCATCCCATCAGGCAGGGACCATGGCAATTTTGAATGGAGATTCTGGAATCACCTAAGGAAGTTTCCCAAGCCTTACTGTTGCCTCTCCCTGACCCCTTCTAGAATCTTTCTGGCTTCTGCTGCTCTCTAGGTAAGTAGTCCACAGCCCATGGAGCTCTGCTGGTGTAGTCTGTCCTCACCATGATGATTTTCTTTGGTGCAGTAATTAACAGAGTGAGTTCCAAAGTTAGAGGGTTCAAATCTAGCTCTGACGACTGCAACTTATGTCCTCTCTCTGATCCCGCATCTGCTATCCCAGGGGTTGCTGTGAAAATTAAGTGGAAAACACACAGGAATGCCTAGTGAGCTATAGTGTTGTAATACTGCAAGTGGCCTTTGCTGTTTACCCTGAGAATTACATGCAGTTCTGGGGCTGAATCTGCCCCTTCCTTATTCTTCCTGTCCCTCTTTCATCTTTTTCTGCCATTTACCAGTTGCTGACCCTGGGCAAGTTACTAAATATTCTGTGCCTCATTTAAGGTTGATACTGGTACCTCCCTCAAAGGATTGCAATGCTGGTTGAAAAAGCAATTTAATGAATGTCCTAAATGAAATCCTCAAGTAGTTTACCACAAGGAGAAGGAACATAAAGAAGGAACTAAAGAAATGGCTGTTTGTACTGGAGTGTGCACAGTTTTGTTTGCACACCATCTTGATGTGTCCAGTAGTGATCTCAGCAGGGTAACAGGTGAGAGAGATTCCTGGGTGGTGGTTGTCATTAGACCTAGAGTCCCAAATAATTGGAGACCTATAAGCCACTAGCCGAGGCCGTTGCTGATTGAGGAGGTGGTGAAGAGGAGGCCATGATCATGAAGCACAAATCCTTACATCAGGGGATATTACCTAGGAAATCTCTAGAAGTCCTTTCAGACATTTTTGACTTATACAGAGTTAATTCACGTTTAGTCCTTTTAAAAAACTTGATTATGAGAGATATTAAGTAATACCTTTTGGACAGTTATAGACACCCCATTTTTTAAAACCCCACTTTTAAAAATAAAGTATATGTTGAGGTGTCTGAGTAGCTCAATCAGTTAAGCATCCGACTCTTGACTTTGGCTCAGGTTATGATCTCACAGTCGTGAGGTCAAGCCCCCTGCTCTCTCTCTCTTTAAAAAAATAAAAGTGGGGCACCTGGGTGGCTCAGTCGGTTAAGCATCCGACTTCAACTCAGGTCACGATCTCGCACTCCGTGAGTTTGAGCCCTGCATCGGGCTCTGGGCTGATGGCTCGGAGCCTGCTTCCGATTCTGTGTCTCCCTCTCTCTCTGCCCCTCCCCCATTCATGCTCTGTCTCTCTCTGTCTCAAAAATAAATAAACGTTAAAAAAAATTTAAAAAGTATATGTAATAGTGTACATATACATAAATACACAGTTAGCATATACATGGAAAAATCTGAGAAGCTTATATTCCAAACTGCTAATATTGGCATTTTCAGTGGAACAGGAAAGGAATTACAGGAGACTTTTTATTTTCTGCAATGTATATTTCTATATTGCCAAAACTTTTAAATTATAATGACATATTTTTCCTCTGTTATACCAGAACAATTTAAATGTATATATTCTATTTATTAATATGTGAAAGGGGCATGCATGCTCCCTTTAAAATTATTGTCTGTATATGGAATGGACATAAGTATTTTGCCTGGAAACTTAATTCCACCTTATCCACCCAATCCAAGGCATGTTGGAAACTCATTTTAGGCACAGATGACAGAAATCTGTCCGCATTTTGGAAACCACTGGACACATTTAGCATTTTCCTGAGGCAGAAACATGTGACTGGGAACCACCAGGAATGACATCAGCTGACTATAGCTGGGGTCCCATATAGATGCCCTTGCTCCTAATACACACTGCCTGTTCCTAGCCACTCTGCCCTGCCACCAGTCCATGTTACTTCTTGTTCCCACAGCTTTGATTCTTGTGACTTCCCAGTTCCTACTTCTGAATGTGTCCCTTTTAAGGATCTTTGGCCTCTAGGCTCCCACTTCTTGATCCTGGTTTGACTTTCTTTTTTGTTTTCTGGTTTAATCTCTTGATTGCCTCTCCTGTCTCAGGCTTTCAGACACCATGACCACATTTCTAGGTCCATTTGGGCAGCCCTGCCTAGCATTGGCAGACACAACTCTAGGGAAATTTCTAGATATCTTAGAGGGGAGCTCTGAAGTTAATATGGCTAAGTCCCTCCTGATGAAAACGACAAGTGCAGTATTTGCAGACAGGCCAGTCATTTATGGCCTTAGGTTTTAGATTCATCCAAGCTGTTGTGTGTATCAACAGTCTGTACCATTTTTTATTGCTAATTAGGATTCCAGGGTGTAGGTGTATTACTGTTTAACCATTCACCTGGTGGAGGATATCTGGGCTGTTTTTATTTTTGGACCATTACTACAAACATACCTGTACAGGTTTTTGTGTGAACTTGGATGTTTATTACCTTGATACAAATGCCCAAGAATGCAATTCCTGAGTCAAGACATAATCGCATGTTTAGATTTGTAAGAAACTCACAAAATGTTTTCCAGCATAGCTGCACCATTTCACTTTCCCACCCATAATGTATTAGTGGTCTAGTTTCTCAGCATCTTCTCCAGCCTTTGGTGTTGTCACTATTTTTTGGTGGGGTGGTGATATCATGTGGCTTTAACATGCAATTCTCTGACGGCTAATGATGTGAACATCTTTTTGTATGTTTATTTACTACCTGTATATCCTCTTTGGGGAAATGTCTGTTCAGGTCTTTTGCCCATATTTAACCACTTCTTAAAAGTTAACCGTATAGAGGGATGCCTAGATGGCTCAGCTGGTTGAGCATTGGACTTCAGCTTAGGTCATGATCTCATGGTTTGTGAGTTTCACCCCTGCATCAGGCTCGCTGCCATCAGCATGGAGCCGACTCCAGATCCTCCAGCCCTTTCTCTCTGCCCCTCTCCCACTTGTGGTCTCTCTCAGAACTAAACATTAAATAATAATAGTAATAATAATTGAGTTAACTCCATAGAAAGTCCAGCAATATGAATCACAAAGCCATAGGAAACACCATTTTACATTTGTTGGCAGCTTGTGGGAGGTTAAAGAGGGGACCAAGAAGATATATACTATGCCCTGCTCTCCAGCTTCTTTCTCCATAAGAAAATTAAAGTTATACTGAACTGATGGGGTCCAGGTTTCAAGATACCAATTAGACCATATTTACTAGTGGTCAAGGTTGCTGTATGTGGTGAAGGTCATGTGTCATACACCGATGTGGCTTTCTCTCTGGTAGTGGAAGGAACGAGCTGAGTCAGGGTTGTCTCTCTGGGGCGGGCTTGCCCATATTGCTTTCTCTGTCTTCCTCTCTGCATGTGCCCATGTAGCCTTGTAGATCTTCAGCCAGCTGAGGTAGGAGTTAGACTTAAGGCAGAGAAGAAGCCTCACTTAGAGGCATGGGCTCCAATCTAATTTACCAAACATGGTGCATTGGGTTGAACACTACATTCCCAGGTAATAATGAAGCTCAGTTAGGAGAAGAACCTGATTCCATGCTAATAGGATCTTGCTAGGGCCACTTCCTTTTTCATGGAGCTAATGATTCTTCAAAGTCAAACTCAACATGGAGAAGCCCAAGGGCCTTCCCCAGCTCTCACTGCCTGACACATGCTAAGTACTTTCTTTGTCTTATTCTGTTTTCCCCACATTTTATCTTCTCCCCCTTTGCTACCATCTTCCTCCAGATGTGTAACATTAGCTATGCCTAAGCTGTTTGTTTGATCTCTCTTCCTCTCCCCATCTCACTCCCTTCTGGGGCTCCTTCTTTCTCATGATTTCAGCCACCCCTCCTTTTAGATGTCAACCAAGAGGACTTCCTTCCTGGACTTGTGGCTTCTTTCATGTTCTCTGCAGTTGTTTGCTGCTATTATTGTGCCTTCAATGCTTTTTCTGTCCCAGGAGCTCTTTTTCCTGGTTTTCTGTTCCTAATACTGGCAAATCCATAGTTAACTAGACCCAAAAGAGTTCTATTCAGTCCCCTGTTGCAGTCAATGCATTCTTTTTTGCTTTGGTGGGAAGGACTGTTAAGGTTGAATGTGTACATAAGGTGGTACAGTGACAGTGGTGTGGTGGGAAGAACACAGGTTTGGGGGGCTGATAGTCCCCAAAATCAGGTGTGGTTCTGCCACTTACAGGGCAGGAGGTCAACTGACATCTCTGTGGCTTAGTTTCCATATCTATGTAATGGAAGACAGGAATACCTAGCCAAATGGGGCAGTATGCTTGAAAGTGAGTTATAAATGGTAAATAAGTACTAGTAGCTGATATAATAGTTGTGATAATGACTGTGTTTAACCCAGTCATCACCCAGAATGCCTTAGCTCAAACCCAAGTCTTTTTCATCTTAAACTTTTCTTCTCCTTGGCCCAGGGATCCTATATGGTTTTACCTCTTGTCTATATAACAAAATGTGGGTGAATATTGAGTTCAAAACAAGAGGGCAGGTGGGAGTTTTCCATTTGGACAAGAACTGCCTTTGGCATAGTTACAAGCGTTGTCTGCAGCTTTTTTTTTTTTTTTAAGAATAAAGGCTAAGGAGGGAGTCTATTGGGTGGGAAGGGAGGAATGCTGGGGTATCAGCTGAACTAGTGCTGAACTCAGCATATTTTTACACTCAAATAATGCAGAAAAGAGGACTGGGTGGTAGGGAAGGAAATTGGGGAAGAAATCTCCATGGTACAAGAGTGAGCTACACTAGCTGTGTAGGTGCTCCATTGGACAAGGAGTATTAACTCTCTTTATTCAGAGTAAACTAGAGGTTGGTTTCTGTGGCATCCTTTATGTCTCTCAAGTTGTGAAGCTAAGTAGGTTTCCTTTTTCTTGCTTTCTTTCTCCAAATCCATCAGCTTTTGCTTAGTTTTATCTCAGTGAGCCCCAGGGAGTTGGCAAAGGCAGAATGTCAATTCCAGGGGAGAAGGAAAGCAGCAAGGGACCATCTCTGAATCACATCGTTATGTAGGAAAAGTAAAGCACAGGGTAAGTGGTTACTCCCCTGTGTGACTTAGTGACTTCACAGACAGAACCAAATCTAAACACACACAAATTGCTCCTGAAACTATAGCCTCTGAAAATGGTTTCTGGCTTTTAGACCTCATGACTTCTCATCCTTTTTTTTTTTTTAATGTTTACTTATTTATTTTGAGAGACAGAGAGAGCATGCACAAGTGGGGGGTGGGGGGAGAAGGGCAGAGGCAGAGGGAGAGAGAGAATCCCAAGCAGTCTGCACACCCATCCAGGAGCCAGACATGGGGCTCCATGTCATAACAGTGAGATCATGACCTGAGCCAAAATCCAGAGGTATACACTTAATGGACTGAGCCACCCAGGCGCCCCATGACTTCTCATTTTCATTAGTTGGTTCTAACTGTATGGTGAGATGGGGAGGTGACAAATATTAAGTTTTCTTTCTAGGTCTCAACCTCCATAATATATTTGTAGAAAGCATAAGCAAATATTCAAACCCACAAAAACCCAGCTTTGAGCACTTGATCTTCCTGCTTTCTATATTTAATTCTTAATATTTTAACTTTATTTTTAGAATATATTGCTTCCTTCATCAGGAAAACCTGAGGTGGCATGCAAAAATACATGTCACAGAAATTTTAAAAATATGAAGAAGTCCAGTCAAAGGGAGAAAATATAGGTAAGCAAAATAAGATAATTCAAGGGTGAGGTTAGTGTATAGAAATACATACTGTAAACTTGAGCTAAAGGTCAAAAGTGGCCTAGAGCTTGTAACAGTCAGTCAGAAAGGAGAATATTATATAGTGCTAAATGATAATAACAGTGGATAACATTTACTGAGTGCCAGTGTGTAGCATCAACAATAAACAAAGCTGGACAGTATTTGAAGTTGGTCAGGACAGATTTTAGTCAGTAATATATGCATGAGGGCAATAGGGCAAAGTGTCCACATGAACTGAACTCAACTTTGACTTGCACTTGCATTTTAAAGGGAAGATGAGGGGATAGGGAGGAGGATTAGTGGGGTCTCAATAGAGTCAGGGAAGTGAAAAATTACAAAAATCAGGAAGGGGGTTGGCCCATATGAAACCCATCTGGGTTTGCTAACTGCAGTGTATCCAAGTTAGGCTCCTCCCCTTCCACAAAGGCTGGCAGACAGGGCCATCTTCAGGTGTTGGCTGGAACACACAGTAAATTCTTTGGGCAGCCTTGAGTTTTCTCAGGCAGGCACTTTTAGAGGTGGGCTAGGGTCATCCAGGAGATGTAAACTTGAGCTATTAGAAACTGTGTTAACATTTTGTTCACATCTTTATAGACCAAGGTTGAAGCCCAGCAGATGAGAGGGCTCAGAGGAGCCTGGCTACAATTTAGTCAAGGAGAGAATCTTTGTCAGGAGCAGGCATTGTTCAATATTTTTTACATGTATTGTCCCGTTTATTGTTCACAAAATCCCTGTGAGATGGGTTGTTATTGTCCCCACTCTACAGATGAGAAGACTGAGGTGCAGAGAGATATTAATAAGTTTATATGGACAGTGAGAGCCAAGAATTAAATCCAGGCATTCTGATAGCACAGCTGAGATCCAATATTTTAATAATTAATTATTGGCATTACAAGGATAGGGCTGCCTCTGTGGATTTGGGGTCTCACCTAAAAGGTGATATTATCCCCTGCATCAGTCACCAGAGAGAAGAATTGTGTCTCTCAAAGGAAACAGAAAAGGGGCAGAGAAACTCCAGGAACACTTCCCAGGGGGATTCAGCTCTCTTGGCCTTATTCAAAAAGTTGGCAAGCTTTTGATAAGGGACCTTGTAGGCGGTGGCTTGTAAGAAGACGTCCTCTGCACGGAACCAGGCCAGGTTCCTTAGAAATGAGAGATTCTAGTATGGTCTCACTTAGAAATGAGAGATTCTAGTATGGTCTCTGGAGGCCATGCCAATCTACTAGGACCAGAGCTGAAATAGCTCAGATCACCTGTAGAATTCAGTGGTGAGAGACACAGGGGCTCAGCTATTTGTGTTTTACTGCCCGATAGTTATTTGTTTCCCTTTTATTCCTACCTGATATTCAGTAAGGACATTTGGGAAGCAAATCTGGGAATATCCCTCACCAAGCAGGAGAATCAAGTGGAAGAAAACACCACTTGGGAGTCTAGGCTCTGAGCAGAGTTGATTTTCCAGAGGCAAATATATGTTTTCTTGAAGTCATCCAACATCATTTTATGATTCTGTGCTCTTGGTTCACAGTCTATAAGGGAATAGCTACTCCCCAAAAACAGAAAATGAAATTTTTCCTCCATGTTTTCTTTCCTTCTCTCTGTTAATGTTTATATGTTATTGCTAGGCAGAGGGCAAGACACAGCAGATTTTCCCTATTCCTAGTGCAGCTTTTAACATTCCTCCCCAAATGCCCAAGGCCCTTCCTCTTCAGAAGGGTACAGGTGGGGAGACTTACATAACAAGATGAGAGTGTAATTCAAATAGAGCTGGGGGGTTTCAATGTACATATTGAAATGTAAATATTGTTAACTATTACTTTGTGTTCTATATTTTTCCTAAGTGTTGTGTCATGTGTCCTTAAAAGGAGCCTCCTAGGGGATCCTGGGTGTCTCAATCTGTTAAGTCTCTTGATTTCAGCTCAGGTCATGACCTCACAGTTCATGAGTTCAAGCTCCACATCAGGCTCTGCTCTAACAATGTGGAGCCTGCTTGGGATTCTTTCTCTCCCCCTCTCTCTACCCCTTCCTTGGTCAAGCTTGCATTCTCTCTCAAAATAAATAAATAAACTTCAAAAAAAAAAAAAAAAAAAGGAGGAGCCTCCTTAACTTTTGCCTCTGTGCAGAAGACCAGACCAGCTCCCATTGGCCGGAAGCCGCACAGGCTGCAGTCTGGTCTGAAAATTGAACGCTGAGTTAGATTAGTGCTCCCTTTCTGGCATCTGAGGAGGGGTGCATGTAGGGGACCTGAGAAGCAGCTTTGAAGGATGAGGCTGTCCCAGGTAGCCTGGTGATGTTTACTGAAGATTCCAGGGACCTCCTTCCTTTGCATACATTTCTCCTGTGCCCATTGCAAGCCTCACATTTCTGCCATCCCTGTGTATATGGGTGGGAGATGGGAAGGGGGGTTCTTTTCCTGAAGGTGCTATGGCAGCATATGTGGTTCCTAGGCTTAATATATATTAAGTGAGGGGCTGGTGTGTGGGTCTCCTCATTAGGAGAGGACCATGAGTTTATTTGAATGAATATGCCCCCAAACCTACCCTGCACCCAACAAAAAACCTCTCCTAAGGACGGAGAGTATCTCAAGGCAAGGAAATAACTGGAATTCTACTCTCAGAGGTCTTTTGCCAAAGAATTTTCAGATGAGGACTTCTTTTCTACTCTGCCCAAGTCTGGCAGAGGGAGGATGAGGAATTTCACTCCCAGTCCCAGGGATGATCTCTTCCTTCTTGTGACACTGAAATTGTGGAAAGGGATCATAAGTCAAATCAAAGGCTAAAATCTGGGAGCAGAGGAAATCAGGTAAGGTCTGAGAGAGAGTAAGCAAAAGAAGGGGCCAGAAGGAAGAAAACTAGGTTAAAAGATGAAGGGCAGTGCAGGGCACAGAGGAAGGATGGCTCAACGTCTGCCTCTCTTGGCTTTAGTGCATCCAAACAGGTCTCTGTAGCCCTTGACTGGATGCCTGGGTCCAAGGGCTGATGGGTGGTGCTTTGGGACCTCCTGGAATTGGGGTATCATGAACATGGGTGTGTATGTGTCTGTGTATGACCAGCAAATGTGAACTTGACAGCAGTTAGCTATGGGGATTGTTTACAATAGCATATCACCCAGCTCCAACTACCAGGGACCAAGGTAACCCAGACTTCTCTTTACAAGTTAAGGAGAAAAGAGGGTCCAGAATCACAAATCCCCAAATGCAAATATACATTGGCACAGGGGAAGAATCTGAAATTTTGGACTACTATTCCCAAAGAGCAATTTTCCCATATATCTGAAAAGGGTCTTCTATGTTGCCTGTGATGAAATGGTTTGCCAAAGCAGATCAACTCAATTTAGAAAGGATTTTAGTTTAAGATAATAAGTGCCTCCCACATCCTTTCCTTAGAACCCAAGCTCTCTTTAAACAGCTAAATCCCCTGCAAGCTAAAGATTACCATAAGTTTAATGGGAGTTTTGGAAAAGAGATTTGGAAAGAAGGGATGGGAGGGGAATTTCTATGTCTTTCCTGGTAGCTGAGCCTTTGTAGGGCTGAAGAGCTGCTTATTTTATGTAATTGGCAACTGATCATTTCTAAAGTATTGGTTTAGGACTTAAAATAATCCATTAATGAATCTCCTGTATGGAACATACAAATGTTCCCAGAAGAATAGGCTGAAGATGGTGTGGGGGTGATGAAGGAATCAAAGGGAGGTCACTTGGCTCACTAGCCAGAGTTGTCTTCTGATGTGTTCTTGCTGGCTGAGATAATCTTGCACTCAAGGAGCCTGGGCCAGAGAGGGAGGTGCCCAAGAAGGGCAGTTGTAGAAAGTTGTAGGCTTAAAAGTTGGGAGAAGGAAAAGGGAGGGAATGGGGATGCAGAAGATCAAATGACTGATTGTTGAGAACATCCATCTTTCCTCCCAGAGTCCTAGACATACCCAAGACAGACCTCTCAGAGTCCTAGACATAAAATCTGTCTCTCAGTCTCTTTCTCTCCTCAGAGGAGTCTCATGTGGAGCCAAACTTTTACTAGGAAGAAAGGGCTGATAGATTCCTTTCAAGTAGCATTTCTCTCTCTCCTCCCAGATGACATCTTTTAAATAAAAATGGAACATGTTCAAACATATAGAGAAGACTAGAGATTAATGTCATGAGGCTCATGAAATTACCACCCCCTTTGCCAAATATGCTTGGAAAAAGTTTTTAATAAAGCCCTTTGGATGTTTGGATGCAATTGCATTTGACACCTCCTCCCTCTTTCTCTGGTTGCCTGCTTCTGGAAACCTGCTTCCACTTGTCACCACCCCTGCCCACCTTCTCACCTATCTTCCAGTAAAGAGCCAGGAATGAGTACAGTTGTGTTCAATTTTGTGTTTATACTACTATAGCTATAGGGAATTATACTAAGGAAGCAATAGAAACCATTTGGTTGGTTGTCAGTGGGCTTTTTGAAGGCAACTTTCCCCAGGGATTCATTTGCAGCATTTCTAGCATAAGGTTCTAGGGGGTGGGGGTGGGGGTTGTATCCAGAAAATATAACACAGAAGTCTTCTGTTTCTTCCTACCCTTCACCCTCCAGCACTTTTAACACTGAATTTTCTCCCTAGCTTCTTCTCATTTTATCTGCTTTGGGTTTTCCCATATCTGGCCCCTATGCCAACCTTTGATTGCCAGCCTGCATTCAGGCTCCATGGGTAAGTAGAGGCGTCTCTGTGGTGCTCCCTATGTGCAGAGGTGTGTCAGTATATCAGCAGGCAGTTGATGCCTGGAGAGCCTGCCCACTTACCTCCTTGTTTCCCTTGTAAAATCTCTGCCACTCCCAGGGGTCTCCAGCTGCTGCCAAGAAGCCTTTGGTTGACTCAGAGGCAACGCTCTGCTCACACTGATGCCAATAAATCCCTAGAATTTTTCACTCCATGATTATTTGTCCCTCCCTGACCATGAATAAATGAAAAGCCACACACACACACATGTTATTAAAATGAACTGTTTATATTATCTCAGTTGAGTCAATACATTATAATGTATTAAAATGGAAAGGTACAAAATTGAAATAAATACTTTCTGATTCATGTATAAATCTTTTTTTTTTGTCAAGATGACTTTTATCGTCAGTACATGTCACAAGAAAACATTTAAAATGACACTGAAACAATCATTTAAATCATGGTGCATGGAGGAAAAAGGTAAAGAAAACAACTTTTGGCTTGTTTTGGCATGAGACCTTGATACAATTTGGGTTCCCCAAAACCATGTGAAGGGTGGTAAAATAGAAATGCTCAAAACTGACTTAAAAAAATAAACAGGCTTTACAAAAACCCTCTTTTTGATAAACCCAGCCACTTCTCTACATGGTCTGCACTTACAGTAGATACATTCATTATTGTCCATGGGAAGACAGCAACTGCCTTTCGTTTTAAAGAGCTTGGTGGAGAGGCTGAAGAAATACGCTGCAGCTGAAGGTGAGTAGAATGTTCAGGAGAACAAAAAGTCTAGATGGTCTTCAGGAACGGCACTGAGAATGATGGGGTGTGGAGGGTCTCTGGAACAAGAGATGGAGGAGAGGGAGCGTGAGGAGTCCAGATCTGAAGCAAAGCAAGTCTGAAGGACAGAAATGGTTGTCAGCAGTGAAAATGTGATGTGGGGATCTCTCCCCGTCTGAGCAGTCCTGGGTTTGTCCTTGGCATGGGTTTGTCTCTGCCTCAGCAGAGGCTAACCCAGTGCTTTGGAGATAGGGTTGGGACTCATTTCAGGCACAGCAGCACTGGGGAGACAGGGACAGGTGTAGGGGTTAACAATGAATGCCAACAAAGGGGCTTTCTCTTCTGGTTCTGACTGCTTATTAGGTGGTTGTTAAGGCAATAAGGACTTTAGCAAACTAGAAGTTAAGGGCAGCTAAATTCAGCCAGATTGAAGGTAAACAAAAGGTGAGAAGGAGTCCCTTTCTCCTCAGCTACCTTTCCCCCCAAGCACAGGAGGCCTCGGCTCCTGAAGCGCTGAATTTACAGTACGCAGTAGCAGAGGGCGTGCCCTTTGGAAGGCTCCATGGAAAAGAAGGCTTATCCCTGACTTGGGGCATTTTATTCTTCAGACTCTCTTTGTTGAAGTTCTTTCAGGAGGGCAGGCTATGCTCACCCAGCTATTGAGTGAAAAGTGGAAGCACCAAAGTTTGTGCAGTTAGAATAAGTCCTTTGCTATAGACCATCTGGTCCATTTCAATGGCCTTGAACACCATCTGTCCTAGAAAGGCAGGCCTGATGCTCACATGCTTCAGTGAGACCTATGCTCACCTGGAGAACAGGACTAGCCTTTCAAGCTTCAGGAATATTTCCCTTGCATCAGATCGAATGACAGCTACAAAGTCCATGGAAGTGTGAGATCCTTGGAAGGTTTGTGAGCCCATAGGTGGATTCTTAGGGGAGTAATAGAAACTCCTTTGACTTGAATCTGCTCACAGAGAAATGTACAGAAGACGGAACAGAACAGATGGAAGAATCTTTTCTTTTCTTCTTGTTCTGGAGTAAAGGAGATGGACCTTGAAATGCTATGGGAAGGATAAACCTCGAGAGTTGCCTGCCATTCTGAGCAGCTTCTGGCAAGATGCTGGGTGATCCGACCACTGAGACCCTGGAATGGAAGAACTGGCTCTCAGGCAATTGCTAAAAGGTATAACTACTTACTCCAGCAAATGAACCACATGTGCTCTCTGTGAACAAGACAGAGATCCCTCATCCTGTAAAATTAGATTGCAGTCTGATACAAGAACTCTGCATGAAATGCCTGGGGCCTAAGGATGCAATCTCCTGGACACAATGGTTGTGCTCTAATTACTCAGGACCACCTCCAATGGGGGCATTTGTGGGGACAAGATGTTCAGAAAGAGAAATGCCAGTTGCAGTGTCCAGCCATCTGGGGACCAGTGCTCTGCCTGACCTCTCTCTCTGGTAGAGCTGTCTTGTTTTGGTCCTGGAATCCAAGGATTATGACAAATCTGTAATAAAGCAAATGTGATCATTAAGCTGTGGGTGTACAGATGAAACAAGATTGGCCATGAGTTGATCATTACTGATGTCGATTGGTAGGTCTGCAGGACTTGGCTGTGCAATTTGACTTTATTATGTGTTCAAATATATGGGTTGAAATTATCCACAATACAAAACAAGGCCCCTTGGAGATTATCTAGCTTACTCCTTCATTTTACAGACAGAACCCAGTGGTTTAGTGCCCAAAGTCACATGAGGAGTTCATGCAGAGCCAGTACTAGAACCCAGCACTCTTTCTGCAGGGATTAGGATATTTTGGTTAGCATTGCACTCTTAAATAAATGTCATATTCTTGATCTCTGCTCTCACCTTGAAAAGCAGGTGGTTGTTTTCAAAATTCCTGTCAATTAGCTTAAGAATTACCCTTCTCTCATAAAGCCCCAGGGGGACACTTTCTTTGAAGTCTCTCTTCAGCTCCAACACTTCAAAGGGAGACCCCTACCCCCAGTGACAAACCAGTCGCTGTAGCCACTTCTTCTTAGGGGAACCACCACCAAGAAGGAAACTGAATGTTGTTCCTGGGCCCCTGGCAGCATTCAGTTTTTTCTAGAACCTGATTGAAGGCCTGGTGGAAGGAGGGGAGCATCACATTTATGACAAGGGTAGGGTGTAAAGGGCAAGAATAGCAGCCATTTAAGGGAATAAATTTCTATAAAAATCTTCAACTAAAGGTACTGAATCTCTTTAGAGAAATATCACTATAATCTAATTGGAATCAAAGACATTTCTCAATTGAATAAGAACAAGACTTTTAAGAACTAGCTGCTTCGGGAAAGGGAGGACCCACTGGGCCCTTCTCAGTGATGACACTTATAGGGAATGAGGGTTCAGTATAAAACTATAAATTTTATTTTGATAATTAAAATATAAAAATTCTAGATATATTTTTATAAGCTTATGAGGACAAACCTCAAAGAGTCCTCCCAAAGGAAAACAGACCAGAGAAGCCAGGTGCTTCTAAGATTCTGTAGGGGAAAGGTGAGGTCAGAAAGCCTTTGAAAGAATGACACACAAGGAAGTCCCTGGGCCCACCATTTTGCACGAGGAAAACACCCTTTGGGTTCTGGTAGCTTGGTTGAGATTAAAGTTGTTAGCAGAGATGGGCACCTGACTAGCTTAGTTGGTGGAGCATGCAACACTTGATCATGGAGGCCTGAGTTCAAGCCTCATGTTGGGTGTAGAGTCTACTTAAAAAAAAATAAATAAATAAATAAAATAAAAAGTTAGCAGATAGAGGTGTACATATTTAAAAAAAAAACAAATTATGAAGACTTGCTTGGATTAAAAAGTTGTGGGCTTCCTGAAACAGATAGCCAAAAGCAACTGTGGAAAGTTTTTTCTGGAGACATCAGATGCCCTGGGAATGGAAGAGATCCAAAAAGAATGGCTAAATGAAGAGATGGGGTGGCAGGGTGGATGGACAGACCACTCTGATTATTTAGAAAAATCTGTTCTAGCAAGAGACTTAGGGCAGTTTATAGATTATAGAGTTAGATTCTGCTGTTTCTTATTCTCATTGTTCTTCCTTGCCCCTCAAAAATATAGGTATCAGCTCATTTCTTTTTCAAAATCCTAACTATCTTAACTTGGCTTACAGAAAGGTAGACTTGGAGAGGGAGTGTGTACATGTGTATGTTCACATTGCCTGCAGTCATGAAAAAATAAACTCTTCTGTCTTCCAGAGACTTATATAAAGCATGACAGCATGGGACATATCTCAACTTTACAAATTAAAAGAGGGACTCTGAGCTACTGGTTATAAGTCAGGAGAGGATGAAAGAGCATTTTGATGTGGAATCTGATTCCGAGTCTGCAAATTTCTAGCTGCATTTCTTTGGGAAAATTATTTCATCTCTGGTCTTCAGACTCCTCATCTGTACAGGGAGGAGATTTGACCTCTCTGACATTTATAATCTGTGGATCTAGAGAACTGATTATTGGCCTAGAATAGATATGAGGTAGGGGCTGAATTCTAGGATCAAGAAGGTCTCTATTAGCATTGTATCAAAGAGAACAAATCTTGTTCCTAGGTTTGGTGAGTAAATTTTCTAATAGGTTCCTTGGGACTCCTGGCTAATGTCACTGTGTGTGTGTGGGGGGGGGAATGGGGGGGGGAGGTAATTGAGAAAGAGAAGCTCATCCCCCTGCACAAGGTCAGCATGTTCATGCTGCTCCATCTAGTAAATTCTGGCCTTGGAAGAGCCAGGGAGGAAAAGAGCAGTACCATCCACATCTCCATGGAATCCTGCCCCTTTGCAATCAACCTTGACTCTGAAGAAAAGTAGCAAGTGCTATTCAAGCCTAATGAAAATTTCAATATATTTTGAACTTGTCCACTACCATGGTCAGTAATGAGATCAATACTCATGGTCACAGACATTGCAGAAGGTTAAGTGCCTATGACAAAATGCTTATGAAGTGTTTGAGGCTCTGAGGTCTTCCCTCTGAAGAGTGAGAAAGGCAGTACTTGTCTCTACCTGGTTGGCTATCAGGATTGACATTTCACTGCAGAGCCAAGAAACCCGAAGACCTCAAAGTACTGGCTAAGTCTCCAGATTTGAGGAGGAAGGGAAGGCCCACTTGGAGACAGGTTGCATTTGTCTGCCAAAAGACCAGTGTCTGCAAAACCACAAATACTGGAAATACAGGTGCTTCTAATACAACTATGTATGCTGGTTCCGAGTAATGGGCATGGGTTGTCTATCAAAGTATTTGGTAGGAAAACAGAGGATGGCAAACTCCTTGTGTGTCCTGGATAAAACAAGCACACAGATTCTGATTGGATTAGAGAAAAGGTAAGACTCTAGGAAACAGAAGCTCAATTTCATTTGCCACATATACTTCCTACAAATCCCATCTCCTTCCAAGATGTGCAGGAAGGAGCCACCTAGCCGAAGAGAAGACTTTGGATGCCAAGGTAACCTCAACCCAGAATAGCTCATGACTTTAAAGATCTGTCTTTCCCCCTAAGCAGGCCCAGATGTCCTGAGGAGGAGAGGGGATGTTGCAAGCAGGGTCTCCAAATACACATCAATTAAATCTCTTGGACTGTTAAAGACCTACTCTTGCTCTAAATGCGTTGAAGACTCAAGAAAGTGTAGCTGCCTCTCCTCCCTGAAAACTCTGCACTTCCTCATCTTACATATGGTGAAACTGAGGCACAAGGAAGGACAGAGGGTTCTTGCATCTCTCATATTGATCTAGTGACATACCTGGGAAGAAATCCCAGGACCTCCATCTCTGAATCCTTCAACATCTTCCACTGTCTTTCTACTTAATTCACAGTTAAAGTCTGTCTGTCTGTCTATCTATAATATATTATATGTACTATTATGTATAAAATATAAATAATTCTCAGATTCCTACTTAACTTCCTATCCTCCTCTCCTCCTATATATAACTAGGTTTGGGGGAGGGAGGGGTAACAAAGATCCATGATGAGGGAAAACCACAGTACTGCTCAAAGAAATAGACTTCTGGAAGGAGAGATGACAGGCTTTGTCTAGGGGCCAAGGGGTGCTTCAGATCTGGACTGTACAGCAAATTAAATGGAACACAACAGAAATCAGCAATGTAGACATCTGTGCCAGACGAAGTGAACTTCCACAACCTGGTTTTAAGGAACAGTAAATACAATAGAGATAGATAGATATAATATGTTGAATCTTGAGTAATAAAACAAGTTATAAATAGAATTATGCTAAATTAAAGACGGACATCATAGGGAATAGTCTGGTCAACAACCAATCACCATTAGAATTAAAAAGTAAACCGGCCTTTTCACTGAGTACCTCCACAACGTTTCTCAATGCACTAAGTACATTTTAACCATGCAAAAATACACAAACATCTTAACTAGGTTGTTTTTTTTTTTTTTGTAAAAAAAATCAAACACCAACATTATGCATTTTTGTTAATTATATTGGTTAAAGTTACAGCCAGTGGCTGCCAAATATCAGATACATCATATACATATTTTTATACAGAATCTGGACAACACAACATTACACATCAGAGAGCGAAAGAGAGAAAAAGAGAAAGAGATTATTTGTTCCTTTGTGGGTTTGTTGTTGTTGTTCAGTAAAGAAATAAAGTAAAATATGAGAAGCAATGCTAAGAAGGAAAACACTTCAACAAGTCAGGAATACAGAGGGAGAATTGCTAATCAGAAATACAGGAGGAAAAGAGTTCATAGTTAGGTCTGTGTCTAGAATTTTCTTCACTAAGAAACAAAAGAGCACAACAGGTGTATTGGTTTGGAAAAGCAGAAAGAGCGATAACATCATGCTGTCTGGTTCCCAGCACGTTTCCAGCAAGAAGAAAAAATCATAATCACAAATTAATTTCACAAGTTTTGTTTTCAAAAATGTCCTCCCTTACCCAGGAAGCTGGGTAGTGCAGGGGTGGGGGCAGCTCAATTTTGAGAGTCCTTGGCAAGGGTTTGGCCAAAACCGTTGGCCTGAAATAAGTTGGAGATATGAGCTGTCTGTGGAAATTCACGCAATGAGATGCGACGTCAACTTGCTCCAGTCTAGGCAAGGTTCCCGTTGCCAGCCAGTGATCTGGCGGAGGAAGGACACACCCCCATGACAGGTTCTCCTAGCAAGGCCCCAGTCCTGCCCCTTAAACATTTGGTGTCAACACGATCCTAAGAATTCAACCTGGAAAGAAACAAGACCTTGAACACAAGCTATGGAAGCACTACCGTGGTCACGGTTAGATACAAAAATGTGAAAATTCAGATGTAATCAAAAATACAAAATCAGTTTCAATAAGATTTGCTTTTTTTTAACCATTACAGTGCAAGGTTTTTCAAATTACAGTAAAAGTTATGTGTCTGCTTACAGTAACTAGAGTAGCTGATTTTGTTCTGCTAGAATCAGAGGTCCCTGATAAGTGGGAATGCACCAATCTGAAATCAACCCGGCACAAGAAATGGATATCTTAACAAAAACACAGTTCACTACGGTCTTTACCCCTTCAAATAGTAACAAAGGAATGGTGTCATTTGCACAACTCATTAGCATGAGGTTCTTCCTCCATTAAAAATAAAAATAAAAATAAAAATAATAAACAGATGATATTAAAATTCCAACAGAAAAAGGACTGGAAATCTGGGGCTGAAGGATGGAGCATCTGAAGGGAGTTTCCCACGTCACTGAGCTTTCCCACTGTAGTTAAAAATAAAAAGAATTGTTTTAGCATGAGCCTCAGTGGGCAATGCTGCTTTGTGCTTCTGCCTCCTTGTCCCAGGCAGTTGGGAAAGGGAGTTTCACCATCTCGTGGGATCAAAGGAAACCACAATACAGTCATGCCTCATTGTGCCATCAAGAATCACCCCCCAGGAAAGAAAAATAACCAGTTACAGGGGCTGGGGGGCTCAGAGGCTTGGAAAGGGACAGAGGAACCTTCACCTGGCAAGAGAGTATCCCTCAGCAAGACCATTGTGACACTCAGAGCCTTGTGTTCTGGAAAGGAAGAAGAGGAAAGAGTCAAGAGCCCCCAAATTACATGGAAGAAAAAGAGTCACCATTTTCCCAGAGCCTTGTCTTTGGGAGTGGGCATATGACTGAAAGAGAAAATGTGGCGAAATGAAGTGATCAGGTGACAGTCTTCATGTTCATGTCATGGAACATGAGAAGAAGCAAGGATGACTGAGGAATTGTCCTCTTTTGAGGTTTGTAGAGCCAACCAGTCCAGGATGGGTTAGGAGAGGCAAGACACACTGGAAAACTTCAAGGAGCACTTCTCTCCATGTCCAAGAGAAAGAGGCAGATGTTTGGCAACCTTGGGCACAACCATAGGTCCAGAAGCCTATTCTTCATACAGCCCCTCTTTAGCCTCATCCTGGTGCAGATACCCATGAGAACTACTCTTTGATCTATTTGACTGGCCCCTTACTTGGTCCCTCTGAGGTCCTACAAATGGTATATGGCAAACTCTTTCTGGGTTTGTTGAAATTAAAAGGGGACTATTTTAGGCAGCCAGTGGCTTATTATTTAGGGCCTGGAATCTGCCAGTCCTATGTAAGATGTGCAAACACCCTCTCATCTGTGGGATGTGATCATGTGCTTGGATCCACCTGCCTCACACTAGTGACCTGAACAGAAGAGCAAACGCTTTACTCACACCCACAGCCTGAGAAAGGGAAGAAACACAAATTCCTCTACCATGTTTGAAAGTTTCCCTGCCTTTGAGATACAATGTGAGGTGCTGTGTGCCTAGAAAGCACTCAATAATTTGTTTCACAATCTGGCCATTGGAGGACATTCAGGCTTCCTCTACAAATTTCGCTACATTTCTCAAGGAGGAAAGAAAATTCTGGCAGACATTACTTCCACAGAGTTCTGGTTCATGCTCTCATGGGTGGAAGTGGACAGCCATAGAATGTGGCTTCCTACAGCAGGTGTCCCATGGTTTGTTCTGCCCCAGGGTGTTGTGGAATCAGGCAGAATATGGATGTGTGTGTCTGTTGTTTTTGCATGAGATACTTACATTTTCTCATCCCTTTAGCCATATGAGATCCTGCACCTTACCAGGCTTCCCAATCTCATTACCTACCTAGCTTTACCAGAGTTCAGTACCCATTCTGCACCTATCAGAGCAAAGTAGTTTCCCTGGAAACATTCTTGTGCTCCCCACCCAGCTCTGACTCAAAATACAGCCCAAGGCCTGGTTCTCTGGGGTACAGAGGTGGTAGGCCCCAAACAAACCCTCAAACAAACCCTATGCTCTTTGCCCTGGGTGCCACTAAGTGGTTGTTTCCCTCCAAGTCAGCCGAGGTCTACAGGCTTCGCTGACTATGAGTCTCCCCTCAAATGGAGGATTTTTTTTAAATGTGCAAGCTGGTTTGCCTGAATGGCCCTACAAACACCTATGTTCTTCTTGAAATAAATCCCCAAACCTCTGCCTAGATAGATCTTCTTTCTCTAGATGGTGTGTTTCTGATCTGGCAGTTGGTGGTTGAAATAGCATTTGAGGATATGTGATCACAGATGTATTCACATGAGTGAAGCAACAGAATGAAGTTAGGGAATGACGTGATACATAGTGTGCCTTAAAGGCTTAAGCAACATGCCAAGATTCCTCTATGCTAAGTTCCTGTTGCTGTCCCCAGACAAATGTGAAGCCCAGTGAAAATGCCCCGTAACTGGGCTGTGATGCCCCCACTTTTGGTATCTGGGACTATTTAGTACTATTTACTATTAATTATGGAGCTGCCTCTGGCTGAAAGAAATCTCCAGGAATGGTGTTTTGGAGAGCAGGCACATTTAGTCCAGGGACATTGGTGGGAAGTGCAATGTTGTTCTCCTACTTCCCAGGAGGATGGGAATCGGACATCACTGACTAGGGCATCAGATTCCCAGGTCATATCCTCACTTCTTTATGATCTTGGACAGCTTAACCTCTCAGAACCTTAGTTTCCTCTTTTGCGTGTTGGATGTGATGCTACTTTACTCAGGGTTGTTGAGAAGATCACATGAGACACTGTGTGAAAGCACTCTGCAGACATATGCAGATGTAGGTGTATAGCCTCATCCACCTCTATGAGAGAATCATACCTTCCACATGAAATGAATGAGATAGTTTTCTGTGTCTAAAGCATGTTCTTAGTAAGGTGGTAGTCTGCTGTAAGTGGAGCTCCAAAAGGCAGTAGGGCTTGAGGGAGTTCTTTGCTTGCTTTGGTTTTGATTGGTCAATAGTCTCTGTGCATCCAATATGGCTGATTCTCATCTCATGACGAGTGGATGCTCTTGTCTTTACCCCACTCCACTTAAATCACTTGACACAAATAATAAAGAAGGGCTAGAAGGAAGAAAATTCTTTTTACCTTTAAGATATATATTTTGAGAATACTTATTAAGATGGTGAGAAGTTGGCTTCATCTTTTCTTTCAAAGAGAAAAGTATAGTTGATTTAGGAGATGCTTACCTTTGATTTAAGGATGATCTTCCTGGATTCTTATATTCATAACAATTAGGTTGGGTTAAAAATGGAGGAGCTAAATTTTTTCTCTGGGTTTCTTAGAAGTTCATAGTCTGGAGACAGATATTTGTCTCATGTTGAATGAATGTGTGCATTTATAATAGTATTTTAGGGTCAGAAGGGAGCTTAAGAAGTGTCATCTTCATGTTGCAGAAGAGGGAGCTGGTGCAATGGGATAATGGTGAATCTGGTGCTCCTGCTGCTGCAGTGGATTGCAAGAAGGTGTGACTAGCTTGGAGGGGAGGCGGGGCTGGAGGACAGCTCTCTGTGGCCCTGTGATGTAACAGCACAGCTTCCTAAACAATCTATCTTTCTCTTACAGGAGTCCTTCCAACCTAGTCTCACCCAGGCACCCTTAGAGAAAAACACTGGGTGAATGACTGGTAAACTTCTTGTGGTCCAGTTTGGTGAACTGAACTAGGAGATTAAGGAATTACTATTTCTTAAAGGTTAAAAAAATAACCCTATTTCTCATCACTGTTAAACAATGAGGACTTTTTTAAAAAAATCACTACCAATGAATATAACTTGTAGCTTTAAAATGGACCTACTTTAAGATTATATATGTAATTTAAGGTAAGGTAATATATATATTATATATGTATTATGTACTGTATATTTAATATTTTGGAAATGGGCACATGGTGAATGATGAATGTGATAGATGTGATATGTCTTGACTTCAGAAACTCTTTTGACAATGCACCTCAAGACATATCAGAATTCACCATGAGAATAGAGCAGTGCCAAAGAATTGTTCTTAACAGAAATTAAGGATAATTCACTGTTGGCCTAATTGGGCATTATGGGAGTGTTTTGGGGGGATGACCTAGGGCTTCTTGTTTCACAAGGAAAACTTTACAGGTTAGTTGACTGATACAAGATCTGTGTCATGCTATTTGGCCCCATTTCTCTCTTGGCTGTCCTTAAGAAAATGGCCTTCTCTCAAGTTCTCTGTAATCCATGTACATGTTTATAGCATATTTCTTAACATAAACTCTGTAAGTCCATATGCTCTGTGGATATAAAGAAATGATGGTTAAGAGCAATAGTTAGAATGGTGTAGGGGTGTTGAGTTTCAGGTCTTTCATAAGTCCTGACCATAGGGTCTACTATGGATGGAATGGTTGTGTTCCCCTAAATCCATGTATTAAAGCCCTAATTCTCAATGCAGTGGAATTTGGAGGTGTGGCCCTAGAGAGATCACTGGGTTTAGATGAGGTCATGAGGGTAAAGCCCCCATGATGGGATTAGTGCCCTTGTAAGACAGAAGCCACCAGAGCTCTCTCTGCCATGTGAGGATAAACCATAAAGCAGCCATCTGAAAACCATAAAGAGACCCCTCACCAGACACCAGATCTGCTAGCACCTTGATCTGGGCCTTTATAGCCCCTAGAACCATGAGGAGTAAATGTTTGTTGTGTAAGCCAACCAGTCCATGTTGTTTTGTTACAGCAGTGGCACTACGGCAGAGTGCATTCCTAACTTCCCTGATATACATCACTTTCAAGTCTCCATCCAGATCAAGGCTAACATAATTATGGGTGAAGCACCCTCTTTCTTTCTAGAGCAATCTATCTCAAGGAAAGGGGAATCATCTCAATACTCTCTTCTCTTTGTCTCTTCTTTCTTGTCAAGCCACTTTTCCTAAGACAGGATTGATTTTGAAAAGGGATCTTGGTGATCTTACATGAGGAATCTAAAAAAAAAATTGCTATTAAGGGATCTAATATATTGATACACACTTATTTTTAGGGAGAAGAGAGGAAGAAGGTCCCAAACCCAGGTTGTGCTGTCCATGAGGAATGCTTAGCAGTCCTTCAGAAAGATAAATGAAAGCAGAGACCTCTCAGTGCCCCATGTCTTCACCTCTTCCTTTCTGCTCAAAGAGCTGTAGACCTGCTCATCATTTTCAGTCTTACCTTTCAGCCCTGGATATATAGGCTTTAGCTCCTCAACCAGACTGTGAATTTCTTAAGGACAGGAACTAGTCAAGTCTTTGCTGGGTGAATGTTGAGTGAGTAAGAAGACTAAATTAATGAGCACAATAAAGAGACTGGGCATGAGCTCATGAGTCTAGCTGGGCCCTTGGTTCTCAAGGGAGGAAATCTCCTTTAACCCCAGGAGAGATTGCTTTGGTTTTGGGAGCTGGCATGAGGCAAAGCAAGATCTTCACAAGATTTCTGAAGCAAAGTTAGAGCCAGGACTATCCCAGTTCTTCAGGTCATTCAGTTTGTAGTAATCTAACTCCTACTAGATGCAAAGTGTTGCTGTTTGCTTTCTTTTCAGCACCTTGGGCTTCAAAAAATAATGGTGCCACTCAATGCCCTGATTCCTTCTCTACAACATGGATGGACCCTGCCCAAAGAGCCTCCTGGGAACAATCAGATGGACACCAATTCACTTAAAAAGTAAGTTCTCATAGTATATATTTGAGGCATTTTTTTTCAGGGAAAACTGTTGGAAATCAGGGAAAGGGTTTCTTTTCCAAATGTCAGATGTAAGCTGATTCCTCAAAGCCCCTGTTCTTAGGCTATCTCAATATGAGTGGTTTATGCACTGATCAAGCTATTTGGAGTTGCTGTAGGTTTAGATAAATGTGCTATTGTAGGGGTGAACCCTCAAAGTTTGATAAGGCAGCAGAAAGAAAAGGAAGGTAAGATGCCCTCACCAATTTAAGATGGGGGTACACTGTCAGATGGGATGGAAAAGGCAGGGACTTTTATTCAAGACATCGGAGCTTGCATCATGGTTTTGTCAGTAATCAGAGGAAGTTGGGCAAAACATTTAACCCCCTAAGTCCCATTTATCCTTTGTGAAATAAAGCTCTATATTAAATCCCCCTGGATAATAAAGTTACTATGAAAAATAAATTAGATAAACTAAATAAAAACATATAGAAAAACACTGAGCAAATTTCCTAGCATCAGCTAAATCTGAGATGAATGAAGATTTGGACGACACAGATGACAGGAGTGTGAGGTATATGAGAGCCAGTGAGTGTCTGGATGTCACCCTCAACCTGGGCCACACAGGCAGTCAGGCTCAGCAGAGCCACAACTAGTGGGCGGGAAAGGGAATACTCAAAATTTAATAACTTGAAGCTTAGAGTTAAAAGTGAATTGTGTAAAATAGAAGCCACCTTTTCTGAATGGATACTGGGCTGATACACTTAGTCTATCAGCCCAGGGATGCAGGGGCTCACCATCCCACCTGTTCTAAAGAGCTTCTGGGTCATGGATTGGCAACGACAGAGTTACTTTATGGAGGTTAAATGACTATAATGAACCAGATCAAGGGAATTAGGGATTTCCAATTGAAAACCCTGTGTATTTTATTAATTGGTTCTAGTATTCAGAATAGCCACCCCCTGCATTTCCACTGAGACATGCTAAGAGTCCAAAGTCTTTATAAAAGGCCAGCCCACTCTTTGAATGGGAAATATGAATTCCAGGAATAGATCCATCTGTGAGTAAGTTCTCATGCTTGCTCTGCTTCTTTGTACCTTGCATCTCTCATCCAATGTCTAAATGTTTATTTTTTTAAAATCTCAGAACATGAAGTTTAGATGAACAAACTGTGGGGCAATCTCTGTGTAGGGCTGAGGGAATTAGGTGCCATTGGGGAAGGAGCTGAAAAAAATCAATTTTTCATAGCCTCCTTTTCCATCTTTCCCATATTTTTGTGGTACTTGGAAAGGCGCAGAACCACTGTACTAGTTATAAAAGAAACTGGGTCTTTGCCCAGACTCCAAAGACTCAGTCCCCCATTAGTGCATATGCTCTGCCCATAGTGACCAGCTTCTGGGCTGCTACAGTGAGTGCCCAGAGCTGACTGAGGAATGCAGAGCTCGACTAGCTATGGGAAGCTGCAGTGGTCTCAAATATTCTGGAAGGTTGGCATGACCAGGGTTAACTAAAATCTTATTAAGAAACAGAGTAGGCTCCTCCCTGTGTCTCTTGAGAAGCTTTGGGCTTTAAGAAATTCCATTCATTATTCAAGAATTCCTTCTGTTTGGCCTTAAAAACTCAGTGGTTCCAGACATCAAACCTAGAATGGCCAATTGACACCTTCCATTCCTCTGGTTTACCCTCACCAACAGAGATATCCAAATCACCACCACTCTAAGGCTTCATTCCACCAGGCTTCCACCATGTGGGAAGGACCAGATGAATGGGTTTTATACATTCACAACAAAGCTGCAGGGAACTAACTTTTGAACCAAGCCATGCACATCAACACATCAACATCTACAAGCCCTGCTGCGGGGGTAGGGGGGGGGGAGGGCGGTCCCTGAAGCTTCGGAAGAAGGAGGGAGGTTACCCAGAAGGGGGAGCTACTCTCTGGATCACATTACTGAACAAAGAATAACTGGCTGCAGCTTGAAAGACCATTCTTTCAACCAAATTGGGTGAATGGTAACAGACAGTGAATGATGATGTTAACAGACAATATAGTTTAAATATAAGTTTCTGGAAATTGTCTTAGACCCTCATAAAAAAAAATCAATGTGAATGAATAATGTAACATGACTACAAGACTGACCATCTTCATGCATTCTATGCATCCTTCAAAACCCAATTCAAATGCAAATGTTAGTGAAGCCTTCTCTTATACCTCTACTTGAAAGTATCGCTTCCTATTTTGGAAGCCCATAACACCTCTTTTAGGGCTTTATTTTTCACTGTATTATGGTAATTATTTATGTACATTTCTTGCCTCATATTTAGTTCCTTGGGGTTTGTATCATCTTTAAAACCCCTCCAGTTCTAGCTCTGCACCAGACATAGTAGGTGTTCAATAAATATTTGATAGCCAAGTGAATGATTGAATTTGAAATGGGAATACTGTTCTGGCAGGAAAGCTCCAGTGGGATAAAATAAATCTATTATCTGCCACCTTGTTTGTGCCAAAAGGATCAGGGCATGGCAGACCCAGTGCTCTGAGAAATCCAAGGTCAAAGAGTCTCTACCATGGCTGTACCACATCTCAAATTCAGGTATCATTTGTACCATTCAAATTCTTCTATCATTTGCCACATCCCATTGAAATATACCTCCTACCTCTGATTTCAAAGTTCCTCAAGCATAGAAGTTGTTCCTGTTCAAAGCAGGGCATCCAGAAAGCAGCTAGCGAGTCAGAAGTGAATTCCAAATTGAAGATTTCTCTGTAAGTTTAAGACCAAGTAACAACCATAAACAGAACTAAATGCATCTCTGTCTAGAATACTCACATCCCAAGACAGCCTTCTCCCTGCAAAGGGGGCAGACTAGTAACAATGAAAAAAATATCACATCCAGACTAGTAACAACGCAAGAAAGATCACAGCATCCTCATGGCAGTACAAAAACTTCCCACAACAGCCCTACAGCAACAGTCAAGCCCCAAAATTAACCCACTTTGCAGAGACCTGGTCTCTGCTCAGAAAAGAAAGGGGAGAAGATACAATACCTTTCCACAATGAGGTGATGTTCTACACCCCTTCCCCACTCCCATGCTTGTTCTGACATGTCCCGGATTCCCTCTCAACCAAGGGAGTTATGCTCATGTGTCAGCAGTGGAGCACTACATGGACAAAACTGGCTCATCTGGGTCAGAAGTTATGTCATGTCCTCTACTAGGTTTACTTTTAAGAGTTTGATCCACTCAGATCCTTCCCCTCTAAGAAAAAGAGTAAACCCAGTGCTTAGGGCTACCAACACATACACCTAAAAAGTCTCTATTTTTGATGCAGCAAGTTCCTTCTGTTCACTCTGAAATCTCCTACTTATCTCTGTCTTAGTAGTGATTTGGAGGTGCAGTAGGTGTGGGCATCCAGGAAGGGTGGCACCAAGTGTGGAAATGGCCCATAACCTGCCTGCAAAGAGAAGTCAGCCCAGTATTCAAGCTTCAGAAAAGTCTCCAGTAAACAAGGTGTCCCTTGTGGGAGAACCAGGGACTCTGAGATGCTAGGAAGATGGAGCAAAAAGAGGATGGTGTGGATAGCTATGTAGTGAACTTTCTCTTGGCACTGGGTGGGCTGGAGGGTAATGCTACAAGAAGGAATCCCACAGAACCCCACCTAAAAACTGGCTTCTCTCAATCTGCAATAGTTATGTCAACAAAAGAACAGGGAGTAATAAGAATTGTGCTTTATCGTACCTAAAAAAACAAATCAAAACTTTTCTTAAGCATTTAATTATTTCAAAAGAAATCTTGTAATCCGGGGAAGCTCAGTGAGATGGTAAATTCCTCAGAATCAAAAACCAAATTTGGAAGCATATTGTCATTGTGCCTCTGTGTGTGTGTGTGTGTGTGTGTGTGTGTATGTGTGTGTGTGTGTGTGCATGTGAGTGAATATATCATATATTCCCACTCACCTACTTACAGGTATATATAGAAATACATATTTATCAATGGATTTTCCTCCCTTCAAGTCAACACCAGTGTGTTCCACCTTCAGTACACATGTATTATCTGCATTCCAATTCATAGACAGACCATTAATACCATAAAAAGAGAGAAATAGCTGAGAATAGGCAAAGTATAACCTAGCAAGAATTGTTTTAAGTGCCGGTTCAGCATTGTTAAAAAACAGAGCAAACCTCCCCCAAATACAAGCTAAAATGTCTGTTATTAATACACACTCGCAATTCTTTAAGGTCATCAGAAGAAAAAAGGGCAGAGAAAAAGACATATTATGAAATTGAATCTTAAGTGTTTTCCTTTTTTGTAGTCTTTGTATGTATTTTAAGGGAAAACTCGCCATTTGTAGAAATTATTCTCCCCCCTTCAGTTACTTTTCCCTAGCTCTCTCTAGAGCTAGGGAATAATAAAAACATGTACAGAGTTTTGCCGATTTATCATTTTTAAGAATCTTTCATTCTAACTTATAGATCTTTCTTTATCCTATTTAAAACATTTAATGAGTTCGAGAAATGTCTTATATATTTTGGCAAAAGACACAGAAAAACAAGGGTTGTTGAACTATACAAAGTATCTAGGGCTCACGACTTAGATGTGCTTAGCTTAAGGAAAATAATTGTGTTTAAACACATAGAAAAAGGGAATCAATTGCAGACAATCCACCTTGCATTTTCTATTTAAGATCCTTTCACCCTGTACTGTAATTGGTCAGGATTCTTCCGAAAATTTTGAGTCTTTATGGCATCGCTGGCTTGTAGATTACAAATGTTTCCAAATCACCATCCCTCTTAACACATAGTATGGAAAGAGTTCCAGAAAGTTTAGAGAAGATGTGAGGGCTGGGCACAAGGTAGTTCACCACCAAATAGCACAACACACAAAATCAACCTAGAGAAAAACAGCAAAATCAAAAAGTTGAAAGCAGCCAGGTCAGACTAGAATGCTAGGGTGTCAGTGAGTACCATATTCCATGCCAAGAAATTGAAATTAAAAAAATAAAAAAAAAGAAAGTTGGACATAAATCAATATTGAAAGCTTCAAAAAGTCAAAGCCAAACCAATGTTTCCTTTTTCCCCCTATGCACAAACCTTTTGTTTTAAACCCAATGGCATTGAGATCAGTAATTTTATCTGGAAGATTCAAGTCTGCAGAGACACTCCCCTTCCATTGATCACTTGAGTCCACAGAAATAAAGCACCTTTGGAACCAAGAGTTGTTCAAGAATCCTAGTGTCTTATTCAATGTGTTGAAAAAGTACAGTTAAAATAATTAGAATAATTCATCAAATGACAAACACAATTATATTGACTCTAGTGAATAGGCAAAAGGGCTCCCCAGGACAATTCACAACTAAGGAGATAGAGCACAATAAAAGGCTATGACATTTTATGAATATTCTGTGTTATAGCTTTGAACTTTATTGCAAAGCAAAAAATATATATTTTTATATATATATATTTTTATCTACATTTCACCTCTGACATTGTACACAACACGAAAGCACAGAAAACCAAAAAAATCATAATGAGGTAGATACATAACACTTACAGATGGAGGAGACTAAAGAGTTTAAATTTGGCTTAATACTGTGGTCACCAATGTATGCATTTTCAACACAGCAGCAAGCATTGATTCACAGGCCAAGAAGCCCAGTGATCTCAAACCCAAAAATAAGCCCCATTAAAAAATACCTGCTTCAAAATGAAAAAAAAACATTTTTTTAAAAGTCAGGGAATCAGATGTGTTCAATCGCAAACCCTGGTGAAATAAAAAAGAAGGGGGGAGGTTGTTTTTGTTTTTGTGCCAGGAGAAAAAAAAAGTAATTTTCACCTATCCAATTAGGAGTAACCTGTCCCATAGGTTTCTTCCGTGTATTCCTGCTCAGTGGGGTTGGGTCAGCCTCAGGAGCTCTGTAGCCAGCTGTTGACGGTAAGGAAATAGGGTTTCCTTCTTCCTTTTCCCTAGGGTAATGCTCACCTCTGCAGCCACAGTGACAGGGAACACTAGCCTTTGAGGGCTCCTGAAACATGCCAGGAAATGGCTGGAAATCAATATAGCTGTGAAGTCTCTAGTATAGTTCTACCTTTCTAGGATCATGTGCTCTCTTGGTGGGTGAGGCAAGGGTTTGGGACACTGGGATCACCTCATTCCCCTATCAATCCCTCTTATACCCTTTCCAATGGAGAGCTGAGAAGGCCATCTTCTGCCATCTTCAATTTTACTTATGAATGCATTTTCACTGTAAAATGTGATGTCAGGTGGTGATGGCTATGGCAGAGACCACCTCCTTCCTTGTATGCCGTCTTGAATGGAAGGAGGATGGGGTGAGGAGAAGGGACCTGGAGAGGACACTTGGCTGGTTGAAGCAGCAGCTGGGAGAGCCGAGCAATGAAATGCCCAACTGAGGAAGGGGCAGGTCAGGCAAGTGCAGTTGGCCAATGGAGACCTAAGGAGGTCCACCCAGAAAGCCAAGGAGTAACTTGGGTTTGTTGACAGTGCCTAGAAAACCCTGGAGACCCTAAAGAGAATGTGAGAGAAGCAAGGTCCAGAGACATTAATGGGGCTAAAAGTGGAATAAAATCAAACTCCCTTGGATTGTTTAATAGTTATTTTTACGGTGGACGTGATCTGCTTTTGGTAGGATTTGCTCTGCTCCCAGAAATATCTGGGAACAGTTGCAGAACAGGTCAGCCTCAGGCAGGAGAGGAGACAGAGGGGTCCCAGAGGAATGGTTGGTGAACTGGGGATAATGGAAGGATGGGCAAGGAACTGATAAGCAGCCATCTGGGAGAGATTTGTCACATGAGCATATTGTACCTTCAAGTCAGCCTATGCTGGGCAGGGCCAGGCACTGTTTTCTGGAAGCCAGAGTGTGAACAGTACTCTCCCATGTGTTTGTGCATCATCTCCCCTGCTGGACCATCTTTCCTCTTTGTCTTCCCAATGCCTACCCCAGGGCCTAGCCAATAGAGGGCATCATCATGGTTGAACTGCATTTTTAGAAAATGGAGTAAGAGAATGGATTGGGAAAGAAGAGAAAGTGTCCAGTGTCATAAAGGTTTTGAAGACCCCATATTCCCCCTCAAGGCAATAGCTGGGTGTATTTTTGCCTGCCTAGATGCATCTCAAGTGAATACTCACATTTGAATTTTGAACATAAAACATACCTAGAGGAAATAATACAGTAGCAGGGCCCAATGGGAAAGGAACTGAACACAATTCATCTGAATATATGTCAAAACTGAGGTCTCAGAAAAGCTGGGCAACTGCTTCCATCCTGACTGGACTGGAAGATCAGCGGGGTCGGGGGGGGGGGGCAGTGTGTGCAATCTGTCTTGAGTACTTAATTCCAGAAGGCAAAGACAAAGTGAACTTGCAACTATCACTCTCAAGTGATTCCCAGTCTTACCTTACAGGAGATCCTGGGCAAGGCAAGGCCATGGGCACTTCCAAACATCCCAAAGCTCACTAATCCAGAGTCTAGATCTCTGTCCCCTCAGAGACCCAAAGCAAAAGGAATCAGTCAGGATTGTAAGACGCATCGTTCAAGTCATTATAAGGTGGAGACTATCTGACTACCAGGCATTCAACAGTGAATGAAGGCAAGGAGAATTTTTTCCTTGGAGACCCTTGAGAAGAAGTTTGATATTTTTTTGTCTGTGTCTGTGAGGAGGAGCAAAAATTAGGTGATGTCTGAGTCTCCTTCAAACCCTGAGATTCCATTGTTTCTTTGTGCTCTGAAGAAGCTCCAGCTTTGCTCAAGGACTGAGGGATTTTTCTTTGTGTATAATTGCTGGGACTATGGCAGGATTAGGATAGGGTGTGTGCACGTGTGTGTGCATGCATTTGTGTGCACACGCATGCAGGTATGCTCAGAAGCTGTCCAGTAGGCATTAAGCTGACATAATTGTAAGCAAACATGTAAAGCATGAGGCTGCCTCAGAGAAACAATAAGTAGGGTGCATTACTCCCTTCCCCTGACTCTCTCTAATCTGCCCTTTTCTGCCCATTTCCTGTCATCCCTTGTGCTCTTCCTCTCTCATTTAGATAGTTTTTGTCCCCTTTGTCAGTGCACATGACAGTGACAATCACTTTCTTAAGCCTAATATTTTGATGTTGGTCATTTCATTCCCTGGCTTAGGAATTCACAGTGTCTTTCAACGACTTCTCATCCCAAATGACTTTCACCAAATGCAATAACCTGTCTCATTATTTTATTACTTTTCTGGTTTGGATTGATCACAGAGATCACCAGGCTCACCCTTGTGTTTTAGATATGGGGAAACTGAAACTTACAGAAGGCAAGCTACTAGGCGAGGAATGATGGGTACAAGAGCAGAATGCAGGTTCCCAGGCTGCCCCCACCACCAGTGCCCTTCCCCTGGCCTAACACAGGCAGCTTCTTGCCATGCCTGGCCTAGAATGGCTCTTACTCTCTGCCATGTCATAGGCATTGTGTTCAGAAACCTACTCTGAATTTGCCCTGTGAGGCTTACATTTCTGAATCTGCCCTAACTCCAACCGTTCAACTTTTTTTACAGATCCTTGGAGAAATAACCCACTTATCTGGAAATCTCCTCACCTTTTAAGACCACACACAAAAGTAACAACAACAAAACCTACAGAAAGAAGACACAGAAGTTCTCAGGCCAACCAGAAAAGACATCTCAAAGTGTTTATAGGGAGGCTCCCATTCCATGGAAGTCTCCAAGAACTCATACTGTACAGGTCATGCTCAGGGTGACCTGTGGGAAACAGGCATCATTTTTCCTGGGGATACCTTATTGCATAAATGGTCACTAAATTTGTAAGTGCCCTAAAACTTCCCACACTCTCTTAGCCTCTCTGGCCATCTGCAAGAAAACAAAAATGCCAAGACTGCCTTCATCCCAGCTGGTCCTTGATGGGTGCTCTGAGCTACCTGGCCTTTATGAGCTGTTGGGAAAGGACATGAGTGGAGCCTGGATCTTGAAGAAGAGTGGGACCAAATCTCCAAGCCCGTACCCCCTGCCCCCAGCTGTACCCCTACTGACCACGAAACCCTGTGCAATCATGGAGGTTCTCTGAGCCTCAGTTTCCCCATTTGTAAAATGGGGCAGAGTTTCTCGCCTTGTGAGATTCTTGCAAAGACTTAGCTAAGATCACTGTATGAAGGCATCTGGGACAGAGCCTATACCTCACTGGCACTCAGTCAATGTTAGCCGAGTCTCAGTTCTCCTGTCCTCCACAAAGGGCTCTGCTCCATCATGGCTGATGTCACCTGCCACAGGCTACATTGGACTTACTCTGACACCCCTACATTCCTGAGACTCCAGTAATCCTAAATACTTTTTTCCTCTAAAGAAACTGCCCCGTTCCCCATGAGAGGAAACACAACATCTCTAAAGGGACTTTTTCTTCAGAATCAGCCAGCCTGAGAGAGCTTGGGGCTATACCTGATTTTTCTGGCCCTGGCATCTGGGACTCTATACCTGTCCCCTGCAGGGTCTCAGGTACCAATCAATGGCAAGAACCCAGCTAACAAAGGGTCAGCCGACATACCACAACAGGACCCTTCCACTCTGATGGGGAAGGTTTTCATCAACAAAGGTTCTGTCTGTGCTGCTGCTGAATTGTCAGGCTTCATGATAGACACATTCCCTGGGTCTAGATTTATGGTTGCAACTCAATAATGCCAGCTTTGCAGCTGTGGGCTCAGAGGTGGCCCACCCCTTCCCAGAAAGGCAGGTTGTCATAACCCCAAAATAGGTATTGGACACTCTGCTTCAGCCCTGGTGAAGGAGCAAGTGATCTAGAACACTTCCACCCTCTATCCCCTCTTCATTTTGCCCTGAGCTCTGACCCTAATGGAAGACCTGCAGCCTCTGGGTCCCTGAAGCCATCTCAGGGCCTGAGCACCAGTGGGCCGGCCAGAGAAGAGTGGGCTCATGGGGCTGGACCTTGGCAACCTCTGAGAAGCCCCTACCAGCTCCCCAGCCACTTTTTGGGAAGGGCCAGGAGTTGGAAAATCACATGGTGTTCTGGAAGTGATTCCCTTGATATTTTCTGAGCTGTAAAGACAAGCCGGCTTCTGGGAAAGACTCCTGGGTCTGTAGGCCTAAAGTTCTCCAGAATGCTACCTTTTCAGGAGCAGAAAGAATGAGTGATACATTCCTGGGATGGATCGTAGCAGGTATGACCTATGGAACAGGACAAAAGCAAATGAACAGCACTTCATTAAGATCCCCTGAGTAGCTAAGAGTATGTGTAGGGTGGGGGAGGAGTCGAGGAATGAGGCCAACAGAGAAAATGCATTCGTGTCAAAGGACCGACTTCCTTTTTCAATCCAAAGGAATTCCATCTAAGCTCCCACCAGCCAGAGAACGGAAGTGTGTTGTGCTGGAGCAGTTTAGGCAGTGTCGGAATTAATCTTTTAAAAACTGTCTCGGATGGCTCGGCCACCTTGTGCGAGATTCGTAAACCGTGTGCAAAACTCAGACTTGTGCAGGCAACCAGAGAAGGTAAGAACCTGTCTTCTGCACGCAGGGCTTCCCCTGCCTGATTTGTGCTTTGTCTAACCCCAGGATCTCTCTTCTTCCCAGCGGCTCTTTTTAAAGCCTGGTGAAGGCAGGCGAGGCCAAATTGGCTACAGGGTAGAACCCGCTATTCTCCCTCTTGGTGAGCTGCTGAGCATCTATTTCAAATACCTCTAAAGGATGGACAGCCTGAGGGCTGAGTTCCCGAATGCTTTTGATGCTGGGCTCTTGAAGATTCTATGTCTGACTTTCAGAATGAAAGCAGATGCAGTAACCCCACCCAGGCACATTGCAGTCACTGGCTGGCAAGGGAGGAGGGGTATTAGCAAAAAGTAGTGCAAAGGTAGGGAGGTGGGATTTGGCACTAGGTAGAGCACGTAGAGTCGGTGGGAAGGAGGCATTGGCATAAAGCGAAGGTAGAGAATATTCACCCTCTGGGGATAGGTTACTCCGTATAGATGACCACAAATAAGGAACAAAAACACCTGGGTCAAATCCTTCCCAGAGTATGCCAGCTCCCTGCCAGGGTCTGTATTCAGGACCAAGGTGTAGGTGCTGATTTAGCTGAAGGTCCCTGTCATTCCCCCAGCCCCCAATCCCAGAGGTCACATGCTCATTGTCCCACTTAAGCCAAATTTTTTTTTCTTGCCTTAAGCCAACACATCCCCAAAACATATCCTATAAAAGTAGATTTCATAAAGAAGATAAATATTTTGAATCAAGAAGAGGATGAAAACAAGTTGTAAACATGTAACTGAAACAAAAATACACACCAGTTCACTTACAGAACCAAACAGGGTTACATCGAATCATTTAAAATGAAAGCAAAGGAAAACTCTTCTCGGGAGCTCTTAAATTTAGGAAAAGAATCACTGTAGCATGCTCACCTTGAACCAGGGATTGGATATTGTGGTTCTTGTACAAAGGAAAATCTGGGAGGGAGGTGGAGGTCCGAGGTGAAGGAGGGAGGAAGATTGCATAGTTGTGAAACAGTGGCTTCTCATCAAGGTGAACAAGTGCGTCCTCTGATAAAATAGCGTTTGATTTTTTTTTCTGTTCATTTCTGTTCACGGTATTTTTCTCTGTCCACCAAACATGTCATACACTGACACATATATACACTACACACACACATGCGAGCGCTAAACACCTGAATTACACAGCCATACTTGAAAACGCCCCCGCCCCACTCGTTCTGCGCAAAGTTCCTATTTGCTTTTGCTACATCCTGACCCGTTTCTTGTCAAAACTCCTGTTTCGGATTGTTTCTTTAGCAAAGGGATTGAGAGGGGGTGGGGGGTGGGGGGCCTTTGAGGAAAGCACCGGAAATGGTTCTATTCTCTCACTGAATTTCTGTGGCAATGCCTCGCATTTTGGTTAGGGGCTCACTAGTTTTTAAGAGATAGGAAACAACTGCCTCTTTTTTTTTTTAAGCTTTCTTGAGGTAAACATTATTTGCTAACACCTTAGGCAGCAGACACGTTTTATAGTGCTGTTGCGAAACTTTGCAAAAAGGAGGAAACACCACCAAAGTGTAACATCGATGCTTAAGAACATTTAGAAAGCAAGTCCCCGTTTTAACTCATTTCCCCTTCCTCTCATTCGGCCAACTCCTTCTAGTAACATATAGAGCAGAACAAAGCTGATTAATTGTCTATATCATACTGGGCATCCCATATCCCAACCCACGGTAAACCTCTCTTGCTCACATACTAAAAATTGTGAGTCAACTGAAAAATTAAAATAGAGATGAACACACTTTACATTTTTTCATCCTTTCTATCTGCCTCAAGCATATATATATATATATATATATATATATATACACATATATATATGTGATAGTTTACATTAATATAGGAAATAGCAGAGGTTTTTAGTTACATTTTATACAGAATCACTGCATCTTATCCTTATTTTCTATGCTCTCTCTCTTTTTGGATAAACAATTGGCTATAACAATCTATAGTAAGGCTTCACAGAAAGAATTCTGCATGTTTTGTTTTTCTCTAAGAACCAAGGTTTGTAAAATGAGGTTTGATTCTAGCACCTTATGCAGTATTAGTGATGTTGTTCCCTTGGGAGAAATTAGCAGTACCCAACACCGCAGGTGAATCTCTATCGGTTATGCAGTTCTCAAAGGCATTGCCAAAGGGAGGACGCTCGACACGGCGGAGATGCAGGAGCAAGTGGGGACAAAACAAAACCCCAGGATTAAAGTCTTAGCATCGTACAAATAAAATCTTAAAACCGTGTCAAGTTGCTGTCTCCAAATTAATAATGACTTAGTGTTTCAGGGCCACCAATGAATCCCTTTAGGTTATCCTTCCCCATGAGGTAAGGAAATATACTATGATGTCCATTTTAAATGGGGAGACTGAGTCTGGGAGACCATACACAGGTCACAGAGGAAACTGTCTGGGTAAGAAACAGGGTGGGGGGATGCCCAGCCTCTCGCCTCTTACTACCAGACTGTTCCTTGTCACCTCTAATTGGTGACTTGAGATTTTGGAAAAGCAGCTTATTGGCCACTGATGAGGAAGCAAAACAAACAAACAGTTTTTGTTGTTTTTTTTTTAAATATCAGCACCAAAGGAAGTTCAAAAGAAGCTGCTCTTTGCTCCCTTATCAAACATCCCATATTACGGAGACAGCAACTTTCACAAGAAGGGAAAAGAAAATTAGTCACAGGAGTAACCCATCTCTTTTGTGGGTGCCCTTCCCCAAAGTCAAACGCTCCACAGCGCTGTTAGTTTCAGTTGAGTAGCATCGATTTTTGCAGAGGAATGATCAACTCCCACCAAAGCTGCATCAGAACCTCAATTATATAATTATATAACTATAGTGATATCTCTATCTCTATATCTATTTATATATGTATACATTAAAGTCTTTTACTGCACTGGCACGTGATACCAAGGTAACGTACTGGCATTGCTGTTTGCTGCAAGTGGCCGCCTTGACTGGAGTTACACGAGAGAGAAGCACCACGAGAAAAGGCACCACAAGGTTTCAAGAAGTTAAATTGTTTGTTGTCACCGCCCTGATCTCACCATGGTGGGGAAACAGAAAAGTCTTTCATCTTTAGCAAGGACCCTGGAACAACTGATTCAAAGATTATCCCAATCCACATACATCCAACTCAACTCAACAGGGAGAGAGGGAAGAAAAGAGCCGGATGTGGTTCATTTTACTGCTATTTCTTTTTGGCTACTGGAAAAAGGAAAGCATTTTCATTTTTAAAAAGAAAAGGCGGTGGGGGTGGGGGAGGGTGGGGACTCAGACACTGGAAACCAAGCCATCCTAAAAAAGGGAGAATAAGAACAAAAGTCTTGTGCTAAGGAAAGTCCTACATGGAAAATCTGTCTTTCTAATATGATTCCTTGGTGGCAATGCATTAGGGAAAAAAGAGAGAGAGAGAGAGAGAGAGAGAGAGAGAGAGAGAGAGAGAGAGAATGATGGAATGATATCCATAGGCACCATTAGCCACAAATAGCACCGGGTCTAGATTGATGAGGACACATAGATGTCCACATCTGTCCACAAAGCTGAGAACCAGGAGTGTTGGCTTAGAATCAACATTACTTCATCCTTACAGTCTGGCCAAGAAAATAGGAGGTCGTTGGCCATTCAGAGCACCAAGAATCATGTGTGCCACTGATGAACAAGAAAAAAAGAGGGGGCAGTCAAGGACTGCAGAGTGGATGTTAAATGGCATTTTTATTTTTATTAGGTACTTGCCAGCCTTGAAATATCCCCTCCTATTTCTCATTCCAGGTGGGGGAATACACTCCACATGGGAACAGAGAACCTATAATTTTTGCAGAAAGTCTCAGTGGGTGAGTGGTACAGAGTTCTCCTCACCAGCCATTTTCCTTCCTTTGCTCCTGGTCTGTGTCCAAAAAAGGGAAGTCAGCCAGCCATGCTGGTGTGATCTACAAGGCTCCTAGGACTTGCTGTCTAAGCACATGGTGACTGGATGGGGAGGCCTGAGATCAGGATCGAAATGGCTTACTGCAGGGACCCCTCTTCCCAAACTCTGGTGAATGCTCCCACTGAACACAGAAGGCTGGTTGGGGGCAGGGGTGGTGGTGGTGGTTCTTGATACATCTCTGTGGCATCCTTATTTAAATTGAATTATAGCTTTTCTTTCTGGTTTCTCGAGCTAGGGGGTTTTAGCTTAAGTTATTTATTTACTTATTTTGAATTGTGATGCTTGTCTATACTGAAAATAATACTCCCATTTCAGCACAAAGAAAAATAAATCATTCCTACCACCTTCTAGCAATCTAACTAATTTTTCCAAACCTACTTTTGGGGTGTGGACAACAGGGGTAAACAAAAGACTTCTGCCAGAGGAGTCCCCCATTTGCAAAGGATCTCCTCTAGAACCTTCCTGGGACAGAGGAAAATCACCAGGTTACACCACCTGCCTTGGCCCCTTCCCCCACATCTCCTTTTTTGCTGTTTCCAATCATGTTTGCCATAACAGACCTGGGTGTTTGGGAGTCTCTGCCCATGATTTTAGGTGAATGCTCTCGGTCCATTTATTTCTAACAAGGGTTCCCAGAACTTCCTCCTAGACAGGACATGTATCACTGGCCTCCAAGCCCCTGCCTCTCCATTGACCTAAGGTGACTGGTGTCCTGGCCACGGTCCCAGCAAACACAGTAGGTGGAGTCTAGATGGGAAAGTGCAATTCTGAGCTGCTAGGACAGGTAAGGTGGACTCTCCCAGCCTTCCTCTTTAGCTCTTCCTGCTGCTGCTGGCCAGCAGAGATGGCAGAAAGAAGGGAAATCCAAATCTGTCATTATAACCTGTGGAAGGCACAACCTGTTGCTGACCAGGCAACCAGAAGCATTGGTTTGTGGCCCTAGAGAAGGGAAATATTGACAGGCTTAGCTCAGAGCTGCCTCCTCCAAACGTCTTCCCTATTTTCAAAGTCAAGCACTCCCTCCACTGGATCCCTACAGCATTTACTTTGTGCCTCTATGTATTTATCATATTCTGCCTTCCACTACACTAGAGTTCTTTGAGTTTCTAGCCGAGTCATAGTGGTCAGAGTGTGTTAGAGCTGAAAGAAACATTTTGGAAACAAATTGATGACTAGAGAGCCTACATAATTGATCCAAGGTTACACAGTGTTGGGCCAGAGCTCAGATTTACTAGTTTCTGACGGGGAGTCTTCATACTGTTCTATTAGGACAATGGAGATGTCGTTCTTAGCATCTGTACCTTCCAAATTTTCATTCAATATTTTTCCTCCCTTATTGCATCACCCATGGGTAAGGACTGTGTTTTGCATGTATTAGGTTCTCAGTTAAATGAAATTAAATCACATTTTTTAGAATAAGAGCTTTTTTTTTCCCTATCCAAGGGGTACATTAATTACGTAGCACATGTCAGCAGTCAAATGCTGATGGGCTCTCATTGATCTGTAACACAGATCTCTTTGCATAAGCCATACTGTGTAGGTCAAGTGTGATGAAGGGCAAGAGTCCCTCCTAGATTTCCACCCACTTTCTTTGGCTAAGCCACTTTCAAATAGTCCTTTCTCTGGAAAGAAGGGACTAGAAATAGGCTTATTTTTATTCCCTTAGGTTGAAACTTTGGTCAACAGCAGGTGGCCATAAACCTATATGTTTGGGAGGCTCAGCTGGTAGACCTAATCCTTAACCTACAGTTCACTCTAAATTATTTTTAACACCACCAAAGAGTCAAGGAAGACATAGTCTAGGCTTTGGAAGCTATATTCCACTCACACAGCTGCTGCTCAGAACAGAAGAAAAGGGAAAAGGAAAAATTTGCAGCCAGATACAAGGGTGAGTCTCATGTGGGTGAGAGAAAACTCCCCATCTCGTTGAAATGGACAGAGAGGGACTAGGGTACACAGCATCAGCCTGGAATTGACAAGTTCCAGAACTTTCTTGTTATGGATGCATCCCAGATCATTTGATCAGTGGGGGGAAAATAACTGGAATGTCAGAATTAATGGTGTTTACAACTCTGCTTCCTTTAAATCCTCCAATATTCATACAAACCAGTTTTTCAGACATGGCTAATGCTCAGAGTAAATAGAAGCAATGAGAGAATATTTTGTTAGCCTTTTAGGAAAAATGGCAAATTGTATGCACTCAAGCTGTTGAGTTACCTGACAATTTGAATAGTTCTGCTCCATAGTCAGTTAGCAGCATCACCATCTTTACTGGGTTAAAATCGGAGGAATGACTAGTAGAAAAATATCCAAGAAAGACTAAACAAATGTGAAAACATCCTGAAAAATAATCATCATTTTGAGAAGAGAGATTCGATTGCAGCCTTCTGACCACTGCAGGCTGCGTCACCTAACCAGGCAGGCAGGTTGAGAGAGCCAGTGACCAGGTGAGCACAGGAGCAAACCCAAAACATTACTGCAGGGTGAAGTCAGTGAGGCCAGAGCCACGATTCTGTGGTCTGTTCTCAGGCAGACACAGACTTAGAAAATGCTGCAAAGTCTGCCCAGCTGCAGGGAGAAAACTGTATTTGCTTTGAACGGCAAACCCACAGACATCAAGACATGACAGAGACTTGAGGGCATTCTGTTTCTCTTTCTCTCTTTTCCCTTTCTCTTTTTGCCCTCTCCACTTCACTTCCTTCCTTCCTTCCTTCCTTCCTTCCTTCCTTCCTTCCTTCCTTCCTTCCTTCCTTCCTTCTCTGCTTGTATATTTTCCTCTGTAACAAATCTGTAATTTTTTTAAGTAAAGGAAAAGAGTCACATAGGAAGGCAGGGTTGCACCATTAGCCCCTCCGGAATTGTGTCTCATCTTCCTATTTCCTACCTCCAAATTTCTCTCCTTGTTGGAGCCCATTTTCAGTAACACCAATAGAAAAGTAGGTTTCTTGGAAACATGTCTTGTCACAAAAAAGTCCGTGTAGGAATAAAGATAATGGAACTGTTATACACTGAAGAATGACTTGGGGATAAGAGGACATCGATAGGGGAGGATGTCACATATGCTCCTGGAATGGCATTTTGCCCAGCTGGCTGTGTGCCGTACCACCAGATGTGCATCTGTGACATGTTATGGGAAGGGACCCCAAAAGCTGTTCCTATGGAGTGGGCTTGAAAAGATTTCTAGGGGTTTTGTCCAGACCCTGTGGTTTTCTCCTACTTAACACAAGGCCTTCTGGATAGCAGCGGCTGTCTTACCCGCACCTGTCCAGATTCCAAACATTCTTAGAATATGTCTCACATCACCGCAGGTGGCTTCTCTCGCCCTTCCAGTCAAAGGAGGGACCTCAGCATGGGATGCGAGTCAGGAAAGAAGGCCTGTAACTCGAAGTACTGTATTGCATTAGTACCTTTCCCCTCTAGGTAACCTCAAATGCTCTTTTCCCTCACCCAGCGTAAGCAAATATCCTGGCACCTTGGGTCATGTGGATTCTGTCACAAGGGCAGGAGGGAATTTGAGTGGCTTTTTCACAACGAGTGTACCTATGTCTTCCCTCTGACAGACTCCAGGTGTGTTGTGGCCATTCAGGCCTACAAAGTGATTGCTCCAAAATGTCTCCCCTCTATTAAAGTCACCACAAGGGGATGTCACACTCCCCAGGTCTCCAGCAGGGAGGAGGCTGCTTCACTAGGCTATCTTCCCATCATCTGAAGACATGGCTACTGTAGGGCCAGACCCATCAGGTTTGGGTTTCATGGGCCAGAAATCTGGCAGCCTAAGGACATCTAGTGCTGACCAGGGTCCAGGCAATAACTTCCACCTTGCTTCTTTTGGTATGCTTCCCTCTCTTCACCTGCTCTGGGGAGGGCTGTGCCAATGGGTCAGAGTTATTTGGTGTGATCTGAACTCCAAAATGTGGGGAGCTATCAAGAAAGCTACTGCCCGGAGTCTATAGGTTGCTCTGTGGACCTGCTGAGAATTCTGGGAGCAACTGGAGAGTCTCAAAAGCCCAGCACAACCCCTGTTGGCCTCATGTACTGGGTGGAGGAGAAGAAGGTGCATCTCAGCCCAGGGGGGTCTTCATGGCCCCACACCCTGGAGAAAGAAAAACCCATCTAGGCTAGGTCTATTTCAAGTCCGGCAAGAGCCCTGAACATCAAGATACTCTGCTTCATCAACTTTTTAAGTCCTTTTAAGGAAAAGATACATATATATCTATACACACACATATGTATGTGTGTGTGTATAGTATACCTATATAGACATATATGTGCCCAATATTGGCATGTTTATGTATCTAGCAGTGATCAGTAAGCTTAGAATGCAGTTATGTGATCATGTACTTCAACTGGGCTCCTTTTAGTTCTGCACAATTTGCAGTAATCTCAGAATCTCAGATCACTTCATAATTTATGTGATTTCCAGTGTACTCTCTCTCTGTCTCTGTCTCTGTCTCTGGCATTTCATAATCACTATAATTTCAAGCAAATAAAAATAAAGCCCTCAAAAATAAGGAGGTACCATAGGTTAGCCTCCATGTTGAAACTGGAGGGGACCCTACCACAGTGTGACCCATCACATTGCACAGGGCTTTTTGCTACGTTGATGTGCTAAATGCCCTAGATAGCCCAGGGGCTGTGAAAAGTGTATGTTCACTTGGAGGCCAATATTAGTCTCATAAGTTATCAGTGGGTGTCCCCAAATGCTGAAGGAACAGTCACCCTTTCTCTCCTGCCCTTCTCCTCAGAACCCTTTTAAAGAGCCACACCTTTTAAAGGCATATATATGTATGTAAATGAAGAAAGAAATGTAGCCTGTCCTTGACCTCAGGCAGGCTGCGCCAGTTGAGAAGCTGGGGCCATGGCTCAGATGAGGGGAGAATGACATATTTGGTGGAAGCATGCAGCAGCAGTGGGGTCAAAGAGAGGGAAAAGGCTAAAGGGGTTGAGTTTGGACAAACAGCCAACCTGAAGCAGTACGCATATGAGAACCTGCCTTAGGGAAGGAAGGCCTTTTGGAATGAACACCAGAGGTGGGAGCTGTCTTGGACACAGTCTGGAGAAGGGCAGAGAAGCGGCTGAGAAGCACAGCGTGATGTGGGGCCAGGCAGCACCAAAGCTGAAGACATCCCTTCCTTGGGTCTTGGGTTGGAAGGAAAAGGGCTCCGTACTACCTTGGGTTCCTATGCAAACTCACATAGGGCCTCCCAAGTCCTGTGTCCAAGGTGGAAAGAACCACTGTGGACCACAGAGTCCCACATATTTTCAAACCAAATAACCTTCCCTTTCTCCTTGTCCCTTCTGCCCTTTGAAAGGAAAAGAAAGTAATCCTTTTCTTTCCCTAAAGACGGGCATCATATAATCATTTTCAAAATAACAAATGGTTTCACTCTGGTCCTAAAACCCAGAGGAAGTCCCCACTGAGTTCTGAGGATGTTCTTTCTGTGGCACAGAGATTTCTGGGGGGCTGGGGAGACAGCCCTAGTAATACTGACAGAACATTCCCAAAACTAAGCTCTGGCGCACGTCCAGGAAGCTTCACCTTGGGGCTGGAGTTCCAACCTGTTTAGCTCAATAGGTGTTTGACTTTTCGTAGAAACTAGAGAACTTTGGGCACAGCACTCAACAAGTCATTTGAGATGTGCTATATTTTAGAATATTTAAGAATCCAGACTTGATTCCTTGAGTGTGTTTGGGAAGGGAAGAACTTTGCACATGGATAAACAGATGAGAAATTTTAAAAGACTTTTGATAGCTAAGCAACTGAAAACTCCTCCCCCCACCACCATGGGAAAAAAAAAGTTTTTTAAAGACAAGTCACATGTTTTGATTTGTTTTCTAGTAAAGACCCTTGTCTTTGGAAGCCAAGACTTCCCAGCAAACAACAGTATACCAGACTCTCCAAGGACACAAACCAACCAAAACATATCCAGCTATTGTTCCAGCACAGCATAAGCAAACTGTTCTCTGGGTCTGGAGAGAGAAGATGAAGGCTATGGGAATACTGAGGCTGAGCAGGAGAAATGATTGAAATAATAGAGCCGTATCTGCTGGTCACAGGATGCGCTCACTGAGATTTGCCTTCATTTTCCCCCAAAGGGAGGAAATCAACCAATATTAGTTTGCTTCTCAGAATAGCATTCTCTGATGGAAGCCAAAAGGTTTAAAGCCCTTCCTTCTTGCCCAAATATTTGGGAAGGAAAGAAGAGTAGCCTTTCTGGGTGGAAAGACAGAGAACATCTTTCTTGACCCACATAGAGATAACTCTGTTATTCTGTCCTCTTGTAATCATTTAAAAATATCTATTAATCAAAAAAGAGGAGAGGAGCTAGATCACCTTCCCCTTCAATTGAAGGAGCTCAATTGAAGTTTAAAAGGATTTTAAATAGGAAGCAAACTTGATAACCATAATACTTTTATCCTCAAAGTGCTTTACCAAGACAGTAATTACCTTATCCTCACAACACCCCTGTGAGGTAAGTAAGCAATACTCTTCCCATTTTACAGAAAGAGAAATTGGCCCCAAGAGTGCCTTGACCTAGGTCCGCAGAAGGATAGAGTCCTGGATATTTTACTTCTAGTGACATGATCTGTTCATGAGAACGTGCCTTTCTTTTCTTGAGATGCTTTCTCTGACCCTTCCATAAAACAATAATGCTTAAATATGTCACTCAGTAAAATCGATTTCCTCTGTTTGAATAGAATATGCTTTGCTATTTATGCCCCCAGAGTGTGTAGGAAGTAACAATTAGACTGTTGCAAATATTTTCTTTCCACATACTTCCGGAAGCCTTCCTCTTCTTTATCACTCTTCCTACCCAACTACTGAGTCATTTTGTTCTCTGTGGTTCCACGTGTCCATCTTCGAAGTCCTCATTCATAAATGCTATACAGTTCACTTGCCATCCATCCCAGTCAAAAGAGGAATGCCGATGAGAACAGGGAATCAATTGGAGGTCTCATTTATTCCTTCCTTCAGGTAACCATCAGAAATACCTTGTGGAAACAAATAATCCCAGCAGAATTTGGCCTATCCACAGAATGGTCAGATACAAAATCAAACAGAAGTCATTACTGAATTCCAAACTATGGTCTGGTCCCTTGTGCTATCAAAACAATAATATTAGTCTTGGAGAACAGAGTCAGAGCAGGTGGGAAAGGAGTTCTTGTCGGGGATCCACAGCCAAAGAGCAGGAGGGTTTGCAGCAACAACTAGAACCTGCTTGGGTGAATTATCTGTTCCTTTGGGATAGTCTCAGAAGGTGCATTTTTTTATATAGAATTTTTATATTGAAATATACCTGAACTCCAAGAGCCAGAGCCAGGTTGACTGATTGAGAACAGGTGAAACTTCTAGAATTCTCCTCTCCAAGAAGGTTCCAAGAGCCAATAGAAAATCAATGTTGCAGCTGGTCCTCCTGAAGTGCTAGTGTTATTCTCCACTGCTCCCACCTGCCCTCACTCTAGTTGAGTCCTAAGAACACGGAGGTTCTTAGCATGGGTCTATTTTCTTGTTCAAAGGGTATCTTGGTAGTTGAATTGATAACAGTCAAACCATAGTAAAGAGAAAAAAAAGAAAAAAGGAAAGAAAAAGAAACTCAACTAAATTTTCCAATTCAAATGTTGAGGAAAAAAATACCCTGATTTGGATAAAAATCAATAGTGATATTCCCCAGCCCCTGTTTGTCTCTGAATCTTTGCCTGCAGGCTGCACTCAAAGCACACCAGGGAATGATTAAAACCCACCATTGGGACACACATTTTGGCTGATGGATGTTTTTTAAAAAACAAAGTTTGTTACTTTACTCTGCAGAGAGGCAAAGACAAGGTGAGTCCATTTGATGAGGTGAGCCTCAAGGTTGAAAAAGATTGTGAGAAAGAACAAAAGTGAGGGATATTTCCCAAAGAGCTTTCACCCACCTTAAAAACCATCCAAATACTCCCCATGCACCTATTCTCTTGTCTTCCCAAAGCTCAATGAATATCAGTGTTCAAATTGATCCCTCCATATATTCTCTGATACTTTAGGAAAAATTAACATCAGGACATTTGGTTTAGAACTACAAGTGGCTGGCTTGAGCTAGGTGACCCCTGGTCACCTGACCAGAGTACCATTGTGCTGGGTTCACAGTGCTGTGAAGTGTCTAAGAACTATACGTGTGTGAGACTTCTCCCTATCCAGCAGTACTGCTCATCCTGTGGGCTTCCAGGTTCTACTTCCTAAGTAACGAGGTCACCACTATTCCTTATATGATGCCTTCGCTACAGGCAATAATGACTGAATCCTCACAGCATCCCTGAGCAGGAGAGAAAGAAGAGGTTGGCTTTCTCTCTCTCCACTTTACAGATGGAGAAACCAAGGCACCGAGAGGTGAAGTGAGTTATCCATGATCACAGTGGGGACCCTGAATCAGCCTGTGATATTTCCTGATCTTTCTGGGTCTAAAGAAAAGCTTCTAGGAGGCCTACAGCTGAAACAAATCTCCTAAACCCACTCTAGCCTGAGGATCCCAGAGCCATGTTGGGGATAGAGAAACAGACCAAAGGAGTTCATCGAATTGGTGACTAGTTGTCTATATTCACCATGACATACAGCCAGAGGCTGCTTCTAGAGAGATGTTCACTGGGTTACCAATTGGCACTATACCCAAAGGAAATTATTTTTATTGTCCTCCTTGGTAGACTTGTCCTCCTTAAGGATGGACTTTAGGAGTAGTCCTTCCTGGATGAGCATGGGTGCGCTGACTGACTTCAGTTTGTGTTGTGGGGTCTTGTGATTCATGTTAAGGATTGGCAGGGGCAGGCGTCTCCTATCTGGGCTTGCATATTGTTCTGCATGGGATGGGGCAGGCCAGGGCATATGCCCTTTAGGTCCTGCCTGCTCATTTCCAATTTGGTCTATTCTTAGCCCTTGACACAAGGTGTTGGCCATGTGCAGGGGGAACTCCTACGGTTGTCCGTCTGCTGCCCTCAGGAGCTGCCATTAATAGCACTCCCAACCTTTGGCTCCAGTACATACCAGCCATGTCCTGCCAGTCACTGCAAGGAAAGGTAGAGGGAGTGAGAAGGCACAGCTTCTTTCCAGGAGGTGGAGAAGAAGCAGATGGTGCCCGAGAGAGTCAAGTAAGGCAGACAGAACCAGGCAGGCAAAGAAATAAAGCTGCAGGCAGATCAAGGCAGTGCCCTTGTCTTTTGATATTTGGCCAATAGCACAAGATGCGGTGTTTTAAGCAAGAAACAAAATGTTTAAAATAGCTAAAGATGGATGAGAAAGAGGCTTGTGTTGTCATTGCAGGAATGCATCTTTTTCCCCAGTGAGGGGCTTCAGAAAAAATCTCTGAGAGGGCAGAGTTGCCTCTTTACAAGTTTTGCAATTGGGACAGACACACATTGATTTAAGATGCTCTGGGGGCAGCCCTCATACAAACTTATGGTTTTATAGCCTGTGATAGGTCAACCACTGCAATTTCCATGTCCAGGAGGTTGACCTGCAGATGAGAATGGAATGTTACCTATAACTGTGGCCAGTTTTAGATGAAGGGATAATGCTACAGACTTTAACCTTGAAGAACTTCCCATTTTATTCACCTCATTGACACCTGGACTTTAATAAGAGAAGCTGATGTTGACTTAAATTCACAAGTATCATAGGATACTTGTGTGTGCTTCATAAGGAGGGCTGCCCGACAGAATCTAGTAATCAATAAATGTTTGAGAATGAAATGAACAGAACTGCTACCTGTAAGGCTGATCCAGCCACTGGGATGAGTCTGTCTACGCATCTGTGTCCTTCTCTTTCATCATGCAGGATCTTTCCCAGGACTCCTGTGAGCTCTTCAAGACTTTCCTGGCAGTTTTCTAAGTATACACTAGGAACATCACTTGGAATCTAAGTGAAATTAATTGCAATGAGCTCTCTTTGCATTCTCCAAATTTATATGCCCCCCCCCCACCAAATCTGGCAGTGTTATTTTAACACTTTTTGGTTTAGCAAAGAAATAACAGATTTTAGCTTTTTGATAAGACAATCAAATGAGTGTGCACAAGGAATGCACCCACATCCAGGCCACCACCTGAAGGTGCTGTCATCACACACAAGAGGGCTGAAATGGCTCACTTGGAATAATGAGGCACTTTCCTTGGAAAAGAAAATGCCATCTTGTATACTAAGCAAATGTTAGGTGGCCCAGTTCACCCCACTGGAGAAGCTGGGAGCCAGAAGGTGTGGATACTGTAGGTAGAATATATCCCAGGCCCATTCTCCTTTGGGATCTGACATCCTTTTCTCTAGACCAAAGGCTCTAAGCCTGCATGCTACTGTCCTTTCCTTGCATCTGTTCCCAGGTAATGGAGAAAATTTTGCTACAGTCTAGGGGCATCAGGGCTTGGGGCTTATTATAGATCCCTCCATCCCCAGGAGCAGAGTAGACAAGGAAAGGGGAGGTATGCTCTATCAGGCACATAAACACAGGGAAAGAAGTTTCTGTGTATACAGAGGAGCGGGACCATGTCCATTAAGAGGTCCTCCAAACAAGATCAGCATCAGAAACCTCTGCTTCTGCCACTATGACTGTGTGGGAGGGGGTAAACGTAGAGGGAGACTTGAGAAAATGATCTCGTTTGGTGTTTTTTAAAAACCTGTAGGGGCGCCTGGGTGGCGCAGTCGGTTAAGCGTCCGACTTCAGCCAGGTCACGATCTCGCGGTCCGTGAGTTCGAGCCCCGCGTCGGGCTCTGGGCTGATGGCTCGGAGCCTGGAGCCTGTTTCCGATTCTGTGTCTCCCTCTCTCTCTGCCCCTCCCCCGTTCATGCTCTGTCTCTCTCTGTCCCAAAAATAAATAAACGTTGAAAAAAAAATTTAAAAAAAAAAAAAAAAGTAAAAACCTGTAAATTTTTCTAAGAATAAGGCTCCAATTGGGTGGCATAGGGTCTGTTGCCTATGGCATGAGGTGCCACAAGGCCAATAGAATCATCCTCATGACCATGGTCCAGACAGGTATATTTGTACTCTTTTAAGCCATTCTTGGACTCAGAGGGGCCGTGGCTATTGAGGTGATGGTAAGTTAGGCCACCAGGACCATAGAGTATTGGCTGAATTTGTGCCTGGGGAGGTAGAGTGAGGGGGATCTGGCAGGAGTGGGGGAGCCCCTGGGGCCATAAGGAAGTGTCCTCCTCGACTGGAAAGGGACATGTTGACAGCATGTGCCATTAAGAGAGATGGTGCCTGTTCCCCATAGCACCCCTGGCCAACTTGTTCAGAACAAGGTGAACCTTTTGGAGACAGAGTGGAGAGGTGTGTTTGAGATAGGAGAAACTTTGGGGGGTGAGTGAGGCCAGTGGGGACTCATCTGATAAATTAAACCCTCTTAGCTCCCCTCCTCATGGTCTAAAGAGACATGACATTCCGACTTGGGATGTCACAGGTTTGTGGCAATGAGCTCAGGGACATCACCTCAATATTATCTGAGGAGAACAAGGTTTCTTTTCATTCCGAGGCCCAGAGAAAAGGCACACTCCCTGAGCAAGGGAGAAACAGAACTTGCAGAAAGGATGCTAACAAAATCAGCCAGATTTTAGAGATAGTACATATTTCTGAGAATGAAGAGCCAAAGTTCTATGGGGGGTTGTGGGCAGATTTGATGGGGGGAGTGGCAGTAAGTAAAGAAAGGAGATTACCTTCCTATTTTATTCTACAGCTGCTTGTACAGTGTGCTCATCTCCCACCAGAACTAAATATAGAGAGTTAATTAGTCTTCATCAAGCACTCTGCTGGGGGGCAGCTGGGGCAGCATAGCCCTTAAGAGGTTTGCCAGGCTCTCAGGCAAATGGCAGACTAAAAGCAGGTTCCCAGTGTGGGATGAGGCCACCACTGCTCACTGAGTGATTCTGCCACAGAGCAGCCTGAAGGGTCTGGGTTTTCAGAACCAATGTTTTCCGGGTAAGGAGACAGACCTCCCAGGGGTGGCTCTGAGCAGGGGAATGTGTGCATTCCGCCAGCCACCAGCAGCCCCAGAAGCAACTGGAGGCGGGGAGAAGACCCAAGGGGACCTGCTGGTTGGGACTAGTGGCCAGAGGGTGTCCAGGGGATTGGAAAACTTAAGGACCTGCTATTGGCTGATGGTACTGAGAAGGCAAATGAAAACGCTGTTCATTCTCTTCATGTGTCCCTGCCCCTCTCCCATGTTTTCTACTTCTTTCCAGACTTTTCTTCCTTCTTCTGTCCCTATGCCAAGACAGATTTCCCTGCTACTGCTCATAATGCATATTTTCATTTTCATCATTAGGAAAGTAACTGGCATAATGGAGAGGTGGGAAGTAACATTTCACAGGATAAGTGTGCTCTCCTGCCTGAGTCTTGTGGAGCCCAGTCCAATAGAGATCGAAAGAAAGGATTTCTGAAATGCCCCGTGGTCTTCTCATTTGCTCCCAGTGGCTAAGACCCCAGAGGGCCCTCCCTGAGTTGGAAGTTGTCACCCCAACTTTTGGCGCTTCAGGTCCACAAATGTTGGTAATTTTCTCAGTTGCATGTAAACATAAATACACACACACACACACACACACACACACACACACAAACACGTGCGCACATGCTAAATGTGGAGTAGTAGAATACAGGTGGCAAATTAAAGCCTGTGACTGTATCAAAACGAAACAGAAGGAGAAAGGACAGGCAAACAAGCCAAAGTGGCAGAGGTCCCAAAGGGATGCACGGGGGACAATGTCTAGGATTGCTCCAGTGATGGACGTCTATAGGGCTCTAGGCACACACGGCCCCAGAGCCGAGGCAGACAAGAGTTAGGACTATAGCAAGCCAGGATGGGATGGCCCCTCTCAAATGGCCTCACCTCTTCCGGCCTCAGCAGAGTAAGCAGCAAGATAAACCCTCGGCAGGGAAGCAGAATAAAAAGGAAAGCACCGCTGACCAGATTGGAATTCCCAATTAACTACTGAGTGGCCCATGGGCCTGTCCCTTGGATGGGCGGAGACAGTCCCGCATGGCTGGTCTTTGCCAAGGCCTGGGTGTGCTCTGTGCATCATGCTTCCTAGACGGATGGGCACGAGGGCCACAGGCTCTCTGCACCTCTCCTCCCTTCCTCCTTTCTGCCAGGAAGGACCTGAGGAGACAACCGAGTCAGGGAGAGGGACAGTACGGCGCTGCTAAGTTTAGTAATAATAAAGGAAATCAAAGGGACCTGAACAAAAAAAGGAGCATCCAGTTTACAACTGAAAGAAAATTTAAAACTTGTTCTTTTTTTTTTCTTTTTTCTTTTTTTTTAAACAGCTTTAGATAAATAATAAAGGGGGTGGAAAGGAGAAGCCTCTTTGAATAAGAATTAAAAAAAACCCCACAAACATAAAAAAATTCCTCAGGTTTTGAACTTCTTTTGAGAATAGTTCAATGTGAGGTCTTGCACCCTAAACAGTTATATCTGGAATTAAAAAAAAAATTGCAGCTCCACACAACAAAGACAAACAGTATTTACCGAAAAATATTGTGTGTGTATATACACATATACATATATATATGTGTATATACACACACATACACAGAGTTTTATATATATATATGTATATATATATATATATATATATACATATATATATATCTTTTTTGTGGAGATTTTTTTTCTTTTTGTGATTTTTTTTCTTTTCCTTTTTTTTTTTTTTTTTTTTTTTTTTTTTTTTGTGCCCAAGTAGAGATACAATGGGATTGAAAAGATGCCCTAGAACAGAATATTCCTTACAGGAGCAATACTTTTTGAAAAATAACATTTAAAAATGGTTGAACATATTTGCAACACCTCCAGAAATTCAACTTGGTACAACGTGAAAATAAATAATTGAATCACATCTTCACCCAAATGACGTGCCTCTAAGACCCAGAGTATTGCTGCTGGTATGAGTCTCGCCATCCAGACAGGGGCTGATATTCAAGCACCATTCCCTTGTCCCTGCTCCCACTCCCCAGCACCCTTATACTCCACCTCAGCCATACCCAGAGTCTGTCTTATATCAGTTTTCTACATTTCTGGCAAGACTTTGCAGCAGACACATACACACACATAGACGTGTGCTATGGGCACACACACGCACATGCACACACACACACACACACACACACTCACTACACACACAAAATTTCCCACTCAACCCAGATGCACCAAGTGAGCTGAATGACTTTCAGCCAACCACAATGGTGAAAGACAGAAGCACCAAACAGTCTTTGAAATGGGTCAGTTATTACAATTTGACTTTTTTTTTATATTCTAATTTTCCTCTTTTGTTAATATTTTTAAAAAGCACAAATGAAAAATGAAGAATTCTTTCCAGATCAATTTAAGGCTTCCCACCAAATGGAAACAGAAGAGGCCTTACACAATATCACATGTGATAAATGTATACCTTTCACGGCCTTAAAATGACAGAACAAATCATTTTTTGCCGGTCACTGATTAAGTATTGTGCCTTTAAATTGATGTCATTCTTTTTGCTACTATGCTGAGTTTTATTATTACTGATGTTCTTTGATTACAGAAATGGAAATCTCCTTTAATTTGCTTTAGAATTTCCTGTTCTTACAGAATTATTGGGGTGGCTTTTTGTTTTGTTCTGTGTTGCTTTACACCAGGAAACAAATGTGATTCTCAGTGGGTGAATGCTAAAATGGCACATAGTCAACCTTCAAGTAGCTTCTCCAGCCATTTGAGTTTCAAACAGCCAGACTTTGGCTCCTAGAAGGTGCTGATTAATTAGGGGCAAGGACAGGAGACTGGGAGAGAAACCAAAAAGAAGGAGGGGTTTTTATGCCTTTGCTTTTGGTAAATTTGTTTTGTTCAATACAAATCATCAGATAGGAAGAATGATTGCTTTGTGGTTTTTTGTTGGTTGGTTTTTGTTTTGTTTCTAGATTTGTTTCATTTGATTGTTTAATTTTCCCTCTCCTGGTGCAAAAATCACCAGAGAGTTTTGCATGAGAAAACGTGACAGTACTTAATGAAACTCAGCACCTAAGGGCATAAGGCAGTTGAAGGTTTTTTTGTTTGTTTGTTTGTTTGTGTTTGTTTGTTTTGTTTTGTTTTGTTTTGTTCTTTCAATCAGCACCAATCCCGTAAATGATCTACACTTGGTGTAAGGTATAAAACTTTGTTTTTCTTTTGGAGTGGAGACAACTCCTCCTTCTCCACCCTATGAACCATAGTGTGGGATTTTTCAATACTGTTTCTTATGTGTAAAAAACAAAAGAAAAGTTTTCTTTTTGTTTTTACTTACAAAACATAGAGAATATCTTTGTATACATACAGCGACTGGAAAGAAAGCTTATCTGAAGGGGTTGTGACTTATTTTCTTTTTTGTTTTTTGTAGCATTGGTGGTGGTGGTGATGGTGGTGGTGGTGGTGGTGGTGGTGGTGGTTCTGTGTGTTGGGGAAAGGGAGGGTTATATTTCTTGTAAGCGGTGTTTACCACAACCCAAACTTAAGTTCCCTTCTCAACTTGGGTCAAGATGCTCTTAGAGTGAAGACTCATACTGTAGCAACTCATAAAGGAGCGGTCCGTCTCGATACCGAATGCCTACTGCGGTGGGGGTGACATACTGCAGAATGTTAATAGTCCTTCTCAACCTCCTGTCTACAAAATGAGCATCCCAAGCTGGGTATCTCTTTCTTGGCATGTCAATCTTAATGAGGGGCCCTTCTGGGTGGTAAGGACGCCCCGACGGGGTCAAGGGCCCCATGGGTCTCACTTGGAAAACGGGCAAGCAAGTGTCAGCCGTGAGATCCTCCTGTTGTTCCGTTACGGCTCTGGTAGGCGTGACCTGGGTCCCCCGGTACCCAGGGGTCTGAGGCGCCATGGGCTCAACATCGGGGGGCAGAGGGATGCCCCAGAGCAGCTCGGCACAACAGGAGCTGGCAAAAATCTTAGCTCGCGGCCCCATGGGATGCAGCACACCATAATATAAGAGCATCAATGCGATCCCAGCCACAAAGCTAATAAAGACACAACACAGTGCTGGCACCGCATAGGAGTCAGTGGTCTCCGGGTTTCTGTAAAAATACCAAAGGAACGTCAAGGCAGCATTCTCGGTCAAGACTATCGTATAATATGCAAACATTCGATATCGAGTCCGCCCTTCCTTGACGTTAAACCAGCAGAAAATGTACACGATCCCTACCACCATGTTGAAGAGGATCTCCTCCCACTTGGACATACAGAAGTCTGTTCCGCCATGGATGATCCAGAAGGCCATGGCGCACCAGTGAACCACCACGAAGATCCCGAAGTAGAGCTGGAATATGGAAGCAAAGAGGGCAAAAGAGATAACTCTGGATGAGATGGTGAAGAGGCGCCAGAAGAGGTGGATGAGGGCCCCTCTGTAGCTCATACTCTTCTTGTCGTCCCTGGAGTCCCGCAGCAGCTTGTGATAGGAGGCTAGCACCCAAGCCAGGGACATCAGGGAAGTCACAGAGGAGACACCTGCCAGAAAGACACAAACCCACACAGTCAAAACCTTGGACATCCCACATGGGGCACAGTGGGGCTCTTGGCCGAGGAGATGCCCACACACACCGAAGTCTAAATGAGGAGGGAGAAAGAAACACATAATCAGGAACGGGCCACAGAGGCTATAGATGTTCCCTAAACTGACAACTTTTGAGATCAACTTTTAGTTTTAAGGCCCCAGTCCAGAATTTCTGGGGACTCACAACTCAAGAGTGAAGGCTGAGGCTGATGTGCCTTGCCCGGGAAGCCAAGAACTGGAGCCACCGTGGCAGTAACTTGCATCTTGCTGTGGGTCGGGTGGCACGTGTTCTGTCTGAAGGGATCACGAGCTTGTGGGGGATCCTTGTTGCACACTGACATGTGGCCAGGGTTGGTGTCCCTGTCACCAGCAGCCTGTGCTCTTAGAGGAGCCGTAGAAGGGATCACTGATGGTGAAGACTGACAGCTTGCTCATTGCCCCAAGTTGCACAACTATTCTCCTCTGGGAAGACACTGGCATCTCTCCCACCTTTTCATCAGCTCACCCAATGCATCTTAACTGAAGCTTTGCATTTAGCTTCTCCATCCGCTGCCTAAGGCCACCTTGACCAAGAGCCCTGGGATCTTCTGTCTGTTTGGGTGGCTGCCTTTCTCATTCACTCCTTTCTCTCTCCTTCTCACTCAGTCTTTGCTGCTTTCCCCACCCCAGCATGGCTCCAAGTTCTCCAAAGCCTTGACTTGGAGGCCCATGCTTCTCTGGTACCTGTCCTGACTCAGGAGTGTTGCTCATGCTTTGGAAATGCCTTTTCCACTCAGCACCGCTGTTCATCATTCCCCTGCATTTCAGTGATACTTCAATCATTATGGAGAAATTTTATTAATAATGCTGCCTATTTGGTATGTGTAACTGAATCAAACTGAACACAACAAATAGTTACTGGAGTCTCTGACCCATGCACAAGCAACCAGCTATTAGTCAGGTATTACCATGTGATCTCCTCTCAGGCGAGACTCCCCATCACCCCTAGTCTCTCACACGTGTTCTCCACTCCGACCATCTGGAGTCTCCATTTTTCCTTTCTCCTCAAATTTCAGAACTAAATGCAATTAAATTTGGTTGAGGTCTTGAATACTGTCTCATCAAGTGACTCATTAAACTGCCCCAGCCCTGTAGTCTTTGAATTGTCTTTCCCTGGGCCCTGCTCACTGCCCCACTCCCCTCCAAGCCCCAGTGAAGAGTCAAAGTCATTTTACACCCTCCCTGCATCCACCTTCCTCACCCACCTCACGGAGCTTCCTTCCAACCTGAGAGACGCTCAGGTTCACAGCTTGCAGAACAATATAGTGCGATAACAAAAACCATTATGTTGGCGTGAACCTAGAAAAAACCCCCAGACTGTCAACTGTTGCAAGGAGTATGTGTTGCTTTCATAATAATAGCAACCAAGATTGAAAACAAACAGGGGAGAAACCATAGCAATTTTGAAAGCCAATCTTGAAAACACCTAACAGTTTCCTCTCACCTTTCTGGAAAGTTCTGAATATGATACTCTGTGTGTCTTGCTCTGCCCTTTGTATGCATAGGGCATTCCCACCGGCATCTGCTAAGACCATGTGTGCTCCACAGCCACGTCACAGTGGTCATGCTAACGTTTTAGAGCCTCCTGTGTTTGTGCTGTCTGGTGCACTGGGCAGGGAGGAGAATGGGTGCTTTGGGAGTCACATGATTTAGGCTGTAGGTTTCTGGAGGGCAGGGAATACGCAATCATCTCAGCAGTCTGTGCCAGGCTTATTATCAATACTGGAGCATCATCAGAAAGTTCCTTTTAAACATCTTTGTGACATCAAACCCTCTCCTGGTAAACTCATTTCTTGCTGTTAATAATCTTGGTGGTACAGCTGACCTTTAATAATCAGATGGGAGTTCTACAGAAACTGAATGGGAAGAAGCCTTGATTTTTTTTTTGTTCCTTCTAATAAATCAGAATGTATTACTCCCCCAGTTCAAAAGAAAAACATGAGTGCCAAGCTGGAGAAATAAGAAAAAGCAGCTTATCTTTTGCCGGAGCGTGGTCTCATTCAGTCTTACTCTGGGTGTGCTTTTGAACAGACGTGGGGTTCAGAAGTAGGACAGCCCCTCAGCCTTCACCATGCTGATCTCGATATTCTGTGTGTTGTGACATTAGCCCGTCCATGCCAAATATGAATAAACAGGAATTCAAATGTCCATCAATCTCACATAGCAAAGCCAAATACAATTGTTCCCCATTATTCTATCTTCTGGGTTACCTCTGCCATTTCCTGATCTGTCCCTGTGGCTTTGAGGTCTGGGTTATGTTCCTGCTCCACCCATCATGAAGTATTACAGAAACTGCTTCCCTCTGAGCTGACCCACACACTGCCTTGGATCTTGGTCAATTATAAGGAGGACTTGGGACACAGTCACATGGGAGACACATCTGAGCACTTGGCTCTGGGGCTGCTTGTCAGCTGATGCCCAACCCCAGTCTTAACTCTCTGCCTTATCTGTCCCAATTTGGTATATTGTATATCACCAAACAGAGTATCCACAGGGAGATTCATGGACTATCCACTTCAACCCACTCATTCGACAGGATGCAGAAGTACAGGCATGTGGGTGCCTTGCCCATGATTACCCAACTACTGACAGTAATGTTAGGCCCACAGCACAGCTGTCTGCCTGCCTTTTCATATTGGTCCCAACACTCCATTTTTTCTGCATCCTATCCCTTTGTCAGCTCGACCCTCCACCAGGTAGTGCCTTTACTGAGGTCATAAAGGCCATCAACCTTCTCTAATAGCAGGTGTGTGTTCTAACACCAAGCTGTTTGTCCTTCAGGGCCTTGAATGCCAGGCCACATCCTTGGCATTGTGCAAATGCTCTGAGTTAAAGGGAAAAGGGAAGGTGGGAACTTCTGACATTTGGCTCATGTGCAGGGTGCCCAGGGCGGAGGTCCTGCCCAAGACCAAAAAGAGTGCATTTGTCTGGGACCTCTCTTCTCTTCAGAGCCTGAGCATGGCAAGCAGGGACAGGAAGAAACATGAGTGGGGTCATCATTCCATGACAAGCCTGCCCTACTCTCTCTGCCAGCAGCATTAACAAAGATGATCCTTTGAAAGAAGGAATGTCTGGGTGTGGCTACCTTATAATTCACCACATTCACCAAAGAACTCCCTGTTCTGTGTAAAGCTCCAGACACATTTTTTGGGTCCAGAGTTAGTAGGCTGAGTACATCCTGAGTGGAGCCCAGAAAACACAGGCCCATTTTAGGAAGCCATTTGGGACTTGAGTTTCTCACTAGATGCTCAACACAGAGAAACACTTGTCCTCTGAGGGCTCAGAAACCAATGGTAGAAGCCATTAGATATACTTGTTATCAACTCACCTCCAAGAAACTTGTCTGGACCCCATCTGTGACATTGGCACCTTTGTTACGCTTGGTCAAGGGATTAAATGTCTCATGACTTGCCACCTTTGCATCATTTCACTGGACAAAGCCTGTGGCCTCACAAACCCACAGGACTCTAACGGCATCTCTTCCTTGAAGGACTGTCAGCAGAAGGTGCTTCAGGGAAGCCAGTTCATTCTGGGGGCTCAACTGGGGTGGGGGAGGGAGAGAGCACCAGACAGATGTGTTCCTTAACAGTGTACCTGACTGTCCCAGAGAACATAGCATGATTCACTGAGCATGTACATGCATTATCTTATTTGAAAGAACCTTGTGATGTAGGTACTTCTTGTAGGCTGAACTGTGTCATCCTTCCCACAAAAAAAAATTCACATGTCAAAGCCCTAATCCCCAGCACCTCAGAACGTTACTGCATTTGGAGACAGGGTCTTTAAAGAGGTAGTTAAGTTAAATGATATCATGAGAGGTGCCCCTAATCCAATCCGACTTGTGTTCTTATAAGAAAAGGGGACTTGGACACACAGAAACACCAGGGGATGTGCTCACACATAGGAAAGGCCATGTGAGGACACGGGGAGAAGGTGGCCATCTGCAAGCCAAGAAAGGAGGCCTCCAGAGAAACCAAGACTCTCTCCACTTTGGTCTTAGACTTCCAGCCTCTAGAACAGGGAAGAAATAAAGGTCTGTTGTTTTAGCCACCCAGCCTGTGGTATTTTATTACAGCAGCCCTAGAAAACTAATACAGTGCTCTAATTCCATTTTTTAGATGAAGAAACTTAAGATTTTTTTTAATGTTTATTTTATTTTTGAGAGAGAGAGAGGGAGAGAGACAGAGTGTGAGTGGAGGAGGGGCAGAGAGAGAAGGAGGCACAGGATCCTAAGCAAGCTCCAGGCTCTGAGCTGCCAACACAGACCCTGACTCAGAGCTCAAACTCACAAACCATGAGATCATGACCTGAGCTGAAGTTGGTGCTCAACCAACTGAGCCACCCAGGTGCCCCAAGACATTTTTCAAAATACATACATCTATCAAGAAGTAGAGTCAGGATTCAAACTCAGAGTCTGACTCCAGTGGCCCTGAAAGTAACCACTGTACTAACGGGCCCTCCAGACATGGCCTCAGAAGGGGGCTGGGTGAGGTGACAGGAGAGAAAGTCTAGGTTCTCTGGGTACAAAGGATTTGAATCTTTTGCTGAGTGGACAAGAAGTTAATAGCCATGGATATCTGAGAGAGGCCCTTGATTTTGGAGCTAAAACCCAAATTTGTATTCTAGTCTACCTTCCTCAGGAGAGTAACATTCAAACCACAAGTAAAGAGGTGATTCTGGTGAGATGGCTTTCCCTCTGTCAAGTGATTAATCTTCAAAGGCCTACAGTGCATTCCTTTGCAGAGGGAAGAGGTGCAAGATTTTCCCTCACTGCTGTGGCTCACTAGAAGATTTCTGTCTCACCTGAGGTCAATCCAAAAGTCAATGCATTATCTTGGCCAGGACCCAAGCCCACAGGAATCAGCCTTGGAAGGGGCCCTGTGGCCCCCAGTGAAATTCTCAGACAGGCTGGGGAGCTTTATGATTTGCTTCCACTATGGCCCGATCCGTTTCTACATTCCAAAGATCAGACTGGAAATTGTTAAACACCTCACGTTTGGCTGTGACAAGTTCTGGGCAGTGACCTTCACAGCTAGCTCACTTTTAGTGGTGCAGACCAGGAGGCGGGGCTTGCGGTTGGCCCACTGAGCTGCCTGGAGTCCAGCTGTATCAGCTAGGAAGTCACTAAGATGGAGCCTCCTAGGAAGCCACTCCCTCTGAGAAAAGCTTGGGAGAGGGGCCTTCAGGTTCTGATCACTGGACCCAGGGTTTAAGATTTCCAGAAATGGAATGGCCACACCTTATGACCAACAGAACAGAGAATGAAAGGCTGAAATCTGCAGTGGGACACCCCTTACCAGTTGCAACCAATCTGCAGTTGACTAGCCCTAGTCATCAGGGAAGGCCCAATTTGGTGGCATCAATGCAATATCCAAGGGTCACTGTCAGTTGAACGGTTGCCAGCTGGGGAACAAAACAAAAGCTGTGAGTATGGATATCCCATCGTGTGAAAAGCATAGTGATATGGTGTTTGGGGAAGGATGGGATTCTAAAATCAGAGGGCAAGCAGCAGATGAAGTGGCTGAATCAGGAGGAAAGATGCAATGCAGTGGAAGGGATCAGGGCTGTGGGAGGGCCCAGCCACCAGGGTGAGGTAGAGAAGCTGAGATATGACAAACTGAAGCAGGGCCATGATCAGGGCAGGGCTGCACCAAGGGGCCAGCAAGTGGGAGCCCCAATACATAAGCAGAAAGGAAACTGGAAGGAGAAACCAGAACACTACAGTATCTCACAGGGAGAACATAGCATGTGGGTTTGAGGAGTCCTTTGAGAACCCCCAGGGGTATCTAGAGATGGCCACAAGACTTTCTGAGCAAGAACGGAGGGGGTAACAGCAGGATTTGGTTTTGCCGGGTAGGACGTGCACACCCAGGTCTTCAGCACCTGCCGTCTTCAACCTTTCTGCCACAGTGCTCCGTTCCACCACTAAATCACATGGTGGAGAAACACTCAGAAGAGGGATGGAAAGGGCGCTAAGCACAGGATAGAGCAGGGGTAGGAAGAGTCGGCCCTGCCGCTCCCAGCTCCCTCTCTCCTGGCTCCTTCCCATCAGCATATAACCACAGTCAAGTTCCTCTTATCTTACAAACACTAGCTCTCAAGACCCTGCATTTTCTGCCAATGAGATCCCACCTCTCTTTGTCTCTTCTCCAAACTTCTTGAGGGTACTCTCCTTTGCTCCCTTGACTCCTGACCTCCAATCTCAATGGAGAGCTCTCTTGGAAGTCACCAACCAATTCCTCTATGCAGATGACTAATCTCTTCTCCTGCCTCTGTGTGACATTTGGCATTTGGAGCCCCTCTGTCCTTCACGCTGGGCCATTAGCTATTCCCCTAGTTATGGTATCCTTTCTTTGCTGGGCTATTACTCCCATTTTACAGGTGAGGAAACTGAGTTTGATGTTAAGAGACTTCAATGTGGCTGCAGCCATGTTCTGACATTACATACTCACCTAATTTGCATGGTATTGTACCCCTAGAGGTTCCCCAAACCAAGAAACATGCTCAACTGGCTATTTGTCTACCTGCACATCAAGGTCAATATTAACCTCTTTCAACCTTCCCCTCTTCCCTGAAGTTAATGTTTGGGGAAAGTCAACCATCTGCTCCTCAATTCCCCCTGTGCATTTTCTCCACACCGAGTTCCTTTTAGATGGGCAATACTTCACTTTCCACCCATCCAACCTCCCTCTATCTTCCTACATTTTTAAAAAGCTTCGTTTCTTCTTGGAAATGCTCCCAGGAAAAAGATGGAGCAGCTGTGTGCAAGGTTGTCTAAACATTCCTGCCTGTCTCCTGTCTCACCTCCACCCAGGAGGCACAGCAAAGAAGCATGGGTACGAAGTTACTTTCCTATGCGGGCAACCACTAGGGGAAGGAAATAAGCCTCACAGATGCCTCCTGTGAGCCAGGCTCAAAGACGTTGAATAACCTAGCCAAAGTTACACAGGTGGGAAGCAAGAGTGCTAACAATGATTCCTGGGATTATCTCACTCCTCAGGCATGATCAGCGTGTTCAAGCCAGCGCATCCTGGCCCATGACATCCAATTGTTAAATTTGCAAGGATTTTGCAGGCTGGCTGATGTCATGTTGGAGGCTTGAAATAGGCATGGTGGGAATATTTACACCACAGAAACTGGCAACTGCTACAGACCAGGGTTCCCCCAATTCTGCTAAGAGCTGGTTGTTAAGCATTTACCAGCATATCACTTGGCAGGACCTATTATCCTTCTTGAAGAATTCAGTGGGCCTCATTGCATATTAGATGAGCCCCATAAGGCTGTCCTCTTTATTCCAACACCGCACTTTTAGGCAAACCAGATGCGCTACTGACGATCAGTCAGAATTATACTTAGTAGACTTGATGTGAAAGCAACAAAGGAACCAATCTCCTTTTTAAAGTTTCACTAAAAATACATCCATGGTAAATAATTGAAGATCTGACCATTTTCTTCCCATTTCCGTCACTTGCAAGCATTGACACCCTCATTTTCGTCACATTTCTGTGTTTGGAGAGGGTGTGATTCCTACATGAGTTTACCACATGGGGTGACCTTAAGACACCCTTGATATTTCCAGACTGATCCTTAAGAAGGGTCAAAATAGAAGATGGCATCCACCATCTGTGGATGTAACCCTCAGGACTGACAGATGTTTGTGGCTGAGTTAATGTGGAAAAACCCAAGGGCAATCAAAGTAGCCTGATACAAACATAGGAAGGAAAGACTGGAAGGTGTCAGGAAAACCGACATCTATACAAAGATGTACATCTATACATCTATACAAAGACCATACTATACCTTGGCTGAAGAAAAAGCTCTTTAACATCAGAGGGATGGGACAAGGAGGACGGAAATCAAATTTGGCCACTACAGATGTGATCTCTATTGTAGAACATCGTTTTACCATGGTTTATAGGAAATACCTCTTTATTGCCTTTGTATCCAGGCTGATCGGTATCTGCTAATCTCTAATAAAGATTTCAATAATGACGATCACTTCCCTTTACTGAACAGCTACCTTGGCCCAGACTCTGTGCTAAGCCTGTGACAGAATTAACTCAACTATTCTTTCCTACAAATATATCTGAAGCAGGGGACTGATTTGAAGATGGGGGAGACTAAGGCTCACAGGCTAAGGAACTTCTCCATATCAGGTAGTTAAGAAATCATGGAACTGGGATTTCAATGCAGACCTGCCTAACTCCAAAACTCAGACTCTTATATATATATATATTTACTTATTTTTGAAAGGGAGGAGGGGCAGAGAGAGAGGGAAACAGAGAATCCCAAGCAGGCTCCAGGTACCATGCTGTGAGTGCAGAGTCTGACATGGGTTCGAACTCACGAACAGTGAGATCATGACCTGAGCCAAAATTGGACACTTAACTGACTGAGCCACCCAGATTCCTTTTTTAATATTTATTTTTTTTCAACGTTTATTTATTTTTGGGACAGAGAGAGACAGAGCATGAACGGGGGAGGGGCAGAGAGAGAGGGAGACACAGAACCGGAAACAGGCTCCAGGCTCCGAGGCATCAGCCCAGAGCCTGACGCGGGGCTCGAACTCACGGACCGCGAGATCGTGACCTGGCTGAAGTCGGACACTTAACCGACTGCGCCACCCAGGCGCCCCTCCAGATTCCTTTTTTAAACACCGGGATAGGTATGTCTCCTCATCCATACCCACAGATTAATGAACAAGCGTTCAGATTTATACATCAATTTCTTATCAGTTTGGTTACTGTGTGGCAGCTCTCTGATCATCTCTGTGAGCACAAAGTCAAGTTTGTGGGCTTGCCAAACTGAGGACTCACCCCTGGAAGGCCTTGTCTGAGTGTCCCAGTATGTGCAGAAGCAGTGACATCTCTATTCTATGTTGGCATGGCCTCCAAACTCATTTCCTTGTACCTGCTCTCGTCCCAGAAATCTCTTCATTATGCAGCCAAAGTGACTAAGCTAAAGTATGCCCCTCTGCATGGCCCTCCAGGCACGATAGGCAGTCATGGTGCCTTATTTTCAGCACCTTTCCCATGGGAGGATATGCATTCTTGCCCTGCTCAGCTCCGGTTCCCGCCTGTGGCTGCTCTGACCAGGGAAACATGAGCAGAAGTATGGGTGTCACTTCCAGGTAGGAAGCCAGGCTCTCCCATGCTCCAAAAACAGGCTGCTCCACCCACGACCTGTGATAGACGTACTGCAACAAGCAGGAAATGAATCAACATTTTAAGCCACCGGAATTGTTGGGGTATCCTCCACCGCAGCATGGCTAGCCTATCTGGACTGACACGCCATCTTGTTTGGTGTTAATGCCATGGTAGGTCCTTTAAAAGACCTTCAGGGCCCTACATGATACGGCCTGGGAGTTACAAGTGTAACCTGTCAGTTCTCTTCTGTGCCCTTCAGTAATTCCCTTCTCCAGTGGGTGCAAATCTAAGTTCCTTTCACGGCATCAGGCCTTCATGCAAGGCCCTACTTGAGACAGCTACTTGTTCTCCCTAGGGGGTCACCTCCCACAGCTCCTCACACTCCCTTGGCCCCAGATGTGCTCCTGGCATACCCCCAACTCAGGGCGCACACACTTGCTCTTCCCCTGCCTGAAATGCCATTCCCGCAGATATCCAAGTGCCTCATGGAGCCCTTGACTCAAAGATCAGCTTCTCAGCGGGGCCATCCTTGACCACCACACTGGAAACTGCAGCTCCCCCCGCACACTGCCCCGCCAGTGCCTCCTTCCATGCTTTATTTTCTACCTTAGCATTTCCCCCACCACCTTGATAGACTTTATCTCTTACTCTTACTTCCTCTTTTTTATGTGTATTTATTTTTGAGAGAGAGCACAAGTAGGACAGGGGCAGAGAGAGAGGGAGGTGGAGGGTCCAGAACTGGCTCAGAGCTGACAGCAGTGAGCCCCATGTGGGGCTCGAACTCACAAACTGAGAGATCACCCCCTGGGCCAAAATCAGATGCTCAACCGGCTGAACCACCTAGGTGCCTCCCCTCCCTGTTTTGCCCATATGTTCCAAGGGCAGGGCAGCTATTTTGTCTACTGCTTCTGAAACTATGTGCAAAATTGTGTGGGTATTTTTCTCATAAAACAGCCCACAGTATCCTCTGATTTCTAAGAGGGCCCATAGGGAAAGGGGCTTCTCACCCCACCAGCCATCACAAGTGCCCACCTCTAGCCCTAGATGTGGGAAAGGAAAATTCCCTGGGAGCCAACATGTATCCCTTCATCCTTCAGGAAGAAATCCTTGAGGGGAGAAAAGACTGATGAAAAGGAAACGAACATCTATTGAACGTTTCCCATGTATTAGGCATTATGCCACATACTTTGCATGTGGTACTTCATTTAACCCTGACAATACTCTCGTGAAATGTCTACTGGTGCTCCATTTTACCGACGAGGCCACCAAGGCTCAGAGACGTAAAAGGATTTGCCTGAAATTTCTGCATTAAGCATGTCCTTTTATTCTCATGCTTCAATGTCTGGGGCCCTGCTGACTCCTGTGCATAGCAAACAACTGGTGCCCTTCCATGTAAACCAACCAATCCAGAGGGGGCCGCATTCAGCCCATAATCATCCATTTAACAGCAGAGCAAAGTCCGCAACGGGGGTGATTTTGCCCCCACCCCCAACCAGGGATACGTGGCAATGTCACAACTCTGGGTATGAGTGCTACCAGCATTTAGTGGGCAGGGGTCAGGGGTGCTGCTAAATATTCTACAATGCATAGGACGGCCCCCCAACACACCATGAAGACTTGCTGGGCCCCAGATATAGTACTGCTGAGGCTGAGAAGCCCTGTGATAGGGTATTTCCTATTTCCTCAATATTCTCAGTAAGTCAAAAACCAAACTGTGAACCTGGGTGTGTCTAGTAGCTGGAGATTGAAACTTTCTAGACTAGAAGTGACTATCCTGGAAGAGGTCCATGGGATACAGACACAATGACATCGGGAGAGGCCATGAGAACAGCATCAGTCTGATATCTGTGTGATGAGTCTCTTCTGAGCAGCACACCATAAGCTCATAGCCACTCTGGGAACATGGTGGACATAGCAAGGTAGCAGCATGCCCCTCAAGGAGCTTCAAGGTCAAGCACTGATATTTAAAGGACACAGCAGAAGGAAAGCTAGAGCCAGCCCTCTGCTTTGCTTGTCTCTTCTCTCTAAGATGCTCTCAGCGCTATCAAAACACTATCTTCACAGCCAGCTGGAGAAAGACAAACTTTAGGGATTCTAGAACAAATGTCAGCCACTCAGCTGGTGTGGCGCAGGACTCACAGATGCCTGGATGCTGGCTGGCCTGGAGCACACAGTGAAGAAGGCCATCTGCCGTCACTAGAAAGTTCCAGTAAGTCCCTTCTCATTGAAGAGAAAATGGCCAACGAGGCTCATTCCCCTGATGCTCCCAGAATGAGTGCATTTTAACCCAGGTTGTGAGATGCCCTGGAAAGGACATGAGCACTGGTACAAACAGATCTGGGCTTAGCATATTGTTTGTGAACCATGGGTAAAAATGTGGATTTGGAGTATTCGATAAGTTATGAATATAAAACATATAGGCACATCTTTGATATGTGTGCATACTATACTATATATTCATGTATCTATAAATAGAAAAAAAACATACATATATATATAGTGTATATGCACATATTGAATATGCATATTGAATATTGCATATTCTGTAGTATCAAAGATGTGCCTACATGGTAGTCCTGTCAACAATGCTGAACCTCAGGGCTCAGAAGGCATGGCAGTAAGGCCTACTTCCTGGAGCTGCTGTTCATCTGACATAGCCTGACAAATGGAAAAGTGCTTTGGGAATTGTAAAATGCCTCACGTACATTAGCTCTTATTAAGTTTGTTTTTGTTTTTGTTTTTGTTTGAGAGAGAGAGAGAGGGCACGCGCTTGAGTGGGGGAGAGGGGAAGAGGAGAGAGGCAGAGAGAATCCCAAGCAGACTCCAAGCTCAGCACAGAGCCCGACACAGCCTGATCCAACCACCCCAGGATCGTGACCTGAGCTGAAGTCGGACGCTTAACTGACTGAGCCACCCAGCAGCCCCTAAGCTGATAACATCTTTTTAAAAGGTGGAGAATCGGGGTGGATCCTATCTCCCATGGCGTGGGATAAGATAGCTGTCAAAGCCCTGGAAATTCTGTCAGCCAAAATGGTCTTGGGTTCCTTTACCTGAGGCCACTGAGGCCCTGAAGATGACAGGCCTTGATTAACTGGACAGAGCTGTGACAGAAGCTCAGGAGGGGTAAGGGGCTCCTTACCAGGTGGCTCTCAGATACTCTTTAGTTCCATGACAGCTCAGGTGGGCAGTTTTGCAGAGGGACGCAGGACTGCTGAGCAGGCGAGGTGGGTGTGTGCCTGTGCAGGGCTGACTCGGGAGTGGTCCTGGCCCCTTAGCTCAAATTCTCTGTGGTCAGTGGTCCTGGATGAGAAAAACCTTCCAGGTAAAATGATGTGGTCCAATCGGAGCCTTAGGTGCTGAGGATGGCAGCAATGTGTGCCTTCCACGGTAGGCGGTAGAAATACTAGCCGCCATTGTCAGAGTGCTTCTTCTGTGCCAAGAACAGATGAATTTCACTTCCTCCTGACAAAACCCCCCTGGGGCAGGAGCTATGAGTTGTGCTTTACAGATGAGAACCCCGAGGCTCAAAGAGATAAAGGCCTTGTTGGAAAGGATGTATGGTTCCTATGTGCAGAGCAGGTGTGTGATGCCAGGCCTATGAGGTCCACACCAGGAGCTTTCTACAGTGCAAAACAGGAGCAGCACCTTGTCTTGCAAGCGACCGGGTCAGGAGACCACCATGTGGACCATCAGAAGAGGACTCAACGTGCCAGGCTGTCACTGGTGAAGGGTGAAGTGTAAAGGAAATGACGGGGCCCCCATGTTGTCACAGGTGGGCAGATTTTCCAACCGGTAGGCTCCTCAACTCCAGGGTCTGGCGGCCTGGGATGCATGATGTCTGAATGCACAAGAAGGCCTAGAATTAAAAGAGGACTCAGCTCTCCTCTGCTCAGCTTTAGACCCATCTTTATCTCAGGTTGGCCTTAGAGTGAATGCCACAGCCTAGAACTCCTCCTGATATCCTGACTCGCACCTCCAACTGGGTCCAGTTGGGGGTAAATCTTACAGATGAAAAAGTTGAGGCTCAGAGAGGGTGATTCGCTCATAACCACACAGTAAGTGGAACAGCTGATGGGGGTCACCCCCAGGGATTTCCTTCTCGGGGTCTCTGCCATCCTGCCCCCTCCCTGGTGGTGACAGATGTGTGACACGGAAGGGCACTGCTTGTGAAACTCATGAGCTTTCTTTCCTTGGAAATCTTAAGGGATACAAAAGATCTTTTGAAGATCACTTTACTGCTGTCTTTTCCTGGAGCCCCAAGTTCCCTCGAGGCCTAGAGTTCGTGATTGTCTCTAATGTGAATGTCAAGCTTAATTAAAGACCGCTACTGCCCTAGTTTCACTTTTCCCTTCCTTAGAGTCAAATGCTACCGGGGCTGAAAGGGTCTTTGGGAGTCCCTCCTGCCCTTACCCACAGTAGCACTAGCCAGGTCCAGAGAAGATGACGTTGCAGGGATTTGCCTGGGATCCCTCATATTCTCCCAATCAGACACACCACCTAAGGTGAGCCTTTTCCCTATGCAGGGAAGCCGGGGGAAGAACTTACAGGGGGGAAGCTCTAAGAGGGGTGTAGTGTCTTTGTGGGGCAATGGACATGTTCTCAGATGAATCGGAGTGGTGGTGACAACTCTGTGAATATACTAAAGTCAGTGAATTGTACACTTCAAGTGGGTGAATTGTATGCTATGTAAACTGTATGTCAGTAAAGCTATTTAAATATTTTTTCCTTTGTTTGTTTGCTTGCTTATTTATTTATTTATTTATTTATTTGAGAAAGAGAGAAAGTACACACAGGAGGGGCAGAGAGAGAGGTGGGGGGGGGCAGAGAGAGAATCCCAAGCTGGCTCTGCACTGTTAGCTCAGAGCCTGACACGGGGCTTGAACTCACAAACTGTGAGGTCATGACCTGAGCCAAGATCAAGAGTCAGATGCTTAAGCAACTGGGCCACCCAGGTGCCCCTATTTAGGCATTTTCTAATAAAGAATAAGGAGAAGTTCTGCTGGCAAGACCTCTGGGCAAGGGTAAGATACAGAAGCAGCCAAGAGACCTATCTCGGCCGAACACTGGAGGCACCCTCTTAGCTCAAGCCCTTTTGCCCTTGGCTGTTTCCTCTTCCTGGCACACTTGCCTCCAAAGCCTGTGGGGCTGGATCCCTCCTATCCTCACATTTTTGCTCTGGAGTCACCTTCTCCAGGGAACCTTCCCCAGCCGCCTCAATGAAAACTGCCCACAGCTCTGCTCCCCTCCCATCTCTCTGTGACATCTTCTCCCTTAGTGCCTATCATTTTCTAATATAGAAAATAAAATACTTGTTTTGTTCGCTGTTTGCCTCTCTCTACCAGCAGTGTAAGCTTTGTGAGGGCAGGGCTTTCAATCTCTTTTGTTTATGGCTATATCGGTCCCTAGGTCCTAGAACCGTGCTTGGCACATTGTAGGTGTTTAATAGTTATTGATTAAATGAATAAATGGCCCAATTATAGTTACAGCTCAGGCTTCTGAATCTGCATCCCTTAGAGCCTTCCCCTCTGAGATTGTACTGGTCAGCCAGTGAGCGCTGAAGAAGCCTACCTTGAGTCCTTCTGCGTTTCAGCATTTGACACACAAGCATTTCCAGATGGCCAATTGCAATTTCATTTGTGGCAACTCTAATGAAATCAATTTAGTTTGCCTTTCTCATATATTTTTCTGCTGCTTTAAGAAGTCTCTTTTGTATGCATGTACTACATTTTCTTTTGCACTTAAAAATTTGAATTTAAGAGGCTGGATTTCACATATAGTGTTCCTACTACAATTAAAAAAGAGGGCGGGGGGAGAAAAGAACTCTGCCTCTGTCCTTCTCTTGCCAGTTGTTAGGGGCAATCTCAGCCAGGGCCTCAGAACTGTAGTCAGATTCAAGGTGGATTGTGCACTGAAAGGGTTTAGGTCTCTGCTTAAAATGCTTGCAAATTCTGTTTGAGAGAGTAAGGTTTTAATGTGCTGTTTAACAAGGAGCCATTGGTCACTGAAGCAGGACCGTGCTCTGGAGTTGGCTGGTCAGGGAACCCTGTGCGCAGACACCAAGTAGATGTTGCATAGGAGAGAAGGAGGGTGTCTCCTCAAAAGCAGCACAGGATACAGCTGCAGAGAGGCCACTGTGGGGAAACTGGGAGAGGCTGAGTTCGTGTTCTGGCCAGAAAAGGCAGTCATACCTGTGTGCCTCTCTTCATATCACTTATAGATGAAGATACAAGACAGCCAGGAGATGCGAGTCAACAGGGGATATTGTGCATCCTTTCCTTTCTTTATCTACTCCCTGCTAAGACACGGATGTGTGATAAGAGGCCTGGAAATTGCCATCAAAGGCTGGAAGACCTCTGTACCAACTTGGTCTGAAACCCTGGGACTATCTCTTAGAGATGGGCAACTCCAGCTCAGCACATGAATGAGCTAGGGCAAAGGGCTCTATTCACTAGTAAGGGATGAGGGGCATGGAAGTTCCCTATGACTCTGGGAAAGGCAATTCATTATGTGATTTGTTTGATGCAGTGGGCTGGTTGTTTTAACAGCAAGTTTTACTTCTTGGTAATGAGAAAATGGAGTGTGAAATTCATAACTCTGGTGTCGATCCATCATCTTCAGGCCACACAACCAGATTGCCATCACTTTTTGGGTTGCCACTTCACCTAATTTTAACCAGAATCCTAAAAGATCAAGGAATTAACTTTTGTGTCCCAGACATAGAGAGTGACAGCTAATGTCCATATGAATAGGACTGGAAAGAGACCAGAATGCATTTTTTTCAAATAAGTAAAAAGAAACCTACCAGGAAGAGGGACATGGAAATTTCCCATTGTGGGAGGAGGTGAGAGGGCTGTTTAAGCCATCTGACAGCTAAGAAGCAGCCCTCTGGGCTTTCCCCTCACCTGAGAGCCCGAACCAGGTGGCTTGGTCCCTCACAAGGAAGGGAAAGCTGACCAGGGAGATTGATGCTGGAGAAGTTTCCTCTGGGATGCATTTCGTCCTCAGTCAGGAAAGGAGGAAGAGTTTGGGGAACTAGCAGCTGCAGACAAAGGCACAGACAGTTTAGCTCAAAAGGAGCAGAGAAACGGGAATGAACACTTGCCTTTGTGAATCTCTGGGATGCAGTCAGGGCTCTTGCTAGAAAAAGAAATAAATGAGAAGCTAAAGTACAAGTCACTAGACAGGCTTTGATGTAAGAGGAGCCAGCAGGGAAGTTAAGAAAGAAGACTATTATGGAGGTTAACACCAAAGAGACAAAAAGAAAAGGCCCTAATTGGATCTTAGAACTCAGCATTTGTTTAAAACAAAACCAGTGTCTAAAGACAGGGTTTAGTATATATTTTCTCATACTTCCTTGTCTTAGTAAAGATGCTTGTTTTTATATAACTCTGGGCCGGGATATCATGGTTATTGATGGTTAGGTGCGGGGTGGGAAGAACTACCTGGGTGAGGCTTGGTATTTGAACTACATCCTATAGATGCCATGCTACCATCTCAACCATAGGCCCAGTGTGGCAAGAAAAGGAGACTTTTTTGGGAGGCTTCCTTGCTGAGTGACCTCAGGCAGCTTACTTACCTCTCTGTGCTTCGGCTTTCCATATGTTAAACAAGGATGGTGGGTTAGATGGCCTAGTCAACCTCTTCAGTTCTAAAGATTCCATTGCTCTAAATCCCTTTGGAAACTGAAGTCGTGAGATTCAAGTCTTTTCACACCAGACATACCTTTATGTGTACCCTCTGCCAGCATTTGCCTGACCTCCACTCACAGGGGTCCTGGAACCCCTGCAAGGTTTTGCGTGGTGGATTGTCACCTGTGAGAACAAGTCAACTCTGCTTTGATCCTCTCTGAGAGAAGCTGTTGCCCTCAGGAGAAGCGCACCCCCTGTGTGTGCCCCCCGAGCAGGACTGTTCTGCGCTGTGCCAGCTAGCTCTGTTCTGTGGTCAGAGGTGGGCTCCACCTTCAAGTTCCAGCCCTAGCTTAAGCCCTTGTGGCTATCTTGAGCCTCTGGTCCCATCCAGGAACTTCCAGTCTTGCCCCCTAGCTGAATTAGAGAGTTGAGGGGGACACACATAGCTCAAAGGGTATCTGGAGGTGCCTGGGATTTTCTCTAAGGGTTCCCAGATGGATTTAAGAAGACAGAAGGAACATGCACCATACAGACATGAGGGGCACTGGGTTTTAATAGTAAATCTCTCTCTAATTGGGTATGCCACCCATTTGTGTCTGGCCAAGCTCTCCTGGTCTCCAGGGTCAAAATAGAAACTAACCTCAAAGAAAGGCCAGTGTATCTTTCTTGCTAATAGGTGTCTGGGGAGCTGTGAAGGTCTTGGGTCTTGGACCCATTCCCTCACCCCTTGGTCGGGCCAAGCTTAGCTCCATAGTGAGACAGCAAGTCTTTGCCCTGCATGCCTAGTAGAGAAGGCGTACACAAAATGCTCTGGAAGATTGAGAACATTTTCAAGATGCCAACCTCTGAGCAGAGATTTCGGGGGCAAGAAGCAGAAGCATCATCTTTTGCCCTTGTCAGTATAATTGCGTCTAAGATACATAAACACACATGTGGGCATGCACACATACATACACGCTGGAGCTGATTGGTCCGCAGTGCATATCAGCCCGTGCTCCCTCCCTGTATCAGTAACCGCTTTCCCAAGAACCCATGTAAGTCTGTCTCTTTAAGACTCAGACACAGCCATCCTTGCTAAGGACACAGGCATTAGAGCCCAACCACCTAGGTAAAGATCCAGCTCTATTGTTTACAAGCCTTGTGGCTGCCTCGTGCTGTTACTTAAAGTCTCTGGACCTCAGTTTCATCACTTATAAAATGGGAGCAATCAAAAGTATCCACTCATTGGACTGCCATGGGAGTTTAATGGGTTAACCCATGTAAACCTCTTAAACTAGCCTCTGGCACACAGTGGAGCTCCCCAAAAGTCTTAACCAGCATTGCTAGCATCATCCTCATCACTACCCTACCACAGCGCCTCCCCCTCCCCCCGGCAGCTTGATGCAATATACCCTATGCTCTAGGTGCCCGGGACCACTCGCTCCATATCTACGTTTTGCTCTCCCAGGTGTCCATTTCTTGGTGCCTATGGTTCCCCTGTCCATAAGAGCCCCCAAACTTCTCTTTCAGGCAAGCTCCTGTGCATCCATCGAGATCTAGACCAAATGTTACCTCCTCTCTCATGCCCCCAGAAACAGCAATATATCCTTCCTCTGTATATGCACCTATCACAGAATTTGAAATGTGCTGCACCAGACCATAAACTCCTGAAGGGTAGGTGTGTTTGCAAGCCCATTGCCAACACGGCACCTGGCCTGTGGCAGGTACCTGACAAAGAGTGCTGGTGTGTTGCCGGGAAAAAGTGGTCAGCAAAGCCCTACTTATAGGATAACTCCTCCGTGTGTGCTTAACCAAAAAAGGCAGGCTCAGGTGCTATGTGGGTGCAAGGGGCTCACCCCTGACCCCTGCCAATGTTTACATGGAAGGATCAGAAAAACCCAGAAGGAAAAGTGATAGAGCTGCTAATTCTTGATCCAGTCCCCCAAACCTGTTCCCCCATAAGGTCTCTTCCATCTCTACATATCCAGTGAGAAATCACCACCTCTTCCGTCTATCACTGCCTACACCAGTTCTACTAAGTCTTATTGGTTTGACCTCCAGAACAGCCCTCAAGTTCGTGCACTTGGTATCATTTCCCAAATGCTCTCTACCCCATAATTTCATCCCTGGATCTCTTAGCTCAGCTCTTGCTTCCTCCCTGAACAGCAGAAAAGGAGATCTTCTTTAAATGCAGGTCCAATCCTACAGCTTTCCTATGTAACCCTTCCTAGTATACTTGGTATCAGCCCAAACTGCTTGTGGGGCCCTGCAGACCCTGCTTGATCAGGCCTCTGACTTCTCCATCCTCCCCTGATATCACTTTCCTCCCCCTGCCCCACCAACCTCAGCTATGCTGGGTCCTTCACTTGCTGGAACAAGCCAGGCTTTTCCTACTCAGGGCCTTTGTATATGCTCTTTCCACTGCCTGGGAGGTTATTTCTGTTCTTCCCACAGGTGGCTCCTTCTCTTTGCTTATACTCAGCCTAAACATCAGATCCCTGGAGAGGCTTTCCCTGACACTCCTGCCCAAAGTAAGCTCTCTCCACCCCTCACCACATTATCTGTGGTCTCAGCACCAGGTTTGTTTGCTTCAAAGCACTTAACATGTGTCATCGGTCCCATTGTTTTTGTTCTGTCTGCTCAGAAAAATAAGACTTTCGTGAGGAGAGGGTCTGTGTCGGTTCTGTTCCCTGCTGCCCCTCAGCACATAGTATCGCAGTTGACCTGACGCATTTTTGTGGAATGGTGGATCATATCAAGTGCCCACCACATGGCAAGCAAGGAGCTGTAGGAGTGTATGTGCAGCTCATTAGACCTTTACGACACCCCAAAGGTAGCTTCTATTCACATTTTACGGAGCAAGAGGCCCAGGTAGGAAATGAATTTGCCCCAGGCCATAAAGGCAATAAGTGGTGGATGGTGGTATTGACACTCTGTCTCACTTTTCCTGCCCCGCCAACTGCTTTCCAAACCCTGGCCCTACCTAGAATACTGGCAAAGCTTTCAGCAGACACTACAATGTCACCACCAATGTAGATGACATATCAGAATAATCTTTGTTTTTATCTTTACTCAAACTTTCCAAACATCAGATTTAAGGAAACCCTGCTGAGATGCTCAAGTGACTTCAGCATAATATTTGTATGATTGCTTATTATTACCATATTTTTCACTTGAATGTGGTCTTCTGGGGAAATTGGATACAATCCATCTTGCAGGCTGAATATCACAGGGTTAACCCAGCAATAAGTGAGGGCCACAAGGTGGAGAGATGGGAAAGGTTGGGAAAGGTTGGCATTTGGCAAGATCAGTGGAGAACTCGCATATTAAAGTGATAGTGGTGGGGCACCTGGGTGACTCAGTTGGTTAAGCGTCTGACTCTTGGTTTCAGCTCAGGTCATGATCTCACGGTTCATGAGTTCAAGCCCTGCATTAGGCTCCGTGCTGACAGCGTGGAGCCTGCCTGGGATTCTCTTTCTCCCTCTTTCTCTGCCCTTCCCCGACTCTCTCTGTCTCTCTCTCTTTCTCAAAATACAATAAAATAAACATTAAAAAAATAAAGTGGCAGTGGCAACGGTCTTCCTAACCATTTACTAGTATTAACAGTGAAAATGGGCAGCTATGTCATCAAAGCCCACAAAGCAAGGCCAATTAGCCATGGATCCCACCAGTACAGCTTGTAGTCCAATTCAGGAAGTGTATCTACAATGAAAGTTCTCCCACCACCAACAAAATGGCCAGGTGTTGTACCTGGCATGATATTGGTCATGTCATCAAATGCTCATAACAACTTTTTGTGGTAGGTACTAATATTATCCCCATTTAAGAAACAGGAAAGCTCAGGAACAGAAAGACTCAGTAACTCTCCACAGATCAAACAGCTATCAGATATCAGCATGGGAGTCACCCGCATCTTTCTATGCTGCCATGCTCTAAGCAGTCACATGGCTGGAAGATTCCATGTCACCATGTCCCTCCCAGGGTAACAGACTTTCTTTAATGTGTGTACATTTCATACAGCTTTTTATGGGAAAAAAGAAGGAAGGCATCTATTTCCAAACAAAATGGTCCAGTGATGAGCAGATGTTTTACAAGTTAAGTAAGAGGGAAATGCCAAGCCCCTTGCAGTCTGTGCTCAGTGAGGGCAGGTTTCCTTCCTTCCCATCAATCCAGCTATGCTACAGACCCCATCCTTGTCTTGAGAAATCACATTCCAACAGCAAAGATTGCCACTGACCTTTGTTTAGCCCAGCAGTTCCCAAATGTATTTAACCACGAAAGCTTGTTTGGAGAAACACCTATTCCACATACCAAACAAATGTGGGGGAATGCTTGCCTGACCTCTGAGTGAGCTGCTCACTCTAAAAGAGGGGTGTGTGGGAGAAAAAGCCAGGGACAGCTTCCCTAGGGCAAAAGCCCCACAGCAGCCTGACCCTTGTCACTCCAGCTCCTCTCCCAGGGTGCCTGCTTATGGCAGCACAACTAAGCAGCCCCTTGGTCTTCACGGACTTGGCCCCATGGGACTCCTACATCAAGAGGGCTCTTAGGGAGCAACATCTACTGCCCCTTGAGTTTCTTCTCCAGGGATTTCACATCAGCTTCTCTGTGTTTATGATATGAGCAGCTATCATAGAAAGGGCAGTCTCAGCAAGGAGGCTGGGACAGGGATGACCCACAGAGCCAAAAGGGGTGGGGTGGAGATCTCCCTAGGATCTTGCCCATGCCACTCACCACCAGGCTCTGGAAATGACAAACACACACCCTTAGGTGCCCTTGGAGCTTGACAGCTTACAAAATGATCTACATGCATTACATTATTGCATCCTCCCTAAATATTAGGTAGTGCTGTCACCTCCTTCATTACACCAAACAGGAAAGGAGGCCTTGATAAGGTGAAAGGCAAGGTCCAAAATCATACCAGGGTATAAGTGGTGACCAGGATCTTGGTCTGGGATGAATGTCCTATCAGGAACTCACCCCCTACATCACCCTGCCACCTGTCCCATCTATTTGCGGTGCCTGGATGTGGCGAAGGGTGCAAGAAGGATAACTTTGCTTCCCTGGTGATTCTGGGGGTTGGGAGGAGATCTGAACAACCGAAACAGCAAAGGACGGTTTAGATTGGGGTCTCGTCAACAGAGTTGGAAAAAGGAGGAATTGGATGGGAGAGAAAGAGGCCTTCCCCAGTCCCCCAGCAAATCTGTCCCCTGGAGCATGTTGCCCTGATCTGGGGAGGTACAGCCCATGGATGGAGGGCAGTCTGGGTATGGGAGCTCCAGAGAGAAGGCAGGGTCACTGTGCCTATCACTGGGCACCTCAGCCCATAATCAGGGTTCCATGAGGACTGCCTCAAGACTTGCAGAGCAAGGCTGTGCACATCAGACCCTGTGACACTGGTGTTCTTCCAGAATCAACCCCTGAGTGGTTCTCTTGGTCCTGAAACAAATGGCGCTCTCTAAATGATGCACACTTTTCTCCAAGGCTCAGAGAAGCAGGGGCTCCCGGGGCCTTGGCGTGGGCAGTCACACCAGATCATTGCCTAAGCAGATGGCCTGGCTCCGCGGGCACCCTGAAGACAAGGTCTCCATGTTTCCTAGTTTTTTCCGATGCCAGTGGCAGTGTGTGTGCATATGAATGGGAGTCTATCCAAAAGAGAAGGGGCAGGCCAGACGGACTACCAGCCCTGCCTCCCTTACCATGGCTTCCTGCTCAGTGTCCAGATGCCCCAGTGGAGCTAGACGTCTATTTAGCTCCTTCCAGCTCTTCTCCAGGACAGGTCACTGGTGCTGCAAACTCCACTGGACCCCGGCTCCAAACAGCTGATGCCCAGGGGCTGGGTGGTGCCTCCTCCTAACAGTGGGCACTGCCCCCCAAAGTTTCCCACATTCCCCCTTCTCCTTGCCTCTGTGAGGGATTCACAAGACTGCAGCCAGTGCTCTGTGGGACAGAGGGATCTGCCCTGAGGCCTCTTTCCCTTGGGGGCACTTCCAGCTGGGGTTATGCTGATTTGGGGTGGGTAGGAGGCTTCATCAGGGAGCCAAGCTCCCATAGGGTTGGGGGTGTCTGTTGGCAGTGCAGTTGGGCTCAGAACTAGGTGCTTGGGCTCTAAATGTCAGGAATGAGTTCACAAGCTGAACAGCTCAATGTTCTCTGGCTGGCCTTGGAAGATTAAACTCCTTTTCCGCACAAGTGACCAGGGAACTGGACATTCCCAAGGACTGGCCAGTCTGGAAAAAGTCAGGAGGCAAAGCTGTTTCACGAAGGCCAGAGCTTGGCTGCTCTTGACAGACCACAAGGTGTAAGGTGGGAGGGTGTGGAGTCAGGAACCTCTGGGCTGAGTCTTCTCAGCAACATTTCTGCTTGAATATTCTAGTGTCAGGAAACTCACTACCTGTTGAGACACTCTTTCCACCACTGAACATCTCCTGCTGTTTGAAATATCTGCCACATGTTGCATCAGTAACACTCTCCCTATAGCTCCCTCCATCCCTTTAGGGTGGCCATTCATTCCCCTTCAAATGTTGGGATTCTTGCATCCCAAGTCTTCCTCAAACTAGACATTTCCAGTGTCCCACACATGATGGGATCTTCAGCCCCTCCTCATCCTAGACCTACTGGAGCTCCAGTTCCCCTGAAACATGCTCTGAGACACAGCCATGCTGCTTGCAGTCTGTCTGACCATCGGTGACCTGGTGTTGCCTTGGCCAACAAAGTCTAACCTCAGAAGGGCTTCTCAGGCAACCAGGAGGTGCCTAGAGACTTCCCACTGCTGCAGATATCAGTGCTATCCCGCTGGGCTCTGGGGGCTTCTGGGGCTCCTTGAAGACCATCTGGGGCCACAGGGGACATGAGGGAGGTGGGTGGGGTGCGCCTGGCTCTGGATCCCCATCCCTATCCAACTAAAGTAGAGCTATTTGAGCATGTTTTAAAATGGGGCTGCTACATAAACTTTGATTTCAAGCAGTAGCACCACAGCTTACAAATGTCTAAAATCGCTGGTGTTGCCTATTGTGATTTAGTCTTAGGCCGACTCCCCCATCCTGTGTATGTGCAAACACTTCGGCTCAGGCCAGCACCAAAGAAAAGGAGGCACTCCTCCCATATTGGGAGACACAGAGCCCCTCTGTTCTGCTGCTCCCAGGGACATTTGAGCCCCTGGCTCTGCTCTGTTCATGAGAACATAAGGTCTTGAGCAGGTAGGGCAGCTGGCACATGGGTGTATGGGGAATATCTGTGCCACTCATGTGCTTTTGGTGTGGGCTGGGTCAGCATCACATGGGGGCCTGGGCAAGGTGGAGACTCGGGGATCAGGATGGGCAATGCCCACAGGATGTGCCAGGCACTGAGTGTGCAGGTGGCAGTCACCAAGTGGTCCCCAGACAGAGGGCAGAGCCCTGTCCCAGCCCAGGTCATTCCCCCAGCCTTCCGTGGGGGGTGGGTGTGGGACACTCACAGGGCAGCGTCTCGGCGCTGTTCTTCTGGATCATTATGCAGAGCTGTAGCACCAGTTGGGGGGCGCTCTCCAGGAAGGTCTCAAGGAGGCGCAACATGTTGACGTCTGCATATTCATACATCATAGCCCAGTAGAAGCGTCGCTGGTGTTCCTTCTGCCGCTGGCTCTGAATCCCCAGGTACATGGTGCGGATATACCTGCCGAGAGAACAGGACAGAACACACAGAGAGTGGGTGGGAGCAGGGAATGCAGAAGGGTCATGCCATTCCCCAAAACCAAGGCTTGCCTGTGCCTATGTCCCCTCCTTTGCTGTGAAGTTTTCCAAATGCTTGGACCAGGGTTTTTTCCAGACCACAGACAAGGTGCTAAGGCTTTGGAGTGAAGGGATTGGGAGTGGAGGGGGACAGGCCAGGGAAGAGGTCGTAAACAAGTTCTCCCCTTCCTGGTCTTGGTTTGCTCATCAAAAAAAAAAAAAAATGAGAATGAAAGAGTGGGACCAGATGATCTCCCGGGGCCAGCCAGTGAAGCATCATAGGTGAGCTCAGAGGACGCATGACCTTTCTCACGTTCAAAAACCCCGGGGGAACATTCCAGCAGATATTCACCTCTTCTGCACAGCCCTGCACCCTCTCTGGGTGAGGAAGGGAAGGAGTTAGCATTTGTGAGGCTCCTACGAAGTACCACTGGCTGGCTGGCCGCATGGTTCCAGGGTCCCAGGTGACCCGCAGGTGTAATTCCTATGTAAGACACATGGGGAACCGCTGCACCACACCTGTACAGGCTGCATAGATGGATGGTGAACCGAATGGGAGCTGGCCCCAGACTGCCGGACACCAAAGTTTGAGCTCTACGCTAGGGAGCCACGAAAGCTGCAATGGAGCCTTTGTCCAAGGGTGACACAAGACACAGTCATTCTGACCCTGTACTGACCCTGCTCCATCAGCAAAGAAAGTGGGTGTAGGGGGAGAGCATGGGCTCTGGATTCAAATGTGGACTCTGTCATTTGTTAATTGTGGGATCTTGGACTAATTACTCCAACTCTGTGTCCTTGTTACCCTTCTCTAACATGGGGAAAAGAATCATAGCATCACAGGGCTGGCGGGGAGATCAAGGAGATAATGTGTGTGGTGGACATGCATCCTGCGTCCCCCGTGCCTCACTTATACCTGAACTTTAGGAAGCTGTCTTTAAACCACAGTCAAGGGGCGGATTAAAGATACATCTAAGTCATCCAGCGGTCTCTGAGGCTGAGCCCGGGCCAGAGAGGCCAGTAGGGCCAGGGCAAGAGTGAGGTTCAGGAAGCACGGTTTTGCAGGCCCAGTTAAGATCAAGAACATGAACCATAAACCAAGGGCCACAGCCAACAGACAGAAGCACATGTGTGACCTTGATTGTTCCCTGGGAATGCATATCACTGTGCCCTTTAAAACACTAGCCTGCATCATAGGGATTGAGAGAGCATGGTTGACACAATCCATAGTCCCTGTTGTCTTCAAGCACTGTCAGGTCCTACTTGGGGCTACCAGGCAGTGTCTTCTCTCTGCCCCAATCACCACCCCCAGCCTGGTCTCTGCCATCACCCCTCTTGCCTGAATTGAAGCAGAAGCCCCGTAACTGGTCTCCTGGGGTCCACTCTTGCCCCAGAACAACCCTTTCTTCACACGGCAGCCAAGGTGCTTTTTGAAAATCATAAGTGCAATCAGTCATCCCCAAGCTTCTTCCAACCCTCCCATGGCTTCCCATAATGCTTAGAATGCTTAGATCCAAAAGCCTCGCATGGCTCATGGGGCCCTGCCTGCCCCTCCAGCCCCACCTCCCACTCTCTCTCCACTCCTTTCTTGTGTCTTTTCTGTCTCTCCTGGAGCACGGGAGCTTGTGTTTTGTTCACACCGTTGCCTCAGTGCCTATGGATGTAGAAGGAAGACTGTCCTGTAGAAGGACTCCTGTCCTGCAAGGCTGAGGCGTCCTGGTGGGACAACACTGTCACAATACTGTGAAGGTAGTCCATGCCCACATGTGCAGCAAATTCATGAAGAGCTTCATAAAGCCAGTCACTAAGAGGGGCTCTGAATTTCCCCGGAGCAATGGGAAGAGCGGGGCATTCAAGACTTTATATCGATGTTACAGAAGCTCACATTTTAGAAGCAAAGATGCAAAAGCATGCATCTATAAAATAGTTTAAAACTATAAAGTGATGCTCCTCTCTGATTCCAAAATGGTGGGTCTCCCTCCTGAGCATTAGCCATGTACTGGACTCCTCAATGAACAAAGGCTCCAGGGTCCCCTAAACTGTGCATTGGGACACAAAGCAGCCCCACTGAACCATTGGTGTGACCTACAACAAACACGCTGGCAACAAGGGGCACCCATCCCACACCAGATGAGTAATACTATGTCTGCCTTTCTAGATTCCTAAGAGCCTTTGGGTGATGGTATCTCTGAAGAGACCCACCCTGGGAAGCTGGGATGGACACCTTATTTCCCTCCCGATGCGCTCCCCACAGTGAGCAGAGCAACAGTCCTGCTGAAGACTAAAGCGGGGAAGCCTGGGGGTGAGGACTGAAAGGCAGGAAGGCGCTGGGGTGGGGCCGGTGTGAGAAGGGCACGTGCGGAAGGCCAGCCATCTGCTGGAGTCCCTGCCATGCCTCGTGGGGTAGGTCTGGTTATTGTCATTTAACTCATGGGAAAAACTGAGGCTCAAGTGAAGTAAAGCATCAAATTCTGGTTCTGTTACAGATTCTGGCACTTACTATCTGTGGTATGGCCCATGAGTCATTTTCCCAAAATCAAGGGATGAGGCGGGAGGCTTGGAAAAGGTCAGGGACATTGTTGTAAAGCTACGGGGTCACTGAGAGAGAGACAAAGAGACAGAGAGTGAGACAGGGAGACACACAGAGAGAGAGAGAGAGAGAGAGAGAGAGAGAGAGAGAAAGACAGACAGAGACACAGAGACACAGAGCCAGAGAGACCCAGAGAGATACAGAGACAGAAAAGCACATACACACAGAGAAGAAATACAGAAAGAGAGAAAGAGAGAGATGTGAGAGGGAACACAAAGAGAGAGAGAGGAAGGAGAGGAAAGCAGTGTCACAATTTTGGGCCTGAAGGAGAAGACCAACTTCAAGAAGTCATGGCAAAGATATATTTGGGCAGGGGAGGGTTTTCTGTAAAGAGATATGGTCACAAGTAGTCTGGGAGGGGTTGAGGAGCAAGGGTGGAGGAAAGGGTCAAATTGGTCGGATCTGATGGTGGCCTGGGAAGGCAGAGCAGTGGAGGACAAAGGTGCACTGGCTGAGGTCAGGGCTATGAGTCTAGAAACTCCACACAGCACCCAGAATGGCCATGTACCTAGTGAAGCCTTGGTGCCTTGGGTCTCACAGGTCAGATGTGGCCTCCATGACTCAAATCTGAGCTCTACCCACATGTGCCAGCTATAACACACAATCCATAGGCCACAGACTCTCACAGGGAGTCTCTCACAGGGACCAGATCACAAATTTATACTCTCTCAGGGGTACACTCAGACCACAGACTCTGCTTCTCCCAGCCTCACAAGGTGGAGGAATGATTAAATGGCAGAGCCAAGCCTACGCGTTCCAGTCCCAGGGCAGGGTCACGTCAACACTCAGATTCACCTAGCTCTGTCCTGCTAGGGCAAAAGGAGCACTTGATGTGTGCCCCCATCTCCATTTTCCCCAAGCCACAGGCCCCTGTGCCCCATCATGCCCATGGAAATGGAAGGCAATGAGCCCAGGATATGCTGACTCAGCTAATAATGTATGCCAGAGAAAGCAGCCTTGAATTTTCTTCTGGGAGAACATCGCAAGGGATGGGAAGAAACAAGGGTGGGAGTGGGCAAAACCAGAGCCTCTCCCACTATGTTGATGAGCAAACAGATGCTGGCAGCCCAGAGTGCACCAGGATCAAGTCCAAAACCAAATCTGGAAATCATGCCTCCTGAGACACCAGCTCACACAGCCTCAACCCCCTGTAATGGGAGCTGCGTCACGGAATCCAGTTCAGGATTTCCCAATCGAGTGCCTTCTACCTATTCCACACCTTCTGGCTCCTGGACCCTTCTCCTCTGTCTTGAGTCTCTGGGTCCCCGAGAGGCAACTGAGGGTACCTGTAAAATCCAGAGGGGGTCTAGGTGACCTCTGGGGCCGTCCAAGTTAGCTGCCTCTGCTAAGGCTCCAGCCCCTGTGCGAAGACAGCTTTGGCCTGTGGCCACAAGGTGGCGCCAGACCCTAAGCGACGGGGGAAACGCTGCTCTGCGAGGTGATCTCATTCCCAGCAGGCAGCCTCCTAAGGCCTGCACCCTTCCATGCAGTAGCATTGGGGTGCAGGTAGCGCAGGTGAGGCCCAGAGCAGGGCCAGATGTGCCAAATCCCCACAAGGAGGGCTGCTGCTCCTCCAAACCCTCATCCCCGCCACCTTCCGCCCCCAACTTGCCTGGCAGCTTCCAAAAGCTCACCATCCCCTGGACACTAGCTCAGGATAGAAGACATCCAAGTCTCTTCCCGGATTTGTTTCCACATCTGATGGCACCTGTCATGCTATCTCTCTCCCAAGAACATCAGATCATGAAATGCTTGGGTCTAAAAGCAGGGAGGAAGTGTGTCATGATAGAGCGAGGGCTCATAGAGCTGGGCGGATTTGGTCTACAGTCTGAAGGACCTGCATGGCCTTGGGCAAGTCTGTCCCAAGGCAGAGCTTGTGCCATTCACCACCGCAGAGGGCAGATGAGGACCTCAAGCTTCCGCCAACATTTTCACAACTTTATCCTTTCTTAACCGAGTGGCTTCAGAGAAACTGAAGTGTGCCCTAGCATCTTCATAAATAATAATACCCGATGTCTGTGTAACACTCATGTGCCGGGCACTGTACTCAGCATTTTGTACCTATGAATTCATTTAATTCGTTTAACCCTCACAACAACCTTATGAGGTAGATGCAGTATGAGCCTCATTTTGCAGATGGCAAGCTGCAGCAGTGAGGTTCTGTTCTGCCGTTTGCCCAGCTGGGTAAGTGGTCGAGCAGGGCGTCAAGCCGGCAGTCTGGCTCCAGGACCAGTGCTCTTAGCTCCCACCCACGTGCTGATCAGGGACAGACCGTCTGCCTCTTTCCTTCTGAACTTAGTCCAACTCGTTCCCCTCACTACGGTGGAAAAGCAGACCACCTGGGCTCTCTTCCAGTTCTTTCACTGGCTGTGTTACCTTGGGGAGAGCATCTCCTAACCTCTTTGGGCCTCAGTTTCCACATCTTTCAAATGCCTGGGCTAGAGTAGGATCTCAGGATATGTTGAGTAAATAAATGCAGGCAAACATGCCCCCTCGGGGAGTCGCAGAAGCCTCAAATGTGTGTGAGACTACCTGGGAGACCAGATGGCCCAGAGGGCAGCTATTCCTGCCTCCCGAGGTGCTCCCCTCCTGTCCTTCCTTCAGCACACGCTGGTTATCCCAGCTCTGTTTCTTCCTCTTACTTTGTAAACCATGGAATTGTTCAAAGCTCCACATATCTGCCTCCAGAAGAACTTTCTAGTTCTCTGAGCATATTCTCACCTTTTCACCAGCCCTTTGAGGGAAGATACTTTGTTACCTTCTCTTTCCCATCTGGCACATCTGAGTCTCAGAGAGGTGGGGTGATCCCCCCCCAGGCACACAGCCAGTCATAGTTCAGGCAAATCGAAGACGGTCTTACCCAAACTATGTTGCCTCACTAGGAGTTAGCTGTAGCTCTGCCTAAAACTGGCTAGGATGAGAAAACAGTGACTTCTACAAGAGGCAGGAGGCTGAACAGGTTTGCTCTCTGGGCCTACAGTCACATGCTGCTTCTGGTGACATTCTCAGAAACCGTATTTTCAAAGAACAACCCACCCTCGAAGCCCCAAATGATTTTGTGGGGCCTGAAACTTGACAATCCTTTTTAAGAAAAATAAAGCCTACCAAACATTTAGGGTAGAAATAGCACACATTCTACCCTTTTTTTCCCAAAAAATGCAAGAGGAAAGAACACTTTCTCATTCATTTTATGAGGTCAGCATTACTCTGATATCAAAGCCAGACAAACACTGTATAACCAAATAAAACTACAGACAATACCTTTCATAAACGCAAATGCAAAAATCCTCAACAAAATATTAGCAAATCAATTCCAGTAATATATAGTAAGAATGATACACTAGAGCCAACTGGGTTTATCTTGAGAAAGTAAGGCTGCTTCTATATGCAAAAATCAATCCCTGTAATCAAAGATATTAATAAGACAAAACACACATTAATTAATTAATTAATGCAGATAAAAGGCATTTGACAAAATTCAGCATCAATTCATGATTTTTAAAAAAAGAAGAAATTCTCAATGATCTAGAAATAAAAGAGAACTTCCTTAACCTGATAGATGAGGGACACCTTCAAAACCCACACTTAATGTCACACTAAATAATAAAAGTTGAATTCTTTCCTCTTAAGATCAGGAGCAAGGCAGTGATGTCTACTCTTATCACTTCTACTCAGCATCATATTAGAAGTCCCAGTCAGTGCAATAAGTCAAGAAAAAGAAATAAAGTATATACAGATTGCAAAGAAGGAAGTCAAGTTGTCCCCATTTGAAAACGACACGATTGTCTAGATTGAAAACCCCAAGGAATATACAAAAAAGTTCACAGAACTAATTAGGAAGTTTAGCAAAGTCTCATGATACAAGGTCAGCATATAGAAATTCAGTATATTTCTATGGACTACTAATTAACAATTGGAAATCGAAATTTGAAATTTAAAAAATATATACCACTTAAGGGCACCTGGGTGGCTCAGTTGGTTGAGCATCTGACTCTTGATTTCAGCTCATGCCATGATCCTAGGGTTATGGGATCGATCCTTGAGTTGGGCTTTGCAACTGGGCATGGAGCCTGCTTAAGACTTTCTTTCAAATCTTTCCCTCAGCTCCTCCCCTACTCACACACTCTCTCGGAAAAAAAAAAAAAAGTGGTAGGGACGCCTGGGTGGCTCAGTCGGTTGAGTGACCGACTTCGGCTCAGGTCATGATCTCACAGTTTGTGAGTTCGAGCCCCGCGTCAGGCTCTGTGCTGACAGCTCGGAACCTGGAGCCTACTTCCAATTCTGGGTCTCCCTCTCTCTCTGCTCCTCCCCCTCTCATGCTCTGTCTCTCTCTGTCTCAGAAATAAATAAACATAAAAAAAAATTTTTTTAAAAGAAAAAAAGTGGTACATAAATATATAAATATAATATATATCACTTACATTGGCTCCAAAAATTGAAATACTTAGGAATAAGCCTAATAAAATATGCAAGGTTTGTATACTGAAGCTACAACACTAATAAAAAAGAGCCAAAGAAAATCTAAATGATAGAGAGATATACACCATGTTCATGGGTTGAAAGACTCAATATAGTGATGACACAATGACAATTTTCTTCAAATTAATGTATAGATTTAACATGATTTCAATACAGATCCCAGCAGGGATTTTTTGCAGATATAGACAAGCAGATTCTAAAATTGATATGGAAAGGCAAAGGAACCAGAAGAGCCAACACAATTGGGGGGGGAGGGGAAAATAAATTTAAAGAGCTCACAGTGCCGGATTTTGGAACTCACTATAACACTACAGTAATTAAGACAGGGTGTTGTTGGGGCGCCTGGGTGGCTCAGTCGGTTGAGCGTCCAACTTCGCTCAGGTCACGATCTCACGGTCCGTGAGTTCAAGCCCCGCATCAGGCTCTGTGCCGACAGCTCAGAGTCTGGAGCCTGCTTCAGATTCTGTGTCTCCCTCTCTCTCTGGCCCTCCCCCCATTCATGCTCTGTCTCTCTCTGTCTCAAAAATAAATAAATGTTAAAAAAAAAAAAAAGACAGGGTGTTGTTGGCAAGGACAGAGAAATGGATCAATGGGGCAGACAAAAGTCCAGAAACAGACCCATACATATGTGGGCAACTGATGTTTGTTTGAAGGTGCAAAGATAATTTAATGAAGAGAAGTAGTCTTTTCAACAAATGATGTGGGCACAATTAATCTTTCCCATGCAAACAACTAACTTAAAATGTATCAGAGATTGAAATGTAAAACTAGAAAACTTTCAAAAGAAAATCTTTGTGACCTTGCATTAGCAAAGAGCTCTTACATAGGGCAGCAAAAACATGATCCATAAAAGAAAACAATCGATGCATTGGATTTCATCAAAATTAAAAGTGTTTGCTCTGTGAATGACATAAGGAGAATAAAAACACAAGCTATGGAATGGGAGAAAATATTTGCAAGTCACATATCTGATGAAGACGAGGGAGAACTTGTCTCCAGAATATGTGCAGAACTCTCAGAATTGCCTACTCATGAGAAGAAGGGTAGGAAGAACTCAAGCAAAGGAGATACAAGAAGGCTTCCTGCCTCACCTTCTCTGGGCTTGGCCCTCAGCACCTGGCCACTGAGGACAAGACTCTGCTGATGGACCCCTGGGTAGGAGGAGAAATGGCCAGGGGTGGGGGGGCATGGACTCACCCCCCAGGGGCTGCCCTGAGCCTGGGTAGGGGCTAAGTGTGTAGGAGCTATAAGGATTTAAGGCAGAGCTGGCCCCACAGGCCTTCCCCAGAGGCCCTGGGGACAAATGAGCTGCTGAGGGAGCTGCTGGGGGGAGGCCAGGGGCCTTACCATCTACTTAGGTAGTGGACCCAGGCAGGGCGGTGTTAGCATGCCCAGCTCTCACAACTCACCTAGCACCTGGCTTCTTCAGGAACCCAATTCGTGGGATCTTACATTCCACCCAGGGAGTGATGGTCACCTCAGATGGTGCCTCAGGCCTCCATCTGGCCTCGGTCCCTGAAACTTCCCTTAGGAAGGTAAAAAAAGACCCTTATAAGACGAGGGTGGCATACTGAAACAGGAAGTACAAACGGGTCTTGTGGACACACGGACAGGGCTCCAACTGCACGTACCAAACCCCTAGGCCTGCCTTCCTCCTCTGTGTGCAAGTCTCCAGGCTCAGGGCCAGCTGGTGTCACTGTGATAAGGCTCTGCCTCCAAGGCTCTTATGCGAGTCAGGGAAGGGCTGTGACCCCAGGAAGCCACTAGAAATCTGCTGGGCATATGCCAGGTGGAGGCTACAGCAGACCCTGCATTTCACCTACAACACACAGGTGTAGGAGGAGGCCAGGTGGGGAGAGCTGGCCAGGTTCTACCTGGCAGGGTTGGAGAGTGGCGGTGAGTTTCGACTGTCTTGCCTCACGGGCATCTGCAGACGCAGTCTGGTGGCAGAGCTGAAACAAAAGCACACAACACAGCTCCTGCCCTCCCCATGGGGCTCCCAGGGGCTAAGCAGCCACTGGTGTGCCACCTCAAGGAGTGCATTTTGGTTCACAGCAGTAACACTGCTTGTACCCCGAACGTACAAGACTTATACACAGAGACCATAACATTTTCCCCAGCCATGAGCTGATGAACCTATCCCAGGCCAGCAAATCCCCACTTTCCCTAGCTGGGGGGGGGGGGGGGGGGCAGGCTCCCTGATCCTCTCCAACCAAGCCACGGGAAGGGCAGCTTCTTCCCTTCAGCCAGCACATGGGCTGTCCTCCTGGGCCCTGCACCAGCATGCAATTGGCTCAGTACAAATGACATGCCAAGGCTGAGGTCGTGCGAGGACACAGCCCTGGGCCTGGCTGCCAAGCTGCCAGGAGGCCACAGGGCTAGGCCACCAGACCAGGCTCCTCAGACACCAAGCATGGTAGAGGCTCAGTGGCTCCAGCAGGGAGGCAGACCTCAATGGGGAAGAGCCCAAGGAGGGGGCCATTCCTCTTTGCCTTCATGATACGAGGGGCCCCTCTCTCCAGGCCCTGTTCTCTTTTTACCCTCTCCTGTGTCTGCCCTCCCTGCCTAAAGCCTCCCCCCACCAGCCGGACAGTATCCTGCCTTTCTGGCCCTTCTTACCTCACTCCTCTCCCTAAACACCCCTCCACTCACCCTTGCTCCCCCAAACATAGCCTCAGCCCTTCACTGCAAAAGGCTGTTAATTGCTCTGTAAGTCCCAAACTGCAGAATTGTCTGCAGGGTTGGTACATGGAGGCAGCAACAGGGGATAGTATAACAACAACACAAAAAGTCAGAGGAACTGTAATAGCCACTCACTCAACGTTCCCCAGGCCTGAGATGCTACCTGCATCATCTCATTTAACCACACCCCCTCCCCAACTGCGTGAGGCAGGCATTATTACCCGCCTCTGGAGATGGGGAAGCTGAGTATGGAACTTGCTGGTGTCACCAGCCAGGGTCTGCTGCCCCCGTGTGTGCCCTCAGAGCCTGTGAACCTTTCTTTGTACAGTGACCATGCAGCTGCTGGGTATGTGTGGGAGTGGTAGTTAAGACCTGTCACTAGGGGATAAATCAATTAAATCTACTCCTGAATTCATTATTGCACTATATGCTAACTAACTTGGATGTACATTTAAAAATTAATTAATTAAGGGTGCCTGGGTGGCTCAGTCCATTAAGCGTCCGACTTCAGCTCAGGTCATGATCTCATGGTCCGTGAGTTTGAGCCCCGCATCGGGCTCTGTGCTGACAACTCAGAGCCTGGAGCCTGCTTCGGGCTCTGTGTCTCCTCTCTCTGCCTCTCTGCCTCTCATACTCTCTCTCTGTCTCTCTCAAAAATAAACATTAAAAGAAATTAAAAATAAATAAATAAAAAATAAAAAAAAATAAAAATTAATTAATTAATTAATTAAAAACAAAAAGACCTGTCACTCCTGTGGGACCCTAAGCCCAGGAGAGAACCCAGCTTTGCAACAAAATTGTGTCCCCAGCCCCCCGGCACAGCACCTAGTACACGGGAGGAGACCATCTGCTGACTGAATGAGGGAGCAGGGCTGGGCCTGAGTCCCCACCTCTGACCCTCAGAGCCCACCATCTGTGTGGCCATGCTACCTGGTTGCTCCTGTGCTCCCTGAGGTGAGGAGGCTGGAGAGGCCAGTAGGCTGAAGACCACCCCAACTGACAGGGTCTTGGCTCACCCGGAAGGGCCCTGAAGCCCAGAGGCGAGTCTGGGCTAACGCCACAGCAGCACTCAGCCCCCAAAGCCCGTCCAGGGCTGTGACCCCCCCAGAGCCACGGCCGCCTCGGCCACCAGCAACCAGGCCTGTGTGGTGGCCACAGCTGGCCCCTCCGTGGCCAAGAAGTGTTCCAGCTCTTTCCAGAAAGACTCAGAAAGCTGCTCTCGAACTCAAGATACACTTCTCTAAAACTAGTAACAGTAGAGTCATTCACCTGGACAGCTCTTTGCTATTCTTAAAAAATATGTCTTTATATTTTTGTTGCATTTAGATACAAGTAACCATGCCTTCCAGGACCACCATGAGGCACCTTTACTCTTATCCTGGGTGCGTGTGGCACACGTGCTCTCTCACACACACACATAAGCAACTGCTTTCATACACACACCACCCCCAAGAACCCACTCCACACCAACACCACACATAGACACGCATGCACACTGTACCACAATGTACTCACACTTTGCACAGAAACTTCCCTGGTGTGTACATGCTAACCACACATGAAATTCATACACCCACACAGCCACACTACATAGATGCACCGTGCCCTGCACAGCACAGAGATACACATGTACAAACCACCATATAATGTACATGGCTCAGATGTCTAAGTCCCAGCTGTACAGACACCTGTAGGCACATGACGGCATCCCTGTGTCACGGCCAACCCTGGATCACAGAGGGGGTGGTCTCCCACCTGTGCTTCCTTTCATGCCCCCCCCCAGTCCTTCCTGCTCCTGGCCACTAACTGTCATCACAGCCTCCTAACGAATGGGCCAGCAGACACAGAGGAAAGAGGCAAAGCCAAACCCACATCAAAGCCCTGAGCTCTCTTCAGTAGCTGTGAACCAGATCAGAGAACAGGGACACTGTAATACTAGTCAGATGAGAAGTAAGAGGGTAAGGGGGTTTGCAAATCCGATGACATACTGCCCCCAATATCAAGGACAAAGCTGGGCTAGCTGCCACCAAAGCCCCCAAGGGCTCACTGCTATCTGAACTCGCGAAGTACCCCTCTAAGCCCTGTTCACACGTATTCCACTTTCCCTCCACCTCTACCTGGTTGATTTGGGAATCCTGATTTGTCATGGTAGCAGCCGAGGTGTTAAGAGCTGCTGGGACTGTAAGCGCAGACTGTAAGATCTGCATTCTCGTCTGGTCCATCCTTCTGGAGGTGGCAGCGATGCCTCCCAGGTGTCCTTTCCATTTCTGACCACATGCCGGGACAGGAAGGATCTAGGGCTGATGGCCATGCAGTGGCCGTAGGAGAGGATGTGCCAAAGGAGGGGTGGGGGAGCCTTCAGGGGGCTTGTGTGGAAACCTCACCTGTCTGGGGTTTGTCCCCTGCTGAGAATTGCTGAGCTAGGTCACCAGGTTCACTCAGGAAAGTACTGACTGGGGAGTTCCGAGGCTGCTATGGCATAGAAGCTGTGCTGCTATCTGCATGCATTTGATTCCATGCCCAGCAGGAAACCCTGTGGCTGTTCCCTGGGGTCCTGGAGCAGAGAGCACGCAGTGGGACAGAGCAAAAGTCCTTCCAGGTCTCCCAGATCATTTACCTATCTGAAGGACACCAGCAGACATGATCAGGGAACAGTCTGCAAGTCTCTATCTGGTTATCACTATCACCATTCCCATTTCACAGATGAGGAAATCAAAGCTGACCTAGGTTTAGTCACTTGGGTGGGTCTCCATTGGCTCTGTATCCAGGGACTCAGTCTCCTGCCTCCCCCATCTCTCTCCCACACCTGCTCCCTGCCCCCTGGCTGCACCAAATGGGTCTCCACCCCCAGACCCCCTGGTGTGTGCCTGTCTGTATGTCTTTATGCTGTTCCCCACCACCTGGAGAGTCAGCAAGGTGTGGCCCTCTGTTCCTTCCTACAGAGTCCACAGCCCACAGGTCGGAGCAGGAGGGCCCTGTAGCCACGTGCCTTACTCCATGTCAAGGTCAAATGACTTTCCTCTGCATCCTCCCATTATACCGAGTCCCCAGTAAAGTAATAGCTCCCATTTATTGGCTTTACCCTGCATGCCGGACACAATGTAAGCACTCTACACGTATTAAGTCATTTGACACAAAAACTGTAACATTGTCTACAGTGAAGAAACTGAAGCAAGAGAAAGCCCAGAGCATAGCTACTGGGATCCACACCGGGTAGCTGGAGTCCAGACAGGCTGCTTCTAACCCGGTACGCTATATCTTCCTGTTCGTTATCTTTCTCTCATTTCCCCTCCACCCCGTCTCATGTACTCCTTTCAACAACCCAATTATTAGATAACCTATTAGCCCCATTTCACTGATCTGGAGATTGAGGCTTAGAAGGATGAAACGGTATGCCCAAATTAGAAAGCCAAATTTAAGCCTCTGTTTGTTTGGCTCTGTTTTCCACCTGGAGGCCCCTCGCCTCCACTACCATAGCTCTGTCTGAAGCTCACACTGTGGCAAAGTCACGTACGTACAGAGATGCTTCCCAGCTAGATTTGAACCCCCAGGACAGGCATCTGTACACCCAGTGGCCCCGGCCCACCATGGTGAACATCCAGCAGAGGAGCTAAGGTGGATGTAGCCCCTGCTTTAATGGAAAACTGGTCTCATCTGGCCAGGAGATGCCTGCAACCCTAGCTTCAAACACATGAAATGCACACTCCCCAAGTAGATGGCCGGAATGGGGCCAGGAGCTCAAAGAAAAAAGCAGGAAAGATTTGGGTTGTACACAAGAGAAAACTCAGCCACCTGTGTGGCAGGACAACGCTGCAATGATACAGGTTTTCTGCCCCTCTCTGGACAGTTGAGGAAGACAGAAGCACATCTGTTGGGGCTGTCAGATGTCAGACACTTCCGGCTCGTGGAGGATCACAGCTACACCAGCCAGGGGCCCTCTCGGCCCTAGCACTTTATCACAGGCACAGCACAGTGCACCCAACACCCACAAGAGCATACACATGTGTCCATGCACAAGTCTACCTGCAGCCTCTCTCAAAACTGCTTGAGATGCCAGTTCCAGGTGGCTTGAGGGGCCCTCAAGTCTGGCACAGGGGAATGTGTGTGCCCACGCAGCCTCAACTATGGGCCATGGGCTCTCTCTGAGTATGAGCACAGACTCTAGAAACTTCCACTTCCTAGCCGGCCCTGGAAGCCTCTGTCCCCCTCACCTCACCCCACCACTGACAACCCCCATAGATACACTCCAACTGAAATGCCTTTTGTGTAAAGGAAAGGTGGAGGGGCTAGCTGCCAGCTCACCCCGAGAGCTGCGCATCAAATCAGAGCTATTTTTAGCCCTTCTCTCCAGTGTCCCTGACATCAGCTGAGCAATGGTGGAAGGCTCGGGGCATACATCTGGGAAGGAAGGCATGAAATGGCATTTCTTTGCCAGGGCCCAGGGGAAATAGCGGGGAAAGCACCAGACAGCTTCAGGGAAGGGATGTGGAATCACTGGGTGTCATCTTGCAGTCCCCCTGGATGTGCCTTGGTTGACAGGTAGCCTAAGCATCCTTTGACATCCCGGGGCTCAGAAGAGCAGAGCATGGGTGACAACTGCCCCCACACCACCCTGCCCCATTTCCCCATCAGCACAGTGAGGCCCAGGCTACTTCTCTGAGACCTTGCAAAAAACTTGATTAAAAATATTCAAACACCTTGGGATGCCTGGGTGGCTCTGTTGAGCATCCGGCTCTTGATTTCAGCTCAAATCATGATCTCATAGTTTATGGGATCAAGCCCCACGTTGGCCTCTGTGCTTGACAGTGCAGGGCCTGCTTAGGATTCTCTCTTCCTCTCTGTCTCTGCCCCTCCCTTGTTCATGCTTGCACGCTCTCTCTCAAAATAAATAAATAAACATTTAAAAATATATATTAAGGGGCGCCTGGGTGGCTCAGTCAGTTAAGCATCGGACTTCGGCTCAGGTCACGATCTCGCGGTCTGTGAGTTCGAGCCCCACGTCAGGCTCTGTGCTGACTGCTCAGAGCCTGGAGCCTGTTTCAGATTCTGTGCCTCCCTCTCTCTCACCCTCCCCCGTTCATGCTCTGTCTCTGTCTCAAAAATAAATTAATAAAAAAATAAAATAAAATAAAAATATATATTGAAACATCCTGAAAACCTGCATATTGGAGAAATGCGTCTTGTTCCCTATCATAAGCTCCCAGAAAGCCAGAGACCAAGTTTTGGGGTTTCGGTTTATCTTTGCATACCAGATGCATGGTACATTATCGGCCACTTGGTAGGCATTTGGTGTCTGTCTCATGACAGAATGAACCAATCAGACAGCCTGCTAATAAAATCCTTGAGCTCTAGAAAGTTCATACATTTATATTCTAAGTGCCCAGGGCAGGTATAAGGAAAGCCTCCCTACCTCCAGGCTTGGGATCGCCCTGAGCCTCCACTGGGACATCCAGGACCTGGAGCTGGAGCAGCTCGGCGGGCCTCCTCCCCACCCTCCCTCCCTCCCTCTTGTCTCTGAGCCTCACTCTGGCCCAGCCCAGGTCCCCAGACCTGAGTGATTTGACTCTTTGCTCTGACCAGCATGTGTTCTTTCCAACCAGGCAAGCAGGCCCATGGCTAGCACTGCCTTGTGCTTTTCAGCTTGGAAGTGGAACCACTGGCATATCCACAATGGGAGAGGCCACTCTGCTGTTCCCCAAATTAGAATGAAGACTTCTGACAACAGGCCCCCCAAAACACTGCTCTGCCTGCATCCTGGTAAAAGGGCATTGCCGGGATCCAAGGTAGCCCCTGTGCACACAGGTGGTGGCAGTAGAATGGGGGAGATCAGCTCTGTAAATGAGGGAAATCATTCATGGCTATAAAAGTACCTCCCAATTCTGGGAGGGGCCCACTGATCCAAAGTAAAGTCACCCCCACTTTGCCAGCGGCTTTGAGTCATGTGATAAACATAGAAACATGACTCTCCCCTTCCCCGCCAGCCCAGTGACCCCAGGAAACCCCAGGCACACTAGGCAGGAGGACATGCCTGTGCCTTTGTCGTAAGCCTCAGGTGCAGCAGGTGGCTGAAACACTCCAGTATCCCCTTTCTAGTCCACAGTGGATCTGTGGTGTGTGAACTGAATTGAATGAAATGAATTGAGGCGGCTCTTGGGGATCATATGCCCCAGTGGTTTGTTCTCTCATATTCATCCCCTATTCATTCCCTTGCCCCAGCTTTTCCCTTTCAGACTCTCACAAGCAGCAACCCAGACGCCTCCCATCTGTATTTAAGCATTCGACAGACATAACTGAGTTCCCACTGCATGCCAGGTGCTGTGCTAGGTACAGTAGACCCACCCTAGTCCCTGCCTCGCCCCCATCCCGTGGCTCTGTCGGTTCCGACGGAAGATGCAATCGCTGCCCCGGTGGTGTGCGAGTTTCGTACTTAGGCTCTAGCTGTGAACGCTGCTGTTGACGAGTGAGAAATGGACTGAGAAATCCACGTGATGACTCACTGATGGACTTGACCCTGGCCTCAAGGCTGTTCTGCTTCCACCATGTCCAGGCTGCTGTGTGACCTTGGGAACATTCGTGGCCCCTGTGTTTCCTTCTTACCGAAATGAGTGGATAAGACCAGATGAGCTCTTAGGCCCTAACGCTACATTGAGACTGCAGGCCATATAGGATCTAGTCTGCTACTCAGAGATCTTTCCGGATCAGTGGTCACCCTATAGGACTTGGGCTGTTTCCTCCCAGACCATCTCCACCTATCCACCCTGAGGCTGGTGTCCTTCATGGGAGAGGTTCAGCATCTCCCAAGAAGGCAGCCTCTGCTCCTTCTAGTCCTCTTCTATATCCAGGCCCGTCTCCTGCCTCGGAAGCCAGACAACGTCATGTGTGCTATTTCCTGGGGCCGCCCAGGGAAGTAAGCTAAAAATAGAAAGAGACGGTGGCATTGAGTGGAGTCTGCACTGTGCCAGGTGATGCAAGGCTAAGGTCCACTCACCAATGTCCTGGGCAGCCCAACCTCGCCGGGAGGCCCCCCAAAGTCAGGCACAAGAGAGGGTGGCAAAGGCCGGGGCATTCTCCTGCACCCAGGCCAGAGTTCTGCTGTGTAAGCCTCACACTCGGGCTGCTCGCTCCTTGACAGTGTCCCCATTCTGGACTGGGACAGCAGGGAGTGCAGGAAGAGTGGTGACTGAGAGTCAGGAAGCCTGGGTCCCACGGCTGCCTCTGCAGTTGACTAGCATGAGGGCCTGGGACTTCTTGCCCTCTTTGCCCGACCCCAGACCCACATCTTTAAAGTAAGGAAATGAATGATAATTCCCCAGTCCCTGTTCTAAGGGGGCAGCCATGCAGACTCTCTATAACTGTTCCATAACCTGCAGGGAGAAGGGTGACCCAGCTCTGGCCTGCCTTCCTCTTCCTTGGCAGCAATGCCACGAAAGAGGCCATTGGAGGTGGGACAACACCTTAGCCATATGGACAGGGGTGAGAGAGCTGGCTCTGCTCATAACATTCGCCAGCTTCACCCTGGCTGGGGGTAGGCGTGGGAAGTGGTGTCTATTTGGGCTTAGGTGACCTGCCAAGTTGGAGATGCCTTACTTTCTGGGGCTCCAAGCCAGGAAGCAGCATGAGCTCCTTCCAGGAGCCTGTTGGAGCTGAGAGCACCCATCTTATGCCACCCAGTCCTTAGCAGGGCGGAGGGCGGCCACACCAGGAATCATCCGTGCAGGCCTTTTCTGTCATTCGTACTGACCAGCCCGGAGATGGCCAGAATCACATCAACATCCCGAGCCTCGGTCACTTCATCCATAAAATGGGGAGAAGGATCTCTTGTGGATTCTCTTCTAATGTCTTACAGGTGCAAGCGAAGAAAATGATGTGGCCGTACAATGATCTTCATCTAATAACACATAACAAGAACAGAAACAGCCTTGTCTCCTCCCTCAGACAGAAAATGCTTAATAATTCATTCATTCATACCTCAGCATATTCGGAACAGAATTTGAGATGGCAGCAGCATATGATACAGTTGGCCAGCACCACAGACTTCACTCACTAGCCATACTATCCGTCTCCTGTGAGTAATTGTTGAACATTTTCTATGCAGCAGGCAGTTTGCTAGAAGTTTCTCATGTGCCATCTTATTTAACCCTCACGGCTGTCCCATCAGGCAGGTATTATTACTGTGCCTTTCTACACATGAGCAACCTGAGATGATATTTTACTTGCCCAAGGTCACAGAGCAAGGACGGGGGGTGGGGGGGGGCTGGGACTCACACCCAGGACTGACTCTGAGCCCTAGAATCTCAGCAGTGTGCTGTACGGTCTCTCTGTGCAAGTACTTGCAAAACTGCTAAGTGCTGAGTCAGGGCCATTCACCCATCAGCTTCCCCAGGAGAAGCTATCCTGGGCCAGTCCCTGGACCAACGTGGCATCCTATCCCCAGCCCCGCCCCACCTGGACCTCATGTTCCAGGTGCAGGCAGACAAAAAAGCAAAGGGGTAACTTCATTCTCCAGGGTGATAAGTGCTGCGGGCCAAATAAAGCAGTTGAAGTGAGGGAGCCGGAGGAGTGCACGTGCGTATGCACGCACACCCAACAGGGGAGGCCACGGCAGACCTGACGGGGAGAACCCCGGGCCGGAGCGGAGCGAGGGGCTGAGCCATGCAGAAGGAGCACCCAGTCTGCAGTCCAAGGAGGAGAACAGCCAGTGGAGCTGCAGCCAGACACCCTCCTGGGGTCTAGAGGCTGGGCAGGCATGAGAAGAGACAGGATTACCTGGGGCTCAGCAAGGAAGAGCTTGGTTTTAGTCCCAAATAACAGCTAGCTACTCGTACATTACATATTGCGTTGTTTCTTTCTGATCTTGTCCCAATGTCACTCTGCAACCTTTACACAAGTCCTTCAACTTCTCAGGACGCTAGTGTCCTCACCTGTAAGATGAGAACGCTGGTCTGGACAACACTTACTGCCCCTTATCTCCTTCCATGCCATCAGTGGGCATTTGGGACCAGAACCTGATCTTCACCTAGGGGTTAGGGCCAAGCCTGGGAACATGTGGCCCAGCCTGGGAGGCCAGCAGCCTGCCCTGTGCTCTCTGCTCAGGTGATCTCCCTAGGGAAGGGTGCAGCCAGCAGGGTGGTGCGGTCAAGCATCTCTTGGGCAGGTGACCCCAATTGGAACCTGTGTGCGGTCAGCTGTTGGGGAGCACAAGACCCCTCTGTGGCCTGCCACAGCTTGAGTCAGCATGAAGTGGGCCCACACATGGCTGGTGGCCTCAAAGGAGGAGGGGACAGGAAGGATGTAGTTTCCTCCTTACCAGGCTTGAGGAGGACATGGGGATCCTGAGCCTGGGGAGGGGGCCAAAGCAAGGAGCCAGCATCTGGTTTGCATGACTGGAAGAAACTGGGCTAGAGGCTGACAGGTGGACCAAGAGAAAAGCACCAGTCCCTGGCCCTCCTTCAGTGGGCTGGGAGAGCATAGGGTCATCTTTGGTTCTGAGCAGGGCTGAGTGGCTGGGAAGAAGAGCCAGCTATACAGATGTCTCTTCTTTCCCCTGAGCACAGCACCAGGGTCCACAGCATGGCCTCCTATAGCATCCCTGCACCCCTCCTTGGCTTTTCCAGAGCCCCCACCTCACGCCTAGGTCGCACCTGCCTCCAGGCCAGGCCATGACTGCTCTCTAATGGCAGAACATTTTCATCACTCCAAAAAGAAACCCTGAGCCCACTAGCAGTCACTCCCCAGTCCCCTCTCACCACAGCATCGGGCAAGCAATACTGTGTTTTCTGTCTCTAAGGATTGCCTCTGCTGGGAATTTCATAGAAATGGAATTATGCAATAGGAGGTCTTTTGTGTCTGGTTTCTTCCATTTAGCATAATGCTTTCAAGGTTCATCCATGTTATAGCCTGTGTCAGTTCTCTATTCCTTTCTACTGCCAAATAATATTCCATTGGATGGATACACACTGTCTTTTGTTTCTCTATTCATCAGTTGGTGAACATTTGGGTTATTTCCGTTTTTGGATACTATGAACAATGCTGCTGTGAACATTGATGTACAAGTTTTTTGTGTGGACATGTGTTTTCAATTTTCTTAGCTATATACCTAGTAATGGAGGCATCAGGTCCTATAGTAACGCTAGTGTAACTTTTTGAGGAACTTCCAGACTGTTTTCCAGAGTGATTACACCCTTTTGCATTACCACCAGCAATGTATGAAGGTTCTAATTTCTCCACATCCTTGCCAACATTTGCTATTATCTGTCTTTTAATTTAAGCCATCCTCATGGGTGTCAAGGAACATCTCATTGTAATTTCCATTTGCATTCCCCTGATGACTAATAATGTTGAACATCTTGTCATGTGCTTATTGGCCATTTGTATTACTTCTTTGGAGAAATGACTATTCAAAACGTTTGTCCTTTTATTAATGGGCTTATTTGTCTTTTTGTTATTGATTTGTAAGAACTCTTTATGTATCCTAGATACCAGTTCCTTATTAGATATGTAATTTGCAAATATTTCTCCCATTCAATAGCCTGTCTTTTCACTTTCTTGATGATGTTCTTTGAAGCACAAAAGTTTTTGATTTTGGTAAAGTTCAACTTGTCAGTTTTTGTTTTCATTTGTTCCTTGTTGTTTTGGTGTCATACCTAAGAATGCTTTGCCTAGGGGCACCTGGGTGGCTCAGTTGGCTAAGTGTCTGACTCTTGTTTTCGGCTAAGGTCATGATCTTACAGTTCATGAATTCAAACCCTGCATCCGGCTCTGCGCTGACGGTGTGGAGTCCTGCTTGGGATGCTCTCTCGCACTCTCTCTCTCTCTGTCCTTCCCCTGCTCATGGTGTCTTTCTCTCAAAATAAATAAATAAACTTTAAAAATTAGAAAAAAGAATGCTTTGCCTAACCCAAGGTCATGAAGGTTTACTCCTGTGTTTTCTTCTAAGAGTTTTTATAGTTCTGCCTCTTATATTTAGGTCTATAATCATGTTGGATGGTTTTTACGTAAAATGTAAGGTAAGATCCCAGGTTTATTCTTTTGCATGTGAATGGCCAGTTGTCCCAGCACCCTTTGCTGAAAAGATTGTTCTTTCCCCCATTGAACTGTCTCAGCACTCTTGACAAATATCAATTGACCATAAATATAGGGGTGAATTTCTAGACAATTCTGTTCCCTTGAATCACATGTCTGTCTTCATGATAGCACCATGCTGTCTTGCTTACTACAGCTTATAGTAAGGTTGGAAAACAAAGTATAACTGCTCCAGTTCTATTATTCTTTTTCAGAATTGCCCCCCTCCCTCTTTTTCTCTCTGTTTTCTAACATATATGGAGTTCAGACCTATGTCAAATATAAGCCTAAGTGTGTTGTGTGCATTAACTCAATTAACATGACCTGTGAGGTAGGCTCCATGTGGTCCCATTTTGCAGATGAAGAAACTGAGGCACAAGGAAGTCATGTAACATGCCTAAGGCCACACAAGTGGTAAGTGGCAGAGTTGGGAGGTGAACCTGAGCCATGTGGCTCAGATACCCATGGTGATGCCAGAAACATGGGAGTGAACCAGTCTGGTCCTCCCCTTTTATAGAGAAACACTTGGGGTGTAAAGAGGTTGTCTAAGGCTCACTGTGAGAGAGGCAGGATGAGATCCAGGTCTACAGATCCTGGCCTCTTCTGCCCACACTAGCCGCTTCCTGCTTCCATAGTGCTGCATGTTCATTTCAGTGTGAAGTTGCCTTGTCAAAATACTGACACAGTGGCCATGTGGTGATTCCTTTGGCTCCTGGCCAAGAGAGTGGGGGCCATGATGCTGGGCCAGGGCCTAAACAGATCCCTGGTCCTCCTCAGAGGTAAAGGGGCCTAAACTTACTGCCCAGGAAGCAAGTTCAGGACCAGGACAGCATGGGGTCACTGTTCCCACTATACTGTACCACCCATCACTTTCTGTCTAGCAGTATCCCTGGAGTTTGTCTCCTTCCTGAAACTGTAAGCTCCAGGAGTTTAGTGTCCCCATTTCCCATCCTTGTGACCCTGCTACAGACAGCCCACACCTCAGCAGGCACACAGCAGGCCTTGGCTGACACTGGCTGAACAGGGTGACTGAGTCATCTCTGCAGCCTCCCTCATTTGGGATCTAGTCTCCCCAGGCTGTTAGTCAGCAGCTTTCATTGGATTAACACTGCCTAGACCTCCCTAGTGCTGGAGGTAGCCTCCTCCTAGCTGCTGTCACCCCTGCAGAGAGCCCCACTGCACAGAGCCTGGCACCTAAGCCACACCTGTCTATGAACAATAGGCCCACCCAGCAAGAAGGTCAGGGCTGGGGTGGCTGACAATTCCCCTGCTCCAGGCAGGAAGTAGGGCTGCTGACTCATGAGCCACCTGCCTCTCCCCTCCCTCCTGTCTGTCCCAAGACATTCCCCCCTCAACACATCCTAAGCCAAACGATTCCTCACTCTTTTTGTTCATACTCTACAGACTCCTGAGATGCCTTTTTCCCTTCAACTGATTAACCCCTCATTATCCAAGACCCAGCCCAACTATTGTTTCTGGGAATTCACTCTCCTTCCCCCATCTCTACTCCCCAGGGGAGAGTGTGGTGCCCCTCCCCTGTTTCCCTTCTCCCCCAGCACCTGTCACTATGGCATTCAGTGTCTTAGTCTTGTGTTCTGTGATTTGCTTTTCCTTTGGCCTCCTTTATAAGATCATGAGCTCCTAATGCAGGACTTGTCCACACAAGGCTGGGCTCATGGCCATGCTCAGCTATTTTCTAAGAAAGAAGGGAGGGAGGGAGGGAGGGAGGGAGAGAGCGAGGGGGGAGGAAGGAAGGAAGGAAGGAAGGAAGGAAGGAAGGAAGGAAGGAAAGGATGAAGGAATGAAGGGATGGAGGGAGGGAGGGAGAAAGAGAGGGAGAGAAGGAGGAAAGAATGAGTAGAGACTAAATCAGTGGATGAATGAGACTGCAGGTTGCTTCAGAGAAAGCACTAGAAAAGTCACTCAGTGATCAAGCTAGTCTTCAGGCAGCTTTTAGTGAATTATTGCTGCCCAGACCACCCAGATGACAGTTTAGCAAGCCTCCTCCCACCCCTGCAGGAGCCCCCAGGGGCCAGCTGGGAACCCACCTGCCCATCCTGGCCCTTCCCTCTTCCCACATGGTCAGGACTCACATGCCCCTCAAATCCTTCCTGTCACAGAAGAGAAAAATTGATTAGGCTAATTCACACTAAGATGATAATGGCTTAAGGTATTATCCCTCCAAACAGGAGCTAAATGCTTGGAATAAAAGGAAGGATGTTTCAGACAATGCAACAGGCTCCCATTGCAGAGTGGACCCCACTCTCCTTTCTTCTACAGGAAAACTGGCTTTGCTTACTCTCACAGATCTCCTTTCTGTAGAGAAGTCTGTCTGACCAACCACAAAAATCCATCCTTGGACCAAAAGACACACCTCTTCCCAAACCAGATAGAGTAACCAATGTATGGAACTCAGTGCACTTCCCATTTAATGTTTCCCTTGAGCCGATGATGTAGATAAAATAGGCATTATTATTCCTCCTTTACAGATGAGGACACCGAGGGCTGTGAGGGTTGGACTCAGTGAATTTCACCCATGGAGACATTTAAAGTCATGCACCTCTGGACAGGCTGGTCTTCTTGGGTTCTCCAACATCACCCTCCCCAGCCATGGAAGTACTGCTAGCTCTCCCTGGCTTCATCCATCACAGTCATCCTGGAATATCAAGTCATCTGTACGGGGAAGTCACTCCCAGAAATGGATACCCAGGGGTCCATGAGCTGAATTGTGTTCCCTCCAAATTCATATGTTGAAGTCTTAACACGCCTTAGACTGTGACTGCCCTTGGAAACAGGATCTTTAAAGAGGTAATTAAGGTAAATAAGGTCATTAGGGTGGATCCTGATCCAATATGACTGGGGTCCTCATAAGAAGAGAGTAGGACAGACACAGGAGGACTGAAGGATGATCATAAGAAGATACAGTGACATAAGATAAAAAGAAAGAGGAAGGAAAACCATAAGAGACTCTTAAATACAGAGAACAAACTGAGGGCTGCTGGAGAGGTGCTGGGTGGAGGGGGGATGTGCTAAATGGCTGATGGGTATTAATGAGGGCACTTGTTGGGATGAGAACTGGGTGTTATATGAATCACTGAATTCTACTCCTGAAATCATTATTACTCTATATGTTAACTAACTTGGATTTAAGTAAAATGTAATAATTAAAAAGAAAAGAAGACATAGTGAGAAGGTGGCTGACATAGACTGAATTGTGTCCCCCCCAACCAAATTCATATGTTGAAGCCCTAACCTCACTGTGACTGTATTTGGAGGTAAGGTCTTTGAGGAGGTAATTAAGGTTGAGATCATGAGAGTGAGGCCCTGATCCAATAGGACTTGTTTCCTCATAAGAAGAGAGAGAGACACTGGAGATCTCTTTCCCTCCATGCACACACAGGAAGGAAGGCCTCAGGGAAAAGGACTCCTCCCACCCCTGCAGGAGCCCCTAGGGGCCAGCTGGGAACCCACCTCAGGGAAAAGGACTCAGGGAAAAGGAAGGTAGCCATCTACAAATCAGGAAGAGAGGCCCCACTAGAAAGCAACCCTGATGAAACTTTGGTCTCAGACTTTCAGCCTCCATAATGTGAGAAAATGGGTTTCTGTTGTTTGTACTTACTGGGTGTAAGTACCACCCAGCCTGTGGTACTTAGTTATGGAAGTCAATTACAAACTAACAGAGTCCTAGGACCATCCATGTAGAAAGGGAGCCTCCATTTATTCATTCAGCAAATTGTTGCCCCATGAGCGCCGGGCCTGGTGACCATCTGGCAAGGAGATGAGGTGGGGTGCAGAGTGTGGGTGAAGGGGTTCTGAACCTAGAAGTTCAAGCTTCAATCCCTTTCCTGCTGTCATACACTCATTCCTTTGACTTAAGCCAAATGAGGTAACACATCTTGTCTCGCTTTGCAAAACTCACAAGTTAGTGGTAGAATGGGCAGGAATCCAACCCCTTCCTTTACAGATGAAGAAGACGGAGGCCCAAGAGAGATGTGCCTCACTGTGATTTTTCCCCTGGTCTCCTGGCTCCTGGCCTGTGTTTTTTCTGCCACCTGCTGCGTTCCCTTGCAGGTCATCTTCCAGGGCCAGATGTTGCCAGTAGGGTGCAGAAAGGAGAGCAGAGGCCACTTGGTTAATCACAAGTTGTGAAGACACAGAACATCCCTCTGTGACCCAAGGACTAGATTACCTTCCTCATCTCAGTGGTCACCTCCTTGGTTTTGTTTCCCTCTATTTTTAGCCCGGCCTGAGATGCACCAGCAGGTGGACAGTGGGGATGGATGCTAGTGGCTTGCCACATCTCTAGCCCTGTCGTGGGCCTATCTTCCCTGCCCTGAGGCACCAGTTCCAGCCTTCCTACAAAGTGGGGACCAAAGTCCTGTCCCACACTCTGAGAAGTCCCCCCCCTCAAGCAAGCAAAGAGTTCATGCTGAGGTGGGAGAGGGTGAAGAGCCCTCACCCTGACTTCAGACCCTGGCCGACTATCAGCAGGGAGGGACGCTCAAGGCACAATGGGAGCCCAGCAAGCTCCAAGGAATCAGGAGTCTGCAGCCGCTCAGGGCGTTCCATGAGAAACTCAACAGGCACCAAAGAAAAGAGAAGGTCAAACCAGTGACTTCACAGAGGACACAGTCAATTAGCACAGCAAAATGGCTGGCTGCTCCCTCTGCCCTTTCCGGCCCACCCTGTACCCCAGTGGCTACTGAGGAGAGACTGGACTAGAATTTGGGATTAAACTGCCTTCAGCTTCTCAGATACAAGTGAGGCCTCTATCACATCTGCATCCCCATCAGAAGAACTGATTCTCTCTTTACAGGTCTTTCCACTCAGCTGGGCACTTCATGTCTGAAGAGAGCTTTGAGAAGCAGACCTGAGGTCCACTGCATGCCCTCGACTCCACTTACTTCTCTTCACAGTGACAAGCCCCCAGGGATGGGGAGATTAAGTGTCAACGTCTGGCAGCCTCCCAGGAGACAGACAGGCAGACCCTGGGATACTGATGCCATAGTCACAGGAAGAAAAAATAAGAGGGAAGGCAGGACAGATGGAGACCTCACCTGCCAAGAGCCGCTGACTCCCTGCTCTGATGCCCAATCTTACTCGTACAGCATGTTCTCATGCCTCTCTGGCCATCCAATCCTGCCAACAGGGACCTTCACCTCATCCCAAGACAGGCCTCTCCTTCCCTCCTTAGAACCAGCCAAACTGGGGACTGGGGAAACCCATGCAGACCAGAATTCAGTTTTTTTGATGCAGGAACTTGAACTAACCCAAATTAAGAGCCAACAGTATAGCTAATCTTAGAATCACCCCAATATTCTTATTCTTGCTATTTTTTACTGATTTTTTTAACTCTTAAAAAAACTAGTGAATTATAGTTAGATTTGTAATTTAACATTGACATTTTCTAAAATGTCTATTTTAGAACTTGTTTTAGAATTTCTAAAACAAAACAAAAAGAAAAAAACCACAGTGATTTGGAAAGTGTGTTGGTCCAGTGATGTGCTGTGTGACCTGGGGTAAGTCACTTGCTCTTTTTGGGCCTCAGTTTCCCTTATTTATGTCAGGCTAGAAGGTCTCAATGGCTCTTACTGCTGTTTAATCCCTAAATCTCAAAATAGTCTCTAAGTGAACTCTGCACAGACTTCCATGAGGTTCAGTTCTCTGTCTGGATGATAACCAAGACAAGTCATCTGGAAAAGGAATGTTCTATATGCGCCATCTGTGAGGAGCCTGGGAAACAGAGGACCGAACCCTAGGACTAGGGAAGCCTGCTGACTCTTTGGAGCCGGCACTAATGTAATTATGTGATTAGGACATTCACCTTGGTTTTCACTGTGCTTCATTTGGTTAAATCAAAAGTGACAATGAGCTGCCTGGTGGGTGATGCCATTCTCCCAGGAGGCCCCATTTATTCTGGGCAGGGGTCATCCTGAGATCTGAACACCCACTAGCAAGGTAGGCAGGTTAGGAGGCTTCTGTTGCCTGGGAAAGAATGTGCCTACTTCTGTCAGGGGCAGAACATAGGGGCTGGGGTTGGAAAGCCCTGGGCCACCACCCCAGCCAACCTTCTCCTGGAGAAGCAGGCCTGGGTAGCTAGCTGACAAAGGTGCCCATTTGTACCTGTGATTTCTTGCCTTTGAATGGAGTGACGCACTCCTTCTCTATCCTGTAGACGAATGAGGAGCTCAACTGAGAAAGTAACACTGAGAGCCTTGGAGACAGAAGGCAGAAGGAGGAATTAGGAGGGATCATTCTCCTTATCTAGCTCTGATTGCTCGGAAGCAAGTCCTGGAAGCATCGCTGCTTTGGGGGATGGGTCTCTCCTTTTGTGAAAAAGCTACATCTGCACTTCAGTGGGAAAACATTAAGCCTAAGAAGGGGGGCCAACCCTCCTGGAGACTGCAGCACACATCTCGCCAGGGCTCCTGCAGCCAGAAGTGGGGAACTGACCCCCTGAGTTCCAACCATCTCTCCTGGGTCACAATGGGCATCTGCTTGCTATGTAGCTCCCAAACATGGGCTCACACAGAGATAATGATGGTTTGTGTGGCTTTCCCTGCTCTCCAAGATGGCCAATGGGTTTCTCTAGTAATTCTCCTTTCCCTGCTCCCAGGTGAGCTTGATATGGAGACCACAGAAGTGAGAGAGGGACAGAGTTCTCCCTGCTGCCACATAGAAAGGGGCTACACTTGTTCCCTGAGGTCCCAAAGGGTGGGAGCAGATAGGAGCAATGGGCAGATGTTCTAGGGAAACTGGTTTTGCCTAGTGTATTAGCCAGTTCTAGCTGCTATAACAAAATACAGTATGCCAGTGGCTTAAACAACACATAGACATTTATTTCTCACTGTCTTAGAGACTGGAAGTCCAACATGAAGGCACTGGCAGATTTGGCTCTCGTGAGGGCTCTCTTCCTGGCTTATAGATGGTGAGCTTCTCGCTGCATTCTCACATGGTGGAGGGAGGGAGGTTTGGCCTCTTCTTCTAAGGACACAGTCTCATCATGGGGGCCCCATCCTTATGGTCTCACCTCACCCTAATTACCTCCCAAAGCCTTATGTCCAAATACCATTACATTGGACTTTGACATGTGAATTTGGGGGAGCAGGGACACAAGGATTCAGTCTATCACAGCCTGTATCAGAAAAGATAGGAGGAAGAGGCAGAAGAATCAGCCACATATGCAACTGGACAAAACACTTTTTCTCTGTGTTTTTATGGCTCTGGGAGGAATCTGAGAATGGGTGGGAAGTGGTTTTCAGTGTCCCTTCCAAACGTGAGCTTCCATGATCAGCAAAGGACTAGGGTGAAGACCTGAGGAGCAGAGAGTGCAGAATTTAAGGTGTACTCATTCTCAGGTGAGACCCTGTGCTTACCCAACCCTGAAAGTGAGGACCTCCTCACATTGGTGCCCTGGTGCCTTGCTTGACTCTCCTGAGTCCTGGCCCTGTTTTCAACCTGCCCCAGGGTCCCAAATGCCTCAGGAATGCCTTTTCCTATGTAGATTGGTTCAAGTATAGTCTCCTCTGGGACGTCAAGGGAACCCTCAAGTCAATTAACCCATGAACACCAGGCAGTGTTAGAGGCATTACCTTGACAGCATCAGCCCCTGGGGAAAGGAGTCCTGAGTTATCCAAGGCAGGAGAGAGCCTGACTAAAGTGACAGGTGAGGCCCTCCCCTTGATCATGGAATAAGGCCAGGTCTCCACTGGAAAGGAAGAAAATGAAAACTCATCACATTCCCACTGTGGGTCAGGAACTAATGCATAGTTATCTTATTTGACCCGCAACACAGTCCAGCAAGAGAGGGCTGTTCTCAACTTACAAATAAGGAAACAGAGTCTCAGAGACTTAAAAGGATTTGCCAAAAGACACAGAGAAACAGAAGCCCAAGTCTGACACCAAAACCAGCTGCCTCAAGACCCCAAAGCCTGAATTTTCATTTATTGTCTCACTGCCTCATCTACTCATCCATTCAGTCTCTCAAAGAAAGATTATTTAAGGGCCTACTGTGTGGCAGGAATTGTTCTAGGAGCTTGGGATATAGTTGGCATTTTAGAGATGGGCAGGGAAGAAACACGTAAGCTAAGCAACAGTGCCATCAGGAAAGCAAAACCGAGAGGACGTGGGAGGTTGAGTTGGTTAAACATCTGACTCTTGATTCTGGCTCAGGTCATAATCTCACTGTTCATGAGATCAAGCCCCACATACGATTCTGCTCTGACAGCGTGGAGCCTTCTTAGGATTCTCTCTCTCTCTCTCTCTCTCTCTCTCTCTCTCTCTCTATCTCTGCCCCTCTCCCGCTCTCTCTCTCAGAATAAATAAATAAACTTAGAAAAAAAAAAAAGGAAAGAAAGCAAAAGCAGAAAAATGTGATAGGGGACAGTACGGGTATGACCAGGTTGGACTGACCAGTCAGTGAGTTCTCTCTGAGGAAGAAACATTTGTCCTGAGAACTGAATGACTAGAAGACAGCCACGCAGAGGTCCAGGGTAAGAACACTCAGGGCAGAGGGAAGAATGAGGGCCCAGGTGCCTAGGAGACCAGAGGAAAGGTCAGATGGCTGAGGCACCATGAGCAGGGGACAAAAAGTGACATAATACAAGGTCAGAAAGAAAAGCAGAGGTGAGCCCATGAGCCCACATAAGAAGTTGGATTTTTTCTAAGTACACATGGAAGCCACTGACAAGATTTAAACAGTGGAGTGGCACATGGTCCAATTTGCCAATTAAGAAGATCACACTGGCTCTCATATGCCATCAAGCTGGGAAGCTGGGAGGCCGTGGGGTAGCCGATTGGCTGCTGGCAATATTCCAGACAAGGGAGGGCGGTGGCCAGAATGACTGTGGGAGCTGTGAGGTGGAGAGACGTCAGTGGTGCAGAATGGCTTTTAGACAGGAAGCTGCATGACTTTGTCACTGACTAGCTGGGAGCTGGTGGCCAAAACAGGAATCGGGGAGGGGACTCGCTGGAAGCCAGACTGCGGACACCAGCTTGACCTTCAGAGCAAGACACAGTCAACATCTAATGAATGAAGGAAGGAATCCAAGGGAATTTCAAGATTGTCCCTTCAGGCAGAATCTCAGTCATGTGGGCCAGCCCAGATGGAGGACATATGTGGCTTGAGGGTGCTGTCAGCTTCGTCAACATCATCAGGCCAAAACTGCATGTGGACCGCAGAGGGTGGCAACCGGGACCCAGAATGTGGAAACCAGAAGTGTGCACTCGGGTTTGCCTCTTTTTACCTTTTAAATGTGAGGCTGTGGTCACTTTGTTTCCCCACCACTCCCCTGTGACCCTGCTGTCCTAGAGGACTTCATAAGAGAGAAGAAAGGCCAGTGAGTGGGGCCAGCTTTCACCATGCCAAGGGCCACAAGAATTGTTCTTATTTCATTGACAATAAAACGGGCCATGTTGTATTCATCAACCGCAAATGCACGTGTAATTATACACTACCTTTTTCAGAGTAAAAGCTATACCTTTTATTCAGGGGGAGAGCATTAAGCGCCTTCTCCCTTAAAATGCTGATCTCGCTGCATGCTGTTCTTTGAAGTAGAGGGAAGGAAACCTTGGTCTAATCTCGACTTTTATGGGGGGGCGGAGTTAGGAGGAGGGGGTGCCTCCTGAGAACAAGAGGGGACTTATTTTCAATCTTTTTTAAGAGGTAAGAAAATGCAAACCATAAGTAGGCTTAAATGCTTTTTTTCTGAAGCATAATATTATCATACAATGGAGGGGCTATTAAATGCATTATACAATTTAGTTCTGTGACCAGCTTTGGGAGACAGATTCGCACTGTGCTTCTGAGGCCCCCAACTTGAGGCCCAATTTGCCACTGCGGGGCTTGGAATCCAGCTGTAGTAAACCCTAAGAGGGGCATCCCTGGGCACTCTGAGAGACAGAGGACTTGACTGCCTCCTTCCGGAGTTGTGGTCCAGGGAGAATTTTCTCTAAAAGGTGCAAATGTATTTTTTGTTTATCTTTCATGTTTTGCATCTTTGGAACTTGGAAGGGGGATTAGGTTCAATGTCTTTCATCTCCCCTGCTCCATTTTTAGGCTGATATCCTGGTTCATCTGTTTTTAAAGCTACTGAAGATCTCAGTTTGGGCCCCTGTCAGAATTTCTAAGTATCGACTGTTCTTTGACCCTGAGCATCCTTAGTAGTCTGCCCACAACCCCCCTGGGCTCCTACAGCCAGTAGACTCAATACTCAATACAGCCACCACTACTCTGCTTGGCCCCTCCAGTGGCCACTGGCTTACTCAGAGCCACAGCTGTGGTCTTAACAAAAGCCCCTTGCTCCCTCCCTGACCCGCCTCCTGTCCCCCTCACTCACTGGGCTCCAGCCACACAGGTGGCCCTCAGGCATTTCAGGCCTGCTTCTGCCTCACGGTCTTTGCACAGCCAGTTTCCTCTACCTGGAATGCTCTTTTCCTCTGTTTATTAGCAAGGCCTTTCCTGACCATTCTTGTCTAAAATCTCAGCCCTCCCCCTGAATGCTCCTCCTCCCTTCTCTCCTTTATTTTTCTCCAAGCCATTTTTATTGTCTCAACTTCGCTATACCATTTTACTTAGACACTTGTTTATCGCCTGTCTGCTCTCACGAGAATGATCATGTCATGAGGGCAAGGATTTTGGCTCAGTGTGAATCCCCAGGGCCTAAAACAGAGTCTGGCACAAAGGAGGCCCTTAATAAGCGTTTACTGAGCCAATGAATGAAGTGAGCAAAGCATGAGCATGGGGTCAGCCATATGTTCCTAGCCATGTCCCAGCTCCTAGCCATGTGCCACTGGGCAAGTTAGTGAATCTCTGTCTAAACGTTCATTTCCATGTCTCTAAAATGGGTGACATAGTCCCCACCTCAGAAGGTGTCTGTGAGGAACATGTAGACCATCTAGCACAGTGAAGGGCACAGAATGAAGACTGAACAGATACTAGCATTCTGCCATCTCCTGCACCCCCCCACCCCCAAAGTCAGTGGCTGCAGAATTCATTGGTGGTAATGGGAGAGCTCAGTGTGTCCAGAGGGGTAGCCCTGGTGGGGCATCGCCAGCCATCCAGAGTCCACAGACTGGAAGGGGCCCTGACCCCTCACTGACCATTAGCCCTGGGTACCACTTGGGGGTCTGTGAACTCCAAGAACATTCTCCTGGGCATCCCGGACTAGGTTTACTCCCCCAACCCACCTTTCCACAGCAAGGGCTGCTTACAGCCTTTATGTATCCCAGGGAACACCTTGCAAGCAGAGGTAGTTGTGGGAGAAATAAGTGGTTGATTCTATAAACACTGCACCCCCACATCCTCCTGGGGCTTCCAGGACACGGGTCTTCTCAGCTCTGCTAGACCAGAGAGAGCACACTGATCCCCTCAGGGCCTGTCCTGCTGACACTGAGCCTTACTCCGGGCTGGAGCTCAAACCTGGAGGTTCAAAACCACAGGTGGAACAATGGCTCCCACTTGCAGGGCCTCAGATCTCCCATATTCAGGGCATGGAGAATGATCATGACGCACACTACTCCCAAAGTGCAACCTGGTTCACCTGGAACATGTGAGGACACTGACCCTGATCGTTTCAATCAGGGGAAGTGACACCTCAGCAACATTGTCTTGGTCTTGAAAACAAAAGGAAATCCTAGCAATCACCTTCCAGAAGTCTCCAACAATCTGCACCTGCCTGTCACCATGACATGCACCCACAAGATGCTCCCTGCCCATCCTGGAGCTGGCCCTGGCCAGGGCAGGGGCCCATTATCTTCTCGGTTTCTCCAGCAACTGCAGCATGGGAACCATCTTGCTGCCAGAGCTGCTCCTGATGCCAAGGGGATGAGCCTGGGCTAAGGTCAGCAGCATTCTCTAAAGCCTCTTTCCCTGCACAGGGCCTATATCCACAGGAACTGCTGCTTAACTCAGTTTTCCTGATCGGCACTCCACGATCTGCAAAACCTGCCGTCCACAGCATCACAATATTTTTCCAACCCTCTTCCATAAGCAGCCAAGCTGTGTTCTAGATCTCCTTCCTTTCCCTCTTCCTTGAAAGGGCTGGCCAAGGGCTACCCACTCATGGATACTCCCTGGTGGCATGGCTCTGGGTTGGGCATATTCCCTTGATCTGCTCACTGTAGAGGGAACAGAGCTACAATGGAAGGTCAGGCTTCCCCCAAGCACTGGTCCTCTGAGGGTCTGAGGGCTCGCAGACATACCTACATGAGGGGTTGCCTGGAGGAAACTCTCCCTCTGTTGCCGGCTGGCACCTTGCACAGCACCTGGTGTTCACAGAATGATTGGCTCAATGAACACAGGTAGGAGGAATACAAGAATATGGCAATGCTCTCACTTTCCGGTCATTTTACATGGTAATCTCAGGCACTCAGGGGCCCTGGGGGAGCAGTTCCAGATTACTCTCTTTCCAGAAGGAAAAGGAAGACAGCAAACAGCTCACTTGAGACTTGAAGGGTGGGAGGGGTTGAGGGCTTGGTGCCTGAAAGCACTCTCTCTCTCTTTCCAGCAGCTGCAGGGTGTTGCCGGGGCAACAGACGGCTGTCTGACAGGATTTGGCAATTTAACTCTTACTCGCACAAAACACGAAAGTGAGAACGATTTAACAGATGTTCCTGCTTCCGACCGTTCACGCAGTGGAGAGAAGCTTGTGATGCATCTGGTCTGGGCCTAGTAAAGGCACTTCCGACTTCCTTGTGGTACTGGCTCATGCCCAGCAGGTGCAGGCTTCCCAGTTCTCTGGGAACCAAAGAATGATCTTCAACATCCCAAATACTAGGCTTCCTCAAGGGCACCAGGCTTACCTGCCGGCCCGGGCCCAGGAGACTGAGTTGGAATCTTTTCAGGTGCAGTGATGCCAGAGGTCTACAGTGGGGGCCCTCAAGCCTCAGAGTGCATCAGAGTTACCTGGGTGGGGGGAGGTATTTGCTAAAACACATATTGCCGGGCCCCACCCACAGAGTTTCCGATACAGTGTGTCCGGGGGTGGGGATGGCCAAGAATTTGCATTTCTGACAGATTCCCAAAGGATGTTGATGCTGCTGGTCCAGGACCACCCTTGAGACCACAGGTCTATATAGCCTTGCCACTCGAAGCATGGTGCTGAGCCAGGAGGGCCAGCATCGCTTGGACATTTGTAGGAATGCAAGTTCTCAGGCCCTGTACTTAGCTCTCCAGAATAGAATCTCTAGGGGCAGTGCCTGGGAGTGTGGGTTTTAGCAAGACCTCCGGGGGATGATGAGGGGATTCTCACACTCATGTTTGAGAAGTGCTGGGCTGGGGCAGAGTGTTTGAACCTTTGAGGAACACTCTGAGTGCTTAGCTGCACTCCCACCTCTGGCAGTGGTGCGCAGGCCTCCCTTACGTTTAAAGCTCCCCGGATAATTATGAGTTGAGGCCTGAGATGTTCAGGTCTAGAGCCCCACTGCACAAGTGTGGTCTCAGGACCAGTGGCTTGAGTACCATCCAGGAGCTGCTTGGAAGTGCACAGGCTCAGGCTCTAGTCTGCTGTGCCAGAATTTACATTTCAATGCGGTCTCTAAGTGGTTGGTCTGCACAATGAAGCCTAAGTTCCATTCACTGATTTAGAGACCCCTCCTGCCCATACCTACTTTGTATGACCCATGAACAAGGCATTCGTTCTCTCTGAGTCTCAGTTTACTCACGTCTTGCATGCGAGTGTCTCGATAACACTCATGAGCTGCCGGTTCTTAGAAACTGGACTCCTAAGAAATCACAGTCTTTCTTGGGGCGCCTGGGTGGCTAGGTCAGCTGAGCATCTGACTTCGGCTCAGGTCATGATCTCATGGTTGGTGATTTCAAGTCCCACGTCGGGCTCTGTGCTGACAGCTCGGAGCCTGGAGCCTGCTTTGGATTCTGGGTCTCCCCCTCTCTCTGCCCCTCCCCCGCTCATGCTCTGTCTCTTTCTGTCTCAAAAATAAATAAACATTAAAAAAATTATTTTAAAGAAATTACAGTCTTTCTTAAATACAGAGAACAAACTGAGGGTTAATAGGGGATGGGGGAGAGGGGAAAGTGGGTGATGGGCATTGAGGAGGGCACCTGTTGGGATGAGCACTGGGTGTTGTATGGAAACCCATTTGACAATAAATTATATTTTAAAAAAAAAAGAAAAGAAATCACGGTCTTATTTTCTCAAACCAGGCTGGGCTCAGCTAGAGATGTTACCTAGTAGTATCTAAAGAAACTCAGTGAAAAGGACTGTTCAGGAATAGGTTTAATGAAGGTGATGGGTTGGATTATATAAATTAGTAGGTGGAAAGTCTATGACTCAAGCAGGATAAGATAAATGTGGGTTCCTGAGTGCCTGGGTGGCTCAGCTGGTTAAGTGTCAGACTCTTGATTTCAGTTCAGGTCATGATCCCAAGGGTGTGGGATCAAGCCCTGTGTCAGGCTCCACACTGGCCATGGAGTCTGCTTCATTAAGATTCTCTCTCTCAGGGCTCCTGGGTGGCTTAGTTGGTTAAACATCTGACTTTGGGTCAGGTCATGACCTCACGGTTTGTGGGTTTGAGCCCCATATCAGGCTCTGTGCTGACAGCTCAGAGCCTGGAGCCTGCTTCAGATTCTGTGTCTCCCTCTCTATGCCTCTCCCCTGCTCATGCTCTCCCTCTCTCTCTCTCTCTCAAAAATAAATGAACATTAAAATAAATTTAAAAAGAAAAAAAAAGATTCTCTCTCTCCCACTGCCCCTCTCCCCTGCTCTCTCTCTCTCTCTAAAATAAAAAGATTAAAATATAGTGAAATAAAATTTAAAACATTAAAGAAAAGATAACTGTGGGTCCCTAACTGCACACAGGCATGCCTGTCCAGAATTCACAGCATTAATGGAAATAGAGAATGTGCACTTAGCCCAAAAGGAAGTGCAACAACAGAGTTAAGGGCTGGGTGGGTGTGATTATAAAAGGCCAAAGGACCCCTGCAATTCAGCCTTGAGACAAGAACTTAAAAGACTCTGAATATGAAGGGCGTTGAGGAGAAACGGAAGCACCGCCCATCTCTTTCACTGAGGGCTGAGTTCACGTGAGGTCATAGACTCAGCCTTAGACTCCTGCCCAGGGGCCACTAGACACTGACTATGCAGGTAGCATGTCCCCCACAGAGCTTAATACCAAGCCTGACTCTCATCCGACTGGGACAGTTTATCTGCAGTTCGGCCAAAGACGGGATGCGTCCGGTGGCCTTTGTTAACAATCGTTGTTCAGCTTTCTCACCTGTATGAGGGGAGCGGGCAAATGTTCCCCTGGGTTCCTGCGTGGGTTCTTTAGGAAAATGCCATGCCAACCCTAGATGCCCAGAGAGCCCCCTGAGGCTGCCCCGCTCAGGTGAAAATGCACGTCAGACACTAAATGCTCACCACAGCAGGGCTCACAAACGGCTTGGTTCGGGCTAACTGTCAATAGCCTTTGGGCTCAAGTGGGAGAAGTGAGCTGTCTGGCTTTGGTCAGACACCTTGGCTCTTCTCCGTGCTCTGTGCCACCATAACTATGCTCCCACCTATCAATGCACTTCTCTCAAGATGGGAGACACAGACAACTTCCATGCATTCTATAAATGCATCCACCGTCCTATAAGGTCAGGGGACCAGGCCATGGCAGCAACACAGTGCTGAGTGGTGGCCCAGGGCAGAGACTCTGTACTAAACCCAAACCCACCACTAGCCTTTGTGTGATCATGGGCAGATCAAGACAGCCCTCTGGGCCTTAGATGATGCATCTGTAAAATGAAGGCACTGGACCAAACACTTTCTCAGGTCCTTTGTGGCCTGAATTCTCCATGTCTGGAAATCAGCATATGATTTCACAAATGTTCATTGAGTGCCTACCATGTGCCTGGTGCTGTCATAGATGCCAAGGCACAAAGTCTCAAATTAGTAACACAACAGGCCCTCCCCAGAGGATTTAAACATGAAATGACCAGGACCCAGGAATGCTCCAAACTCATCGAGACATTTAATTTTAAGTGTTCATTCATGTAGAATCTCAGTGTCGTTCCTCATCAAGTGCCTCAGTTTTAAGTCAGGTAACAGACATAGAGCATATTATTTTAACCATTGGGATGATTTCCCTGGGATAAAATTTAATGTGTTTGCTCTTAGATTGTATGAGGGAGCAAAATGAGAAATGTCCATTTGAAAAAAGGGTCTGTAACAAAATTTTCACCAAACACTGTTATTTCTGCCTTTGCTATGAAGACAAGATAATATCAGGTAGTAAATTCCTCTAGTGCCAAGATGTCTCTCTTAAGAAAAATCTGAAGTACTCTTTGATCAGAGAATATGACATGTTTCCCTTTTTGCCTTGGCTGTTGGGAAGCGCAGTGACAAACTGAATGCTTAACTGCAGTTATATTCATCTCGACACCTGGCACATCTATTCTTTGGCCTCTTGTAACTGGGTTTTTAGTTTAGACTCTTAATTTTCTTGTTCCTGTGTGTTTTATAATTGTGAGCAGGCTTAATACATCTTGGAACTGAGTAGGAATAAATATTCCAGAGAGTTACAGAAGGTGAAATCTTCAAGAGCCCTTTTCTTGCACCAGAAAGTAAGTGACTTACCTAATGCTAGTCAGTGTGTTGTGACTGAAAGGGGATTCAAGTCAAAGCCCACCCCCCAGCCCAGTGGTCCTAACTACCTTCACCCTTCACACGATTCCCTAATGACCCTGGTAGTAGTTCCTCTTCCCAGTAGGCAGCTGAGATCCCAAACACAGGAGAAACGTGTACTGTGCACACTAATGGAGGGTGGAGGGTTCTGGCTGCCCCCACCTTTCTGGCATCCTGTAGCCTCTTCCTCGGACACGAGGAGCATGGAGCCAACTATGAGAATGAGTAGCTCACCAATCAGATACATTTGCATCACTTCTTTTGGTGAATGACAGATGTGGCCAAAAAAAAAAAAAAAAAAAAAAATATATATATATATATATATATATATATATATATATATATTTCTTTGGGCCGATTCTCTATTCTCAGTTTCCAAAAATATATTTGCAGTGTTTTCTTCTTAAGATGCCCTTCCATTTCTGTAAGTCCTGCTAGGATCTAATCCCATAAGTGACGATCGGTGACTTGCATCGGTACCAGGCACCTGTTATTAAATATTTGTTGAAATATTTCTGTTCTGAGTAGTGATTAGCCACAGGCTGAGACACCCTGTCCCCATCCCCAACTACTCTGGGGTTTGTCTGGCCCAAACCCCAGGGGCCCCAGGTCACCCCCTCCCAAGCAGGTCTATCAGTGACTGTGCCTCACAGTTGGTTCACTATTTTGAATTATCAGCCCAGGTTCAACAGAACGAGCTTTCAAGGAGAAATAACATGGTGTTTGGAGTTTGACATTAGACCAGAGTTTGAGTGTCTGCTTTGCTAATTGATGATGTAGGACCTTGGGCAAATTACTTAGCCTCTCTCAGGATAATATCTGTCTTATAGTGTTGGTAGGAGATGGACAGAACACGTATATAAAGGTGCTTTGTAAACTCTAAAAGGGCCATCGGTCAGCATCTTGGAATGAGTCAGCAATGGTGGAAGTGGACAAGCAAGTTAAAATTGTACCGAGGGGGGGTGGGTAAGTGAGATGTGGTCTATACACACAATAGGGTATTATTCAGCCTTAAAAAGTGCAAACATTCTGACACATGCTACACGGATGAACCTGGAGGACATTATGCTAAGTGATAATAAGCCCATCACACAAGACCAAGTACTGTGCGATTCCAGTTACATGAGGTACCTAGAGTAGAGACAGAAAGTAGAAGGTGGGTTGCTAGGGACTGGTGTGGGGAGGATATAGGGAGTTCGGTGCAGTGTCAGTGTGGGAAGATGAAAAGGGTCCTCAAGGGGGTGGTGGCGATTACTGCACAACACTGTGAGTGAACTTCATGCCACTGACTATACATTTAAAAATGGTGAAAACGGTAAGTTTTATGTTGTGTGTATTTTATCACAATAAAAAAAAGAACTTAAAAATTTAGAACTATACGGGGTGCCTGGGTGGCTCAGTTGATTAAGCTTCTGACTTTGGCTCAGGTCATGATCTTGAGGTTCTGAGTTCAAGCCCAGTATCAGGCTGAGCGCTGTCAGAGCAGAACCTGCTTCAGATCCTCTGTCTCCCTCTCTCTCTCTCTCTCTGCCCTTTCCCCACCCCCTCTTTCAAAAATAAACAAATAAACATTTAAAAAACAAAAAAGAACTATACCAGGAGTCACACACCACAGGTCCCAAGGGCGACACTGGCATGCCTCTGGGAGGAATATTCATACGTCTTTGTGTATGGAGTTTGCGGGATTTAATCTGGCTGTTCGGTAAGAGTTTTGCTCTCTCCTATTTCTTGGGAATATGGCTGATTGATGAAGCTTACGACTCAGTTCTTCTGGACTATTAGGGCATTCTTGTACACCATTCAGGAGTGTTCCTTGAGAATATGCATCATAGGACTAGGGTTTTAATTACTAGGAATTGGTGGAACACCTATTTTGAAAGAATGAACTTGACCCATGTTATAAGCTAAGAATTTAAAGTAACTCATCACCAACTGTCACAGATGTCTCAGTATCTTAGTTGAAGATCACTACGAGTAACAAAACAACTATGGAAAAGAGATGTTACACTGGCCATTCCTCCCGGGGCAGTCATCAAAATGCCCACTGCTCAGAATGCCTGCAAAGAGTTCCTCTAAGTTTAGGGTTCCATGGCTACTGGCTCCAGTCTGTGAAGGGAAGGAGTGACATGAACTGAGCCTCAGTGTACCAGACTTTCCCATATACTCCTTCAATCTTCCCAACTGCCCTCTGAAATCTATTCTATCCCCACTTCACGAATGAGAAAACTGAGCCCCAAGAAAGGCATAGGTTACTGATATTTCTTGAGTGCCTACTTTGCGTTGGTACTGTGACTAGGTGCTTTCCAAATGGTATCTCATTTTTCTGGATCTTCCTCTTCCCTTCTCCCTCGTAATCCTCCTCTTTCTTTTTTATTTAAAAAAAATTTTTAATATATGTTTAAGTTTATTTATTTGGGGAGGGAGGGGCAGAGAGAGAGGGAGAGAGAATCCCAATCAGGTTCTGTGCTATCAGTGCAGAGCCCAACGTGGGGCTTGATCTCATGAACTGTGAAATCATGACCTGAGCCGAAACCAAGAGTTGGAAGCTTAACCAACTGAGCCACCCATGTGCCCCTTCTTCTTTTTACAAGTAGGAAATTGAAGCTTGGAGAGGTTAAGCCATTTGCTTAAGATCACACAGGGAGTGCATGAGTCAGAATGGAACACATATCTTTCCAATCACCCGGCAATTCTCCTCCTTATATCTCAGTTGCCTTTGTGGGATGTGGGAAGGAGGAATAGGTACCTTAGTAGGTACCTGGCAGCTAGGTGGGGCTCAACAGATGGTAGCAGACTCTGATATGTCAGTCTTCAGAGAACACTGTGCTGTATACTTCTAGTTTTAATATGTAAGCCGGGAATTAGGGAGAAACACCTCTCCTTGGGAGTGTGGGATGAGCAAAGCCTGACTGGAGGGCTTCTTAATGACAGGAAAATGGATGGACAGAGAGGAGAGCATCTCGCCCACAGTCACACAGTGGGACCAGGGCTGCCATATCCCGTCCTTTTCAGAACAGTGCACGGGCAGCAGCGAGTTAGGGTGACCAGTTCAGGGGGAGGTGGATGACCCCAGGAGAGGCAAGGGTACTTCTGCCCCAGCCTGAACCTTGACCACAGTCCCTGCCAGGCCCTAGTCACTGGGCAGCTCGGCCACATCCTGGGCTGGTCCTTCTGCAGGAAAAATCACTTTTTATTTCATCCATAGCCCAGCTTCAGTGGAGGAGAAGGTGACAGATGAGTACTAGGTTACTCTAGGATGCCCGGAGAACAATTTTGCTTTTATCCCCACTCTCCCCTTTCCCTCTTGCTGAGAAATGTTACTCCAGTGAGATTCCATTCCTTTCCCAAGGGCTGCTTCCAAAGAAAGGCTCCATCTGTGGCAAGTGGCAGAGGAAAGAACACAGAACTCAATGTCAGCATACCAGGGTTCGTGGGCAGAAGAGGGACAGTGTTTGTGTCCCCCCAAATTCATATGTTGAAGCCCCTAACCCACGATGTGATGATATTTTGGGGTGGGGTCTTTGAGAGGTGACTAGGTCCCAAAGACATCATGAGGGTGGGGCCCCATGATGGGATTAGTGAGCTTATGAGGAGAGGAAGGGAGAGAATTCTCTCTCCCTCCATGAACACACTCTGAGAAAGGGCCATGTGAAGGCAGAGGGAGAAGGCAGACATCTAAGAGCTATGCCACCTGCTGGCCTGTGACCTGGGGTGGGGTTAGCCTCCCTCAGCCTCAGTATCTTCTCTGTCAAGTGACCCTATGATTATATGACTCTAGCATTTGTACCAGTAGCTAGAGGGGACAGGAGGGAACCAGCAGCTGCAGGCTGGCAGACAGCCCCCTCTGCTGCCCCAGGTGCACAGTGCCATGGGAGGCGGTGTGGCTGACTTGACCCCAGCTACTCCTGTGTCTCCCACTCATGAGCGGTCAACAGAACTGCTTCTCCCAGCAAAGGACACAGCAGCATCGAGGCGGACTGCTGCCCACGAATAAAAACCACTCTGGCACAATCCCCCAGCTCTCTGAGAAGTCAGGTTCAAATAAAGTTGTGATGAAAAGCAAACACCAGCTAAGCAATGTGTTTCAAACCTTTGTCATCTGAGTGGGCCAGAATGGTGGCTCTTTCCCTCTGCAGGAGTGTTCCTGTGCCCTCGCCCACCAGCCTGCTCTGGGCACAGGGCTGAAAGAGGGAAAATTATATCTTTGCTCAGGCCCACGCTGGCAACAACACATGTGCTCTTGCTGATCTGCGTGGTTCCTCTGTGGGCTGGAGAAAAGGTGAAGAATCAGTTCCAGAGAGTTTTTCAAGAAAGTGGAGGCACAGCCCTCTGTAGAAGCACTGTCCAGAGAGTCAGGAAGGCAGAACTCCAATCCCAGCGCAGAGATGGGCTGGCCGGGAGCTGGGCTGACAATACTTCGACATGGGCTCTGATCAGGCCACTGCTGCCTCTACCACAGTCTCCAAGGGAGACTTGGGTTTGAATTCCTGCTCTACCCCGTGGACCAACAACTCCATCTCTGAGTCTCCCCCATTGGAAACATGATAGTATCAAAACTTGTCCCCAACACTGTGGGAGCATTTATGAGGTCATGAATAGAAAAGTATCTGTACTTATTGAATGACTGAATAGAAGAGTAAATGGGCCCAGCAAAGAGCCATGGTTTTCATTGCTCTCCATTACCATGGAGGCTCCATAAATAGGAAGGAGCCAGAGGAAAGACATGATTCCCAGAGACCCAGGGGACCCCAGACAGCAACTGGTCCAGTCCTTATTTGTAGGATAGGGACCCGCGAGCCAGAGGAGCCAGCACATGCTAGCTCTGAACATCACCTAGTCGTGGTAGAGAGATCTGTATGCACTGCTGTCTTCATCAGACCACCAGCTACTTGAGGACAGCACTTCCGCATTCGTGCACTGAATACATGACTATTGGGAGTCTGCCGGGTGCCAGACAGTGGGTGCGTGAGGATGGAAAAGAGACAGCCTGCCTTCAGAAGTGTTAACTCCACAGTCTACGAAGAGCAATGGGGCACAGACCGACCGGGTGTCATTCTTCTCTTTATTCTAGTGCCTGGCACAGAAGAGCACCCAATAAATATTGCGTGAATGAACATCATGAAGCCATTAAAGTAGCTTCGTGGCATCAGTGTTCCTAAACCAGCCCACTTGCTGACTTTCTCACTATTTGTCTCTGTTCCCCCCCCCCTCTCTCTCTCTCTGTCACTCTCTCAGAGCAGGGTATGCAGGACAATTTTGCAATTAATTAATTTAACAATGAATTCCTCCAAAACTGATGTGGCCTCACTGAAAGCAGAACACATCTGGCTGCCTGAGCGCCCATTTACTTGAGGGCTCGAGTGAACCAGGAACACATGTGTGGACACAGGACATGGTCATGACCGAGCATGCACTTCATCAGTGCCTGAGCTTGCGGACCCCCACGTGGGCCATTCCTCACTTGCTTGCCTCATTCACTCTTCCACTTTACTGAGGCCTGGGCCACCAGATGTTGAACGACTTCCAAGGTCCAAGGATGCCCCCCTAATAGAAACGTACTTCAAAGTGGCCAGGTGATATGCCTGAGATTACAAAGCTAGTAAATTTTCTTGAGTTCACACCTGGGACCCTTTGCTTCCCGCATGAGACCTCATCTCATCGAAGCTCCCATTAGAAGCAACCTGGCAGCCTCCCATAGCTGGCTGGCACCACAGAGGTGGTCCAGGCCTGTACCCTCGTTTCTAAGATGGAGAAGGCAGGTGTTCAGGAGTGGTGCAAAGTCTGGAACCCTTGACTCCTAATCCCATTATTGTTCTCACCCGCCCCCTGCCACACTGCCCTCTGGTGGCCATCTGGAGAACACCTGTGAAAAATGACAAATCCTCTAATCCAAGGTAAAGAAACAAGATATAGAGGTTTCTCAAAAAATTAAAAATAAAACTACCATATGTTACAGAAATTCCACTTCTGCTTATTTATCCAGAAGAAATTAAAATACTAAGTAGAATATACATCTGCACCCCATGTTCATGGCAGTATTATTTATAATAGCCAAGATATGGAAACAAATGTCCACTGATGGGTAAATAAGTTGTGTGTGTATGTGTGTGTGTGTGTGTGTTTGTCTGTCTGTGTGTGTGATGAAATATTATTCAGCCATTAAAAATGAGGAGATCCTACCATTTGCAACAATACGGACGGACCTTGAAAGCATTATGTTAAGTGAAATAAGTCAGATACTGAAAGACAAATGCTGTATGTGTGGAATCTAAAACATAACACCCTCCCCAACTCATAGAAAAAGAAATAAGACTTTGGTTACTCAAGGGGAGATTTGGAGGAGGGGGAATTGGGTGAAAATATCCAAAAGGCACAAACTTCCAGTTACAAGATAAATAAGTACTCGGAATATAGTGTTCAGCATGATGACAGGAGCTACCACTGTCCCATGATACACAGCAAAAGTGTTAAGACAGTAGATCTTAAGAGTCCTCATCACAAGGAGAATTTTTTTCTTTGTCTTTCTTTTTTACATATTATCTCTATAAGATGATGGATGTTAACTAAACTTACAGCAGTAATCGTTTCACAATACATGCAAGTCAAATTGTTATGCTGTCCACCTTACACCTATATGTACTGCATGTCAATTATATCTTAATAAGACTTGGGGAATAAAAGAAAGAAACAGGAGAATTTCTAAAAACTGAAATAGTCTGTCAGTGGGCCTTGCGAGGTGGTGAGTCCCCCATCACTGGAGAAATCTGGGATGAGACAGGCGATACGTGGGGATGTGACTCAAACTTTATAGCAAGTGGCACTACACAAACAAATAAGCCCCAACAGCTTTTGAAAACCAGAAAAGCAGAGCCTGGGCTCTCCAATTATCAATTTTGTCACCCTCTCAGAGGTGGTAGGAGAGCAAAGTCCCTCCATCCCTTATGGTCTATAACTGAGGCCAGTCCTGGAATGGAGACAGCATAGGGTCATGGAATGAGGTGGGGCTTTGGAATTGAGAGAGTAAATTAGGCCAACTACTTAACCTCTGTTTTACCTCCCAACTTTGTGTAAGAATCAGAGGGGCTAATTTTTGAAAAGTGCTGTCAGAGCACTTTGGCTGCTTGTGGTGATGGGTGATGATGTCAAGACATGGCTTTTCGGAGCAGAAATTGTCATCTGCATCGCTCCAACTTCCATATTTTGACTCTTTTAATCCCATGTCTGAAACTTAAAGAGTCCACCTTCTTGAACTTCCTTCCCATTCCATTAGCCAGAGGGATGGAAACTGAAGGGGACTGGCCCCTAGTTCCTGGGCACCGCCTGGGGACCCAGTGACATCCAATGACAGTTTAGACCTCCCCCTCCACTACCACCTAAACCATAACTTACCACAATTCAGAACAGATTTATAAGCGGGAATAGATTTATTGCCTAATATGTATATTTAATGATCTTCAAAGATATTTCATAAATACACCGTGCAATTTATTGGTATTTAATGTTATACATTAATTAATAATTTTTAAGCCATCCAACATTTGCCAATTTGAAAAACTTAATATAACATTCAATAACTCTTGTCAAGACTTAATAAATTTCTGTGGATTTATACATCCTACGAAATGCACTCTGTCTCAAACAAGTTAAATAATGTGTTTGGGGGGAGGACAATTTATTAAAGCCTGATTTAACAAGAAATAGGTGTATTTTATCAGTTGAGCTTTCTATTATGCATTCTCTTCCAAAGAAACAGAGAGTCACCTTAACACACCCTGTTCATGGGGGCTGTGTTAGACACAGTATTAGCCTCTGACTCTAACACAGAAGGAAATGTGGTTCCTCTTTCCCTTCCTGCTCCAGCTCTGTCCTTGACCCTCCTCCCTTCTTTGCTTTGACAAAGGTGCTCACCTTCAGCCTCAGCCACTGTCTCCATGGATTCACTCACATTCAACAGCCCGGCCCCAGGCTGCCAAGGGCTTCTCCACCAGACTGTATGTCTTAGGCCCAGCACACTGATGCTGCTGTGGGCCACTACCCACCAGTCATCCTCTTCAGCACCAGAGGCAGCCAGACAACTCTCCCCACAGGCTGACGCAACACCTTGTCCTGTCGCTCTCTGCCTAGGAAATAAAGTGGCTACCATGGCCTGTGGGCAAGGCCACACTCCCTAGCTGGACATTCCAGGCCTCCCGAGTGTCATCCTGCCACCTTCCCAGCCACAGCTCTAAATAATCCCACACCGAAAGCCCCTCTAAGCGAATTACCCTGCTGTCATGCCCACACTTCTCCGTCCTGTGCTTCCCCTGCCTGGAATCCTGTTGATGTCTCCTGCTGACGTCCTGCTTGAGGGTCAAGGACCAGCCCCAACTCCACTGTCCTTTCTACAGTCTCTCTGAATCCCCAGCTGGAAAAGAGCTCACCTTCCTCTGCAGGTTCCCTGAGGGTCTCATGGCATACCTGACTCTACCTCCAACCTTTCTCCTACTAGAAAGGCTCCCAGAGGGGCCATGGCCCACTCACCTGTCCCTTCACCCCTGCAGGGCCCAGCGGGACTCAATATGCATTTGCTGAGATAACACACAAGAAAACCAACTAATGTTCCTTTGCATTCACAGAAAAACAAGGAAGCAAGCAGGTGCTTGTACCCACAGGCACAGGAGTCCTGGTGGCCCCAGGCATCTTCAGCCCTGCCCAGCAGCCAGCATGATCCTGGTTCCTAGTGGAACCACCTGGAACTGAGGCCAACTCCAGGGTCACCACATCAGACCCAGCCTCTTTGACAGTCTCTTTTCTAGCCAGGTCTTTTAAAAAGACTCCTGTCTCTCCAGCCACCCACACAACCAAGATATGCACATGGAAATCTGGGCAAATCACTTCACTTGACTGAGTGCATTTCATTCTCAGTGAAGTGGGCTAGGCCTTCCCCTACCCGGGTCCCAGCGTTCTCATGGGGCCACATGAAGTCACATGTTTGCAGGTCCTTTGCAGACAAGTGTGGTAGCTGGAACTGCTGATGACTGTAGCAGCTCCTGGCTGCCTTGGCCTCTTGCAGTTTCCTCTCTGGGCTTTGACCACGGCCTGTGTGCTTTGGAAAGAGGAGATGTACGATGGTGAGCTGCTGTGCAGATGTGGTGGGTGAGATCTTGCAAAAGACTAGAGGACCCGCCCTTCTTGGTGTTTTGGAGGCCCTATAAGGACCTCTACAGTGACCCTGAGAAAAGGGTCCATGGGAAGGTTCACTCGCCCCAACCCCAAGCCTACAGCTGTAGTCAGCCGTGCCCCATCCTCGTCCATGTGGACCTTGAGGCCGAACTCTGTTCCTGGGAATTCCCCAACTGATGCAGACAAGCAGGGGGCGCCAAAGGAAACCAGAGCTGGACAGTAGTTAAAGGTAAATACACGTTTTACTCAGGAACTATTGCGATAGGAGAAAGAGACCTCAAACTGAAACTGGGCTCAATTCCAAATAACAAGGAAAAATGGGGATTTATAACCAAGGAGCAAGGAAGGAGGTCGGTGGATAGAAAGTTTCTAACAGGTAGGGACTCAGGTGAAACCCACCTACCAGGATTCTCACTAAAGCAGGTCAGGTCAGCCGACCTCACTGTGGGGGGCAGAGGGGTGCAGTGCGGGAATTGATTCGATATGAAGGTGGGGATTCTGGTTAAACTGATTAGGCAGGGCTTTTGTTAACACTGGTCAATGCAGAGACAGACACAGAAGTGCAAAGGTAGATGGAGGCCTAGCTGGGAAGCCGGTTCAGAAGAGGCTGGCCAAAGTTTGGTTGAGGGCGGGGGGGTGGTCATCGTCAGTAGCCACGATGAGATGCCTTGGGCAGGCCAGGAGTACAGAGGCAGAGGGGTCTGAGAAAGGCTCACTGGGCTGGGCTCTGAAGGTGGTGAACCCTGTCTCTTTGGGGGTGGTCAAGGCAGGGGAGCAGCCGGCAGAAGTGGGGGTGCTCAGGAGGTTGGGAAGGGGCCGTTGGCTAGGGCTGCAAGTGGGAAGGGACAAAGAAGGGTTGGCAAGACCCTCAGAGGTCCAAGTGAGGAGGACCCTGATTCCAGGCAGAGACATTGGCACCAGATCTCCTGGGTGACAGGGAGCTACTCTAGGATGTTAAACAACAGATTGGTCTCTCTGGTTTATGTGCAGAAAGGACCACTCAGGACAGGGATTCTCATCCACCTTGTTCATTGCTGGTCCTAAATACAGAGAATGTGCCTAACACACAGTAGATGCTCAAATGGCATTGTATGGGTTGTGACTGATGGATTATGATCTCTCTCTCTCTCTCTCTCTCTCTCTCTCAGATTATGACCAGTAACTAGGGGCTAGAGGGACTAGGGACAGCAACACTTTGGGGTGGCAGTAAGACCCCATAAATTGTTGTAGTAAAAGAAAGCCAGCAAAAGCAAGTTTTTAGGGGGATAAATACCCAGTAAATGCAGACACTTTTTCAAATTTTGAATTCCTATCCCATTTCTGCTCCCACCCCAGAAACCTTCAATGTCTGCTACCACTTATCCACTGTTAGGTAGGCTCAGGCAAGAAGCCCAATGAGAAAAGAGCAGAGCAACACACATAGACACAAAACTCATACAAAAACTCGGAGGCAAGGAGCATGGCCATTTCCCACAGATCGGTGTGCCCACAGGTGTGGGTTTGAGTGCATAGACAGGAGGTAAATAGATTCTCTGAGAGTGAACTTATTCAGAACTCTTATGGCAGGATGAATTCTATCAGTCATGTATGTGGTCTGGGATCCATGGGTGTGTTTCATCTGGGGCCCACAGTGGCCTGAACCAATGCATAGCAGGGAAGAGACAAGGAAAAGAAAGATTTCCAAGATCAAGCCAGCAGGGCTTGGTAAGAGATCAGATATGAGGAGGACAAGGGTGAGAAGGACAGCTTTGGAAAGAGATGAAGGGTTTTCAGGAAGTGGCCGGTCTAGCTGAACCCTATCACCAGGTGGTTGGATAGAAGTAGTTTAAGACAAAAGATAGCCTACCATTTCTAACCCTGAATCTAGAAATTCATAGATCCAGGGATCTAGAATAAACCTCCCAATTTACTATCAGCTCTACCTTATAAATAATAAAATCTAACAAAATTTCTTTTAAAGATGTCTAGGCAGTGACACTGCCCAGTTTCCTTCAAAACTTGTTCTTGTGTCTGATTACGCTTGTGTCCAGCAATCTGTTCCTTACAACTAAGTTTAATCCTTCACGCTGTACCTTATGTCTGTCTTTGTTTATTCCTTCTTTTCCCAGTGGAAGGGCCACCATTTTGTGGTTAAAAAATAGCACCTATTATTACGCAGAGATATCACATGTCAAATCCAAATAAGGGCTGATGGGAAAATGGGTAAATCCATGAATTGTGCTTTTATTCAAAAGCCTACTTGTTTAGAAAAAGTTCATGGTTTATATTAAGGCTATTCAGGATTCCAAGGTTAGTTACTAAGCCTGTATAAAGTAAGGCCCATGCTGGCCAAACAAACTTTTGTGCACTAAAGGCCACTGTCAGCACAGAAGCTGTGGTTGCTGCCCTATGTGGAGGCTACTATGAGGGTAAACACTTCAAAGTGGAAATGCAAATCAGTTAACACCAGTGAAGTCTGCACTCACCTCTTTATGACATCTTTCCAATAAGCTCTGTTTCAAAGGGGAATGGCAGTGGCAAAATTAATATGTAGCAACAAAGTAAAGATAAATAAAAGATACAGCAAGAACTGCACGTTCCCTTTGATTTCTCCCAGTTGAAAATCATTTCCAAGAAAAAATCAGTCTGGGGAGATTTCCCACGTGTCCTGGTTTCTCTAAGATGCCATAGTATAATGCATGCAAAAATGATAGGCACAGTTAACTTGATGAGCTCAGGTCCCACCTCTGAAACAGAACATGCAATGCTGTTTCTGAGCAACCCCTCTCCTATGTCTGAGCCTGTCTGTGACTCTGTACCTGGGCCCTGTACCAATGTTTAACTCACCCCTAAAGGCTGGGAAGGAATTTTAGTGGCTTTTTGTGATGATGAGCAAAATAGGAAGAATGTTCTCTTTGCTGTCCAATTAGCATTGGCAAAGAGACCACAGTCCAGGAGAGATCTTTCTGGAGTCAGTTTTATAAGCTCAGAGGAAGTGCTTTGGGTACAAAGGTCAAAAACTACCAGCAACCAATTTGCAGCTGGAATTAGAGCCCTGGCTTTTCTTAAAGCCTCTAAGCGCTGTGATCTTCACCTGTAGCAGGTGACATGGCTGAGGGAGGACCGAAAGACTGGAAGGTGTTCGGAGGGAGCAGGCCTGTGGCAGCTCCATGGACACATGGCTGTATGTCCAAGGACGGGCTGGGAGAAGAGCATCTGGGTGGGGTGGCCCCCCTGGGACCCCATTGCTGCTTCTTTGTACCTATGTGAACTTGGGCAAGCCGTTTAACTTCTCTAGGCCTTTTTAAATCTGTAAAATGGGGGTACATACCAATTACCTCACAGATCTGTAAGAATCAAAGAAAAGAATATATATGAATATGTTTTACAATATGTAAATAATGTACAAACGTAGACTCTGAGGTGGATCTGGAAAGAAAAATAATGTAATACACCTAAGAAAAGTAAAAGGGAAGAATTAATATTGATAAAAAATTACTGAACCAAAAAATTTTAAATGTAGAACAGATATATAAATTCAAAATAGAATAAATTATTAGTTATAACAACAAAAAAAGAAGAAAACAGAAATGCACAAAATAAGAAATGATGATGGGGAAATAGTCACAGATACAGAAGATATTAAAGGAATTATATAAGACTTAGTTGCAAACTATACAGCGAAATCTGTGAACCTAAGTGAGATGAACATTTAATAGAAAAGTACAAATTCCCACAACCAACCTCTGGAAAGACAGAAAAAGTAAAGAGAACAATTACCATAGAAAAAAGTTGTCACAGAGCTGATCCTTCTAAAAGAAATTGGGCCCAACTGGATTTATAGAAAAATTCTATCTAATCCTTCGATAGAAAGAAACAAGACAACTGCAATGCTATTGAAACTGTTCAGAGCACAGAAAAAGAAGGAAAGCTTACAAAAACTAGTTCTTTTATAAAACTAGTATAACATTGACATCAAAACCTAAAAAGACAAAACATAAACAAAAACTGCAGACTAACCTTATTTAGGAATATTATTGCAAACTTTTAAATGAAATATTAACAAATAGAACCCAGTAGCACAGTAAAAGAAGGACACCTTTTACACAAATGAGTCATGTATTCCACATACACAGGGATGTTTTAAGAAATCTATTACCATAACTTTCCATATTAATGCATCAAAGGAGAAAAATCATATGATATTCTATGATACTGAAAAGACATTTCATAAAAGTCAACATCTATTCTCAATCAAAATAAAACTCATGTTTAATCTTTAAATACGATAGAATTCTTACATACACACATACACGTGCACACATATACACACATCTCAACTCAAAAGTCTGTGTTGTACTTATTTAGGGAACATGGGAAGTATCCCCAGAACATTGATTAGTAATACAAATTTTTAGCATTGGTACTAGTCAACTCAACTAGAGACCGAATAAGAAAGAGACAGAGTACACAGTTGAAAAGAGGAAGATAAAATTATCCTGATTTTCAGGTGAAAACTCCAGAGAATCATCTGGTAAGTAAAGGAATCCAAGTAGGTGGTTGTACAGAATTCATAAGCAGAAATCATCAGCTTTCCAAATGAAAATGACAGGTAGATGAAAGCAAATACCAACATAATAGTAACACAAAGGATAAAATACACAGGAATATACTTAGCAGGATATGTGTGTGAAGAAAATATTAAAACTCTACTAAGACTTACATAAATGGAAAGACGTCCTATGTTCTTGGTTGGAAAGTTCCAATATGGTAAAGATTTTAAATCCTCCCTAAGTTAATCCATAAATTTCATATGACCCCAACAAAAATACCAGTGGATATTTGCTTGACTAGATAAGTTGATTCTCAAATTCACATGGAAAAATAAACAAACAAGAATACTTAACAAGTTTCTGGAAAAAATAAGACTACTAACAGATGCTAAAAATATTGCAAAGCTTTGTAACAGTTAAAACAGTGTAGTTCTGTGGTGCCTGGGTGGCTCAATCTGTTAAGCCTCCAGCTCTTGATCTCTGCTCAGGTCATGATCTCATGGTTGGTTCAGTTCATGGGATCGAGCCCTATGTCAGCTCTGAGCTGACAGTACAGAGCCTGTTTGGGATTCTTTCTCTCCCTCTCTCTGTGCCCCTCCCCCACTTGCTTGTACACATGCACATGCGCTCTCCCTCTCTCTCAAAATAAATAAACTTAAAAAAATAAAAGTGTGGTTCTGACATATCAGATACAGACAGATCTACTGAGTAAATGAGAAAGGCCAGATATAGACTGAAAAGCACACTGCAGTAAAATAAATAAAGTGGCATGTCAAGTTAGTGGGGGAGGGGAACAGATTATTCAATAAATGATAGTCACACAGATCATTAGACTTCTGGAAAAATGGAAACTGGATATATACTTCACAACATATAGCAAATTAATTTCAGATTCATCAAATATTTAGACATACAATGAAATTATATTAGGATTAGAAAACCAATAGGAAAATATTTGTATAATCTCATCACTCAGACAGCCGTTCTAAATATGACGTGTCCAGAAAAAAAAAAAAAAGGATCTACAAATGTGGGTTTTTTTTTTACTTTGAGAGAGAGACCATGTGTAAGCAGGGGAGGGGCAGAGAGAGAGGGAGAGAGAATCCCAAACAGGCTCTGTGCTATCAGCGAAGAACTTGATACGGGTCACAAAGTGTGACTCAATCTCACAAAGTGTGAGATCATGACCTGAGCCAAAATCAAGAGTTGGACAGTTAACTTATTGAGCCACCTAGGCACCCCAAATGCATGGTTTTTTTTTAAATTAATTTTTCCATTACAAAAAAGGTACCAAAAAATCAAGACAAACAACCAATTGGGTAAATTTTTGTAACTCATATTAAAAATAAAAGGACAACCACCATCTTTGTATTTTATGATCTTGGTCCTCTGGAGAAGCTTTAAAAGAAGTTTTTCCTACAAAAAGGTGGTGGACCTTTGTGATCAGCAAGAGAGGGACTTGGCAATTTTGGTGCAGAAAAATGAAGTGGGAGGCAGTAGAAATGTCAACAGTTAAAAGAACAAGCTTTAGAATTAGACACAGCTGGTTTAAAATGCAGCTTCACCACATATCAGCTGAGTGGTCAGGGGCAATATTTCTTTTAATCTCTCTGGAATTCAGTCTTCTTATTTACAAAGTAAGAATACTAAGATCTTTTTCACAGGTTTGTTTTAAGGATTAAATGAAGTGTATATAATGGGCTTAGCTAAGTGCATGATATATAGTAACCTATAAATATTACCAATGTATTAAGAAAGTCATGTTTAAGCAGCTTCAAATATTTAAGAAAGCCCAAAATACAACACAGAAATGCATCTATATATAGGCTGAACAAATGGGTGCAACAATACTATACCCTGGAGAGACACCTTCTGTGCTAGAAATCTGAAATGGTATCACCAGTTCATCAATGCATTCAAAACTCTCAATAATCCAGTTGATAAGAGCAGCAGCATTATCATGCAATTTAGAGTTGAGAAAACTAGGAAACCCATCCTTCCAGCTGTTCAGGTCCCAAACCTTGGAGTCAGCCTAAACTTCTCTCTCTCTCTCTCTCTCTCTCTCTATCTCTCTCTCTGTGTGTGTGTGTGTGTGTGTGTGTGTCTCATACTTCACATCCAATCTATTAGTGTATATTGTAAACTTCAAATATATATTCATATTTCAACCACTTCTCACCAGTCTTTATTGTGACCACCTTTTCTCCCACCTGATTATTCCTGTGTAATAGATGTTCCCTGCAGGAAAAACTCCTACCCTTGTCCCCACACTCTAGTCTTCACTGCAGCCAGAGAAATCCTGTTAAACTGTAAGTTATTCTTCATGTCTCTCCCCAAAAACCTGCAATGATTCCCATTTCACTAAGATCAAAATTCAGAGTCCTTACTTTGAATACCAACATCCTTATTTCTGCATAGCAAAGTAAACCACCAACAAAAATTAAAAACCAACCTACAGAATGGGGAAAAATATTTCCAAATCATATATCTGATAAAGGATTAATATCCAAACTATATAAAGAACACATATAACTCAGCCCCCAAAAATCCAATTAAAAAGAGGGCAGAGGGGGTGCCTGGGTGGCTCAGTTGGTTAAGCATCAACTCTTTATTTCACGGCTCATGAGATCGGAGCCTGCACTGGGCCCTGTACTGACAGTGCAGAGCCGGCTTGGGATTCTCTCCCTCCCTCTCTCTCTCTCTCTCTCTGCCCCTCCCCAGCTCACACTCTCTCTCGCTCACTCTCTCTCTCTCTCTCTCTCTCTCTCAAAATAAATAAATAAACATTAAAAATGGACAGAGATACTGAATAAACATTTTTACAAAGTAGATTCTCAAATGGCCAATAGGTGCGTGAAAACATTCTCTACATCACTAATCATCAGGGAAATGCAAATCAAAACCATGATGAGATATTACCTAATACCTGTTAGAATGGCCACGACTAAAAAGACAAGAGATAAGTAAGGGTTGATGATTTTGTGGAAAAAAGGAAACACTTGTACACTGTTAATGGGAGTGTAGATTGGTACAACCACTAAAGAAAACAGTATGGAGCTTTCTTTAAAAAATGAAAATGGAGCTACCATATGCTCCAGTAATCTGATTTCTGGGTACACATCCAAAGGAAACAAAATCACTATGTCAAAGAGATATCTGCACCCTCAAGTTCATTGCAGAATTATTCCCAATATCCAAGATATGGAAACAACCTGAGTATCCACTAATGAATGAATGGATAAGTAAAATTTGGTGTGTGTTTGTGTGTATAATGAAATATTATTCAGCCACAAGAAAAAAAATGAAATCCTACCATTTGCAACAATGCAGATGGAATTGACAGCTTTATGCTAAGTGAAATAAGCCAGACAGAGGATGACAAATATTGCATGATCTCATTTAAATATGGAAGCCTTTTTAAAAAATAAAGATGAAACTCACCAAAACAGAATAGAACAGTGATTTCCAGGGGATGGGGGATGGGAGGAAATGAGAGATTCGTAAAGGGTACAAACTTTCAGCTTAGATGAATAATGTCTGAGGATCTAATGTAAAACACAGAGACTAAAAAAGAAACTCAAAGTCCTTACTATGGCTCCCAAGACTCCTCATGGCATGGGCCCCGATCTCCTTCGGGAGATGTTCATGGGCTGACATCGTTTCCTCTCACCCTCCCTAGTTTCTTCCCCATCCAGCTCAAATGGCCTCCTTGCTACTCCTCAAACATTCTAGGCAAGATCCTGTCCCAGGGCCTTTGAAGAAACCTGGAATGCTTTTTCATCTATACCTGCATGCTCCAGTCCTCACTTCTCTCACATCTTTACTCAAGAATCACCTTCTCTGCGGCATGGGTACATTGGAGGTTTAATGATTCTGTCCTCTCTGCTTTGGAACATGTTTAAGTGTTTACATTTTGAAAAAGTATTATTTAAGTTGATTTCTTAGGGGGGCTTTCTCCGGCCATCCAATCTAAATCTCAATAGTCCTTCATATCCTCATCTCCTGCTTTGTTTTTTGTTTCTTCTCACTGTCTAACATTTTCTTTATTTATATTCCCAGTTATCTAACTCCCCTCTAAGATGTCAGTTCCATGAGAGCATGGATTTTTGATCCATTTTGCCTGCTGCTGTCTCCCCAGCACCTGGCATGGCTCCTGACATAAAAGAGGTGCTCAGTAAATATTTGTTAAATAAACAAGTAAATGAATTAACTCAGTCATTCTCCCTAAGATATTCAGTGATTTTGTTTGGCAAATTCTTGTCTCCTTTGGTATCTTTTGCTTTCATTCTTTGGAAATCCCCAGTAGACCTTATAGACATTATGTAGACCTATCAACACCATGTAGACATCACCATCATTTCCAGGAAAGCTGACAATCTCCATTGTCATGCAAATATAACCATGATCTGAAGGAGGAGGGACTTTAAGCTCAATTCCATTTTTTTCCCATCCCTTCTTTGCTTTTCCATAGAGAGTACACTTAGAAATCAGGGCTGTTGAGGAGGAAGACAGTGTAGATTTCATTACATATTGGCTACAAAGGGGAATGACTCTGTGCTTGTTCTGAGGCCTGTCAACAATTCAGAGCCAAGAGGTATAAAATGTATCACACTCCCAGAACTTGGTACCAGCTTAGGATGCCAAAGGATGAAAGAAGACAACGAGAGTTACTGATCTCAATTCTTCACAGAATAAACCTGAAAAAGCGAAGAACCATGACTCTATGAATTCAAGGTCTTCAATCTGCCATAGACCCTGCTGTGGACTGAAGATTTATTCTTCCACCCAGTGGCTTGTGGAGTATATCCCAATGACAAAAACTCACACCATTCTAGGTGACTCAAGGGAAAAGACAGAGGACAATACCCTGGACACAAAAGACATACTTGACATTACCAGTGGGATTCGATCCTGTCATTCATTGAACACCACCAGGAACAAGCTACATCCTTCTGTTGATTCACCACAACTACCTGTATTAGGTACTAGGAAACAGACAAGGAAGGGGACATCTACAGTCTAGTAAGGGGCATGATCTCTGTGCAGGCCATATTAAATAGGGAGTTGGGTAGTGCCTAAGAGGAGCAATGTCCAGGTGAGTGCAATCACCTGAAGAACCCAGTGGTTGAACAGAAGAAGTGAATAAAAGACTCATTTGCAGGGCGCCTGGGTGGCGCAGTCAGTTGAGCGTCCGACTTCAGCCAGGTCACGATCTCACAGTCCGGGAGTTCGAGCCCCGCGTCAGGCTCTGGGCTGATGGCTCAGAGCCTGGAGCCTGTTTCCGATTCTGTGTCTCCCTCTCTCTCTGCCCCTCCCACATTCATGCTCTGTCTCTCTCTGTCCCAAAAATAAATAAAAACGTTGAAAAAAAATTAAAAAAAAAAGACTCATTTGCTTGGATGAGGGAAAATGAGTTGTGAAATATCACCAAAGCTGACAAAAACTGTTTGTGGGTTAATACTTTTCTAACAATTCCTTTGGTTGTATCATCTGTGAGAAAACAAGAAAGCTGGGGGGGGGAGGGATCATTATACAATGACTTGCAATTGGACGTAAGAGTTAGCTGAAACTTGCCTAGGCCAAAATCACAAACCAAATGAGACATGAGATCACCAATATCCATATTAGGCATATTCTAAAAATCAAATCTGTTTCCATCATTTAAAGAAGTCATGAAGGAGAGAAGAGGCTAAAATGAAAAGCCCTCAATATAGCACAGTGTCTGGAAGAATAGTTTCACAATTCCTGGCTCCACCACCTGATGCATACATAACATTTAGTAAGTTCCTTACTTAATCTCTCTAAATTTCAGTCATATCCATAAAATTGGGCCAATATCATTCTACCTTACATAACTAAAGTTATGAGAATTAATGAGATAATACATGTCAAGCATTTAGCATAGTGCCTCGCAGATAGTATGCACTCAAAAAGTATTTTAATAATACTGTGACAATGCAGGGGACAAGTATCCTGTCTGAGTCACAGACTATAGGAAAAAAGTGCTTCCTTGTGAATAGGAAATAGTCTGTCAGAGGTTATGTAAGAAACGATGTAGCCAAACTCACTTCCTTGGTCCCTCACTTCTAGTGTCTTTCGACTGACTTCTGTTTGCTACATGTAACAGAGTCAGATGAAATGTCATGATTCAATATTTATCCATCCATATTCAGGAGATCATATGATCTTCAGAGCAGATCACACACTGGGAATCAGGTCATGGTCACTGTTGTACCATGTGATCTACAGGACATCATCATTCTCTCCCAGAGAGCAGTGACGCTCCTTGTAAAATCCTGATTGACATCACGATATGCCACACCTCCTTTGAAAGGCTGTAAAGTGACAGACTTACTATATTAAAACAAAAAAAAAAGTTTTGTAACAGCGAAGTATCTGGATGAGTAGGGGTTATATTGCGTAGTGATTTTCAATGCAATGTTAACAAAGAACTGCTCCAGTACAGAGAAGATTCTATCCAGGGGCTGTTAGTGTATGGGGCTGCTGCTGGCCATGGTTCTGAAAAGCTGGTTCTGGCTCCAACAGGAGCTGTCCATGTCCACAAGCCAGAGTGGCTAGGAGTTAGCAGAGTGTGGGGCAGCTGCAGAATAGTTAACTGTTATTTTCACACCAAAAGCTGCTGACCATGGATTCAAAAAGCCTTCTCTGGTCCAAACAATAGCTGTCACAACTCACTGTGGCTCAGACTTGTTCTCAGTGTTCAAAGCTTTGCTCTAGCTGAAAGTGCCTTCCCCTTTCCTTTTAAACTCTAGTTAGTTCTTCCTTGATCTTCTGGCTAACTGAAGCCTGAGGATCATTATGATTCAGAGGATTCAAAGAAGGTTCAATTTCAAGATTAATTTGGATGTTAAGATCTGGACAAGATGAGTCTATCTTTTCTGGGTCCTCAGGATTGCTAGAGGTCTTAATTTGCAGCAAAACCACAGCTCAAATCAATACAGGAGCAGACTCAGGGGACCTTCCACACAAAGAATGACTCAGGCTCAAGCAAAGTTCTCTACGGACTTGAGTGAGCAGTCAATGGGTAATCTCTGGACCCATATCAGACCAGAACCATGGTTTCTAGTCTAAATTTCATTAAAGTTGAAGTTGCAGGATTACTGTCTTCAGTAATTTATATTCAATATCTATCTCCTATTCACTCTCAACTTTCTTTCCTCATGCTATGTAAGATAGCACTTTTTCTTTTATTCCTGACCATACATCCAAAATGGAATTGGTTCAAATGCTGTTCGCCTCTGGTTTTGCTTCTAAATACATGAAGAGAGTAAAACCTAGTGAAAAAAAAAGTGGGAAAACAGAACTAGATAATTTCATTTTCCACTTACATCCTGGCTTCATATTTCAGCTTCCTTTTTATAAACAGGTGGTTAACAACGGATGTCATGAGACAGCCATGTGATGGGTACAGCAGGAAGCACAGAACTGGGCAGGAGTCCTACCCACAGGCCTCCATAATCTAAATATCAAGATCTGCACTCTTCAGGGAATGGAGATCTATAAATAGCAGAGTGATGATATCATCACCTTCTAGCCTGTTGCTGTTCAGCTATCAATTATTTTTTAAAGGGCTTACAAAAAAATTAATAGATGGTGGTAAATTCTATAGCACCATTTAACCATAAGCATGCATGTGTGCACATGCGTGTGCGCACACACACACACACACACACACACACACACCACAGACCAATAGATTTTAGATTTTAATGGCTACTTATTAGAATGAAGAATCATCTATCCAAAAGCCCACCCTTCTGATTGTATGCCAGAGCTCCTGTGTCTAGCTAGTCCCTAATGCCTTCTCCATGTCTAGAGGGGCAGATGTGCTTCTCTCCATAATTCACTGGCATTGTCTATAAACAAGGTCTCTATTTCTTTGTATAGTGAGAAACTCAGGGTTTAACCTTGAATGAGTAGCAGCCTGTGAACCTTTAAAATAGATCTGATGTGTTAAAGGGAACTCTAATCTCCCTCGTTCTTACCATGAAGTGAGGCTTTGATTGGACACCTCAGGAAAGAACCTGGGACTAAAGCCTCCACTTCCACATGACCTTGAACAAATTTCATGACCTCCTCCATCCTGCTAACCAAGCAGTGACTGTGTATTAAGCATGTCAATTCTGCATCTGGAGAGAAAGTCTCCAAGAGGACAAGTGTTGCAGTGAGAGCTTTGCAGGAGATGGAGGAAGGAGTGATCCTTGGGCATACTCACAACCCCTGGGACAGCACCACCAGATGGACCTCCATGATCTCAAGCCCAGCTCCACTACGTTCCTAAATGGTGCTAAGCCTCAAGCTGACCTGAAGCAGCAAACTACCTCAGAAGGTCGGAGAATGTCATCTTTCCCCAACGACCTTGGACCCTTAACACTTCCTTTAAAAAATTGGTGTCTGGTCTCCATGAATAAATACCAAGGAGGAAGAGAAGAGGGTAGGTGGGAAATAGAGAAAAGATTCTGTTTAAAAATGTATATATGTGCGTATCTACATTTATATAAATAGCAACCAAAATGGAACATGGAGGGGCACATGCTATTTTAAGGACAAGCTGCAGTAGTAAAGTAATCTCCTGAGTGATGCTACTTTCTGGCCACATGCCCTCACGTCCAGGCTAGGCTGTGGTGCTTTTTATTCTAGTCACATTGAATGCCTCTTACGAATCCATCCATCTTAATCAGCACCTACCATTTGCAGCAGCAGCCCCGCAGTCAGGAAGCAGAGGAGCAGACAGCAGGAGAGGACGAGGTGTGAGGGCAGTGGTGAGAGGTGACGTCATAAAAGGAAGGAAGGACAGAAAGGGGGGTGGGAAAGAGCTGGTGAGGTGGGGGAGGAGGCAAAAGCCCAACTGTCCAGCCCCTCTGCCCCCACTTCATTCTGAATGGATGCTTCCTTCCTTGGTGTAACTCTCCCAGCCAGGTGGAGGGCTGAACTGTGAGCCAGGGCCTGTGTCTTCAGGGTGGACATGCTGCAATGCTCAGAGGTTTGAGGAGCAGGTGCCCTGCCAACCAAAGCTCCTGATTCAGAATGGATAGGAAGTGCATGGCAGGAGGGAGGCCAAATAGCTGTCTTCTGCATCTTCCCTCTGCTCTGCTCCTCTGCTCCTTGCCTCAGCTCTGTCCCACCACGTGCTGGGGGGCCTGTGTCATGGAACAGTCCTGCCCTAGCAACCTTGCCCATATATATACCCTAGATCCTCCTCTGTTGTCCTTTGTAATGGTTCCATTGGAGTTTCAGTCTTCTAAAGAGAGTCTAGGGCTCCCTACCCCACAGAGCCATAGCTACACAAGCCCTCTACCCACAGCCTTAGCCCAGCCCATATTAATCAGGGTGGGGCCTACAGTGAATTCGGAGCTCAAAAAACCCTCATGCCCACCAAGCCTTCGTTTGCCCCCATCATAAGGCCTAGATCCTGCCTAGTATTTGACTTAACTGCTATGGTCAGAACACATTAGAAATTGTAGCTGCCTTGGCTGGGCTCCTAAAATCCCTGCCAGCCCTTGGGCCCTGACCCTAACCCCTAGCTGGGAGCCGAAGTCCCTCTGCAGAGCAACCCACAATGTAATGTGACCAGCCACCCATGTCACCATGCCAGGGAGCTACTAAGAACTAAGACCCTGGGGAAATCAGTACAACCTGAATCAAGCACAAGCTTGTTATATACCTTCAGACCCTACTGTTCTTTAGTTACTACATTGTCTTCACTGCTCCACCTCCTCAGGCCTGGTTCCCAGCTTTGCTCCTGAGGGCAGCACTCAGCAAAGCCCTCTGGAGTTTGAGGCTTCCCCGTTAGGACTTGGCTGAAGGACTTGAGCTGGAATTAGGGGGGTTGGTCATGTCAAAGTTTAAGGTCAGTGGGAGACCAGCAGGAGGCACCCTGTCCCAGGAAGTGCAGAGGAGGCTTGGCAAGATAACTGTCCTCAGGCCTGGTCATTCGGTTGCAGTCACTCTAAGAATCAAATCTCGAAATCAGACTCAACAATCAGAGTTAGAGGTGACCCCTGTGTTATTTACAAATTATCTCCACACTCAGGTGCCTGAGAGGTATAAGGAGACTAATATTTATGAAATGCCTGTTCTCTGTTTATACATGTATTATTCAATCAGCAGAACAACTATAAACAGGAAAAATCATACCCATTTACAGATGAGGAAACTAACTCAGAGGACTTTGGTCTGATCTCAAGAACTAATAAATGGTATAGCCAGAATGCAAATAAAAATCTATCTAATTCCAAAACTCATGATATTCCCCCCACCATCCCAGGAAAAGAACAGAAAAAGCTTGGGAATGGGAGGAGAAGACGGGTAGGGCCACACAGAAAACAAACTTCCTGTATCACAAGTTACATCTTTGCCAAGGCTGTTATAAGAGATAAAGGTTGACCCCTGAGTTACATTCACCAGTCTCCTGGCAAGGACTGCTTGTATTTAGACAGCACTGTCTGAGAACATGGGGGACTTAGGCTAGACCAACTCTGCAAGAAGCCTCAGCAAGTAGTGACCATGCAAGATATATAGACACGAAAGCATTTTTGTCTCTGTTACCAGTGCATGCTGGTAAGAGGTGGGAGATAGGAAAAATCAATTTGTGAGCTATTAAATTTGGGATGTTAATTTGCAAGGCTGAACTGGAAATTAAGAAAGCTGCTTAATTGGAAGCTGCAGCATGCCAGAGGGTGAAATTAATGGAGGAAGAGGAGCCTCCTTCAGTAGAGATGGCACGAATATGAGAGGGGTAGAAGCTAGGTGGCCCCAAAGGGTCCTTCCAGCCATTCTCTAGGTCACCTTCAAAGGCAGGGTTCTGGGGACATGTGAGGTTCCCCATGATTATTTTTCTCATCATTTCTCAAGATGTTTTCTTATGATGGATCCCACAGCTGAGGGTGTGAGGACCTATATCCTTAGAAGGAAAGCTCCCCCATCCCCGACACACACACATATGTACACCCTGCCACTGAAATGCACACTCAGACCTGGTCTTCAGCCTTTTTAGGAAGTCACTCATCTATTGAGAATCTTAGGATTCTGTAGGAATCTGCAGGAAAAAGCATCTAGACCCAGTTACCTACATGTTTACATTCAATGCCAGGGAAGAGCCCTGCTCCAGAAAGTCTCCCTACATCAAGCCAAGATTCTGCCTGCAGAGACTGTCTCTGGGGAACTTCATGGGAATATCAGTACCCAAGGAGAACAGAATCCAATTCCATAAACAGGACTCTCTAATGGAGTAGGGCTGGGGGGCTTTAATCTGCTTTTGCTCCAACTTTTCTCTTTCTTTATCATCTATCACAGATCCAAGTTACCCCCTGAGATTCTCTTGAAAATGACTTATATTCCAGCCTGGATGATGTCCAGCACCAGTAACACACTGAATGAGATGCAACAGGGCAGGGGACTGAGCATTGTGACTGGGGGCAGGAGGGAGGGGGTTGACTCATACTACTTACTGCATGGGGCAGTTGTAAGGATTAAGTGGAACTATGTCTATATATTAGTCAGCGGTCTCCAGACAAACAGAACCAGTAGGATATAGAGAAATACATAGAAGAGGAGGGTGATTATAGGATCTGGTTCTCCCAGTTATGGCAGTTTACAAGCTGAAGACCCAGGAAAGCCTGTGGTATAATTCTGGATCTGAGTCTGAAGACCCGAGAATGAGGTGCAGCAATATCTGAGGGCAGGACAAGAGGGATGTCTCAGCTCAAGTAGAGAGAACAAAATTGTTCTTCCTTCCCCTTCTGTTCTATTTGGGCCCTCAATGGATTGGATGAGGCCACCCACATTGGGGAGCACAGTCTGCTTTATTGAGTCCACCAATCCAAATGTCAATTTCTTTTGGAGACACCCACACAGACACCCAGAAATAATGTTTAATCTAGCACCCTATGGCACAGACAAGTTGACACATAAAATTAACCATCACAGTTTATAAATGTGCTCCACAGAGGTTAGCTTGTCCTAGAGTCAGTACTCCTCCTATTGGGAACAATATCACTGGGCCAAGTGACAAGGTCCTACTGATTAGGAATTAGTATATTATTCCATTGCCTAATGGAATTTTGAGAGGTTGTAGATCTGTACACATTCACATGCACATCATTCATCAGTTACCCACGAGTCACACCCTCCCCTCAGTTGGTTGGCTCTCTTTGACAACATCTCTTTTCTTTGCTGGACATGGACAGATGAGCACTAAGTGAATGTGATCATATCATATGAAAGACCTGCAACTTTACACTTGTCATGTGTCCTTGGGCAAGTTGCGCATCCTCTTGGGCCTCGGTTTCCTCATCTATATGATAACAGAGGTTGAAGTAGATCTTCTCTAAAACTCTTTTCAGGATTAAAGTTATCGTAGTCTGTGATACAGATCCATCTAATATAAATGGAGAGAGAACTTTTAAAGGAAGAAATACCCAGAAAATTAAATACTTTTCTTTAATAATCATTATCTATTGTCAAATTCTCACATCCATAATATTTTTCATAGATATTGACTAAAATAGCCTTTGTAACTCACCATGACTATCTGTATTCTATTAAGAATCACTTTCGGGGGTGTGCAGTATAGTGGGCATGCTAAGCTTCATATCAACTGGGTGTCCGAAGCTCTACAAGGCACTTTCCTCTGTCAGTGACTTCTGTTCTCTCCGGACAATATTTCTGACTGCTTCCAGCTAATTTGAGGAAAGGCTTTGAATTGTTTTTCTATAGTCTCTGCTTTTTCCCTTATGCTCTTTACATACAGCAGAAGTTAAGTGTGAAGAAGTAGAGCACATCTCTACACTGCTGAGAGCAAGAAATAAAATTTTCCCAATTACAGGTTTCCTCTGTAATTTTCCTCTTTGAAGAACAATAAAACACTACACCCACCCATTTGCATCCCCTTAGCTTTTTGTCTCCTGTATACAGAGAAGATATAAATGGAACTTTTTACACATGGTGTTGTTGTGAAGACTGCTCTGGTCCATAGAAAAGGGACTGGCCTTGGGGAAAAGGAGAGTAATAAGCAAAGTCTTTCCCCACCAACCAAACAGGTGCAGGTGCACACACACGTAGACACGCAAACACACACACCACAGTCTTTCTGATCATGTGCACTGTCTCTCCAGGAAGGACACCAAATGTCTTCATAGTTTTGCCTCAAATCACCTCATATGTACTCACTTTTCATATCTTCTCTACACACTTTGTTATAAATGACTCCACTCAACAACGGCTTAGGGAATGTCTGGTATATGTCAGGCTCCATGCTCAACCCAGGGACTACAGCAACCACAGAAATTCCTTATAAATATCTCATCCTAATCCTCAAAACAACCCCACCAGTTAAGTATTATTATTATTTACTTTGTGCGGATTGAGGAGATGGAGCACAAACTAACCCAAGGCCAGAGAGCTAGTAACTGGAAGAGCCAGGGTGTAAACCCAGAGAGTAGAATGCCAGAATCTATGCTTTTCACCTCCTCAGAACATTGCAGACCCTGATATCTCCTTCTAGCTGGTGAGATGGCCATATGAAAAAATATTTAAGGCACCACAGGTAAAATTCCTTCTTTTTTTTCATTTTTAAGTTTATTTTAGAGAGTGCATGCATACAAGTGCGGGGGAGGAGCAGAGGGAGAGACACAGAGAGAGACAGAGAGAATCTTAAACAGACTCCACGCTCAGATGGAGCCAGACCCTGGGATCATGACCTGAGCCGAAATCAAGAGTCAGATGCTCAACCGAGCCACTCAGGAGTCCCTAAAATTTCTTCTTACAGACTGGGGCTGCGGAGAGGGAGGAAATAGCACAGTTAATAACCTGTAGACAGGAACCTTTGTAGGGGCCGTGAAAATCAATGAGTGTGTGGGTGGGGTAAAGAATATTGGGTGGTATGCAGTGTGTATGTGTCAACTTGACTGGTCCATGAGTGACCAGACATTTGGTCAAATATTATTCACAGTGTTTCTATGAGGGTGTTTCTGGATAAGATTAACATTTGAATCAGTACACTGAGTAAAGCAGATTGCACTCCCTCATATGCGTGGTCCTCATCCAGTCCAGTGAAGGCCTGAATAGAACTAAAGGGCTGAACTTGCCTTGAATAAGAGAGAATTCTTTCTGCCTGACAGCCTTCAAATGGGGATGACTTTTTTCCTGCCTTTGGACTCGTACTGAAACATCAGCTCTTCCTGGGTCTTGAGTCTGCCAGCTTGCAGACTGGAAATATGCCCTTGGCTTTCCTGATTCTCATTCCTTCAGATTCAGACTGGAATTACACATCAGCTCTCCTGGGTCTCCAGCTCACCAACCACAGATCCTGGGGCTTATCAGCACCCATAATTGCATGAGCCAATTCCTTATAATAAATACCTCTCCATCTCTATTTCTTTCTACGTCTTCTAATTGGTTCTGTTTCTCTGGAGAACCCTAACCAATACAGGTAGGAAGTGCTGGGGGAATGAAAAGAAAGGTTAATTGTGTCCAAATAATGAAAAGGGATTGAGATCATGGACAAGAAGCTAGACAAAGCTGTCTCTTGCCCTTCCAGAGAATTCCAGAGGTAAAACTCTCCAAGCGGAGTGTCTGGCATGATCAGGGCAGGTCAGGGACAATGGGGAAAGGACTTCACAAAGACCATAAAATAGCACAGTGAGAAGCATTTGCAGTCCCAATCATAGGATGCATCCTAGAGCTAAAGGGGAATTTAGAGAGGTCCTAATCCCACCCTCTGGTTTATACAAGAGAAGGCTGGGTCTAGGCAGAGGAGGTCTGGGGTGATGCCTGTGTGTGCAGCCGGAGGGGTGCATCAGCTTTCCCTGAGACAGAGTCTAGAACTCACCCCCCAAAACTGCATATCCTCTCACTGACCCAGCTGGCCCTGTCCAAAACACATCCAGGAGAGCTTCCCCATGAGGTAAGGAAAAGAATGAGGAAGAGTGGCCACACATGCACGTACACACACATACACACATCCTGTGGTTGTCATTTTGAACCTAATTGTTTTAACACCAGCTGTCAGGTCTGCAAAACTCTTCTCTGGTACCAGTGACCTGCAAGCTCTAGAATAACGAGGATGTGTTTAAAAATAGTCCAGATTCCTGGAATTCACCTCTCCTTCTCACCCTCCCTTCTCCATCTTACTGACAGGCCTGGTAAGAACTCCACTTCAAATTTATGAGAACAAAGCCAAAAACTGTGATTCAGATTTATTAGAAGTGGTAGAGAAAAGGGGAGGACAAGAACAGGAGCCGATGAAGCAAGGACTCGGGCTGTTTGTCCAACAAAACAGGCTAGAAACCTTGGCAGAGGCTCAGCCCCAGATTCCAACAGGTCAACTTTCCTCAGCTCTCCAGGTGGGGTGCTCCTTTCATCTCCTGCCCCCAGCCAGCTCTGGTTCCCCTGAGCAGACAAGCACCTCAACCTATGATCTGAAACCTCATGTTGGTGGTGGGCATGCCAGCTTCCCGCATCCCAGTCCACACCCCACAGACTCTGCTCCTTCTGTCTCCAAGCAGCATGGCAATGAAGGAGAAGCCAACTCTGCAGTCAGACAAACTGAAGGTCAAATCCTGGCACAGCTGCTAAATAGCTGGGTGACTTGACAGCCAAATTCCCAAATCTCTTGAAGTCTCTTTTCCAGCTGCAAAACCTATGGTTGTTCTAAGGATAAATGTGAACTATAAATTACCCTCCACTCCATGCCTGGAAGGTAACAGAAATCTTTCAATATTTGTTCTTTTACTTCCCCCTTTGTATGCCCAGTTGTCTTACTCTTTCAAGCACACTTTGGTAACATTAGGTAAGGGGAAATTTCAGTCAGAAGGAGCTACCATGTTTGTGTAGGGGTTCAATCATGGAGCTATTTACGGCATTGAAGAACTGAATGCAAGTTCACTGTCCAACCTTGAGGAAATGACTAAGTTAAGATTCATTTCTTCTATGAAGTCATGTGCAGGCATTCAATTTCTATTCTACTGACATGAAGAAATGCACACAATATGATGTTAAGGGGAAAATTCAGCATGCAAATTGTGTCTATAATATAATCTCATTAATGTGAATGAAAACACTAAAATAAAACTAGGCAAAATGTTGACAGATTGGTACTGGGTAGAGGCCTTATCAGTGAGAGTTTTCTTTTCATTTACGCTTTTTTATTCCAAGAACAAAATGTTTAAAGAAATAAGTCAATGGTCGCCAGATTTTTAGTTTCAAAAGAGAAAAATTGGGCTGACATCGTGGGGTAACAAAAAGTCTCTTCCCAGACACCAAAATAAAAGTTCTGAAAAAAGCTGTTTTCCATATTTCACCAAACAGTGAGGTAGCCCAAAGAAACGGAAGGAATGAATCTCGTTCCACATCTGGTTTGATTGGTTAAAAAGTGAGTTGAGAGGAAGCTTTAAAGGAACTGGCTGCCGTCCTGCAGATGGGGTGGGCATAAATGTGTGCAGACAGAGCCCAGAAGTCACTTTGGGACACATGAGACACTCAGCTCCATGCCATAATGCAAGTCATGGGGCAGGGTTGAGAAAGCTTCTCCAGGATTTAAGACCAACTAGTACAACTCTCCCGTTGCTTATGAACAATTTAAAGGAATATGAGAGAGGAAAATGTCTGGATGCACTGTTTCCTATGACTTGCCCAGACCATACGTTTAGTTAATTGAGATTTCCATCTGTGAGGACAACCAAAATCTTTGTCCTTGGAGGAGCTTCAAGGAGCACCTAACTCAAGACATTCAGATCATAGATGAAGAAAGACCCACAGAGGTGAAGTATTTTTTCCCAGAGTCATGGAACCAATTAAATACATATTTTGGATAAGAATCAATCCCTCCTGGGGCGCCTGGGTGGCGCAGTCGGTTGAGCGTCCGACTTCAGCCAGGTCACGATCTCGCGGTCCGTGAGTTCGAGCCCCGCGTCAGGCTCTGGGCTGATGGCTCAGAGCCTGGAGCCTGTTTCCGATTCTGTGTCTCCCTCTCTCTCTGCCCCTCCCCCATTCATGCTCTGTCTCTCTTTGTCCCAAAAATAAATAAATGTTGAAAAAAAAATTTTTTTTAAAAAGAATCAATCCCTCCTGACTCCTAGTCCTGTCCTCTGTCACTAATTCTGGATGGTAAAGTCCACACTTAGAAGCTTGTCTGAAGCTCTATGGAGAAGGGGGCAGGAACAGAGGCCAGTGCAGCCTTACTGCCCCGGCGCCCTCTAGTGAAGAAACAAGATGACTGCAGCTAACCCCTTCTCAAGATTAAAATGGAATCGAAATGAGAAACGGGTAACAATGCATCACAGCATCTTGTTTTCTTCTTCACTGAGCACATAATTGCACTTTTATATATATATATATATTTTTTTTATATATATATATATATATATTTTACATGTTTTGGAACATCGTTATTCTTTCCTTAGAGATTCTTTGTGTAATTTCATCTCCTTAACCGTTTTTATTTCTGCTTCAGAAAGTGTATCCCTCCCCCACTTAAAATAAACCCTATATATATCTGAAATCTGGATCTAGGCAGAGGAAGGAACAGAACAATCGCTGGATTTATATAATGATTTAGCACACAGGCAATGAGAAATGGAACTAACATTTATTGAGCACATGCTAAGTGTTAGATGCCATACACTCCTCTAATTCGAAAACAACCCCGTGAAAGAAGAACCCCATTTTTGATGGAGAAACCAAAGCTCAGAGAATTAAAAAGTGACCTTTTCAGAGTCACCCAGTTAGGAAGTGGTCTCTTTTTTAAAGACTTCCCTGAGGCTCCCTCAAATAGAAGCTGAAAGAAACAGCTAGGAAGAGACAGGGTCTTGATTCTCAGATACTCAAACTATTATCTCATTGACAACAATACAAGTTTATTCCAACTGAGCAGAAATTTGTCTGATGTAAAGAAAAATTCTCCTCTGCCCCCTGGAGCTGGTCCCCAGATGGCAATTCTGGGCCAGCGAGGCTTGCTCCATCACTACTTCTGGGTCCACCTGCCTCCACAACGAGGGGATGCTGTCACTGTTGCGTCTTGGAAACTCACTAGGGTAAGGAAAGGAGAGCAAAGAGAGAGCCCATGTGTTGAAGCAAAGCCAGGACAAGACAGAGAAGGAACTTCCTGGCCCTGCATGCCTCAGAAATTCACTGGCCCCAGAGTCACCACAGTGTCCCCTGCTGGGCCGCTCAGAGCCAGTCACGGGCAAGCAGCAGGCAGGCTCTGGATCCTGTGCCATCGATGGCCCAGGAGACCTTAGGGTGCTCACATCCCTTTGCACTACAGGCTTCCCAAGTCTAAACACACTCTCTCATTGTCCCCTTGCTCCCCACAGCACTCCCTTTCAACAGACCTCCGTTTTCTAATCAGACCTTCAGAATTATAAGGATAACTCTGCTTTTCTTCTCTAGTAGATGCCTTCAGAGGAGGAATCCATGTTGTCACTGTATGGGTTCCAAAGAATATAGAGTCATTCCAAGTTCTTGCCCAGGAAGTACAAATTACTTCAAACCACTTCTGCCTCCGTGCACTTTTTCAAGGCATACCCCTGCCAGGAATGTTCTGCCCTCCCCCATCCTGGGCCCATGCAGTCTTCCACAAGGACACTCCCCTCTGAATTCCAAAAGCTCTCCAAGGCATGCTTTCTTCATTTGGTAATTACTTGTGTCCATATATGATCTTCCCTCCTAGACTGTGAGCTTTTCAGGGGAAGACTCATTCTGTATACAGATGTGGCAGGTTTATAACCCTTGAATAGACCAAGCACTCAGCAGTGCTTGTCATTCTCTTCATTGCTGGGGGAGAAAGGAACTATGGAGAACATAAATTGACCAATATATACAGCAAGTGGAAAGGAATAGGTGAGGTAAATGTCCAGACCCCCCCCCCACAGCCCAGGAGAGGAGGCACCCAGTAACATCCCCAACAGGTGATACACTAGCAACAGCTAATTGCTCTTACCACCCCCTAACCATGGGACAGACTAAGTCATGATGATGTATGAGTTCAGTGACCTTGAGCATTGTCTTCTCCCATCCAGCCCCACCACCATCATGGCTAAGATGCCAGTTTTGTGCTGAGCACAGCCCTGGGCACTCAGAGGGCAAGGAAAATGAGGCAAAAGGGAAATGGAGTGTAGTCTCCATCCTCAGGCCCTTGTGCCCATTCCAGTTGGAATGTCAAACTCAATCCTGGAAATAATCTGGGTACAGTTTCAGAGCAAGGCACCTTGGATGGAAACCAGTGTTGCATGAGAGATTTGACTAGGCATCCCCCAAGGGGGCTCCAAAACTGAGAGGAAGGAGGTGCCCAGCCTGGTTAAGGGCAGTGCTGAGGGCAGACCCCAATTTCATAGTTTTAGGTTGAGGGCTTTACACACTGTGCTGCCTCAGCTCACAAAATTCACAGTCAGGGAGGATTCAGAAGGGAAGATCAGCTGGGACTAAACAGGTTAATTCAGGAAGGACTGTCCCCCACCAAAGCAATTTAGCACTGAAGCAATTAATGTATTTTTTACTATGGATTTCCTCTCTAGCAGACACTGACAAAGCAGAGATGAAGCTGCATAGCACCTACCTGAGGAGTAATCACATTCTGTCAGAGAGATAAGTATATCATTGTCATAATTGTCATCACCACCACCATCATCATCATCATCATCACTACCACCATCATCACCATCAAACCCATCGTTATCATTGCCACCATTGCCACCATCAGTCCAATCATAATCACCACCACCATCACCAACATTATCACAACCATCAACCCCATCATTATTACCACCACCACCAATATCATCACCACCACCACCATCATCACCATCACCACCATCACCATCATCATCATAATCATCATCACCACCACCAACCCCATCATTATTGTCACTGCCACCAATATCACCAACACCACCATCATCACCACCACCATCATCATCACTCCGTCTTCAGCAGCAGCAGCAGCAGCAGCAGCAGCTTTGCTCATCATAGCTACAATACTGATATAAATACTAAAACACTTAATTGTGTTACTGTGGGCTACATTCATCACCTCTAATCCTCAAATAATATTTTAGTAGTAGAAATTATGATCCCCATTTTACAAATGGGCAAAGTAAGATTCAGATAAGCCACACAACCTTATTCAGATAAGCCCAGTGTTATACTGTAAGAATTGGGATTCTGGAGTGGGACTGCAAAATATTCCTCTTTCTGCTTTTTCATGCTGCCTCCATCAACAAACAATTATGCTAACATGTGATAAATGCTCAAACAGACATAGGTAAGGAACTCCAGGAGTACAGAGAAGAGTGTGGTTAATTCTGCCTGGGATGGTGAGCAGGAAGTTCACAGAGGAAGATACAGTCAAGGTGACATCTTGGGAAGGCTTTCAAATCCTAGGGGAAAGAGGGATGGCCATATGTCTCAAGGAGAGGAGGGAGCATGTACAAAAACAGGGAGTGGGAAGGAGTGTTGGGCACTCAGTGTACAGAAGGTCCTAGAACATTGTATGAGTGAGTAATTAGGGAGTGAGGGAGAACAGTGACAGCTGGGACCAGAATGTAAGGGCCTCATCCCCTGAGCTACAAAATAGAGTTAAGTCTGTGAGTTTGGAGGAGCCCTGGGAGTCTTGAGCCAAAGCAGTGAGATGCTCAAATCTGTCTCAAAAAGCTCACTGTGGGATGAAGATATATTGACAAGGATGTTTATTATTCTGATGCTTATAAAAAGTGGCAACAGCTTACCAGGTCAGCAATAGGAAACTGGTTAAATGAACTCATTGCTCATCCAAACAATGGAACACCTTGCAGTCATTAAAAATGATGGTATGTATGATCCAGCAATTCATCTTCTGGGTATATGCCCAAAAGAAGTGAAAGCAGGGACTTGAAGAGGTATTTTTCCACCTATCTTTATAGCAGCACTATTTACAATAGCCAAATGGTAGAAGCAATCTAGTGTCCATGAATGGATGAATGGATAAACTAAAAGTGGTATACACATACCATGGAATACCGTCCAGCTTTAGAGAGGAAGGAAATTCCAACGCATGCTATAACATAGATGAACCCTCTAGGATTTTGCTCCTCTATAAAAGGAAAGAACTGCTAAGGAAAAGGCTCATTCTATACCTGTCCTCTTGTTTCCAGCTAGGGATGCTGCTCTGATACTTGGAGCTGGGGCAGCCAATTTATGACCAAGAGGGACAGGTCAGGAGAGTCACAGAGACAAGGTCCAACATCCTAACACTTTTGAACTGCTAGACCATTATTGGAAATATCCATCTCTAGCATCTTGTTATGTAAGATAATTAAATTCCTTTGTTATTTGGCCTCTGTTAATTGGGTATTCTATTCCTTGCCACTAAATGCATCTCTAGTAATATGACTTTCTTGAGACCAGGTGATAATGTGAGAGATTTTGTTGGTCTGGCAGCAAAGCCTGGGTCCCAATGATCATTTGGTGCCTAAAAACCAATACTTCCCTTATATCAGGTCAGACCTCCTGCAGCCTTTTACACGTACAAAGAAATGACGCTGTTAAAATAGCTTCCACCCAGCTATCAACACCATGACTGCCATCAATTGTCAACGAGCCCAGTGCAGGACAAATTATATCAAACCCACAGAGGAAGACAGACTGGTGGAGTCAGCTCCTCTCTTCCCCCCAACAAAACAGGTGAAACATGCAGGAAGCAAAACAAAAGGGGGAAAAGACTCTACCCAGATCTCATCTACTCAGATGCAAGGGTGATCCAGGTAGCACTGTGGGTTCCTGAAGTTCATCTTTGGTGGCCCTGGCTTCATTCTAGGCTCCTTCTTCTGGGCTTGCTCTCCTTCCCTTGGAGTGGAGGAGGTAAAACCCAGGTGAGTGTGGCAACCAGGAGAAAGGAGCTTGCTGTCACAGAGGTGGATGGCAGGGCAGAGGCGTGTAGGGCCCTGACAAAGAAACCAGGGCTGAGTGAGGAAAGAGAGGGAAGCATGTGTCTGCTTTTTTCTGGATGTTGCCTGCAGGGACTGAATTGCATCTCTGTTGCATTTGCTCAAGGGGGAGGACAATGAAGTCTTCTGCCAACCAGGTTTTGTCAGCTCTGCATCTGCACCTCACTTGGAAAACACCTGTGGAGAAGCTGCTGGTTTAATGAACCATTCTTTCATTTTATTCTCATAATGCCCTCTTCTGCTCAAACACCCTCACTGGCTCCTGCTGTCTACAGAATCAAGCCTGATCTCTTTAGCCCAATCATCCACAATACCCCACCACAGTGGCCTTGTCTCCCACCTAGCTCCAATGTCTACCCTAAAGGCTGGCCCAGACACTCAGGCAGGTGGGCAGTGCATGGAAAAACTGCTACCTATCTCCAAGGATTTCTCTGATTCCCTCTTCCTCAGATTGGAGCATCCCATCCCTTGCTGTGCTCAGCCTCTCGGGGGCTCCAAAGGCTTCCCACAGAGTCCACCAGCAGATGAAACACATCTGTCTGGGCTGAGGTGCTTCTGGGAGCCTGGGTGAGCCACAGGCCAAGCTGCTCATATCATGCAAGGAAATCCAGTCATAGGGCCCCAGGCTTAGTGAAAAAGAGCACCTGTGTCCACTGCAGCCTAGTGGGGCTCTCCCAGAGCTGAGGGACACCATTTAGATGCAAGAGGACCATCAAGCTCAAAAAGAGCAAGGGCTAGAGTCAATCTTCTTAAATTGTTGTCTAAAGGGGGTTTGTTAGCACAGACAAGTATCCAGACTCCAAGTTACACCTCTCCTGGAAAGTCAGTAGGTGTTGGGATGCCTGGGTGCCTCAGTCGGTTAAGCATCTGACTGTGGCTCAGGTCATGATCTCATGGCTCCTGAGTTTGAGCCCTATGTTGGGCTCTGTGCTGACAGCTCGGAGCCTGGAGCCTGCTTCAGATTCTGTGTCTCCTTCTTTCTCTGCCCCTCTCCTGCTCATGCTCTCTCTCTCTCTCTCTGCCTCACAAAAATAAATTTAAAAATGTTAAAAAAAATGAAAGTCAGTAGGTGTGGGTGGGTTCTATTCTATAACTTCTTGGTCTTTGGCAAATCACTCTACAGTAAATCAATCTATGTCTCTCCCTCTCCCTCTCTCTCCCCGTCCCCCTCTCCCACCTCTCTCTCTCAATGACAAGAGACAGGGCCTAGTGGAGGTAGCATGAACTTTGGAATAAGACAAATTTGGGTTCAAAATTGGTCCCAGCCATTCTTTCTTCTACAGAACACCTGACCAGTACTCCTCAAAACTGTCAAGGTCATCAAAAACAAGAAAAATCTGAGAAATTGTCACAGTCTATAGAAGTCTAAGGAGACAGGATGACAAAAAAGCAATGTGGTATCCTGATCAGAATTCTGGAACAGAAAAAGGACATTGGGGATATCAAGGTAATCTGAATAAAGTATGGGCTTTAGTTAATAATGTATCAATGTTGATTCATTAATTGTGACACATATTCCATACTAATGTGAGGTGTTAATAATAGGGGAAAGTGGGTATGGAATATATGGAAACTCTCTGCATTACCTTTGCAATACTTCCGTAAATCTAAAACTTTTCTAAAGTAAGATGTTTCGGGGCACTTGGGTGGCTCAGTTGGTTGAATGTCCAACTTCAGCTCAGGCCATGATCTCGTGGTTTGTCAGTTCAAGCCCCACATCAAGCTCTCTGCTGTCAATGCAAAGTCTACTTCAGATTCTCTGTCCCCCTCTCTCCCCCTCCCCTGCTCTCTCTCTCTCAAAAATAAACATTTTTAAAATAATAAAATAAAATAAGATGTTTATTAAAACATAATAATAGGGGCACCCAGGTGGCTCAGTCAGCTAAGCACCAGACTCTTGATCTTGACTCATGATCTCATCGTTCATGGGATTGAGCCCCAAATCGGGCTCTGTGCTCACAGCATGGAACCTGCTTGAGATTCTCTCTCCCTGTCTCTTTGCTGCTCACATTTTCTCTCTCAAAATAAATAAATAAAATGTTTTTAGAAATTAAAAAAAAACCATAATAATAATAACTGGTCCCAGCACTACATGTGGTATGCCTTTGAACAAATTATTTCCCTTCTCTAAGCCTCTGCTTCTCATTTATAAAATGGAATAACGATATGTATTTCATGGGAGTGATACAGCACATGTAAAATGACTTTCCAATACAATGCCTAGCACACAATCAGCACTCATTAATCATTTTTTTTAAATCCCACCCAAGAAATGTATTTATGAGTCAATAAGAACTAGTCCATATTCAAAACTTCCCTATTTTCCCCCAAATGTCCTTTATAGACTTTTTTTTTTTTTTTTGGTCCAACATCAAGCCTCATATATTCCATTCTACTATCAGGACTCTTTATTAACATTTGGTTTAAAACAGCGGCCCTCTCTTACCTTTCTTTCTTTCATGACATCGACAAAGAGTTAAACCAGATATTCCCAGCAGGCCAAAGAACACAAGCTTCCTCTCCCACCCAAGTATTAACCAGGCCTGACCTGCTTAGCTTCCAAGATCAGATGAGATCAGGCACATTCAGGGTAGTATGACTGTAGACTGAACACAAGCTTCTTGCCACAGTAGCAGCTAAAATCTGGCTGGAGTGACATGGTAATTTTTTACTTATAACCTCCTGTTATGCCATACCTATTGTGTGCTAGGCATTTTGCTATGCACACTGTACACATTGCCTCTATATTTCTCAGCAACCCTACAAAGTCAAGATTATTATCCCTATTTGACAGATGAGAAAACTGAGACTCAGAACAGTTAAGTAAAACCTTAACAGTCCCAAAACCATAGCAGTCATCAATAGAGCTGAAATTTGAACTCTGGCCCCAAACTCATGTTCCTTCCCACACACTGAAGTCCCTTCAGGGAACCCCCACCTAACAGGGAGAGACTGGCATAAAAACAAGCCATTACAACAATACAATGACACAGTGTCCTCACATAAGCAAGTGGGGAATGCCACAAGAAGAAGAGGAAGGGAATGTGGACTCTCACAGGAAATCAGCAGGACTACAAGGGACAGGGTTCTCAGGCTGGGCTGGGTAGAGGGGAGGGCCATCTGGCCCTGCAGCCACAGAGGGGATGAGCATTCTACAGAAGGACACAGGTACATGGCAGATGAGACTGGAAAGGAGGTGGGTACCAGGCTGAGAAGGGTCCTGAAAGTTTTCATTCATTTTTTCATTCATTCACTCATTCATTCATTCATTCAACAAGTATTTATGAAGATTCTACTAAGTGCCAGGCTCATCCTAGCTGCTAAGGATACAGCAGAGAACACAAGGGGTAAACACCCCCTGGCCACATGGAACTTACAATCTAATGGGGAAGGAGACAGTAAACAAACAAGTGATTCAGATGGCCTTAATGTTATGGAGAATAAAGCAATAAAGCAGACAGGGGACAGACAGGGAATATCTGGGGTCAGAGGGTTGTGATTTTCAGTAGCTGGAAAGGCCTCACTGAGATATTTCAGTAAAAACCTGCAGGAGGAAGTGAACAAGGTGCTGGTGGTAAGAGTGGCTGAAAGAGCCCAGTGGGAGAAAGCCACCAAAGCCCCCAGCTAAGAGCTGCCACTTGCTCTGGGGTTCACTGAGGGGCTCCTGTGATGCTAGAGGAGCAACACACACCTACAGATGCAACAGAACAGTTCAGGTGTATTCATGCTTTCAGCTTTGGGACCATCAGCTGTGTCAATGATGGAAGCCCTAGTTATTTTCGTGCCCATTTAGGACCTGAGTGAGGAGTACTGGGAGCACAGGAGGCAGGACTGTGAAGCCCCTATCAGCGCACACGGGGAAATCCACCCACTTCACCTGTGCCTGCACACATGATCCCTGGCCTGGCACTCCAGGCACAGGACCTTCACCACATCCCCCTACCCTGACCCTGAATACCAGCACGGGGACACGCAGGAAAGTAATGGCCCAAGCCTATTTAGAATCTCAGCTGGGGGCTGGGTGGCTCAGTTGGTGGAGCACCTGACTCTTGATTTCAGCTCAGGTCATGATCCTAGGAATGTGGGATGGAGCCCTGTGTTTGTCTCTATACTGAGCATGGAGCCTGCTTGAGATTCCCACTCTCTCTCCCTCTTCCCCTCTGCCCTGCTCGCATGCTCTCTCTCTCTCTAAAATAAAACAAAAACATAAATTAAAATAAAAAAAAGAATCTCAGTTGCTTAGGGAACTGCTGTGCAGGTAAATTTCACCTGGCAAGTTACTTTATGTTTCCATGCCTCCATTTTTTCATCTGTGAAATGGGGGTAATAATGACACCTATGTCATAGGTAAGATTACATGAATTAACAAATGTGAAGTATTCACAACACCATTTTCACATAGTAGGAGCTCAATAACTGAGTTTCTATTCATTATTAGTGTCCTTGTAACTGCTGCTATTATTATTATTAGCATTCTGATTGACAATAGCCCCAAACTACATTCTTAGTAGACCTAAGAGTTTCCAGCCACCATCAGGGATGCAGGAGAGCTGGAAGAATGTAAACAGTGGACAAGATATCCCCCCCTTCTCTCTATGTGTCTTCCACCCCCAGTTTTATGTGTTCCTCTCCATGGCCATCTCCTTCTTCTCTAGTCTAGTACCCTCATTCTCTGGATTAATCTTTGTTTTGATAGCCTTCCCCAGTAAATTCACTGGTAAGTACATTAGCAGCTCATTAATGACCACAAATGAATACATTTTGCCTCATGTCGGGCCACTTCTAATCATTTGCTGTAACAAACACAACTCCATTCTAATAATTGCCCTCTGCACTTGAGGACATCTGTCACCCAAGGCCTTGCTGACCTGTCCTGGTGCCCCAAGAATGAAGCAGTGCCTTGTTGAGTTGCAGTATTTTGACTTATAAGAGCTATAAGAGCCTTGATACGTCTTTAGACCACACTTACCCTCAGTCTGAAAATAAAAATGAGGCCCAGAGAAGGGAAGTGAATTTCCCAAGGTCACACAGCAGATTGGGGGCCAAGTTGAAATGGGAACCTGGGTTTCCAAGTTAACATGTATTAAGCCCTTATTACATGCCAGGCACTTAATCTTCAAAGCAGGTACTATCAATATCTCTCTTACAGAGAAAGACACCAAGGCTCAGAAAAGTTACAGAAACTTCCCAAGATCTCCTTGTAAAGGTAGGTCTACCTTTAGGAGGAGGAAGCTGAGAAGACTGATCTTATCCACAAGGTGGTTTTCTAGGAGGCTCTCCATCAAGGAAGAGAGGGAAGGAGGGCTTTGAGAGAGGGAGAGGAGGAGGATTTACCACAGCACTTCATAAAGTGAGATCTAGAAATACTGTCTCTTAAGGCCAAAGAGGGGCCATGTCAGAAAACAAGGCTGTGTGTGTGCTTATTCGAGACTTATGCTCACGGTTCCCTAGCCACCTGGAAGGGCCCTGTCTGGGTCGGCCTGGCAGAGACAGGCTCCAGACGGTGAAGGATGGACTTTCGTACCAGCAATTGTTGCCACAGATTCATTCACTTACTATTGGGCCCTTTTTGTGAAATCGCAGCGCCTACATCTGGCCAGGATCTGTGCTGCCGATGGGAACCATGCCACCATTAATCCATAACCAGTGGAGAGAAGAGTATGTCCCTGCAGTAGGTATGGAAACCAGTGCCTGCATTTTTATATTGATTCTCCCCCCCGTGCTTTGCAGAAGGAAATAAACAAAAATCAAAACCTACTTCAGAGGGGGTCCTTAAGTAGGAGAGATTTGCTATATGAAGGCTGGGGGCCACAGACGGACCTCTGGAGTCATCCTGTTAAGGTTGACTTACCAGAGGTCATCTTCCAGCCCACCTGTACCCAAGCCACTCCTGGGGGGTTCCATGTGAGGCCACCAACCTCCTCCAGCATCTGTGCTCCTTCACCAACATGTAGGCCTGCAAGACAGACCCAAATCCATCCCAGGCCACTGCGCAAAAATTCTTTGTCCAAACACTTCTTTACTTACACAGCAGACAGGCCTAACGGGCCAGAGGGATTTGTTAGGCTCTCCAGATCCATCATAATCTGAGTGTTTAAAGGTCCCCAAATGCCCATTTAGACAATCCACATTTTCTAACAGCTAGTAAATACTCTGGGACCGGGTCAGCATTTTTAAAGGTCCTTAAATAGCTCATTTGCATAATCCATATTTTCAGAGCCCCTAAGCATTTGTCCTACCAAATAATCTCAATCTTTATTATGCGTGAGAAAGAAAAGGCTCCCAAGGAGTGTAGCAGCCCTTCACATTCCCTTCTGGGAGAATTGATTCTTGTTTTTTAAAATGACCACATGTTCAAAGGCAGGCACGGAGCTAACCACAAAAGGAAAATATTTAAAGGGAAGCTGTTAACCTGTGTAGGCCTGCAAATGTTCTTTCCTTGAAGGCAGGAAAATCCCCTACGGGCTCCCAAGGATACTAATTACACAACTGGCCCCTGAAAACATTTCAATTCAGGTCAGAGGCCTCCCCCTCCATCCCCCGCCCCTATTGGTTCCCTCCTGGAGGCCATGTAGGAAGAGCACAGGTTCATCCAAACATCTTTTTCAGCATCATTTTTCCAGTTGGGTCTCAGCTCAAAGCCTTTCCTGGGGAAAGGAAAGGCAATTTGTTAAGAGAATTTCAGGGGTCAGGATTGTGGGCCATTCAGCTGACATCCTTGGTAAAGCCTTGGCCCAGTGGGCAACAGGGAAGTTGATTCCTGCTGTCATCAAAATAACACCCCAGGAACAGTGAGAAAAAGCCCCTAGTAAGATAAATCCAAGGCAAGAAAGACTTACACTACTGCCCCTCTACTCTCTGGGATAGAAAAATTATCTGAACCATTAGGAAGGCTACCCAAATTCTGAATGAGTCACCTGCCACCACAGGCAAAACATAGACAACCCTCCCCAACATAATGCTGAGCCAAAAACCAGGTCTGAAAGAGTGCATATGATTCTGTTCCTACAGATTTCTAGAATAGACAAAACTACTCTATGATGGGAGAAGCCAGGAGCTGGTTGCCCCGGAGTTAGGGCTGGTAGGAAAAATGTGTGGGCCTGTCTAAGGTGCTGATAATAGCTTGATCTAGGTGCTACTTACCTGGTGTGTTTACTCTGGCTAAAAGTACAGAGCTATACTTTTTTTTTTTGAGGCAATCCAAACCTCCTTAGTTCTAGTTTCACTTCCCCAGTTTCTTCTACTATTGCTCTTAAATCACTGTCTGCTGCCCCTTTATTTGTGCTCTTCTGGGCATATCCCGGATGCCCCGTTCTGGATGAAAGGGGTTCCTCATCCTGTGTCCAGACTGTTGATTTAGGAAAGGTCTGGGGGAAGGGGAGTATTCATACTAACAAGGATGTCTCTAAATGGACTGGAGGTTCGGTTGCGATTCTTTGCCCCTTAATTCCCACACTTGATAGAAACCCCACCACCTTGGAGAGGGGTACCTAGCGGTGGGTGGGGGGTGACGACAAAACCTCAGCCAGGTGTAACAAAGACGGATGTCTCCCTGTTGAAAGTCTCTGAAGCTGGGAACTGGCGCCAGGCCAGGTGACTGGGTTTCTCCATCCTCTGGCAGGATGCAAAGCAGGCCCAACCTGAGACCCACTGCCAGATTGGGCAGACACTGGCTGGAGTTCAGAACCAGAAGGAAAGAGGGGATAGAGAAAGCCAGGGAGGGGTCTGGAGGAGAGAGAGAGAGAGAGAGGGATGGGGAGGAGGAAAGGAGAAGAAAGGAGGAAGAAAGAAAATTGACCTATATTGAGGGTGGGCTGGGCATCCGTCGGTGGGGGTGCCAACGTATCACACCTGTCTCTAAATCTGGGCTCTTTCTGGCCCGACTGCTGGGCGGGGGCGACTAGGGAGGGCAGAGGTACTTTGACAATCAGGCTCTCTCAGCAGATCCTTCGTTAACACCCAGCCTGGCCCGCTCCCCTCGCTCGGCGACACCACCCAGTCCTCTGATCTCCCCTTGCAGGAGCTGTGCCCTCGGTTCCGCGCGCCCTCCTCCGGGCGCCCGTCGGAACTCGCGCGGTAGGCACTCCCCTGAGCGCAGCCCGCCAGGCCGAGGGACGCGCACCCCGGCGATGGGGATTCGGTCTACAGCCTGGATCCAGAGCCGGAATTCCGGGAGGGACCTTCCTCCACCCTTACGCCCCCACCCTCGCCCTGGACGGTGAGAGTGCGCTTCGCCGCAGCAAGTTGGCGTCGCGGCCGCGGGTGACGTTGCGCGCCCGGGCGGGCGACCCCGGGTGAGTGTGCGCGCCGGACAGCACGCTCACCGCTGGGCCCTCCGCATCCGGAGCCTAAAGACCCTTCCGCGCACCTCGGCCCAACGCCCCGACGCCTTCGCCTGCACGTCCCCGCCCCGGATCGCCGGGGCTGTCACCAGGCCGTCCCCGTCCGCGTCCCGAGAGCGCCGTTCACCGGTTGGCTGCGGGTGCGCCGAGCCCTGGGCGGGGGCGTTTCGAAAGCCCCCGCCTTCCTCGTCACGGCCGAAAATGACATCATTCCCCCCCCGGAACCCTCGCCCCCACGCCTTAGCCTTCTGCAGCCGGCGTCCAGCGGCACCGAGGCGCTCTATCCTCCACACCCCGCTTGGAGCCAGCACATCTTTGCCCACCCACCTCATCTCTTCCCGCGCAGGGCTGGCAAGGCCCAAAGCCAGACTAGCCTCCTCTTGCTCTGTTTTCCCAGTTCCTCCGTAGCTTCCACCTCCTCTCAGACCCTCCAGTGCCCAGTCCTGAGGAGTCACTTTCAGGTGATAATAGACAGATAGATAGGATAAACGGATAGGTAGTTATATATAGATAACAGATTCATATAGATAGATGATAGTTGGATATGGGCAATAGAGATAGAAAAATAATAGATAAATATAAATTGATGATTGGTAGATGGATAGGAAGATGGCAGGTGAATGGATGGATGGTTGGATATGTAGATACGCAAATATATACAAAGGGATAACCCAGGACTCCAGGCTGGCCAGGACAGTACCCAGGCTTTCACAACCTGCTTCATAGAAAGGAAGCTGCAGGGTTCCAGCTGCCTAAGCTGTGCAAACTGTAAAGTACTTGGAGCAGCTTAGCCTGGAAACCCAAGTTCTGCTTGCAGATGGTTTGAGCACAGCTCTGGTTCTACTGGGCTGGATTGTTGGCATTGCCATTCTTTCAACAAGCCTCTCTGACCTACTGTGCAGTCACACATGGCTGGGTCCTATGAGCCAGAGAGTAACAGGGCGTGTGCCTGCTTGTGAGGGGCTGACATTCTGACATCAGACCCCCGCACGGTAACCTCACGTGACAGGCGCCCTGGCACAGGTGATAGATGGGGATTACGGAACACACAGGAAGGAAAGCCTTTGACCTGGGTCTTGAAGAATAGGTTGGGGGGTTCCAGAAGAAAGAAAGGTATTTTAAGTAGAGGCACCATCATGTGCCTATAGGAGGGATGGGCCCGACCTCTCCTGGGATGGGGGCAGTTCTGCGGGACTGGACGGCCAGGTGGGTAGCCAACTGTGCTCAAAGAGGAGAGAGCTGACTGAGGCCAGGCTGAGAGGGGCCCTGACCATCAGTCTACTTTATCCGTTCCAGAGTCCTCTGCTAGACCTGTCCCCAGGCACCTAAGGTGACATGGGCCTCTTGGCCAGGACTTCCAACCATGGACACATGACAATACAAGAGTTAATCAGCCCTCCCACGGGAGATGGCTCCGGATGTCAAAGGGTTACACTGCTGTCAGCAGGCCCTCCATCTGTCTGACCTAAATCCCCCCACCCACCCAGGACTGCCTCCCCCTCAGGGTGACTCAGCTCATGGCTCACTTCCTGCCACCGGCTGAGATGTGTAATTGGTTACCATAGTGATCCCAAGGAGCCAGTTCATACCTATGTTTCCTGAGGAGACCTGGGTGTCTAAATTGCTCCTGAAATCAACACGGGTACACAGCTGCTCACCGGCAGAGGTATTTGACAGGTGGCATCTCAGGGCCTTCTTTCGCTGCATGAATGCAGAAAATGGGGGGAGTGGTAGGGAAGAGGGGACCTCATGACAGATGCCTCCACTGTGGGGACGCTAGGCTGGTATTTCTCTCCATAAGATTCAAGTCTCCAGAGGGAGGGGGACAGAGAACGTGAAGGCAGGAGCTAGAACTACCGTCAGAGTTTAGCGTCTGTGGAAAAAAACCCAGGATTTTCCACTATTCCAAGTCATGACACATATGTAGCCTTCAAGAATACACTTGGCAGAAAGGCACACTTTTTTTGTCAAATGCTATAAAATTCTCATCAAATCTACACACACACACACACACACACACAGCACCATAATACTCTTCCTGAAACATGATCCATTACTCTCCTGCCCCAAACCTTCAATAGCTCCCCAGTGCCAGGAAGACCAAACTCTCACTCTGGCCCCAGCCTCCCTTTTATACCTCTCTCTCATGACCTGGCTAGTAACCATCCTTGCTGCCCCTGACAGAGTCCCACCACCCCCAATGCCACAGCCTTGGCAGACCACTTCCTGCTTCCCAGAGGTTCTCCAGCCAGTATGCTTAGCCCACGCTAGACTGGGCTTCTCACCATGTCCACATCCTCAAGTCACCCTCAGCCTCAAAGCTCAGTCCCAATCCTCAGGCTCCCTCGTCCTTTTCTTATCCTCAGTTCAAATGACATCCCTCCTTCCCTCTACTAGGGGTTTTTTGGACCCCTAGTAGAAAACTGAGTCTGTCATGGATTATATGGATTTAAGTGTATCTATCACCCACCATGGCACACGGCCCCTGAAGGCAAACACATGGATTTGTTTATTTTGGTGTCCCTTTATCCTTCAGAGGGCCAAGACTGGAGCCAAAGCCAATATAAGTTGCACGGCACGGATTCGGCCTCCCTCTCTGAGTTGGTTTTGAAAAGCTTCACCAAAGATAAGTGAGGAGACCCTGGATGGACTAGCCATCACACATCCAGCCATACGAGCCTCCCTCCCCTGGTAAAGAGATGGGGCTCCAAGAGCAGAGGGGCCAGATCCTTCCCCTCTGGAGTTTTGGACCCCCTCGTAATGGTACTTCCCCCCCCCCCCAACTCTTCAGAGCTATGGCTGCCCAAAGGGAGATGGGTTTCTGGGCCTTCTCCTCTGGGGATGGAGACAGGGCTCCCTGGCATCAGGCAAAGGAGACAAGAGACTCAGTAACAGGCCGCTAGCTAGAACAGGCACATGGTGCTCCAGCTACACCCAGGCCTAGCCCTAGGGTGTGGACCTCACCTAGTGGGGGAGTAAGCAGCTTGGCGGCAGGCTCTGGTCTCCAGAACACAGCTTGGGGAGGCTGCGGGGGGGAACCCTGACAGGCCTCAGCAGAGCTTGCAGACACAGCCTGCAGAGGCAAGGCTAACGCGGTTAATTGGTTCCAACCTTCAGCTAAGAGTACGAGCATTGATTGGGCACCCGTGGGGCTCAGGAGGTGTGACCTCTGAGGATTCTTTGCTTCCTTATAAGCTTGAACCCAGAAAAGAGAAATCCGATCACAGGTCGTGGTGCTCACTTCCAGCTGGGCCAAAGCATGGCAGAAAGGCAATGGGTTATAAATAGTGGGGAAGCAACCATTGAGATATCAATGGTAAAGAGAGAAGAAGGCTCTTTTCCCCCTGGTCGAGCATGGCAAGCCTCTCCAGGGAAGAGCCAGGCCTAGTTAGAGCAGATGACAGGGGACAAAGGGCCACCTTCCAGCTAAGCCCTGTCATAGTCCCCTGGCCTTTGTCAGAAGGGCTTGCACCTGCCCTGACTCCTGGAACATGGGGGCTTACAGGGTGGGAATGGGGTGAGGGAGCTTGGCTGTGGAGCCAGGAGTCCGCTCCAGTCAATGTGACTGAATGCAGGAAGTGGGCGCTATATGCACAAACCACACCCAGAAACCTGAGCCCATTCTCCTGTCATTCCTCAGTCCCTACAGACACTCATCCATACACCCAGTCACTCAAATACCTGGTCATTCAAGAATTAATTCAACAAACAAGAATTGAGACCCTACTCTGTGTGACCCCCTCCTGTAAAATGGTGGTAGTTCTACCTATGACCTGTGCTTCATAGGGCCCTCATGAGAATCCAATGAGAAAGCCAATGTCACGGGCTTGCAGCCTGTGAAGTATTAAGCACATGCTGGGAGATGTGACTTGACAGGGAGAAACCCTTTGGATGCTTCCAAGAGACCCCCTAACAAACGCCTTTCCCCCTCTTGGTCCTTGCAATCCCAGCCAGGTAGTCCTTGACTGACATCACTGGCTAATTTCTCAGGCCAGCTTTGTACTTTATCCTAACATGAAGATTGAAGATATAATTTTGACGTCTTTACAAAAGTATGCTCCCCCCAAAACTTGCTGTATGACCTCAGCAGGTCAGGTGACCTCTGCATGTGTCAGTTTTCCCACCTGTAAAGTGTAGGATAGTGTGAGTAATTATCTTACAGGGCCACTGTGAAAACCTGAAGGGTTTGCATATGCAGTGTTTTGAACAACCCGCACACAGTATGCAAGGGTGAGCTGCTTATGACCATGATGCCATATGCCCATGGGAAATTAGGATTCAGGCTCACCTTTCACCAAGGACCTCAGGGAGTCTATTGGACAATTGCTTTTGGCTTGAAGATACATCAAACCCTAGTCTCCCCAGACCTTAACCCACCTCCATATAACAGCTTTCTTGGGGAGGAGACTCAGGGCCTTTCTTGGAAACTCAGACTAGACACTACAGAGTCTCACAGGGGAAGGAGGGGTAAATGAAGAACGCTATCTTTGCTCTTCCTACAGTCAGGTGGGTGAACATGTTGGATTTTCACTGTGATAAGGAGAAGAACAAGGCATACAACTAAAGCGATGGACAGCTGAGGGTTTCTAGATGCTGCAGGCTTCCATTGCATTCTATCAGATTAAGGATGCTCTCAGTATACAAACCCTTAGGCAGAGGCACGGCCTTTAAGTAATGGTTACCACTCACAACACAAATATTAATCGATAGTTATTTGCTTCTTTGGAGCCTGGCACAGTTCATAGTAGCTTCTGGTCTTCTGCCCCCTCAGGCAGAAAACAGTCCCCAAAAGAGTAAGAGGAAGCTGTGACCAGGAGTCCAACCAACATCACGTAGGATCCTCAAAAGCTCCAAAGTGCATGGAGGCTTTGTTGTGAAGCACATCAGAGTTCATGCCTGCTGTATATTCTTGGTCCTGCTATACTTTTAATTAAAAAAAAAAAAACCCAAACAGAGCCTCAAATCCTCCCTCCTTTCTTTGCTGCTTTATTCTACTATGCTAAGATTTAACCAGCCTCCAAAGATGTCACTGTGATAGGTAAGACACAATCCCTGCCCTCAAGGAACAATTATCTCCTTGAACTTGGCCTCGTTCCACCTAGCCCTCTTTCCTCCTGCCTGTGACCCTCACACCATTATTGCTGGCTACTACTAACGACTGCTTCTGTACTCCCACCAGCATTTATATATAGCCCCTGCCTCTAGCCGAACACTGGACTGGACACCGCAGAACACAAAGAGAAGAGAGCCACCAGCCACAAGGGGTCCACAGCCCACTGCAGAACTTCGCAAGGAATGTAATCAAAGCAGGCCGGGCCTTGGAACGCTTGCAGTTCACTGGCAGCGTGTCCTAGACAAAGCAGCCCCTCTCTTTAAGACAGCAGCATTGGGGCGCCTCGGTGGCTCAGTCAGTTAAGCGTCCAGCTTTGGCCCAGGTCATGATCCCATGCTTCGTGGGTTCGAGCCCCGCGTCAGGCTCTGAGCTGACAGCCCAGAGCCTGGAGCCTGCTTCAGATTCTGTGTCTCCCTCTCTCTCTTCCCCTCCCTGCTTGCACTCTGTCTCTCTGTCTCCCAAAAATAAATAAACATTACAAAAAATTAAAAGAAAAACTTTAAAAGACAGCAGTGCTTCTCACGCATGTGATTATGACACATAACAGACAGTGGGGGCAGAAAGCACACGCAGTCTAGAACAGGGCGCTGAAGAGCAGCTTTCCCATAAGCCCTCCTGGAAAAGGCCTGCAGTGGTGACCAAGCCCACGAGCCTGCTAGGTTACCATGACTGTCACTGGGAGGAGCAGCATCTTCAAACGTGGACTTGGGAATTTGTGCGCTAGGTTCAGTGAACCAAAACTCTCTGGCTGATAAGAAGTGGCCAAGTGGTCCCTGGATCCAAGGCAGAGGGTCCACCTCAAGGGAGAGGGCACATGATGACATTAGGCCAATGCCAGAAGATCCCAGACTCGGTGTGTGGGACAACGACTGAATGTCAAAGTGCCAAAGTGAGTCATCCCTCAAGGGACAAGGCAGTCGGTGGGAGTGGAGAACCCCTGTGCTTCCACCTGTTATCTTCTCCCGTCTTTGCAACAACTATGGTTGATGATTCCCCTTTTACAGATGCAAAAACTGAGGCTCAGAGGGGTTATCCTGCCCAAGGTGCTGCAGTTGGTAAGTGGCAGAACCAAGACCCAGGATTTTTGTTCCTAACGCTTGGCCTTTTCAGGTATACTTTCCATTTCTATATTTGTTATTAATATTGAATCAATATTTAATCCATCAGGCCCCTCTTAAACATCCTCAATGTCTTAGGGCCTCGGCTAGGCGTCTCTATAGCAAGTCTCCTTGAACTTGGGTTCCTGCCTTCCCAGGCCCGCAGGAAAGTGCCCCTCCTCCCCGATCGGGCGCCGCCGCAACGCTGGCGCCAACAGTACAGAGCTCCCAGTTACCCCGCTGAGGCAATTTCAGCTCCAATTTGTTCAAACTCCAGACCAAAGGCTCAGACTCAGCCTCTGATGTGCTGAACAAAAACCAGAGACAGGAACTTGTCTCAATCAGTGAGTCGGGGCGAGCGGCGAGAAAGTGCTGGGGCGGGAAGGACGGCTCGCCCTCGGCGCGGTGTCCCCATTTCTCACGGCTGCGCGACCCTCGCCGTCCCGGCCCCGCCTCCGCCAGGGGCGCTCCTCTCAGACCCCGTGGGCGCAACAGACATCTGCAGACTCCCCGCCCCGCCCTGCCCGCCGGGCGGCTGGGGCGCCTCACCAGCCCCTCCGGGCCTCTGAAGCTGGTGGTTCATAGGCCACAGTTTGAGAAACACTGCGGGTCGGGGGGGGGGGGGGGGGGGGGGGAGCTCAGGCGGGGGCAGGCGGGCGTGGGGAGAATCATGAATGCAAAAGAACCGAGGAAAGTCCTCAAAACTATCCGCTCTTACATTATAACATACATATGACTGCATACACAGACAGCCCTCAGCCAAAGCTATGTTGCGCATCTTAAAGTACTCATAGAAGATAATGTACAATTGCTTTCCAATGTCCACTCTTTGCTCCATAGAAGCAGTCCAGGAATTACCTCTCCCATAGTTTTAAATGAAATGTTAATAAATTATTTTCCCTTGTTGCAGACAAAATTAAGAGGGGTGTGTGTGTGAGAGAGAGAGAAAGAGAGACAGAGACAGAGGCCAAGACAGAGAGACAGAGATTCTCCATCCAAGTTTACTCCTTTTTTGATTTTGTGACTTTGGGTTGTTGACTCCTGTCCCCCTGTCCCACCAGCCCCTCCCCAGTTGGGTGACCTAGGACAAGTTACCCAACTTCTGATCTGTTTCCTCACCTGTGAAATGGGCATAAGACAAAAGCTGTGTCAAGCTTTTGGTGCTCCAAGTATTAGAGAAGGTAATTCAGGTAAAAGGCTTAGTAGGGTTTTTGGCACATAAAAAGTGTTCCATAAATGATAGCATGAATTGATCATCACTGCTATTAATGAACTGAAATACTGCTACCTACCAAGTATGTGGCTGTCCTCAGCCCCTGCCTCATGCTCATTACTCAAGGACTTCATCCACCTCCATGCCAGTGCCATCGCACCTCTGCCAAATCACCCAGACTTCTAAGAGGTGCCCTCCCTCCATCATTTCCATCACCTGGCCTCCATGGTTGCCGAGGAGATGTGGAAGAGAGTCTAGAGTTGATGCCTCTTAAAGAGACAGTACACAGGGTGGGAACTGAGAGCCCTGGGGACACCCAAAGCTGGACTGTCCCTCCTTCCTCCAAGGTTGCAGGTGTGTCCTGAGTTGCATTAGCAACTGTGGCCAGCCAAGTCACATGCTCACCACTAACCTGGTCAAAGCCTGCTCCCTGACTCGGCTATCTCAGAGTCCCTGCAGTTCCTCAGTAATCAAAGCCTACAGGCGGGGCCACAGGGTCGGATCTGCTCCTGAAGAGGGCTCTGACATGAACACGGGGAGCAAGGTGCTCTCACCTTCCACAGCGCCTTGAAGCTGACTATAGCATGTCCCACAGGGCTGAGACAGAATTTAGTTCACCAGAAGTTCAAATGCCTGTGACAAATTTCCAGACACTTTTGTTCTGGCATCATCTCCCAAACAGCCACCCATCTGTTGGAACCCTGTACTCACCTCTCCAGATTCATGTCTACTCAAATAAAAACTTCAATTCGGTGGTTACATTTGATGTCCCTGCCGCCTTTCAACACAGTTTTACATCATCTGACTTTAGAGCCTTTCTTTATAATACGCTTCTCTTCAAAAAGGAAACGATACTTTGGTTGATGGAGTCTATTCAAAAATGCCTATTGAATACCTGCTGGGGCCAGCCAGGAGCTAGACACTTGGGGTGCAGGGAGGGGTTGTGGGGGAAAGAAGGATGCGAGAGACACATCCTTTCCCTCCAGAAAGCTCCGAGTCAGGGCAGTGTGAGGGAAAATAAAGACTCACACAACTAATCCCAATACATGCCAGGCTTGGTAACTACTCTGAAAGAGGTGAACATGAATTGCTTCAGGAACAAAAGGCTAATTCCTGGGTTTGCATGGCCTGTGATTGCAAGCTTGCGAATTCATGAGTTAGAATTTATGAATATACAATCGTGGTGCGTGAAATAAAGCTCTTGATCTAATAATACTAATACACGCTAGATAGAGTGTGACTGGATGAGTAATTAGTGAGGCTCTGGGGTGTGATATTGTTATCCCCACTTGTAGAGGGAGGAGTGGAAACTCCCTATATTTATAAACAGCAGTGTTCTCCGGCAGGGCAGCCTCAGGCCACAAGGGGCTAGTGAGCGCCAGAAATGTGGCTGGTCCCAACTGAGAGGTGCTGCGCGTGGTAAGTCTCCACCAGATATCAGACTTACTACAAAACACTGACATATCTCAAGAATAAACGTTGTATCGATCACATGTTTCAGTGATGATATTTCTGATAGATATTGGATTAATGAAACATCACTATATATGTGTTCTTAAAATTAATTTCACCTACTTCTTTTTACTTTTGTGAATGTGGCTACTAAAGATGTAAACTCCCAAACATGGTTTGCATTTTCAGTCCACGTCATGTTTCCGTTGGCCAGTGGAGGTCTAGAGCATCATTTAAAACTCACAAGTCTCCAAAGTAGGCATTAGCCCCATTTTATTTTTTTAAAAAATATATTTTTAAGTTTATTTATTTATTTAGAGAGAAGAGCATAAGTAGGAGAGGAACAGACAGAGAGAGAGAGAATCCCAAGCAAGCTCTTCACTGTCAGTACAGAGCAGGATGTGGGGCTCAAACTCAAACCAAACCGCGAGATCGTGACCTGAGCCATAATAAAGAGGTGGACACTTAACCAACTGAGCCACCCAGCATTAGTGCCATTTAAAAAAAATGTAAAGCCAAAAATTTAAAAAAATTTAAAGCCAAAAATTTAAAGCCAAAAATTTAGAGCCAAAGCATAAGAGACTGTTAAAAACTGAGAACAAACTGAGGGTTGATGGGGGGTGGGAGGGAGGGGAGGGTGGGTGATGCGTATTGAGGAGGGCACCTTTTGGGATGAGCACTGGGTGTTGTATGGAAACCAATTTGACAATAAATTTCATATATTGAAAAATAAATAAATAAAAAATAAACAAAGACCAGGTTATTTGCCAGATATCATCAACCAATCAAATCAATAAAAATAAATAACAACCAAAAAATTAAAAAATAAAATAAAATAAATTTTTTAAATGTTTATTTATGTTTGAGGGTGGGGGAGGGGCCGACAGAGAGGGAGACACAGAATCCAAAGCAGGCTCCAGGCTCTGAGCTGTCAGCACAGAGTTCGAGTCCTGCTCCAGCTCACAAACTGCGAGATCATGACCCGAGCCAAAGTCTGCAGCTTAACTGACCCAGGGGCCACCCAGGGGCCCCAGCACCATTTTAAAGACAAGCTAACCAAGGCTCAGAGAAGTGGCAAATTGGCCCAGGTCATACCACATTAGGCATCAACAACTCACTTTTGCTTGACCTGCTTCCTCACCTGATGTGGTATAGTAACAAGCAGGAAATACATTCTCAGCTTTCAAGCAGAGACAATCATCCTAATACCACATATCCTAAAAATAACCCTTCTATGCACTGTCTTCTGCTCTCAACAACCACCGACAGTTACAGCTCCCAAGGCTGTGCTGAGAGCCCCCTCGTCCCTGGTGCCGCCCTTCCCAGGGCCTGTCCTCACCTGGCCCTTCCCACACCCCTGCATTGTGGTGCCACAATGGCTGCTACCTGCCTAACAAGAGCGGTTCCTTCCTCCCTGCATTCCCTGTGCCCGACACCATGGTCCCCAGATGATCGCTTAACCACTCCACGACTTGCCATGAGGCCTGGGCTCCTGCACAGCCATGCTACTTTCTTGTTAAATAACAGACTTTCCTTTTTAAGGCAGTTTTGGGTCCACAGCAAAATGGAGGGGAAGGTACAGAGATTTCCCATGTATCCCCTGCACGTGCTTCCACACACAGATCTCCCGTGAGCAACATTCCCACCCCAGCATGGTACATGTGTTACAATTGATCAGCCTACATCGACACACCATTCTCACCCAGAACCCTCAGTTTATATTAGGGTTCACTCTTGTGTTCACTAGGTTCTGTACATTCTGTGGGTTTGGACAAATGTGTAACATCATGCAGCCCCTATTACAGTTTCACTTCCCTAAAATCCTCTGTGCTTTACCTGTTCTTCCTTCCTTCCCCTTAACCCCTGGCGACCACTGATCTTTTCACTGTCCCCATAGTTTTGCCTTTCCCAGAATGTCATACAGTTGGAATCAAGCTTTCCAGACTGGCTTCTTTCGTCTAGCCTTTCCATGCCTTGATATGCTCATTTCTTTTTTAGTGGTAATTATTGAGGGATAATATTCCATTGTCTGGATGCACCACAGTTTATTTATCCAGTAACATCTTGGCTGCTTCTAAGTTTGGGCAATTGTGAATAAAGCTTCTGTAAACATCCATGTGCAGGTTTTTTGGTGAACATAGGTTTTCCACTCCTTTGTGTGGACGCCAAGGAGCACAGCTGCTGGATCATATGGTTAGAGTATGTTTAGTTTTGTTAAGAAACTGCCACACTGTCCCCGAAGTGGCCACACCATTTTGCATTCCCACGGGCAATGAATAAGAGACCACACTACTGTTGATGAGCTGTTACCACTAGTAACATGCTACTTTTTAGGAGCTGCGCCTCTGTGTCCCCTGCCTGCTGAGCCCAGACCCCAGCTATCCAACTTTACTGAGGCTCCTGTGGGTATTTAGCTCTCGGTGTATGTACCTTTGCTCCTTAATAATTATGCTAATGGAAAGCACTTAATAGGAGTTGGGCACTGGGAAAAACTCTTCCTACTAATCTTCACAGCAACCCTGCGTGGGTACTATCATTATCCCCATTCACACGCGTGGAAACTGAGGCTCAGATATGATGGCTTGCCAAGGTGACCCTGCTGCTGGAGGGTGGTAGTGGTGGGATTCAAACCCTCTGCAGGTTACCCCTGGACTGGGCTGCTCCTGACACACGTGTCTCTGTCTTACTCAGCTGTGAGCTCCTTCTGAACCAGGACCATGCCTCACTCACCTGGAACTGTGCCTTCTTGGAGGTCATTGTGAATGCTGGCTGAGCCTTCAGTGACCCTCCCTGTCCTATGTTCACAGGCACTACTCTTTCCTCTCACAAGGGCTGTCCCCAAGAACGTAGACTTGTTTCTCTGCCATCCATGCCCCTCTCTCCCAGGCTCCTGCACCCTCACATCCCCACTTTTCCTTCTGGGCTGACGACCCTCAAATCTCACACCTAACCTGGCCCCCTGAAAGGCTCTCTATCTCTCTATCTCTGAACACCATGGGCACTTCTCCTAAATGGCCCTCTACCATCACATTCAGCTATGGACTGAATGTTTGTGTCCCCCCAGAATTCATGTGCTGACACCTCAGGTGGTTCTAATACCTTAGCAACCTGAGGGGCGCCTGGGTGGCTCAGTCAGTTAAGCGTCCAACTCTCAGTATTATCTCAGGTCGTGGTCTCTCAGTTATGAGATCGAACCCCACATCAGGCTGCACACTGAGTGTGGAGTATGCTTGGGATTCTCTCTCTCTCTCTCTCTCTCTCTCTCTGCCTTCCCCACTCATGCTTTCTCTCTCTCTCTCTCTCTCTCTCTCTGTCTCTCTCTCTCTCTTTTAAATAAACATCTTTGGTTTAAGCAAACCAAAACCTAAGGCTAGCCCTCAACGAGATATAGTTAGGAGGTGATTGGGATAGATGAGGTCATGGGGCCCCCATGATGGGATTAAGGCCCTTATAAGGAGGTGAAGGGATAGGGCTTGCTCCCTCTATCATACAAGGGCACCGTAAGAAGAGAGGGTTCTTACCTGAACCCAACTATGCTGGGTCAAGGTGCCTCAGTAACTTGAGACATAAATGCCCATTGTTCAAGCTGCCCAGTCTGTGATATTTGTTATTGCAGCCCAATCTGACTAAGAAAGATCTCATTGTCTCCCCTTGCCAAGCCACCCCATCCCCATTTCCCCATTTCAGTGGTATTTCCTTTTGCCCTTCTGCCAGTATCCTGAAACCTGGAAATCTAACTCCTCTCTCTTACTCAAATTCTCACCTCTCAATTCTCCCTTGAGAACTCCCCTCAGACTAAACCTTTCCTTTCCATCCCTGCTACACTCTGCTGATCCAAGTGATTTCCATCCACTTTGGAACAACTGTTACAGTCTAACTGGCCTTCATTCCTTCAGTGTCCCTTTATCCAGTCCATCCTATGTATAAATCTGCAAACAATAATACCCAAACCATGCACACCACTCTACAACTTGCTATGGCTCCCAAGTGCTCACTGGATTAAATCCACTCTTTAGTATTCACAATCTTCAGTAATCCAGCCCCCAGGCTGTGCCTGTCTCAGCTCACCCCACATAGATCTCTGCCCCAGCCCAGCCAGCTCCCTGTCTCTTGCCTGCCCAAGCTGTGCTCATTTCCATCTCCAAGTGGCTCCACATACCATCCCCTGACCCAAAATGCCCTGGTCGTTCCTTTTCCATCTGGATGCCAACAGGCCTTCCAGAATGGTCCCAAATCTGGCCACGCCAGGAAAATTGTCTCATAATGCCATCCCTGTGGCCTTGGTCCTTCCTGACTGTCCAAAGAGAGAAGCCTGGTGTTTCCATTGCTTTTTCTCCCCTGACACCTGGTAGCTCAAGTCCCTTGTGGACTAGTTAGTACCTACAGCAGGTATCTACAGTGAGAAGGTATCCCAAAAAACCGCAGATTGAAACCTTTGATCAACATGAAAGTAAAAAATAATCTAGTGACAACACCCAATAAAATATAACCTTCCTCTTGAGAAATCTGGTATGTGGCTGAATGATACCCATGCAGTGACCTCGTGCAAGTGTCCCATAGAACCTGAGATCCCTGTCAAAGGGATGTTTCTGAGGTGGAGGGGGTATGGCTCAGTTAATATGTTGGGGGCTGTGATGACAGGACCAGGTCCAGTCCAGCCTCCTATTAGACAAGGATGAGGGGCCTCTTGCTACCTCCGACAGAAGACTCACGGCACAGAGTGCTAACAGTCGTATCAATGATCTCTGAGGTGCGGAGGGTGGCGATGGCATCAAGTGAAACCCCCCTACTTTAATGCCCTCATCTGAAAGACCCCAAATCTGGAGGCCAGCCAGGGAAAGCCTCCCTTCAGCTCCTTCACCGAGTACACATGTTGCTACCACTTAACAGATGTGAATCATGTGCCAGGCCTGGGGTAAGAGCCCTAAGTGCTGCTCCATTTCAATATTGCAAGAATCCTATCAAACAAATGGTCGGTCTACTACCATTTTAAAGATTAGACAATTCAAGCCCGTAGAGGTTGCAGAGCTAGAAAAAGGCAGAGCTGGTGTCCAGGACATTGAGTGACTACCTCCCTGGCTCACGGTGAACCTTCCTTCTCTAACTGCCCCTCCCCCAGTCTCAAGGGTGGGCCCCCACTAGCCTCGCCTCACGGAGCTGACCCTGTCCACTGGCTAGTGCTGGCTGGATCAGAGATGGACTCCTGACTCAAACTGGGCCAATCAGAAGCCCTTCCCCAGACTCCGCCCCCTCAGCAGAAGAGCACCTGACCCAAGCTGAACCCTTGAGAACTTGGCACTGGGAGAGAAAAGTGCTGAGACAGATTGAGAACGGGAGGGAGAGAAAGCACCTGAGACCGTTTGGACTTCCACCTGCTGACTTGTGGTGATCCCAGGGCCCAGCTCTTGCCTTGGGTCTCCTGAGATATCTCCTACGGGCTATGGCAGCTCGGTGGTTTCTGTTACATCGAGAAGGCTACTATGCAATCAAGGTTGGACTACATACAGCCCTGTGGCTGCAGAAACAAGCATAGCCCCCAGAGGCTCCTGGCTCAGGAAGCTGGCTCCACGGTGGAAGGAAACACTCCACTCCGCTCCACTCCCACATGGAGATGGGCCATGAGAACAGAACCGAGAGGCTCCGCAGGTCCAGAAAGCTAGCACAGGAAAGTGGAGACTCAAGGACACTCAGCAGCTGTCTGCCAGGACCCAAAGAGCTGCCACACACAGAATGGAGAACTGCTCTGAGCTGGACCAGGGGGCGGAGGGATGACAAATGGCTGGAAGCCCCATGGAGGCCAAGTTCAGGGTACTGGAGAGGACCTCACTGGAAAGTTCCGTCTCAGCTCAAGCCACCTCTTCCTCCAAATCTCCCCTAATTCCCCTGGCTAAAAAGAGCCTCCCATGTGAAACTAGAACACTAGTCACACTTCCTGGTCTATACATCACTTTTTTTTTAAGTTTATTAATTTATTTTTGAGAGAGAGAAAGAGAGAGTGAGTGGGGGAGGGGCAGAGAGAGAGAGGGAGAGAGAGAATCTGCAGCAGGCTCCACACTGTCAGCACAGAGCCCAGTGAAGAGCTCGAACCCACGAACCATGAGATCATGACCTGAGCTGAAGTCGGACACTTAACTGAATGAGCCACCCAGGAGCTGCTATACATCTCTCTTTCTACTCAATGTTATAATAAGTTAATATATAAATCTTCACTCTGTACTAGACTGGAAAGTACGGAGACAGAATCCATGACTGATTTATTTGTGGAGTCCCAAAGCACCCAGTCCATTCTCCAGCCTGTAAAAAGAATGGATGGATGTTTATCGAATGAGTGCACATCGAGACCCTTATCAGCAGGTACCCTGCCACACCTGTGTCCCCATCCAAAGCTTCCAAGAGGGGCTTCCCCTGGGGGCAGGAGACTGGGCTTACCACAAGGTCCCTTACAACTCCTGAACTACAGGGTCCTGGTGCCCCTCTAGGAGAATCTTGCCTTTGCTCATCTAGTTTTTCCTTTGCCTCCTTCACAAGTTGGCACTAGACGTAGGGCTGAGAGCCAGATTAGCGACGAAAGCTGTCAAAAAATATCTCCCCTCCAGAAAAAGCAAGGGAAAACAACATCTTGGTGGGTTTTTCCAGGGGAAGAAAAAGTGAAATAGTCTCTTTCTGCCTTCTATGTGTTGCCCTAAAATGGCAGTTTTGCAGAGGGAAAACATATTTTTCCTGAGCAAAGCTGTTTGTGGTGTGAAAGATGGAGTGTGTGTGCTGAGTACAAAGACACAAATTGGCCTGAGGCTCAGCTACGCATGCTATTTTTGCAGGAGTTTAAATTGTGAAGGAAGGGGTTGGGGAAAGAAAAAATAAAATCTTTGTTTTGTGAAAATGGAAAAAAAAATATTGGCCTGGATCAAATTCAAACCTGGCATCTGGTACGAAGGAGGCCCGTAATAGAGATGCACTGGATGAAGGAATAGATACCAAGAGGACAAGCACCCTATTTGCTCTCTCCAGGCTCACCAGGGAAGGTGTAGGCTCCCTCCGATAGCAGAATGGCTTGGCACATGGGGCCATCCACAGACTGGAGCACCCAGGGTCTGTGCGGGGTCATGGCAAGGCATTCCTCCGAGCCCTGCCTCACAAGGAACTTGAGAAGACTGAAGGAGACAATGCCCAAAATGGCATTTGCACCAGCCTTGGCTGCTGGTGAGCACTGAGGAGTGGTGGTGGCTTTGCTGGTGATGGTGTGCAAAGGAGGAGGAGGATGGTGATGGTGATGATGACGACAATGACAACGACAAAGGCCATGATGGTATTGACAGTGATGAAGAAGATGATCATGATGGTGATGATGGTGATGGTGATGGTGGCTCTTGCCTCACCTACCATGGGCATAGCTCCACAGCCCCTTCTTTCTCCCACAGCTCTACCTGTCTCAGAAAGGACCTGCCTCAAAGTCTACCTGGACCACAGTCACCCAAAGATCATCTGAGAACCACCAGCACCAGAAAGCTCCCCAGGTGTGTATGAACCGTGCGGATCCTCAGCTCACCCCAGAATTTCATGTTGTGACTCTCGGGATGGGGCCTGGAAGCACATGTTAAGCACACTCCCCAGGTAGTTCTTATGTAACTGGAAGTGGAGAACCACCTGTGAAGTCCAACTCGCTCATTCTACATATGAAAAAAACTGAGGCTGGAGAGAAACAGGTGAGCAGCCCAGGGATGGTGGAGCCAAAACCAGACCTGATCCTCAAAATCCAAGAGCAGTGTGCTTGCACCCCAGCACAGCCTATTATTTATTCAACAGTGATATGTTGAGTGCCGACTGTCTGCAGAGCACTATCTGGGACCAAAACCAAATCAGATGAAATGCCCACCCTCAACAAGCACACCACCTGGGTGGGGGAGAAAGTGAGTGCCAGGAAAGGGGAGCAGGGGAGGGGCTGCATGGGGAGGGACGGCAAGAGCCATGGAGCGTCTCAACGGTTGTGTGAGACAGTGTGCAGGGAAGGAGCTTTACAGGATGAGCTTTGCAGGATGAGCAGAATTTGCCAAACAAAATAAAAAGAACACTGTGGGTGGAGAGAATAGCACAAGCAAAGGCATAAAAAGGTTGAAGGAATGTGGAGGATGTTTGTGGGTAAGAGGAAGAAGCTCCCGGTGGGACACAGCCACATGAGGCACAAGGCTGAGGAGCCAGACAGCATGAGCCCAGTGCTATGCTGAGAAGCTTGGATTTTACCGTATAAGCAATGGGGAGCCACAGGAGGCTTTCCAGTAAGGGAGAATCATGCATCTTAGGAAGATCACCACGATGGCAACTTAAAACTAGATGGATGAGAGACAATACCCGGGGAGGCCAGGGGATGCCAGTTGGGACATCTGCCTAGGCCTGTCCACCCTCCCATCTCCTGCCTGCCTTTGATGGGGATGGGGTGACAGGTTGAAGGGTGAATATGTGACATTTAATGCCCAAGGCTGCTCTATGCTGTGTCCCAACCCAGCACACCCGTCGGTATACTCGGTATATCTCAGTCCAGCGTTGTCTGTTCCCTTGTGACAATAAATAAGGCAGGCTTCTCTTGGGGTATGTTGCTAACGTGCCGGCCGAACCCTGAGAGGCAGGGTGGGTGAAGGAGGTGGTAACACCAGCGGGGGCCCCAAAGACTCTGAATCTCAGATCCATATTCATTTAGTAGTAGTGTGATCTTGACCTATTTGCAGATTCTCTCTGAGCCTCAATCTCCTCATCTGTAAAACAGGGATGATGATACTTACCTTAAGTGGTTGCCCTGAGGTTGGGAGACAAAGTATGACACACGTGGCTCAGTGCCCAGCACAGCATGGGCTTGGATGATGATGAATATCATCAAATCATCTTCCTGCGTTGCGGTGGGTCAGGCCCCTTATTAGCCACGCAGGAACCAGGAGACCAAAACACAGATGAAGCCCTCTGCTTCAGACGCTGGGCAAAGCACAGCCTCTGGAGGATCAAGACCAAATCTCTGCACCCAGACAGGCCTGTCTGGCCTCCAAGGGCCAAAGAGTCCAAATGGGGGTGAACTGGGGCTCACTGCACCCACACAAAGGGCATCCTGAGAGAGGCTCCAAAGCCTGAGAGCATGCTCTGCTCTACAGCTAAGCTTGCAGAACCCAGGCTGTATATTGGAGTTCTGGGGGTTCTTGATGAAGAATCCGGAGGCCTGAAATGTCCCATTCTGCCCAGAAACAGCACACGAAAGGATTTGGTAGGTATTGACAGTAACAGTCCCTTACATACGTACAGACAGTGGCGGGTCATTTACAAAACACTTTCGGATACATCATCCTGTTGGGGAGGCAAGGAGATTCGTAAGTTGATGCTGCAGATGGGGTAACTGAAGACAGGGAAGGAAGTGGTTTCCCCAAAGTGCCACAGCTCACAGCAAGGAAAAAGGCAGGTCTGCTCCTCTCCTCATCTAGCGCTGCTCTGTGTCTGATTAGATGTCACCTGTGAAAGTCCCTTCCTAACAAATACAGAGAAGAGCATCTCAGAGGTTATAGGATCTCAGAAAGTTTCCAGTCTGATATGATAGTCACCTAGTTCCAGATGAGAGGAGGGATCCTAGAATGACACACTCTGTGCCCTGCCTCAGTGAATCGTGTATGTTTAACATAAGAAGGACCCCATAGAGATGTTCTGACCAAGTAGTTTTCAAGCTGTTGAACTTGAATCTCACCACTCAGTGTGGACCAGCAGCATCAGCGATACCTGGGAGCTTGTTAGGAATGCAAATTCTCAGCCTCCACCGCAGACCTGCTGAGTCAAGATCTCTGGGGGTGCACCCCCCCCCCCAGGAATCTGTATTTTACCAAACCCTCCAGGTGACTGCATGCTAAATTTTGAGCATGTAGCACACTAATTCTGGTGCACTCTGAAATTTGTGAAACATTGCTGTCAAGAGTGAGGAAAAGGGATCTGGGGAGGGTTCAACAGAAGTTGGAGGCAAGTTTCATGAGGTTGATATAATGATGTTTTTAAGCCACGATAAAAAAAATAGCCCTTGGGGCACCTCGGTGACTCAGTTGGATAAGCATCCGACTTTGCTCAGGTCATGGTCTAGCGGTTCGTGGGTTTGAGCCCCACATCGGGCTCTGCGCTGACAGCTTGGAGCCTGGAGCCTGCTTTGGATTCTGTGTCTCCTCTCTCTGCCCCTCCCCGCCTTGGTTTCTCTCTCTCTCTCTCTCTCTCTCTCTCTCTCTCTCAAAAATAAAAAATAAAAACATTTTAAAAAATAGCCCTAATGCTCTAAGTTATGTACCAAATTTTGTTACCTGGGAGGCCACCAATACCATGAGCTTGGGCCACAGGATTGCATCACAATTGTGCAGACTGGGCCAGGAGACTCAAGTTTGAACTCCCCAGAAGATGGCTATGGCTGTGCAGAGGTCTTCTGTGAGCACAGAGCTGTGTATGCCCAACCCTGTCAAATGCACTCACTGGCCCACTGAGCTGGCTCCCGCGGGCTATGCTCACTGAATGCCAGGCGTGCAGATGCTTCAGACGCCTTCCTGACTTGGTGTGACAGCCAGCTGTGCAATCACAGGAAATGCACAACTTGTCCTGTTCTCATCGTTTCATAGATAACATCATTGCCTTCTGTAGGTTTTTCTATTTATTATGGTTTCATTCATGTTTATGATAAGGCATGCATGTCATTCAATGTTTTCACTGTGGAACAAAAATTATCCAAGACTCCTCTGTCAAGTTTCTGGATTTGTTTCACTCAAGAGGAAATAGCTCAATAGTTACAAGTTGGACTCTTGGAAAACTCTTACCACTTAGAGCTATATGATTTGAGCTGATCAGAATTTTCTTAATATTGTCACACACACACACACACACACACACACACACACACAAAATGGAAGTAATTAGGGGCGCCTGGGTGGCTCGGTGAAGCATCCGACTTCAGCTCAGGTCATGATCTTGTGGTCCGTGAGTTCGGGCCCTGCAGTGGGCTCTGTGCTGACAGCTCAGATTCCATGTTTCCCTCTTTCTCTCTGCCCCTCCCCCGCTTGCACTCTGTCTCTCTCAAAAATAAAACAAACATTAAAAAAAATTTTTTTAATGAAAGTAATTAACATCAACAATGATGTGTAAGTATATTAACTATAGCCCCTGACTTCAATCTGTGTATTGGCAGAGTGGACCCATTTTTCCCCCCACTTCCTAATTCAAAAAAGCAAACATTCTAAACTCTAACTTATGGAACCCTTTTTTATATGAACAACACTACTTGTATGTATTTTGTATTTGAGAACTTCATACAAGGTTACATTTGAGGGAAAGATGCCTCTGCTTTTAAAACTATAGAAAATTAATAATTTCAGCCAATCTTTTCATTTTATAGATAAGGGATCTGAATCTTCCTGAGGTGATGGGAGTCACCTGAGGTCATACAGGTATTTTAAATATAATTAAACCAGAAACCAGGGAAACATTTGTTGTACAGAGGAACACTAATAAATTGAGGGGAGAAGGGAAGGGTATACCTCAGAGACTCAGAGAAGTAATTTTAGTCATTTAATAACTTTAGTGATTTTCATCCTTTAAGGATTTGGAGAAATCATTAGTTTTGTTCTCTTTGGCCAGAGGGGAGTGGGTGGGCTTCTGTTGCCTTAACTACATGGTTACATCTATCCATTAGAAAATGGGAAGCCCCCTGCTGAACCCCCAAAATCTCAGCCCACAGTCCACTCTCACTGTGGGAAGGGCAGGTCCCTCAGACCTGGCCACTCGGAGCTCACATTCCCCTGGGCACGGAGGCTGGTTCCGGGAAGACCCAGGACCCAGTTGGAGCCAGAAGACCCAAGGAGACTTTGGTGGGAAGAAGCCTGAGGTGTAATCATTGCCACAGAGACCCAGAAAGGAAACATGCACCACTCACTTCACCTGCTTGGCCAATGAAAAGCCAAGATAAGTAAGCAAGCAAATGTATTCCAGGCACACAAATCCATTTTAGATCTAACTTACTGGTCTGAAATAGGAAAGAGGAAAAGTGTAGCAAAAAAGGCAGGGAGAGGCAGCATGGAAGGACAGAGACTGAGCACCTGGGAAGGTGACCAAGATTGACAGTGTGGGTGAAACCCAGGAGCATGGGATTTGCAGCCTCAGGGCCCCCCCCCCCAGCAACCATGGCAACACTGAGGCACCCTGTCCCTTCTTACTGGGCATGGCCTGTGTGTGTTGGGTGAGTATTTGGGGCCTGGCAGGCCCATGAGGGACCTCTGTGGACCAAGTCCTTTCACAGGTGAGGACAATGGGGCCCAGATGGAACCGTGGCTGGTGCCAACAAAGGACTTGGAGCAGAGAGCACCCTGTCTTCCAAAGTGAGCATGAAGAGTGGGATTATTGGGGTCAGGGAACAACAGGCTGACACTGGTGGCTGGAAAGCCAGCTTGGTGACCACAAGCCCTCCATGAGGATTTGCACCAACTCCCCTTTGTACTCCCCCCTTCCCTCACACAGCCTCCCAGGATGGCAGGTGCTTGAATACGTGTTTGTTGAATGAATGAATGAATGAATGTCCAAGACCCCACCTGTGCATACAGTTCCCCCTCACCAGCAGACCCAAGTGGGGAAAGCTGCTCTCCAGAGAGCAAAAGGACGTCAGCCGTTAGCAGAACAAGCTTCCCATTCACTCCTTAGCAGCCTAACTTGCTAACTGCTGATGCACAAAATTATTCAGGAATCATTCATGCCTCCCTGGCTGGAGTTTCCTGCCTTTCAGCAACCACTCACGTTTCCCATCCAGCCAGCCCTCCACCCCCAGGTTAGGGAGGTGAAGAAGTCAGGAAGAAAAATAACCACAAGCAGTTCCTTAGAAAGGACAAGGCTTTGCCATGACAAAGGAAGACAGGCAAAGGTGCCCCCACTTTCCACTTCCCTTCCTCAGAAACAGGGCATTTCCTTCCTTCCTTCCTCCTTCTTTCTTTCTTTTTCTTTTTCTTTTTCTTTTTCTTTTTCTTTTTTTCTTTCTTTCTTTCTTTCTTTCTTCCCTTCCTTCCTCTCTTTCCTTCCTTCCTTCCTCTGTCCCTCCCTCCTCCTTTCTTTCCTTCCTTCCTTCCTTCCTCCCTCCTTCCCTCCTTCTTTCTTTCCTTCCTCCCTTCCTTCCTTCCTTCCTTCCTTTCTTTCTTCCTTCCTGGCTCACCTGGCCTCCTGTCAGGAATCACTGGTCACAGCTGTTGCATTCCCATAGGGAAAACCAAACCTCAGAGTTTAAGAACCTAAAGAAGAGCTGTCAATTCAGGTGGGTGTATTGGGCAAGTGCATGCATGAGGTGCTTCTTGGACATCTACTCTGCGTTAGGTGAGGATCTAGGCCCTTTATGGATCTCAGCACATCGTTCTGTCAACATGCATTTGAGGTAGTGGTTACAACTCCAGCCAGGGTCAGTGAGTAAATGCTGTTTAGAAATTAGGGAGCAGTTCAATGTATGGTACATCTCTGCAATAAATTTCAAAAGTGTTATCCATGAGGAGTTTTCTTTTTTAATGTTTATTTATTTATTTTGAGAGAAAGAGAAAGTGCATGCATGCAAGCGGGGAGGGGCAGAGAAGGAAAGGGAGAGAGAGAACCCCAAGCAGACTCCGTGCTGTCAGTTCAGAGCTCAACCCGAGGGTCTGGATCTCACAAGCATGAGATCATTACCTGAGCTGAAATTGAGAGTTGGACACTTAGCCGACTGAGACACCCAGCTGCCCCTATCCGTGAGAAGGTTTTAAAAGTTGGAGAATGCTTTTAACAGAACATTCAGGGAAAACAAGCAGAACAGAAAAATGTGAGAAGAGCAGGATATGAACTTAGCTTTTGAAAATAATGTTGACGACACGAATGTTGAAACAGAAGAGGTACTGAAGGGTAGATAGCTGGTGATCTCTGGGTAGTGAGGTTGTGGGTCATTCAGAAATTGATATGTTGATATTTTCCAAGTTCTATCCCATGAGAAGGTATTACTATCACAGCCTGGGGGGAGGGTGACATCTGATGCATCTGACATGTCATTATCAGCTGTGAATATCTCAGAGCAAATAGATTTGGCCAGCCAAGCTGCCAGGGCCCAAGGAGACAGGGGAGCAGGGGAGCTGGCATGGAAGGTGCACATCAAAAAGCAGAAGACCAGGTCATGAAGACAGGATGGAGGAGCAGAGGGCTGGCAGGAAGGAGCTGTGGGAGAGGTTGAGTGCCCCAGGGGATGGAAACAAGAAGCAGGGGGAAGAGGAGCAGGTCCAAGCCCTGGCCAGGATTGCAGGGGGTGTTGGAGGGGCTGGAAGGTAAGCCACCTTCCATCTGGCCCAGACCAGGAAAGACCCTGGAGCCCTGTACTACTGGCAGAATATATTTAAAATGGTTTTAATACAGGGGCGCCTGGGTGGCTCAGTAGTTTTAGCGTCCAACTCTTGATCTCAGTTCAAGCCATGGTTTATGAGTTCCAGCCCCATGTCTTGGGAGTCTCTCTCCCTCTCTCTCTCTGCCCCTCCCCTGCTTGTGCTTGCTCCTACGCTCTTTCTCTGTCAAAATAAACTTTAAAAAATGGTTTTAATACATTTAATTTGTTCAAAAGTTTGTGTATACACCCCCACACGTACGTATTATGTGTGAACATGTGTGCATATACAGTCCTCTTGCCACGCCTCCAGCAGCCTCCAGAGGTAGGCACTATCCTGTAACTGTGCAGAGTGCTTTATGCTGTATAAGCAACTAAGAATGCACTGATATCCCCTTTCTTATCAATAGGAAGCATTCAAAACACACTGCTCTGCACCTGCCCTTTTCACTCCCCAGTTTACTACTAACACTAGGGTCCCCAGAGGGAGTTCTGTCACGGCCCCTACCATCACAGAATTGGGGGCAGCCGCCCTGGGCATCCTAGCACTCAGGCTCCAAGGAGGCCCCACACACCCCTTTTCCTGCCAGGTCTCCAGAACCCAGTGAACATGGGTGGAGGAGACCGGCCAGCCCCACCAGCTACCCCGGGGCCACCAGCTACCTTGGTCTGGCAACCAGACTGCACTTCAGAGATAGTGATAGCCAGTGGCTCATCCCGCCAGGCTCTGTGCACTGCAGTACCCCTCGCCAGCCATGGGTGGCTGAGGCCTGCCCAGAGGGGCTTCTTTTCAAGCAGGACCTCCACGGAATGCCAATAACACTCTGGGCTTCCCAGCGACTTTGTGCATTATGAGAGTTATGAACGATTTAGGCTTATAAAATATAAAATATTAATTTATTTATTATAAATTATACATGCTTGGTGCACCTCTGCTGAAGAGGAGGAGAAAAAAAACCACTTTTAACAGGAAGACTCACAGCAGAGGCAAGGCTGAGAAATGGGGGGGGGGGACGTTGGGGAAATGAGTCTCCCAGACAGGGCACAGTGGGAGCTCAGCTTCCAAGCTGCAAGTGTATGAAAGTCTGAAACAAACCCTCCTCCTCCCAGGCTGCTACTTCCACCATGCAGCCTACCCTGATTTCTCCAACCCTTACCCACCTAGTGCTCTCTGGAAGTTCTGTCTTCAAGAAACTTACCCTGGGAAGAGGAGGGGAGGGGTGGGGAGGGGAGAGAAGAAGAGGGGAGGGGAGGGGAGGGGAGGGGAGGGGAGGGGAGGGGAGGGAAGAGAAAGTTCTCTCACATGAACTTTCCCCCAGGCAGTCTCTCTGTTACCAGTCAGTGTAGAGTGTGTTTTATAGTTTTTCAAGCATATCTACAAATCTGCCCTTCTATCTTCCTCCTTCACCTCTGTCCTGTAAGCAGGTGGGGGTAATGGTTTTCCCATTTTAACAGATGAGAAAACTGAGGCTTAGGGAAGATGAGCAGCTTGCTACAGGACACTAGCTTTCTAACCTCCACGGCAGGGACCTCTGCTTGCTCACATAAATGCCTTATTTGTTCTTTGCGTTGTTTTGCACCCTGAAATCACTCTTATAGATGCTCATTATATCAGTCTGGTTCTGATTGTCCCAATAATGCCGGGAGTGGAGGACGGGCAGGTACTCTCAACCCAGCCCCTACTTCCTAGGTCTGTGGGACTCATTCATTTTATAAGAACTCTAAGCTTCCATTTCTTCTATAGGACAGGACTACTACTACCCCCTACCTCACAGAGCTGGTGATGGGGTGGGTGAAATTGAATAACTCATTCTAGCGCTTACCTTTGCACACACTAAGTGGTCTCATAAGCCCAGCCACCATTATCATCATCCACAGACGGGAAGCACTGGGTCTGGGAGCCGGAGGCCACACAGCAGTTAGGGCTACAGCTGGGACAGAAAGCAGAGCCCCTTGCTGTCAGGCCAGTGCCCATAGACACATCTAGGAGGCTCTTCCTGTGATCCTCATTGTGACTCTCCTGTCCGCTGGGCCTTCCCCAGCCAGCGCACACACCCCCACACACGCTCCTGTGCCGCTCAGTGCCCTGCAGGACATGGTGGCCCCTCTCTTCCCAGCTGGCCCCTCTCAGGCTCAGGCTCTCCGGAGACCAGATGGAGGGCAGAGCCCCACAGAACCAGGGAACCTCAGGGGCTCCAATAGCCCTCCATCCCACCTCTGTGTCACCGAAGAAGCAATCAAGGCCTAGAAAAGAGAGGTGATTTGTCTGAAATCAGGCTGTGTATTCATTCCAGGGCAAGAGCGAATGCTGCCATCTCCTCAGCCCCAACGTGGAGTCCGGGGACCTGGGTTCAGATCCCAGTTCTGCCCCTCATCAGACATATGTGCACAGACTCATCCTCAGCTGCTTTTTAAGTTCATTTATTTTAAGAGAGAGAGCAAGAGGAGGGGAGGGGCAGAGAGAGAAGGACCGAGAGAGAATCCCAAGGAGGCTGCATGCTGTCAGCACAGAGCCTAATGCAGGGCTCGAACTCACAAACAGTGAGATCATGACCTGAGCTGAAACCAAGAGTCAGACACTTAACAGACTTAGTCACCCATGCACCTCCACCCTCAGGTTCTTTGGGCCTCAGTTTTCTCATTTGTAAAGAGACTCGACACTTCCTCCAAGGGTTTCCTAGCAACCGGTCTGACAACTAATGGGCACTTAATACATGTTGGGTCTTCCTCCCACACGAATGCCCTGTTCACTCAACACACGCTCACTGAGCACCACTATATGCTACCCGACAGCGTGCACTACGTGGAAGTGTACTCCTTCTATACATTTCCCAAAACATAGAACACTTCTCTCCTGATAAATTACAAAGTGTTCTCCCTGCCTTTTTTCCTGCTGTCCTTCCTTACTGGTTTTCTGTGGTCTCCACCACACAGCAGACTGGTGTGGCTTAGCGGATACCACCCAGAAAAATGGAAAAGAAACGTGTCCTGTGTATGTTTCAATGCTTGTAAGTTTAAAAAGTAGCCGTAGAATGACTATTATTTTTTAAAAAGAAGGAGAAAATAGCAAGTATTGGCATGAATGTGGAGAACTGGAACCCTGTGTGCTGTTGGTGGAACTATAAAAAGGTGCATCTGTTGTAGAAAACGGTATGGAGTTTCCTCAAGAAGTTAAACATAGAACTACTATATGATTTAGCAATTATACTTATATACATATATGCATATACATGGAAGAACAGTGAATTGTATACGCTCAGAAGAACGGAGAGCTGGGAAATGAAGAAGTATTTGCACACCCACGTTCACGGCAGCATTATTTGGGTAGAAGCAACCCAAGTGGCCACTGAAGGATGAATGGGTAAACAGATAAATACAATGTGGTCTGTCCATACAATGGATTCAGCCTTTTTTTCCCCTTAACTTTATGTATTTATTTTTGAGAGACAGGACATGGGAGCAGAGAAGGGGCAGAGGGAGAGGGAGAGAGAGAATTCAAAGCAGGCTCCGTGCTATCAGCGCAGAGCCCGACGCGAGGCTCGATCTCATGAACCGTGAGATTGCGACCTGAGCTGAAATCAAGAGTTGGATGCTTAACTGACCGAGCCACCCATGTGCCCACAATGGATTCAGCCTTTAAAAGGAAGGAAATTCTTAGGAGCGCCTGGGTGGCTCAGTCGGTTAAGCGTCCGACTTCGGCTCAGGTCATGACCTCGCGGTCCGTGAGTTCAAGCCCCGCGTTGGGCTCTGTGCTGACAGCTCAGAGCCTGGAGCCTGTTTCGGATTCTGTGTCTCCCTCTCTCTGACCCTCCCCCATTCATGCTCTGTCTCTCTCTGTCTCAAAAATAAATAAACGTTAAAAAATAAATAAATAAATAAATAAATAAATAAATAAATAAAAGGAAATTCTGACAGCTACAACATGGATGAACCTTGAAGACATTATGCTAAGTGAAATAAGCCAGTCATAAAAGGACAAACACTGTATGATTCCATGTATATTGGTACCTAGAGCTGTCAGATTCATAGTGAGAAAGTAAAATGGGGATTGCCAAGGGCTGAGGGTAAGGAGGAGTGAGGAGTTAGTGTTTAATGGGGACAGAGTTTCCATTTGGGAAGACGAAAAGTTCTGCAGATGGATGGCACTGATGGTTCAATGTGAATGTACTTAATGCCACCGAAATGTGCACTTAAAAATAGTTAAGGGGCACCTGGCTGGCCCAGTCAGTAGAGCACTCGACTCTTGGCCTTGGGGTTGTAAATTTGAGCCCCACATTGGGTGTGAAGATTAAATGAAATATTTTTTAAAAATAGTTAAGGGGTACCTGGGTGGCTCAGTGGGTTGAGTGTCCAACTCTTGATTTCAGCTCAGGTCATGATCTTGCAGTCATGATATCAAGTACCATGTTGGGCTCCATGCTGAATGTGGAGCCTGCTTAAGAGTCTCTCTCTCCCTCTCTGTCTGCCCTTCCCCCACTTGCATGCACAGTCTTTCTCACTCTCTCTAAAAAAATATATGTATATATATAATAAATTAACTTAAAATCATTACGATGGCAAATTTTATGTTATGTATGTTTTACCACACACACACACACACACACACACACACACACCATACCAATAACTAAAACATAATTACATGGTCCCAGGAACTTTCCTAAGTGAATGGTACTTTTTTCAGTTACTTCTTAAAACAACCTTATAACTGGCGGTAAAAGTCCCAGTTTTGCAGATGAGGAAACTAAGCTTGGAGAAGTTAACTGCTTTCCTAAGAAGGTTCTCAAATACAAGGACCCCAAAAGCCTGTGCTGGATTGACCACTACACTGACTAGGATCACCTCTTCTGCAACCCAGTGATGGTCATGTAATTCTCCCTCTGCCCCTCTTTCACACGCACCCACACACTGCCCACACTTGATCACAGCAGTAGCCAGAAGTCACATGTTGCTCCAGTGACACCTAGCCATGTGGATAGCTAGTGCCTACATGGACTGTAGGGCTGACCTTGGAAACCTTCTTGATCATAATGTGCCATCGGCAAGCAGCATCCTGTCCTTATTTTTCAATATTTTATCTGCCTGCAGTTCTGGGGGGCGGAGGGGGAAGGGGAAGGGGTGCGATTTAGAGCAGACCACCCAGAGGGGAAGTCTGATTCTTCCAGCAGGAAGAGAAACTACGGCCTCTATGGAGTCCTTGTCTTCTCCCACTCCCCACTAGCCAGAGTCCCTATGCCCCTCCAATGAGATGGTTTCACACTTGCAGAAGCTCACATAGAGATCTCTTCCTAGGTCTATCAGTACTGGAGGGCAGAGATGTGGACTGTGCCTGGGACCTTGAGTACAGTCTCTATTTTTCCAGGAATGTTGTTGAATCTACACTAGAGTAAGATGTCTATGACATTTTGCAGGGAGACTCATTTTAAAACCAATCAAACATACTAACAGCCAGGCCCCACTGGGACATCCTGACTCAGAGAGGAGGTGAATGGTCCAATCTCCCATGATATCCTCCTGCTCTACTCCTGAAGCAGACACACAGGAACTGGGAATGTCAGGAGCTTCCCTGGAAACCGAGATGACTTGGGGCATTTGCCTGAGAGCCTCCGGTATCTTGTAACTCAGATTCACCAATCAAGCAGGAGTCCAGGCCTGGTGACATGCCAGCTCGTTTCTGGGTATTAGGCAGAAAGCAGTAAGCAAAACAGATGAGGCCCCTGCTTTCATGGAAACCCAATATCAATGGTAGGAGACAGACAACTAACCAATCACCGAGCAATAAAATAATGTCAGAGAGTGGTAAGCACAATATATAAAATAAAACCGGGCAATGTGACAGAGAGTGATAGGACAGTATCTCCAGCCTAGCGTTCCTGTGCCTGCGGGTCTGTATGTATGTCCCTTTACAACCACCACAAGATGGCTGGAGCATCTAAACCGAAGCAATTTGTAGGTCCCAAAGGTGTCATCCCAATGAGCAGCTATAGAGTCCTGTAGCTTTCTGAGATCCCTTGGTACCTGGAAGGGGACATGGCCCACTACCCTGGTGCCCACAGGCCAGGCCAGAACTCCATGGGCCCTGAGAAATACCTGGAGAATGTGCTAAAAATACAGGTTCCTGGAGCCAACTCCCAAGTGTCAACTTTTCCAGATGGCACTTAGAAATTTGTGGGTTTTTAGTGTTTATTTTTTTATTTGGAGAGAGAGAGGGCGAGTGCGAGTGGGGGAGGGGCAGCAAGAAGGAGAGAGAGAGAATCCCAAGCAGGATCCACACTGTCAGCATAGAACCCAACACGGGGCTCAATCTCACCACCAAGAAATCAGGACCTGACCTGATAACAAAAGCCGGATGTTAATCCAACTGAGCCACCCAGGTATCCCAGAAATTTTTTAAAGCACTCCAGGGGAGGAGGGGGAGGGAGCCAAGATGGCAGAACAGCATGGAAGTTTTTTGTGTGTCTCATGTCCATGAATACAGCCAGACCAACACTAAACCATCCCACATACCTGGAAAACTGACTGGAGGATTAACACAACAATCTGCACGACCTGAACCACAGAATTCAGCAGGTACTCAGTGTGGAGAGGTGAATTTGGTGAGCGAGAAGCCGGCAGCGGGCAGGGAGCCGCTTTTGCAGGCGGAGAGAGGATGAAGACTGGCGGGGTGGGGGGGGGGGGTCGGGGGAGAATATGGGAAAAGCACCCCTACCCAAAAGCAGCTGGAGAGAAAGTAGAAAATTGGAAACAGCTGCAGGGACTAAACTAAAAAGGGAGAAAGGAGAAAGTAAAGGGTTGAAATTCCATTAAGACTATAAACAAGGGAAGCACAAAGTCTGCAATTCCACAGCTCAATACCTGGCAGTGCTCTGGTGGGAAGGGTGAATCCCCAGGAACAGAGTGGGGTCCAGGAGGTTCTCAGGCCACACGGGGAAAAGCGGTTCCACTGCTGGAAGGACATTTGGTAGAGACTGTTGAAGCCACCTGGTCCCAGCAGACCCCAGAAAATTGCCACATTTGCTGGTGCTGGAACAAGGTCGTTAAGCGTGAAGCCTGATGCCAGATGTGTGTTGTGATTTTCCATAATCCCTGAAACATTGCTGCTACACTATCTCTCAAACTTTTTCTGGGACAGGCTGGCACCTGGCTGCAGTCTTGGGGCACCGGCAGCAGCAGGGTCCAGCAAGTGTTCCTGGGTGCAGCCGACATTCAGTCATTGCTCATTCAGCCATTGCTCAGTGAGACCGTCTCGCAGAGGGGGCGAACGGGTCAAAGCCTCAGTGCTTCAGAAATAAGGGGCCGGGGAAAACAGCCGCATCCTGAGACAAAACTCAGGAGAGAGGCACTGCCTGGGGCTTGGTCATGGACAGTGAAGAAGCGGGGAGTGGACAAAAGCTGAATACAGAGGACAGGTGTGCGATTGCTGATCTGGAAGAACAGACTGGGTAGCTGGGTGGCACCATTTTCACCACTCCCACACATGCGCATACGCACCTACGGGCATCACAACAATCCACCCCAGTAGGCTAGCAGCGCCATCTAGTGGAGAATGGAGCCATTACACTGAGCCCCCCCCCACTCGGCCAACCTCGCTCTTCAAGAACACAAGTCTCACTGCCCACTTAGTTTATGGACTATAAAGCACTACATAGTCTGACTTCTGGGGGAAAACGAAGTAATTTCAGTCCTATTTCAATCTGTCAGCAGGTCCACCTATTCAATTTTCTTTTTTTCTTTTTTTTTTCTTTTTCGTGAATACAGAAAGAAAAAATTCATTTTTATTTTCAATTTTTATTAAAAATATTTTTCTTTAAATTTTTTACTATGTTTTTTACTTTTGTGTAAATCTTTTCAAATTCTATCTTACTTTCATCATTTTATTTTAGTCTACTTCAGTGTATTCATCTTTTCAAATTTTCAAGCGATTTCCTTTTTTTCCTGTTTCTTTTTTCTTTTTCGTTTCTTTTCTCTTTCTTGATGCAGAAAGAGAAAAACTTCATTTTTACTTTCGATTTCTATTAAAAATATTTTATTTAATTTTTTTACTATATTTTTTCCTTTTAGGTAAATTTCTTCAAATTCTATTTTACTTCCATCATTTTATTTTAGTCTACTACAGTGTATTAACTTTTTCAAATTTTCAAACAATTTCCTTTTTTTCTTTCTTTTTTATCTTTTTTTTATCTTTTTTCTTTTCTCTTGAATACAGAAAAAGAAAAACATTCTTATTTATTTTTAATTTTTATTGAAAATATTTTCCTTTAATTTTTTCTACTATATTCTTTACTTTTGTGTATATTTTTTCAAATTCTATTTTACCCCCATCATCTCATATTAGTCTACTTCAGTGTATTCATTATTTCAAATTCTCAAATGATTTCCTTTTTTTTATCCCCCCCCCCTTTTTTTCTCTAATCTGTCAAACCACTTTCAACACCCAGACCAAAACACACCTAGAATCTAGCATCATCTATTCGATTTGTGCATGTGTGTGTGTGTAACTTTTAATTTTAATATTTTTTTATTTTAATGTTTTTAATTTCAATTTTTCTACCTCATTAATTCCTTTTCTCCCTTCAAGATGACAAAATGAAGGAATTCACCCCAAAAGAAAGAGCATGAAGAAACAACAGCCAGGGATTTAACCAACACAGATACAAGCAAGAGTCTGAACCAGAATTTAGAATCACGATGATAAGAATACTAGCTGGAGTCGAATATAGATTAGAATCCCTTTCTTCAGAGATAAAAGAAGTAAAAAATAATCAGAATGAAATTAAAAATGCTATAACTGAGCTGCAATCATGGGTGGATGCAGCGGCAGCAAGGATGGATGAGGCAGAACAGAGAATCAGCCATAGAGATGACAAACTTATAGAGAATAATGAAGCAGAAAAAAGAGGGATATTAAGGCAAAAGAGCATGATTTAAGAATTAGAGAAATCAGTGACTCATTAAAAAGGAGCAACATCAGAATCATAGGGTTCCCAGAAGAGGAAGAGAGAGAAATAGGGATAGAAGGGTTATGTGAGCAAATCAGAGTGGAAAACTTTCCTAACTTGGGGAAAGACACAGACATCAAAATCCAGGAAGCACAGAGGACCCCCATTAGATTCAACAAAAACCAACTATCAACAAGGCATATCATAGTCAAATTCACAAAATACTCAGGCAAGGAGAGAATCATGAAAGCATCAAGGGAAAAAAAGTCCCTAACCTACAAGGGAAGACAGATCAGGTTTGCAGCAGACCTATCCACAGAAAGTTGGCAGGCCAGAAACGAGTGGAAGAATATATTCAATGTGCTGAATCAGAAAAATATGCAGCCAAGAATTCTTTATCCAGCAAGGCTGTCATTCAAAATAGAAGGAGAGATAAAAAGTTTCCCAAACAAAAATTAAAGGAGTTTGGATTCACTAAACCAACCCTGCAAGAAATTTTAAGGGGTACTCTCTGAGGGGAGAAAAGATAAATATATATATATCAGAAGCAACAAAGATTAGAAAGGACCAGAGAACACCACCAGAAACTCCAATGGCAATAATTTCATATCTTTCAGTACTCACTCTAAACATCAGTGGACTCAATGCTCCAATCAAAAGAGATAGGGTAACAGAACAGAGAAGAAAACAAGATTCATCTATATGCTGTTTATGAGAGACCCACTTTAGACCTAAATACACCTTCAGATTGAAAATAAGGGGATGGAGAACCATCTATCATGCTAATGGTCAACAAAAGAAAGCCAGAGTAGCCATACTTATATCAGACAATCTAGACTTTAAAATAAAGACTGTATCAAGAGATGCAGAAAGGCATTATATCATATCAAGGGGTCTACCCAACAAGAAGACCTAACAATTGTGAACAATTTGGTGCATTTATGCGCCAAATGTGGGAAAACCCAAATATATAAATCAATTAATCACAAACATAAAGAAACTCATTGATAGTAATTCCATAATAGTAGGAGACTTCAACACCCCACTCACAGCAATGGACAGATCATCTAATCAAAAAATCAACATGGAAACAATGATTTTGAATGACACACTGGACCAGATGGACTTACAGATATATTCAGAACATTTCATCCTAAAGCAGCAGAATATACATTCTTCTCCAGTGCACAGGAACGTTCTCCAGAATAGACCATATACTGGGACACAAATCAGCCCTAAGTAAGTACAAAAAGATCGAGATCATACCGTGCATATTTTCAGACCACAACCCTATAAAACTCGAAATCAACCACAAGAAAAAATTTGGAAAGGTAACAAGTACTTGGAAACTGAAGAACATCCTACTAAAGAATGAATAGGCTAACCAAGAAGTTAAAGAGGAAATTAAACAGTATATGGAAGTTAATGAAAATGATAATACCACAACCCAAAACCTCCAGGTCTTCCTAAAGAAGGAAGAAATGTCTCAGATATACAATCTAACCTTAAACCTAAAAGAACTGGATAAAGAACAGCAAATAAAACCCCAAACTAGCAGAAGACAGGAAATAATAAAGATTAGAGCAGAAATTAATGCCATCAAAACCAAAAAAAAAAACCAGTAGAACAGATTAATGAAACCAGAAGCTGGTTCTTTGAAAGAATTAACAAACTTGATAAACCACTAGCCAGTTTGATCAAAAAGAAAAAGGAAAGGACCCAAATAAATAAAATCAAGAATGAAAGAGGAAAGATCACAACCCACACAGCAGAAATAAAAACAATGATAAGAGAATATTATGAACAATTATATGCCAATAAAATGGGCAATCTGGAAGAAATGGACAAACTCCTAGAAACATATACATTACCAAAACTGAAACAGGAAGAAATAGAAAATTTGAACAGACCCATAACCAGTAAGGAAATTGAATTAGTCACAAAAATCTCCCAAAAAACAAGAGTCCAGGGACAGATGGTTTTCCAGGAGAAGTCTATCAAACATTTAAGGAAGAGTTAACACCTATTCTCTTGAAGGATTTCCAAAAAATAGAAATGGAAGGAAAACTTCCAAACTCTATGAAGCCAGCATTACCTTGATTCCAAAACCAGACAGAGACCCTCACTACAAAGGAGAACTATAGAGCAATTTCCTTAATTAACATGGATGCAAAAATCCTCAACAAGATATTAGCCAACTGGATCCAACAATACATTAAAAAAATTATTCACCACGACCAAGTGGGATTTATACCCGGATGCAGGATTGGTTCAATATCCACAACAATTAACATGATTCATCACATCAATAAAAGAAAGGACAAAAACCATATGATCCTCTCAATAGACACAGAGAAAGCATTTGACAAAATACAGCATCCTTTCTTGATAAAAACCCTCAAGAAGGTAGGGATAGAAGGAGCATACCTTGAGATCATAAAAGCCATATATGAACAACCTAATGCTAATATCATCCTCAGTGGGGAAAAACTGAGAGCTTTCCCCCTAAGATCGGAAACAAGATGGGGATGTCCACTCTCGCCACTGTTATTCAACATAGTATTGGAAGTCTTAGTCTCTGCAATCAGACAACACAAAGACATAAAAGGCATTCAGTTCGGCCAGGAGGAGGTCAAACTTTCACTCTTCGCAGATGACATGATACTCTATATGAAAAACCCAAAAGATTCCACCAAAACACTGCAAAAATTGATTCATGAATTCAGCAAAGTTGCAGGATATAAAATCAACACACAAAAATCGGTTGCATTCCTATACACCAACAATGAAGTGACAGAAAGAGAAATCAAGGAATCGATCCCATTTACAGTTGCACAAAAAACCATAAAATACCTAGGAATAAATCTAACCAAAGAGGTGAAAAATCTATATGCTGAAAACGATAGAAAGCTTATGAAAGAAATTGAAGAAGACACAAAAAAACGGAAAAAGATTCCATGCTCCTGGATAGGAAGAACAAATATTGTTCAAATGTCGATACTACCCAAAGCAATCTACATATTTAATGCAATCCCTATCAAATAACACCAGCATTCTTCACAGAGCTAGAACAAATAATCCTAAAATTTGTATGGAACCAGAAAAGACCCCGAATAGCCAAAGCAATCTTGAAAAAGAAAACCAAAGCAGGAGGCATTACAATCCCAGACTTCAAGCTACACTACAAAGCTGTAATCATCAAGACAGTATGGTACTGGCACAAGAACAGACACTCAGATCAATGGAACAGAATAGAGAACCCAGAAATGAACCCACAAACGTATGGCCAACTAATCTTTGACAAAGCAGGAAAGAATATCCAATGGAATAAAGACAGTCTCTTCAGCAAGTGGTGCTGGGAAAACTGGACAGCGACATGCAGAAGAATGAACCTGGACCACTTTCTTACACCAGACACAAAAATAAACTCAAAATGGATGAAAGACCTCAATGTAAGACAGGAAGCCATCAAAATCCTCAAGGAGAAAGCAGGCAAAAATCTCTTTGATCTTGGCCGCAGCAACTTCTTACTCAACACGTCTCTGGAGGCAAGGGAAACAAAAGCAAAAATGAACTACTGGGATCTCATCAAAATAAAAGGCTTCTGCACAGCGAAGGAAAACAATCAGCAAAACTAAAAGGCAACCGACAGAATGGGAGAAGATATTTGCAAATGACATATCAGATAAAGGTTTAGTATCCAAAATCTATAAAGAACTTATCAAACTCAACACCCCAAAAATAAATAATCCACTGAAGAAATGGGCAAAAGACATGAAATGACATTTCTCCAAAGAAAACATCCAGATGGCCAAGCGACACATGAAAAAATGCTCAACTTCACTCATCATCAGGGAAATACAAATGAAAAACACAATGAGCTACCACATTACACCTGTCAGAATGGCTAACATGAACAACTCAGGCAACAACAGATGTTGGCAAGGATGCAGAGAAAGAGGATCTCTTTTGTATCGTTGGTGGGAATGCAAGCTGGTTCAGCCACTCTGGAGAACGGTATGGAGTTTCCTCAAAAAACTAAAAATAGAACTACCCTAAGACCCAGCAATTGCACTCCTAGGCATTTATCCACAGGACACAGGTGTGCTGTTTCGAAGGGACACATGCACCCCAGTGTTTATAGCAGCACTATCAACAATAGCCAATGTATGGAAAGAGCCCAAATGTCCATCGATGGATGAATGGATAAAGAAAATGTGGTATATATACACATGGAGTATTACTCGGCAATAAAAAAGGATGAAATCTTGCCATTTGCAGCTACGTGGATAGAACTGGAGGGTATTACACTAAGTGAAATTAGTCAGTCAGAGAAAGACAAAAATCATATGACTTCACTCATATGAGGACTTTAAGAGACAAAACAGATGAACATAAGGGAAGGGAAACAAAAATAATATAAAAACAGGGAGGGGGACAAAACACAAGAGACTCATAAATATGGGAACAAACTGAGGGTTACTGGAGGGGTTGTGGGAGGGGGGATGGGCTAAATGGGTCAGTGGCACTAAGGAATCTACTCCTGAAATTATCGTTGCACTATATGCTAACTAATTTGGATGTAAATTTAAAAATAATAATAAATAAAACAGGTTAAAAAATAAAAATAAATAAATAATAAAAATTAAAATTAAAATTAAAAAAATAAAAATTAAGCACCCCAAGGGATTCTGATGAGCCCCAAGGTGTGAGAAGAACTGATCCAGTTGGTGTCCAGAGGCCTTCTGCAAGCCAGAGAAAACTCAGAGTGTGGGTGTCCCTGTCTGGGTTATTCTTGGACCCTCTAGCACATCTACAGTCTTTAGGATTTGGGTTACTGTCCCACCCCAGGAGCCCCAACCTCAGGTCGCCACCCCCTGGCTGGTGTCTCTGGCTCTGTTTTGTCCTGTGCCAGACCTCAGGCCTCTGCTCCATTCCTCTCTAACTTGCACTTCGCTTTCCTAACCCACTCCCCCCGGTCGGGCAGCCTGTCAGTGAATGAAGCCGGGCTTGGCTGGCTGCCCGGGTACTCAGTGGAGGCGGCGGCTGCAGGTTTTTATCAATGGGATCAGCAGGGCATCTGCTAGGGATGAGTCAGGACAAGATCCTTGTGACTGCCGCCCTGGCTGGCATTCTAGAGGTCACCCTGTAGAAGTGGCTGGTCTTGGTGGCAGAAAACTTTTCTGGGGATAGCAAATGGGGCTGAGCCTTTGGGAAGCTCAGAAGCCCTCCCTGGGAACAGGCACCGTTCCCCAGCTTGCTGTGGGGAAGCTTATTTTTATAAAAGTCTTAACTGGAGTTTTCATGGCTAGAATGGGCCAGTTGGCCTCATGAAATCTTCTGTTAGCAGCTCCCACTGCCTCACTTTATTCTTATTTGGTGAGTAGTCCAAACTTCTACCTGTTCCCGCTTTTCTCTGATCCTGCCCATTTCTCTGGATCGGCAGAAGGGCTCAGAGCCCCCCTTAGGTTTTCGCTGTGTGTTAGGTCTATTTATTTGCAGAGACATCAATGCCTGAAGCAGAACCAGATCTTAGAACACAGCCTCAGGCTTGGAGCTGACCATCTGCCCCCACCCCCACCCCTGTGTTTCTCTGTAGGGGCTGTGGGTTAGCCCTGTCCAGGGGCAGCCCTATGCCCAGGAGAGGGAACAGCCTGAGGACCAAAATCTTGGAAGGCCAGCTGGATCTGTCACTGCCCAAGGGAAACCCAAGGGCAGGAAATGAAACAGCAGGCAACAGAGAGTCCCTGGCAATCAAACCCACCTCCGCAGGGCAGAACCGCAAAACCTGCTAGATGCGCCCACCTCCCCAGGATCTTACGAGGGCCACTCCAAGGGAAACACCAGCCTATCAAAGCCAAAGGGTATGGCTAATACCTTCTAGCAATGGATGACAAATAATACAGAAAAATAAAAAGTCAGCCAAATCTGATGGGCAGATTTTTCTACCATCTCTTTTTATTCACCTTTAAACACCCTTCAAGAATCATTGAGGGACAAATAGAGCCAACACAGGCAAGCACAGAAACGCTGTCCCAGTGCCCTCACAGAGCAGCCGAAAGGACATTTTCCTTTACTCGGCCTCAGTTTACCCTCACCAAATAGGAACTACAACATCTGTGGCCTTCCCAGCCCCCTGCCGTAACTGTCAAGCTAAAAGAGGCCCAGCAGTAGTTGCTCTGCGACCTTGAATGATATGTTCTCTTCCCCAGGACGTTTACTTGCACAATGTAAATACGTGCAAAGAAATGACAGAAACAGTTTCCCGCCCTAAACCGGGAGCTGGGGCTGCAGTGGCTAGCACAGCACCCACTGTCCGTTCTCTGAGCTCTGTCACACGGGCTAATTCAATGATGCCCGACTAAGTAGCACAGAGAAACACGCCCGATACAGATGGAGGCCTGTGCAACATTGGCAACAGAGCAAGGATATCATTTCAAGCATCCGAGCAACTGTTGGCTCCTGGCGAGATTACAGCTGACCTCACCTGTAGCGGAGGCCATATCAAAGCCCTGGCTGGAGTAGGTCACTCAGTCTCTCCAAGCCATGACCTCCTCATCTGTAAAAAGAAGGGAGTGGACCTGGAAAGGTGGCCTTGGAGGTCCCCCAGCTCTGCCTGTCTACAGTTCTATGAAGAACAAGGAGAGGGGGCGCCTGGGTGGCTCAGTCGGTTAAGCGTCCGACTTCAGCTCAGGTTGTGATCTCGCGGTTTGCAAGTTCAATCCCTGTGTTGAGCTCTGTGCTGACAGCTCAGAGCCTGGACCCTGCTTGGGATTCTGTCTCCCTCTCTCTCTGCCCCTCCCCCACTCATGCTCACTCTCTCTCTCTCTCTTTCAAAAATAAACATTAAAAAAAATTTTTTTTTAAAAAGAACGAGGAGAAAAACAAGTGTGTTGACAGACACATTTTTTTTCGGTCCCCAGCTGAATCCAAGAGACAGAAAAGTGAAGAGAGGGAGAGAAACAGAGGTGGGAATAAACTTTCTCTTTATGAAAAAACGCACCCTGATTTTTCGGATCCCCAGCAAGGCAATAGAGGAAGACAAAGGAAGCTATGTGGGAAGAAGGAACAGATGTAGGTATTTTTCTTTCAAAGAGAAGAGACATTGGGTAAAGAAGAACCTCTCCTTCTTACTACCACATCTACCAAGCCCTCACACGTGCACCCCTGTACTTGGCCTTGCCCCTGTCCCGGAAGGTGGATGGTCATGGCTCGGAGCTGGCCCCATTCCCCAGAGCCTGCTCAGGGACCTAACCTGGCACCTATCCCCACTCTTTCCTGCATCATCAATGACTCTCCTGGGTCATTCTCCTCCGCATAAAAGCATTCTGTCCTATTTCCCCACCTTCAAAAGTGAAAAACATCTTTTGACCTCACAGTCCCCTCCAGCTACTACCCTTATTTCTTGGCTTCCCCTTGGAACAGAATGTCTCGAGGAAACTGTCAGTGTTCGCCGCCATCACCTGCCATTCTCTCCAATTAAGCTTTTGTTCTCACCTCCCACCAAAATCATCCTTGTCAAAAATCAGCACAGGCCCTAGTCTTCCCAAGTCTAACGATCATCTCTCAGTGTCCATCTTACTTGGCCTTGTGGCAGTATTTAGTTCAGTGGGTCATCCTCTATCTGTTGAAATCCTTTCTTCCCTAGGTTCCCAGACATCCTCTTTGGATTCTTCTGGCTCACTGGCTATTCCCACTCTCTCTGCTCCCTCCTCCACTTTCGGCCCCTCAAATGTTGGAGAGCTCAGACCTTAGCTTGCATCTCTCTTTATTCTCTTCCTAGGTGGTCTCATCCACACTGTGCCTTTTAATATCATCTACACACTGAAAGCTTAAATTTACGTCTCCAAGCTCTATGTCTGCCCAAATGTCTCAACCCATTAGGGTTGCAATATCAAAATACCATAGCCTGCGTGGCTCATTTCTCACAGTTCTGGAGGCTGGGAGCCCAGGATCAGGATGCCAGTGCGGCCTGATTCTAGTGAGAGCTCTCTTCCAGGTTGCAGACTACCACCTTCTAGCTGCATCTTCACAAGGTGAGGGCAGAGAGGAAGGAGACTCTCTGGTGACTTACCAGGGCCCCAATCCCATCATGGGGCCCCTCCCTTATGACCTCATCTAATCCTAATTACTTCCCAAAGTCCTCCCTCCCAACACCATCATTTTGGGGGGGTGGGGTTTGTAGATGGGCATCATCCAATCCAATGAATAGAACAAAAAGGCAGAGGACAGGTAAATTGCTCTTTCTGCTTGAGCTGGAACATGCTTCTTTTGCGATCCTCTGACAACAGAAGGGCTCCTAATTGTCAGGACTTCAGACTTGGACCGAATGATGACACCTGCTTTCTTGGGCCTCCAGCCTGCCGCTGACTGACCATAAGACTCCTCAGCCTCCAGGATTGCATGAGCCAATCCCTGGTAAGAAATCTCTTCTATGTATCTGTATGGATCCTATTGGCTCTGTTTCTCTGGAGGATCCTGACTAACACATCCTCCTATATTGAAAGCCCCCAATGGCTATTATGTTTAATATAATATCAAAATTTCTTCCCAGGTCCTTCCTATCCCTTACCACTGTCCCCCTCAGTCACTCTGCCCCTCACTCATTCCAACTGGCTTCCTTGCTCACACATTCTAAGCATGTTTCCATTCTGGCACCTTAATGTTTGCTGTTCCCCTGTCTGGAAGGCTCGTTCCCCAAGGGCTTCTCAGAGCTGATATGCTTCTTACATCACTATGCTTACATCACTTCTTACATCACTACTGCTTAAAAGTCACAGCCCTGACCACCCAGTCTAAAGCACCCTCCCCCAGGTGCTATCCTCTTCCCCAGCTTTCTTTTTTCTACATAGCGCTTACTATCATTAGAAATTAAAATGATTTATTATATTTGTTTATTGCCTTCCCTCATGAGACTATAGACTCCATGAAGGTAGAAATTTTGTCTGTCTTGCTCACCGCTGAATCCCCAGTGCTCACAAAGGAGTCTGGCACACAGATGGTACTTGATAAATATTCAAGAGTGAATGACCTGGCCTGCCTCCGGCAGAGGGGTGTGTCATCCAGTCAATACCCCCCGCCCCACCCCCACTGCCTTCCTCTCCTTCCTTCTCTCCCTTTCCTGGCAGGATCACCTTGACCATCCAGGCCTAGCCCTCAGGGACTTCTGTGAACCAGTCACAATTACTGCCAACAGGCTCTTGGCTGCCGGCTCTCCCCTCCCTCTCTCCCTGCCCCCAAGCAGGATCTAATACACATTCTATGCTTCTGGGTCTTGAATCAACTGCAGGCTTCCCGATTGCTCTTCAGGAGCCCCCTGGGTTGTCTGAAGCTTCTGAGCAGGGCTGGAGACATCTCCATCCCTGAAACCCTGCAAGCTTGACCAGCCACCCGTGCCCTGCGGTGCCCTTCCGGCCTCCTCTTCAATCAGCTATTGATCCAAGCAGAGTAAGGTAGAGAAAGCTGAGAGACTTATTCCCCCTTCTGGTCTTAGGAATGAGCCTCTGCAAAGTACATCCTCCTCACCCCACCCACCCACCCTCTTTGCCTTGCATTTTGCTTCCTAGCACTTGCTGCAAAGTTTAACTATTTATTTATACATTTTTAAATGTTTATTTCTTTATTTTGAGAGAGGGAGAGAGAAAACACTGGAGCAAGGGAGGGGCAGAGAGAGAGGGAGATAGAGAATCCCAAGAAGGCTGTGTCACCTGTCAGCTGCCAGCACAGAACCGGATGCGGGGCTCGTAACCATGAACCATGAGATCATGGCCTGAGCTGAGATCAAGAGTCAGATGCTTAACCCAATTGAGCCACCCGGGCGCCCCAAGTTTAACTATTTAGTGTATGAGTATTTGTCGTCTGTCCCACAGAAGATCTGGCTAGAAACTACATTCAGCAGGCAGAGACCACATCTGTCTTATTGACTCCTGTGTCCCCAGCATCTGGCACTTAGCATGTGTCCCATAACCAGTTTTTGAATTAATAAATTAAAAGTAGTAAGGCACCTGAGAACACCCCTCAGGGGCCTAGAATGTGCTGGTTCTGAGGGACAATAGGAAGGGAAGTGAGAAGACCCCAACTCCTGGAGGGGAGAGCCGCGGAATCAAACATCCTCAACCACACAAGGACCCAACCAGGGCTTCCTGATTCTGGGGCAGTGCTCTGTCTATTTCCTGTTTGACTACTTCAGATTCCTTCCCACAGCGTCTGCATGAGCATCTGTAAGTGCCAAGCACTGTGCAGGTGCAGGCGACAAGACGGTGCCCATGACAAAGTCCTCACCCTCAGACCCCGAGTGTCCTGGGGGAGGCAGGTGGCACGTGAGGAAGCAAGCAAACAAACGAGATCATTTTAGTGTGGGAAAACAGGTATAAAAGACAAAAACAGGTTGAAATAAGGAAGAGTAAAAGAGACAGAGGAGGGGCTGCATACACTGGCTGTCAGGGATAGACCCCTTGCAGGGGTGGCCTTTGAGTTAAGGTCTGAAGGATGGGAAGGCAAAACAAGAAAGGAAGATAGATAGGAAGACTGAGTGACCAGAGGGTAGAAAGGAAAGAGATTCTCAAAGCCCTTGGACTTGGCTTACACACATCGTAATGAACAGAGAGGCTTAGGGAGAGACACATGTGGCTGTGCATGGTCTCTGAGCCAAAGCAGGAAACATGGCGTGTTCATGCGTGTGAGTGTGTCATGAGGCCACATGATGCTAGAAGGAGGCGTTACCAGGAGCTTGGGGGCCTAGCAGGGGGTGAGGTGCCTGGGCGCCTCGGCACCCTCACAGGGGGCCTGCTGCTCAACCACAGGGGTCCATACAAGCATTCTTGAGAAATCCATTCCACCCATGGTGGTGCCGGGGATGCAGCACTGTCCTGGCACAGTAAAATCTGTAAGACTTTAAGGAATGGAATTAGGGAGAGAAAGGGAACAATTATGGGGAAAGGCCAAAGATGCAAAATGAAGAAGTGAGCTGGGGGGAAAGGGGGAGGAGGACTTCCTGGAGCAGAGCCACTTTCAGGGCTCCTGGAAGGGCTGTGGGTGGTCAGAAAAGAGGTATCCAGAGGAGCCATATGTCCCTGTGGAGGTGGGGACAAATGGAGAGGCTCAGAAGGCAGGTGACTAACTGGCAACTTGGAGGGGGGGGGCAGGGTGGCTGGGAGAAACAGCCCATGGGTGGCTAGAAGGACCAGGCTAAAGAGTCTGTATTCTACAACACCGCGGGAGGGACCCAAGATCCTCCTGGGGCTTAGGGAGCCGGTTGAAAGCAGGGGAGCAAGAGCCACAGAGAGCAATGAGGTAGCTGGGTGGTCATGCAGCTGGGGTCTGACAAGGCACTTGACGAGGGCCCAGCTGGGCAAACAAAAAGAAGTGATGGGCTGGAGACAACACTGCAAAAGCAACCCTGCAGCCAATGCATATGAAAACCCCCAGCGGCCCCGTGTGCAAGCGCCGCTTGCTGGTGAACGCACACGGTTGAACAGGAGTCCGCTCATGCCTACATGTGAGGCCGTGTTCCTGCCTACCCTGTCATCTGCAGGCAGGCAGACCTCCTGAGCACACCCATTTTCCAGATGAAGAAACTGAAGCTCAGGTAGTTCAATGTTCAGCCTTCTGACCACAGGGCCTAAAATCTTACATCTCGTCTAGGAGCAGAAACTGGTTGCAGCCAGATGTCACTCAGTGGCAGGACAGAAAATCCTAGACTTCTTAAGGGAGTGGGAGGGGCAGGGAAGAGAGGCCAGAGGGCACAGGAGATGAGAAAGCCAACCAGGGCTACAGGGTGTGGTGAATGCCCTGGGACTTTGTACCTATCCTTGCTCACCCCTTGACCTGTCTTTCTCACCTGGCCTCTTTCCATCCAGCCTCCTTACCTGGCTAGAGTTAGCTTTCATAAAACCAAATCACATTTTGCATTCCCATTCTTTCATGCCTCTGTAACTTTGCATATGCCATTCCCTCTACCTGGAACTCCAGTCTCCCGGTGAACTTCCTGCATTCCTTCAAGACTTGATTCATGAGCCTTCCCTAACGCACTAGTTTACTTACGCTCTTCAGATACCTCCAGAACACTCCTGGCATTGTATAGAGATTATATTTACAAAGGTTGTTTTTCAGGGCGAGGGGAGTGGTGCAGGGCATGTGACAGCTAACACAGCTGGCACATAGTAGGAACTCTGTACATGGCTGAAATTGATTTTCACATCTGTCTCCTCTGCTATCCTGAGTTGAGGACAAGAACTGTGGTTTCTGGGTATTGTTTTGTTTTGTTTTTGCCTTTGAGTTGGACAACATTTGCTAAACACCTCGGTACTGTGTTCAAGCCAGAACTGGGGATTTTGAAACAGTCCCGACGTCCACTGTGGAGAACACAGATGATGCTTGAGGCAAGCATCTAAGCAGAGATGTACAATAGCAGAATATCATACCCAGGAGTCATAACTGGCAAGTATGGGGTGCACAGAGAGCACAGAGCCCAGCTGGAGAGAGTCAGGCAGCTCTCCTTAGGGGAGGGGTCTGAGCTGGACGGTCGGTTGGGATAGCTGAGAAGACCATAGAACAATCCACACAGAAGAAAGGCAAGACCCCTAAGGGTGTGGTTTATGCCCCATCACTTATGCACTAGCGCCTTCGGTCAGGGAAATCCTGCGGTAGGAGAACTCTGTGCCTGTCTCCAGCCCAGGTTTGCCAGTATGGCCAGCTCCACCCAACTCCACCCACTGGATCATAACAACCCTGGTTTCCCATTTTACAAATGCTCAGAGAGGTTCTATAACTCAGCCAAGGACACCACAGCTCTGCAGTCACAGATTTAAGATTTTGATTTATTTCAGAGCCCCTGGGCTGCTCAGTCAGTTAAGTGTCCAACTCTTGATTTCGGCTCAGGTCATGATCTCACAGTGAGATAGAGTCTTGAGTCAGGCTCTGCGTTAAGCATGGCGCCTCCTGGGATTCTCTTTCCCTCTGTCCCTCCCCTGTTAGTTCTCGCTCTCTCCCTCTCTCCTTCTCTCTTTCTCTATAAACATTTTTTAAAAAAGGTTTTGATTTATGTCTGCCTGCCTGCCCTTTCCACTCTACAGCCACTGCAGGACCCAGAGGCTTTCTCTCCTGTTCCCTCTGACACACCTCCACTTCTTTCCACTCTGGCTCAGCCCCCCTTTCCCCCTCCCTGCATCGGCTGAATGAGACAAGGTCATGTCCACATGTCCAGTGACACATACTTTTTCAAAAGCCAGCAAATCAAGAGATAGACAAGTGTGGGACCCAGTGCCCCAGACAAGAGCAGAGAGAGGGACAGGAAGGAGAGGAGGTGGAGGAGATGGGAGAAGGCCTGGAAGCAGAAGGGAGGGCATGATATCAGCACAGCATCCAGTCACTCAGACAACAACGCCATCTGAATGAAAATGAATAAAATGCTCTCGCCTAGGTAAAAGCTGTTGGAAACAACTGTGTTACCAGCGCCTCTAGCAACAGCAATGATGTATGACATATGCACGCATGCGCGTGCATGCCTGTGCCTGTGTGCACACATGTGTTTGCATGTATGGAGTCCTAGCTCCTCTGTTGGCAAGCCCTTCCCTGCACATCATGTCACTTACACTTCCTTGTCACTTACACTTCCTTCCCTGCACCCATAGAGTTGCCAGCCTGGCCTCGAGCCCCCAGGGCCACCTCCCTATGCTCTGCTGAGAAGTGTCCCTCCGCTGCAGCGCCACTCCCTACCCCCCCTCCCCCCACCAACCAGAGCTTTCGGGAATTCACGGATTCTGCATTCTGGCTCCGGAACCCCCTGGCTAAGCTCTTCCACGTCACGCCTACCCCACTCAGCACCAGCACCTCCACCCACTCCTCAGTCACCCCGCCTCCCCCCACTCAACTCTTCCAGATAAAATTGTCATTGGCCTGACCGTAAGGGGGGTGGGGTGGGGATCTCCTCCAAGGACTTGCAGTCACAGCGCTGAAGGGCTGTTAAGTTAGGGGTGGGGAAGAGCTTAGAGCTTGCCCAGGAGAGGCACCTGGGGGGGCTGACGCCCAGCTTGCCCTGCACCTGCCATGCTGTGCACCTGGGATGGGATGGGTGTGTCATTTTGGAAGAATCACTTCCTCCTGGAGGCCTCCTCTCGGTTACCAAAAAAGGGAGGGGACAAGGACTTGGGGGGGGGGGGGCGGATATGGCTCATTTTACTTCTGAAGTCTCTAAAGCCCCTGCATTAAGGAGTCCCAAGTTCTCCGGCCCTGCACACTTAACCCTCCCATGAGTTGCCCCTCCCCCAGCCAGCATGGGGGAGCCCATCAATCACGGCCAAAGATCAATCCCTGATCTTACTGGAGCTAATTACAAAGAGGCTGGCTTTGAGGAGCTGGACTTGTTCCTCATTCCCAGAAGGCAGCGGACTGCCGCCCCTGCACAGTCACCCTCCCGGCTCCGCTCTGCTCCCACAAACAGATGAACTCCAACCAACTGGCCAGTGCGGGGAATTCATCAATGGCTCCTTCTCTCGGAAACAGCTTTCATTGATCAAATCTGTTTCCAGCCTTCTGTTCCTGAGAATCCCCACGGGGATCAAGATTCACTTACCTTGCGGATAAAAATAAAAACACCACCCCCGCCCCCCCAGTCCACAGTACTTCTCTTTACCCCCTTTCCTTCCCTCCAACATACATGTCTCACGCGCCTTGGCGGGGGGGAGGGCAACCCCCACTCCACCGAAGCTGGGAGAGGGAGCTGTTCTCTAGATCATTCCGCTCCCTAGAATTCAGTGATTTAAAAGTGCATGTGCCCCGGGTCTTCAAACACGTGAGCTCGTGGGCGGCTGGAACACCGGAAATGTGAAAACTGCGGGAGCGCTGCGCTACAAAGGCGGAATCTTAGTGGAGGTCTTTTCTTCTTTAAACTCTCTCTGATGTTGCAACAATACTGTTTTATGAGAAAATGAAATAGGATAGGAATAGTGGCTGGGGAATCAAAGGGTGCAAGTTCCCAGAACAGAATGTCATGGCTTCTGGGTGGGTAGCACCTAGCAATGCTATCTTATGAATCAACATCTTTTATGTTTTTTATTTGGGGGGGGGGTGGGGGAGGGGAAGAGAGAGAGGGAGACACAGGATCTGAAACAGGCTCCAGACTCTGAGGTGTCAGCGCAGAGCCGGATGCTCGGCTTGAACTCACTAACCTTGAATCATGACCTGAGCCAAAGTGGAAGTCCACACTCACCCAACTGAGCCACGCAGGTGCCCCATAAATCAACATCTTTAATGAAGTTGGCGGCTTAGGGGATGGAACCACCTTCCTTCTCCAGGAGGAGGCCACTCTCCATGGCCTTCCCCACTGGTCCAAGGCAAGCCACCTCTGGGCAGTGAATGCTGAACAGGATCAGAGAAGGAAGACAGCTCAACGTGATTCAAACTTAACCTCTAACTACTACTAACTCTCCATGAGACCTGAGTGTAAAGCCTAACTCACAGGCCGTGTGCCCTGCACAAAAATACCATTCATGGGGGTACCCCAGTGGCTCAGGCAGTTGAGCCTCTGACTCTTGATCTAACCTAAGGTCTTTTTTTTTTTTTTTTAATGTTTATTCATTTTTGAGAGAGAGAGACAAAGCGTGAGTGGGGAAGGGTCAGAGAGAGAGGGAGACACAGAATCCAGAGCAGGCTCCAAGCTCTGAGCTGTCAGCACATTGTCCGATGCGGGGCTCAAACCCACAAACTGGGAGATTATGACCTGAGCCGAAGATGGATGCTTCACTGACTGAGCCACCCAGGCGTCCCTCAGCTCAGGTCTTGATCTCAGTGTCCTGAGATCAAGCCCACACTGGGCTCCGTGCTGGATGTGAAGCCTACTTTAAAAAAAAAAAAAAATGCCATTCATGTGTGGGTGTTCAAGTTGTACACTGCACAAGAATGCAATATCTTGGGGAGGGGTGCTATTTACATTGTAAACATATACCAACTTATCTGAGAGCTTGTGGATGGGCACAGAGGTTCCAGGCCTCCTGGCTGAGTCCTACAACAGCAGGGGAAAGAGCCCTCCTCCATAAATCCACCTGGCGTACTCGGTAGTACATGCCTATGTCATGGCACCTTGTCCCAACTATGCTCTGGGAGGGACCTGCAGCAGCTTCTTTTTCGCACCTGTCCCTTAGGAAGTCCAACTGCTGCCCCCACCACGAGAACAATATAGAACAGTTGCCTCACCCTGGTGGTGGGTGGGAAGCGGGGAAGGAAGTGAAGGGTAGATAATGTGTATTTCTGCTGGCCTATGTGCAGGGTCAGAGGGTGGGGCCTGTAGGGGTTCCTGCCCAGTGGGATCTGAGAGCTCCCCAAGCAATGGTGAGCTGAATCATCTTATACAGGGGTTCAGGTGGTACTAACTTACTCAAGGAGTTACTCAAGGAAGGGCCCCTTTTCTTTTTTCTTTCTTTCTCTTTTTCTCTTTCTTTCTTTCTTTCTTTCAATAAAAATTGTACTTATTTAAAGCATAGGGGCCCCTTTTCTAATTCATGCAAAGACCTCATAGGCTCGCCGAGGCCTGGTTTGGGGGTAGGTCATGCGTTCTCCTCTATAAAAAGGGAATGCCAGGGAGCGCGTGGGTGGCTCAGTGGGTTAAGCGCCCGACTCTTGGTTTCAGTTCAGGTCATGATTTCACAGTTCCTGAGTTTAAGCCCCACATGAGGCTCTGTACTGACAACACAGAGCCTGCTTGGGATTCTCTCTCTCTCTCTCTCTCTCTCTCTCTCTCCTTCTCTCTCTGCTCCTCTCCAGCTTGTGCGTGCACTCTAAATAAGTAAATAGGAATTCCAAAGGGTGGCTTAAGGGGGCTGCAAAGGCAGATGGCCACATCCAGGGGTCTTGCCCGGACATTTGTGGGCAGACAGCTCATGGGTCCGGGAAGGCCTTCCTTAGTAGCAGCAGGGAAGGAGGTTCTCGTTCCAGCCCCTCCACCTTGAAGCTCAGCTCCAATGGGGGTTCTGGCCCATTGCCCCTAAACTTCACATTCCAAGAGAGCTCTGACAAACAACACCCCTTATTCTCAGCCCTAGTCAGCTTCTACTTCCCCCACATTGGCCCTGAAAGGCAAGAGCATGAGTGGGGCATCTTGGACTCACCTAGGACTTTCTAAAGTGACCTGCACGGCCTTGCGGTGACCTTCCCAGGACCAGTCAGCACAGAAGGCCCAGAGGTCCCACTGTACCCAGAGGAAGGCCAAGGCGAGGGCAGGGGAGGGGCTCTCTCGGGCCTCGGGCCCAGCTTGGGGACCTCGGATCACAGTTCTGGTGGTAGCACCTACCGCTGGAACCTTATTTCCCTCACATATCCCCTTCAGACTCTGCGTTCCAGCCGGGCCACATTAGACAGCAACTACCGCCACGACAAACTTATCTGAACTGCCCACCCCCTTCCTTGCTCGATTTTTCTCTCTAGCCCTCGTCACTCTCTAAACGTTACTCATTGTACCCCTTCATTTCTTTCTCCGCTGCCCCTGCTGGATGCCCCATGTGCAGCTGTCCTGCCCCACTGAGCTCCACCCTGTGGCCTGGAGTACCCTCGAGTGGAGGTGAGTCCTCTGTTAAACAGGTGGAGGCGCCCTGTCATTGGCTGTTCTCAAACAGGGTGAAGGCAGCGCGGCCTGATTACTATTCCCAGGAGACTTCGGCCTGCTTATTTACGCGTTTACTGAGAAGTTCTCTATTGACATTGCTGTAATTTACACTTCCCACCAGTTCCCGGTCCCCGATCCTCTCTGTTCTCCTTGTTGCTAAACTACAGAGCTGCTTCAGACTGCCAGCAGCTCACAAGGCTCTTCTGAGAACTACTGAGTAAATATTCCCCCATGTTCACGGGAAAATGGCTAAAGAGCAGGCTGGAGTTTCTTTACAAATAACTAGGCTCTGGGGATGCCCGGGGGGCTCAGTCAGTTAAGCATCGGACTCTGGGTTTCGGCTCAGGTCATGATCTCACAGTTCCTGAGTCCGAGCCCTGCTTCTGACTGTGTTGTCAGCAGGGAGCCTGCTTGGGATTTCTCTCTCCCTCTCTCTCTGCCCCTCCCTTGCGTGCTTGCACGTCTGTGTGCTCACTCACACGCTGTCTCTCAAAAAATAAATAAACATTAAAAAAAAATAACTAGTCCCTTGACACTTGGTTGAGAGATGTACGGTTAGCCCAAAGGCAATTCCGCCAAGAGAACCATTGTCATAACAGCACCCCTCTCTGCCAGACCCCAGCTTTCCTGTGACAGGGCATCCGGGCCATGGAGTTCACAGAAACAGCCACATCAGTGAAACAAGTAAAATCTCAGTTGATCTGAAACGGAAGGTTACTTGTACTCTTTGTGACCCAAAGACATTAACTCCTTCCCCACGCCCCAACAGCCTCCTGTGTATCTACCTTCTTGCCCCTCTCACCTTCCCAGGCTCCAGGCAGGTGATCAGCTGGGAAGATGAAGCTTTCTACACATCTCATCACGTCTCTTAACTAAGCAGCCCTGGCCTCACTTCTCCCTAGCCAGGCTGGCTCCCATTGTGCCGAGGAACTCACTGGCCAGAGGGACCCTGCCCACTTTAGTGCCCACCAGCCCATGCCTCATCCCAGACTGTCTGATTCCCCTGTCCTCCCCTCCCTTCCCTGCCAGAGTGTCCCTGCTGGCTGCACCCAGGCCCCTTCAATCCCAGAACAAGAAGCAACCACCCTACCTTCTGGAAGCACAGCTCAGGTCACACCACTGCTTGGAAGCTTTTCTTGGTGCCCCTGGTCCCAACCTACTCACAAAAACATTTTCCTGCTACTCTCCCCACTTCACAGAACCTGTTTTCCCCCCAAACTAAGCAACAAACAATGATAATTGTCAATTATCCTATATGGCACCCCCAGTATTTTCCATCCCCTGTTACAACTGTCTTTATCTCACTGTCACTGTCTAACTCAGTATATGTTTTATTGACTTCTCATAGTCTCCATCTCCCTGAGATGTAAGCTCTACAAGGGAGAGATTTTTTTAATGTTTATTTTTTATTTTTGAGAGAGAGAGAGCATACATGCACAAGTGGGGGAGGGGTAGAGAGAGGGGAAGACAGAGGATCCTAAGCGGGCTCTGCACTGACAGCACAGAGCCTGACATGGGGCTCTAATTCACCAACCGCGAGACCATGACCTGAGCTGAAGTCGGACACTTAACCAACTGAGCCACCCAGGAGCCTCCAAGGGAGGGATCTTTGTCTGTTTTGCTCAGTGCTATGAAACACAAAGGGCCGGGCACACAACAGGGGCTTAAACATCAGGCACTGAATGAATGAACAATGAGAAGTTCCAGTGTTCTCCCTACACCTGCATTATCTTGGTTCATCTTTGCCATAGCACCTAAAGGTAGGTACTTTTATTCTCTTTACCTGTGCAAGAAAGTTCCATGAATTCCCAAGGTCACACAGTCTGGATGCGGTAAAGCGGAAGCACATGGTAGTTTTATCTGGCTAGACAGTCCCTGTGCATGGTGGGGTGACGAAAGACCCAGGCCTGACTGACCCCAGCGCCCAAGCTCATAGATGTCACTCTCTGCTCCAGAGCCCTGCACCCCATAGGCTGCCTCCTGAGCTTTCCATCCCCCTCTAATCCTCAGTCCTAACCTTGCCCACCTTCAACGTCTTCCTGTCTACACCACTTCCTCCATGAAGTTGTCCCTAATCCCTACTGCTGGGCCTGGGCTTTTTAATCACATTAAAAAAAAAATCTTTTATGATATGCACATCTATCTTCTACAACTAAATGGTGAGTTTTTGAAGGCACAATGCATGGATCTGAATCAAAGCCCAGAACACATGCAGCATCTCACAAATAATGAACTGCAATAAACACTTGTTAAATGAATGAAGGGAAAGAAAATAGCTTTAAAATTGCTTTGTCTGAGCTGATTGAACCATAATGGAGGCAGTGCCTAATAGATTTTGAAGGCAGAAACAGATATAGATGAATGGATAAAATATAGAGAGAATTTTTCATAAATATACCTAATACTTTTTCAAATTTTCATATATTCAAATTCACTCCACTGTTGAAATGTTACTAAATAAGCTCTTAAAAATACTTATACTCTTGTTTGTAAATACTGCCATGCATGACACTAACCTTCCTTTTCAACATCTAGGTATTTTAACCCTAACCTTCCTTTTCAACATCCAGATATTTCTCTCAAGCTTAATCTAGGTATCTCTTAATATATTCTACATATAATGTTATCTATATAGTATATGTAATATATATTAGTATATTATGTATTCATGCATAGTGTATTAGTAGAAAATTTGAGTTACCAATAGACTGGAGACATTGAAAAGAGAGATTGCTACTCACAGATCCCAATAAAAGGGGGTAAACCAAGCCACAGAGGGCCACTCGAAGCTCTGGGGTCAGTCAGACGCAGAAGGAGAGGGGGAATCTGTGAGCAAGAGTTTTTATTGTCGTTTCTGCAGCAAAGAACAGCAAGGAAGGGTAAGTAGGCTTAGGATTGCCTAGCCCGAATAATTTGGGTGGGTCCTGGCACATAGGAAGTGTCCCTAGTTGTCTGGTACCTGGCCCTTGGGTGATTATCCTGGACCTGGCAAGTCTCTGAAGCCAATAAAGGAGGTGGCTACGTCTGAAAAGTACACTAGCCGGTGAGTTGTTTGCTATCTCTAGGAATTGTCCAGCTCTGGGAGGGGCGGTCCCTCCAAGGTCAGCAAGGCCTCAGATGTCAAAGCATGAGACTACACACAAATATAAATGACACACACAGTTAACACAGCCCGCTGAGGGAGGCTACGCCCTCTGATTCAAGGAGCTGGTTCATTAGATCTGGGCCTTCAAACTTCTTGTTACACCAGGTCCGGGGCTCATCCTCCTCCCGGAAAATGGTCCCCCACACCTCCATTTCAGGACGAGACCCTGCTAGTTCACATAGCTGTCTGCAACCCCCAGACAACCTGTGGGAAGAAGCAGAGGCTCAGGGAGGTGGACGGACTCACCCGAGTCCCCTGGTGGAAGGCAAGGCTGGGTTCTAACACAAGACTAGTGCTCCTATAGATGGTAAACTGGATGGCACAGTCTAGAGTCCCTTTGTGGAATCTCAGACTGTCGGGTGGGAAACCCGAGAAGTGTATCCAGCCCAAGTCCCTTGCTTTTCGGAAGAGGAAAGGGCTGAGAATGATTCACAGGATCCGGATCAAAGTCTAGATCCCCTGCTAACCCATGCTGTGCTCTTCCCACCCCACCCCCTGAGTTATTCAACAGAAGCTTATTATTTTATTAATCCCAGTATAGCCCTCATCATAGTCGTCTCCATCATCATCTCCCTGATTTTCATTTGAATGGAAAAACCGAACTCCTTTGTCCCTAATGCAATAAGGAAATACTTACAACCCCCAACCCCAGATGGAGACTGGATTTTTAAAAAACCAGGGAAGGCAACCAAGATCCTTGGGGGTTCAACTGGTCTTAAGATCTGATTAAAGCCCGCATCTGAATGAGCAGAGCTTCACGTCAGAGAAGGAGGAAAGAAGTGAGCTCAAAGGCGTGTGGAAACCCAGCCCTCCTGAGCAGAGGTCACAGAAGCCCCTGGGGCCAGGTGAGGGCCAGACTGGCTCTGGGCGCAGGGGACAGGGACAGAGTGAGGGGAGCACAGATTCAGATTTTTACCCACTGAAGGCTCAGAACTGTTCTCCAACCAGGCCATGAACTTCCATGTGCTGAGCTGTCAGCGCACAGCCCGACATGGGGCTCAAACCCAGGAACCACGAGATCATGACCTGAACCGAAGATAGATGCTTAACCGACTGAGACGCCCAGGTGCCCCAGTACACACTGTTTTTAATCAACACAAGTTCCCTGCAAGGTAGATGCTAGTATCCCCACTTTACAGACGAGGAAAGTGAGGCTCAGAGAGCTGAAGCAATTCCCCAGAGCCCTTCGTCCAGCAAATGAGGTGGAATCTGGACCCTACCAGTTTTGCATGGATTCCATGCCTAAGGACTATCCTGGTGGCCACGCTGCCTGGCTTTCCGGCTAAACCGTAAGATTTCTGAAGGCAGAGACTCTGGCTAATTATGGTTGGCAAATCCTCAGAGCTCAAATCTTTTTTTATTTTTTAAATTTTTTAAAATATTTATTTAATTTTAAGAGAGTGTGAGAGGAGCAGAGAGAGCAGACAAGAATCCAAAGCAGGCTCCACGCTGTCAGCTCAGGGCTGGATGTGGGGCTTGAACCCACAAACCGTGAGATCACGACCTGAGCTGAAGTCAGATGCTCACCTGCCTGAGCCACCCAGGCGCCCCTCAAATCTTCTTGACGGATGAATAAACAAACATAGGACCGGATGCATGGGTTGTGGGTGTTCCTTTTATTCTCATGACCAGTTAGAAGACTCGGTGGAATAATATACTGGGGTGACAGCTGACCTGCTGTATCAAAGACACCCCTAAAGGCAATGGCTCAAACAGAATATGATTTCGTTTCTCTTGCATGTCATAGTCCAGGGGTGTAGACAGCTCTGTTCAGAATGTAAAATGGTGTGGCCTCCTTGCAAAACAATCTGGCAACTTCTCAAAACGTTAAACCTGCATGTGGCCCAGCAGCTTGCTCCTAGTTCTACACCCAAGAGAACTGAAAACACATGTCCACACAGCAGCTTGTACATGACTCTTCGGAGCAGCATTATTCACAGTAGCCAGAAATGGAAACAACCGAGTCGATGAACGGATAAACAAAATACAGTATACACACATACTGAAATGTTATTGAACCATAAGAATGAATGAAGGACTGGCACAAGCTACACCATGGATCTATACCTTGAAAACATGCTCAGTGAAAGAAGCCAGACATAGACCAGATGCATAGCCCTAGATAACATTGAATGCTCTGTGCCTCAACTCCCCCATCTTTAAGTTGGTATGGTAACATATGTAATACATTTTGATGTAATTAAATGACATGATGTGCATTAGGAGCTAAAATGAAGGCCTGGCACTATACTACAGCACTAGCTGTTATTACTAATATCTGCAAGAATAAATGACCAAATGGAAATTGATTGTTGTGTAATTTACTGTTTTGGCAAAGATTCTTCTCTTGCCCAGCCCTCCACCCCAATCCATCCTTTCTTCCTTCCTTCTAGGCACACGGCTGCCCAGCTAGAGCACATTTCCCAGCCTCTCTTGGCCATGTGACCAAACCTCCCCTCGATATGGAGCAGCGGTGACACATGCACCAGTCAAAGTGGGAAAAACACACGGCTTCCCGCTTCTCCCCACTGGCTGGGGAAGACAGCAGGGCAGCACCCTTGAGGACCATGGTCGAGTAAGGCAAAACTGACCCATTAGACTTTGTCCTGATAGGATGGCTTCTTTTTTTTTTTTAATTTATTTTTTAAATTAAAAAACGCAAGTGTACAATTTAGTGGCTTTTAACATATTCACAAAGTTGTGCAGCCATCACCACCATCAAATTTAAGAATATTTGGGGCGCCTGGATGGCGCAGTCGGTTAAGCGTCCAACTTCAGCCAGGTCACGATCTCGCGGTCCGTGAGTTCGAGCCCCGCGTCAGGCTCTGGGCTGATGGCTCAGAGCCTGGAGCCTGTTTCCGATTCTGTGTCTCCCTCTCTCTCTGCCCCTCCCCCGTTCATGCTCTGTCTCTCTCTGTCCCAAAAATAAAATAAATGTTGAAAAAGAAAAAAAAATTTAAAAAAAAAAGAGTATTTTTATCGCTGGGGAATCCGGGTGGCTCAATCACTTAAATGTCCAGCTCAGGTCATGATCTCACAGTTCATGGGTTCGAGTCCCGCGTCAGGCTTTGAACTGAGTGCAGAGCCTGCTTGGGATTCTCTGTCTCCCTCTCTCTCTCTCTGCCCATCCACTCCTCAAAAATAAATAAATAAACATTTTTTTAAAAAGATTATTTTTATCGCTCCCAAAAGAAACCCTGTATCCGTTAACAGTCACTCCCCATGCCTTCCCCCCAGCCCCTGACAATCACTAATCTGCTCTCTATCTCTATGGATTTACCTGTTCTGGGTATTTCCTGTAAATGGGATCATACAGTTCATGGTCTTTTGGGGCACCTGGGTGGTTCAGTCAGTTAGGCATCTGACTCTTGGTTTCAGCTCAGGTCACAATGTCACAGTTCTTGAGATTGAGCCCTGCGTTGGGCTCTGTGCTGACAGCATGGAGCCTGCTTGGGACTCTCTCTTTCTCTCTCTCTCTCAAAATAAATAAATGAAGTTTAAAAAATACATGGTGTTTTATGCCTGGCCTCTTTCACTGAGGATAACGTTTTCAAGATAGATACCCACGCTGTGGCGTGTGTCAGTCCTTCATTAAAGCTTTTGTTCTCCTTGATGCTACTGCACACCCCCCGGCTAGTGCTTTCGCTGGGTGGAACTAAGTTGCAGGCACTTAAGCAAGAGCTTAGCCAACTCCTTTTACCAACGACAGCTTACTCTCTTGAACTTTGGTGGGTGTCAGAATCATCTATAGAGCCTACTGAAACCATGAAGACCTGTCCTTCTGCCAGCTCAGAAGCTCGAGGCAGGGGCAAGGAGGGGACATGTTGCAAAGCTCCCACAGGTGGTCAAGTGTGGGACCAGAGTCTGAAACACTGACAAAGCCAACGATCAGCCGAAGTTTGCCCACATGCTCAGAGCACTCAGTGGCCGGGCTCCTCTGGCTACTCTCTGGTCCCTCTCATACTCCTGTGAGGCTGGTATCCTCCTCATGTTACACTTGATGAAGCAGAGACTCAGACAGGGAGCTGGGGCCCCAACTTGCACCTTCTCTCCTGTATGTCCACAGCTCTGACACATCTGTGACACTCTCCGGGGACAGACACTATGCACTTGTGACCTGCTTCAGGCGCTCACCATGCCAAGAATCAGCCTCATCCAACAATCATGAAGACAGATCGCCCTCACCAACGGTGTGATTACTCGCCTCCTTTCTGCCATCTCCTCGGGCCACTGGATCTCAAGCCTTAACCAGGAGTCATCTGGAGAGACTGCTAAAAATACAGACTCCAGAGTTTATCCCCTTCTGATACAACGGGTCTGGGGTGTGGCCTGGAATTTGTATTTTATTGTACACTCCAGGGTCATCTCAGTTTGGGAACTACCTTGGGGATCATCTAGTTCCGCCCTCTCATTTTATGAAGGTGGGAATACAAACCCCGAAGGGGCTCACCCTGTGCATTGAACCCTTAATTGCCCTCTACTACTCTCAGATCTAATTCCTTCCCTGTTCCAAATATTCAGAAAGTGCCCTTATCTCCACCTGGGGCAGTTCTTTCCTATCTTCCTCCAAACTTTGCCTAATTGCTGCCCATTCTGTCAGCCCCCACCGCACCTCCTCCAGGCAGCCTTTCTTGATCCATTAAATGAAACCACAGTGACCCGTTTACTTGCTCGTCTCCCTTCTATGTCGTGAAGGGAGGGATCACCCGGTCCTTGCAACACTAGAGATATTCGTTGAATGAACGAATGAACGAGTGAAATAAACAGAAGGAGCACCTCAGGGCCCGCCGGGCGCACGCTCCCAGTTTCCAGCCTCCAGATTGCAGGAGGAGGTGGGACGGTGTCCCTTGGGCCTCGGGCACTGGGAGGCGCCATCGGCCCCGCGCGTCCGCGTCGCAGCGGAGAGGGAGGGACCGCCGGGCGGGCAGCTGCGGAGCCATCTGCTGCGCAGGCGGCGGCGCCCGCCCCAGTGTTTGTTTACAAACCAGACTGCGCGCGCGAGAGAAACAGCGCTCGGCTTCCAGGCGCGCCGTGGCCGCTGCCAGCCCGGGAGGAGGGGCGCCGGGGACCGGGGTGGGCGCCGCGCCCCGGACCCGCGCGGGGGGCGCGGCCAGCACGTCTCCGGCCCGTCCGCCCGCCCACACCCCCACGCCTGCGCTCACCCCAAACCCGCCCGCGAAGGCTCGCCCTGCAGTTCGGCTCCCGCTCCAACCAGCGACACCTACGACCCCATCTGGAAGGCAGGCCGCGGGAACCCTAGTATCTGGGTTATTAAGGATTACAGGGGGTAACGCACGCGGCGGCACTTACTACACAGAAGCTATCGTCGTATCGCCGTGGGTGATTGGATGAGCATTTTACAAAATGTCTCTCTAGTCCAGTTTCCCACCCAACTCAGGAATCCCCTTTCAGACAGTCCCAGGTACAGACGATGAGGCCTGGATTAAAATTCATTAAGGGGGAAAAAAATCATGTTGAAAAAATCATTCTGATGCGAGTGCGTTTCACGCAGCCGCAAGCCCCGGGGGCAGGCTCAGAGCTTGGCGGGAGCGGGTACAGACAACGCTGAATCACGCACGTCGTGCAAACTCCACCCTTAAGCGCAGGTCTCCAGGGAACTAGCTGCCATCCCAAAGGTAAAGGGCGGTCACTCAGGCTCACAAGAGCTTTGGGCTAGTGGAGGGACACCAACTGGGGGACAGAGGCGAGCTGGCAGCCTTTCCTCCCTGCCTCTACTGCAGACCTCCCCTAGCCGGCACCTGTGTCTGGATCTCCTGCTTCTTCTGGAAGCCTGTGGAGCCTTGATGGTGCCAGAGCTCCCGCATGAGATGGAGCTGTTCCCCCTACACTCTCCAAGGGATGGTGGTGGGAAGTGCCTGTCCTGGGTTTTCAGTGCCCAGGGGCTTGCTTCTGTACAATTGGTTTGTTTGGATTTTTTTCCCCCCAGGTGTAAGCATTGAAGAGGTTACAAAGTGATGACAAAGAGTTGGTCACCGTTTCTGTCCACAAAGGAACTCCTATTCTAGGAGGCGAGGGAGACAAATCGCAGGAACTACACCTGCCTGCTCTGTGCCAAGGACTAAGTTGGTGCTTCTCTGGTAATCTATTCAGTAAATACTTTTTGCACCATGAACTGGACCCTGAGGATGGAGCAGAGCGCAAGTCTTGTAGTCAAGGAGAAGCAATTAAAAATAGTCAGTCACTGAACAAACACATGGGTTAGGGCACCAATCCCCCACGCTGTCAAAAATCCACGTACAACTTTTGACTCCCCAGAAACTCAACTACTAATAAACTACTGCTGACCGGAAGCCTTACTGATAACGTTAATAGCCAATTAACACATTTTTATAGGTCATATGTATTACATACTGTATTCTCACAGTAAAGTAAGCTAAAGAAAATAAAATGTTATTAAGAAAATCATAAGGAAGAGCAAATACACTTATAGTACCTTACTGTATTTATCGAAAAAAATCCATGTATAAGTGGGCCCGTGCAGTTCAAACCCACGTTGTTCAAGAGCCCACTGTAATCTCAGTGACAATCCATGTGCCATACGGGAAATACCTCTTTCAGTCTTGACACTAACGCTATTTATGACCCTGAATGGTAAACACGATTATCTCCCATTTTACAGATACGGAAATAAAGGCTCAAAAAGAAGAAACAACTGGATCAAGATCTCTGAGCCAAGGTTTGGAGGCAGGACCAAAGCCGGAGTCCTGACTGCAAATGGCCACCGAGGGGAGGGGTTGGAAATGGCCCAACTCCCAGTTCCCGATGGAAACAGTGGGGCTATATAGCCCCACGTTCAAACCGAGAATGGCTAAGACTCTGCTGAGGCTAACGTGGACTAGGGCTATACTTGGAGAGCCCTGTTTTTAAAATTCTGAGCCAGTAAAAATGTGAACAGACACTTGGACTAGGAGCCACCATCTGACAATTCCATTTGGCAGAAGCACAGGGCCATCGGGCCCACCCCCAAGTCTGCGTAGATGCACAGAAGCCTCCCCCCATTCTCCCCCGATGCCAGCCCACATATTCATTTGCTCATTCAATGCACAGTGAGAAACCGTGCCTGAAGAACTCCAAACCCCAATCAGGGAGATGGAAACACACATCCCACACAAGGTTAGAGCTGGAAGGGCCCTGTCCAGGGTGCTATGGGAGCACAGAGGAGGAAGAAGCATTAAAAATGGGGGGAGCAGGTGGCCCAAGGGCAGGTTGAGCCCATTCAACTTTCTTGACCCAAAGGCGGAGGAGGGGGAGGGAGGCTGGGCAGAAGAGAGAAGACAGAGGAGAGTTGCTGGCTGGGAGAGCAAGGACTTCACTTGAGGCCCATTAAAACAAGTCTGAGTCGGTGTGCATGGGTCAGGCAAGGACACTGCCAGGATTAGATGCTGCTGCTCTTAGCTCCCCGGCCCGCATCCCTTGGCCGTGCTCCCCCCTTCTGAGGAGCAGGCAGGAATTGTAACGGGGTGAAACCAGGACAGCAGCAAGCTAACACACGCAGGGGAAAGCAATCTGAAAACCCAGAATTCCACGGACAGACAGGCCGGGATAACCAGCATGCTGAGAGAAAACAGACCTGACAGTGGCCAGCAAGTCAGATCCAATCTGGAAGGGTGACAGGGCAGAAGAAGCTGCTTACACCTGGGCCATCCTGCGTCCTCCATAACTTGTGCCCAGGCTCACCTGGCCAGGATCTTCTCCCTGGAAAGGCACTCTGCCTGGTGTGTACGAGGTGCTTTCTCTGCGCTGAGGTATGGGTTATCTGGAGAAATGCTCACTCATGTACCCAGGAAATCAGGGGAGTCCAGGCCAAAGAGTGGGGAGAAGCTTCAGGGTTCCTCAGGAGACCCAGGCGGTGAACATGTGATCTACCAGCCACATGTTTGTGGGCAGAATCACATTTCCAGCTAGGCTGATGCCTGGATTTGTATGTTCCTTCACTTAGCCCCACTCCCCCACAGCCCCCCAGTCAGAAACCCATGTGCAGGCACCAAGACTCTGGCTTTGGGAGGTCAAGAGTCACGTCATCCTCACTGCCTCTCCGCTCTGTATCTGGTACAACATAGGATCCAGACAAAATGGGGATTGAAGACTAATTAAATGCACTAAAGGCAGAAAGCTTCTATTTAAAGCAATTTTGCTAAATCCTTCAAAAGAGCAAAGAATCCCACAGTAATAAACACAATTGCCCTCTCATGAGATCTGATCTTAAAGTTTGAGTTCTGCTTATTTTATGGAACAAACTTTCTTTTAAATACTGTGACATCAGCAAGTATGTATTTACCAAAAATAAGGAGGATCCTTCCCTCCTCCTGAGCACACAGCCACACGACATTTCCGAGCCTCCGTAGCAATCAGCGTGACAAAATTCTAGCCAATGGGAAATGAGCGGAAGTGAGCATCCCTTCCTGGCCTGGCCCGCAAAACTCTCCCACGGGTAACCAACCATATTCTTTCCCCATGTGCTGGCTAGAGATGGAAGATGGAGAAGCCTGGGTTCTTGAACCCCCACATGGAAGGCTGCCCATGAGTGACCCCACTGTACTCTTATATGGACAGGAAATAAATTTAAATCCTGTAAAGCTACCAACATTTTGGCATTTATGGATCACAGTATCCAACATTAGCCTGACTAAAAAAGCACTTACTATGTGCACAGCACATGGCAAGCCAGGCCAGGGTAGGGCATGTACAGGTAAGAGTCAAGTATGAAGATGCAGGGAGGGGGCCCATGCTTGGGAACACCCACAGAGACATTTGTCTCAGTGCAAATTTTTCCCACCCCCCCCCCCCACCATCCCCAGCTGCAACTTGGACCTGGCCATAGACACTCACTGATCACTTCTCCTTAACGCTCCCCCTTAGTGACTGTTCTGCCAGACATTTGGACCTAACTGAGCACATAGCCCCCGCCTTTTTTTTCAATTAGAGACAGAGTGAATGCATCTCTTTCTGTCCAGATTTTTCCTTAAGCTAATAATTTTCCTTAAAATCTTCTGAACTTGCCGTCGGGTCTGACAAAAAGCTTACTGAGTGCCTTGCTCTAACCTATTTCACTCAACCTTCTAAAGTTGCCTTTTATAGCAAGGCACACCAACCCTTCCATTTACACTGTGTTTTGGGCTCTGTCCCTTTCACGCATCACTTCTCCACGGGGCCTCTTCAGGTCCTCCCACCTCATTCTCCGCCCTGCCCTGCTGCCATTTCTTTCCCAAGAAATGCTTTCCCTCATCTTCCAGGCATTTCCTCCCTTCCCAGTACCCCAATCTCAACCCCACTTATTCTCCAAGACACATGTCCTGCTTTCAGCTAGGAAAGAGAAGTTAAAACTTCCCCTCCGATGCTTGTTAACTTCTGCCTTAGTTAAGTCGAGCCATGTGGAAAACTAATTAAAAGTTAGTTGGTCATTGCCATTCTTACTCCCCTCCCTCCTGTGGTGGGAACCCCTTGTCTTCTGATCTCCCATGTCCTAAATTCTCTCATGCTAAGGAGGGGATAAAAGCCCCACTGTTTTTCAGGAAAAGAGGCAGAACAGTTTGTAAAGGAACTAAATTGCTGAGCCAAAAGTATATTACAAGAATTGTCAGGATTTCTCCTCCAGTTTCACCTCCTTAAACACTCCATTTTCTGCCATTGTAATAAATACACATCAACTTTTATCAAATCTTTTTATACATTTCAAATACTTGCAGACTCCAGCCTTTCCTTTTTACCTCTGGGTATTTATACCCCTTCCACTACCAAATAGAATTGTAACAGCTCACAACAGAAGGCACAGAAATACTAAAATAACTTACAAAAGGCTGTGAGCCAATTAAGGAAGGGGCAACGTCAATGGATCTGTGCATCTTAGACTAAGGATAGTTACTGTCATTGAGCATAAAATTGAGCCCTAAACTTCAATTGAAGTAGAGTTAATAACAAAGCAGGAAGGGAATGGGACAAAGATCCCAATGGTTAATATTAGAAAGCATACTGTACATGATTGACTTCTTTGTTACTCTTGTAATAAAGTCCTGGAAATGCTTCTAAAATATTTCTCTAATACTGAGGGTTGATGGGGGGTGGGAGGGAGGAGAGGGTGGGTGATGGGTATTGAGGAGGGCACCTTTTGGGATGAGCACTGGGTGTTGTATGGAAACCAATTTGTCAATAAATTTCAGAAAAAAAAAATATTTCTCTACTTCCTGCCTGTTTGCTAAAAGGATACGACACAGCATAACATTAAAAAATCATTACCATAAAAATAAGGACAAGAGACATGCTAAATGGGAATATATGTGTGGAAGCAGAAATAATTGTAACTTTCTTTTAAAAGCTAGACTCAAGGGAATGAACACACTTGAGTACAGAACTTAGCTCTGAGCTTCTGAGTACCCACAGCAAAAATGGAAATGTGGGAAGATTACTGAATTTTTCCTAACCACAGCTGCAGAGATGTGATTGCCTCCTAAGAACTATGAGAGGAAATTGTCATATGGGTCTTGTCATTTCCCTTAATCTTTAGAAAGAACTTTCCAAGGATTCTTATCACATAATCCTCAAATGCCTGGGATATTCCACTGTCCAATGGTTTCATCCTGTTATCAGCTCTCTCCCTCCAATGTGACTTCCCCTTATCCTTTGACTCAGTGTTTCCCAGTCATCTGGGTACCATGACCTTGATACGTGCCCATATCAGCCATACCAACTGTAGTCTTGTCTACATATTTTTTCTTTTTAAAAAAATTTTTTTTAATGTTTATTTATTTTTGAGACAGAGACACAGCATGAACAGGGGAGGGGCAGAGAGAGAGGGAGACACAGAATCCAAAGCAGGCTCCAGGCTCCAAGCTGTCAGCACAGAGCCTGACACGGGCCTCGAACTCATGGACCATGAGATCATGACCTGAGCCAAAGTCGGATGCTTAACCAACTGAGCCACCCAGGCGTCCCGAGATATTTTTTTCTTTAGTCACATTTCTACTTAATAAATTTTGTGTCATTCAGGAAGTCATTGTTTTGGCATGTGAGTTGCAGGATGTTTTCCCTAATACACATTAAATAAATGCCTGTAAATACAATACCATTCTTGAGAGTCTGTTAGCGCAATTCTGACGTCACTGGCTCTCTTTTGTGCCAAATGTTCCCTTATGAACTACTTAGGTCTCTGTCATCTTGCCCCTCCACCATGTTAAACTCCTGCTTCCTTTGGTACCCACTGCCTTCTCCATAAATTCCCCTGTGTGCACCCTGACATTGGCTTTTTCTGCTGCAAAGGTGTCTTGCGATTTCCATCCAGTGTCCTACCAGTGAATTCTTTAGCAGTCAGTAGACATTTTTGTCTGTAAAACAACTCCCTCTACTTCCCACCTTATGCTCATGGCAGACATGTCCCAGCACCTTGGACAGCCTTATGTTCCTGATCCCTGCCTTAAACTGGTTGGTAGCTGCTGGTTCTACACAGCCTATTTTCAGCCTCCATTTTCTTCTGCTCAGTTTCTCTGCTTCCCACCTTTTCTATGGCACCCTCAGAAATAGAAGGCATGTTTGTCCTATATAAAAAGACTTGTTTTTGCACATAAGCCACAGGGTATCAGAGCATTCTGTACTAGCCACAGTTCTACTACTTACTGGCTCCATAACTTTGAGAATGTGGCTTAAACTTTCTGAGCCTCAGTTTCCACTTGTATCCAGTAGGGATGACATGGCCCAGACTGTCTCATAGTTACCGACTGAGACCATGGTGTTCAAAGTGTGGTCGTTAGCACCTCCTCTTTCTGTTCTTCATGGCCCAGCTCAAGTCAGCCCCTTGTCCCATGATCTATTCTACCAACTAAGGAGGCCACTCCTGTGAAGGGATTTTCCTCTGAAGCATGTGCACAGCACTTGAGAGTTTATACATCATTGTCTCATATACTGTACTCTGATCCTCGCACACACACACAAATTGAGGTAAGATTTCTCATCAGCCTTTGAGAGAAGGAAATCTAGACACATGCTGTAACATGGATGGGCCTTGAGGACATTGAGATAAGCCAGTCACAAAAAGATACATACTTCCACTTACATGAGGTATCTAAAGTAGTCAAACTCATAGGAACAGAAAGTAGAATAGTGGCTACTGGGGCTGAGGGAGAAAGGAATGGGAAATTGTCATTGAATAGGAACAAAGCTTTGTTTTGCAGGATGAAAAACTTCTGGAGCTATTGCACAACTATGTGAGTATATGTAACACTACTGAATGTACACTTAAAAATGCCTGAGATGGCAAATGTTATGTCACGTGTATTGTAGCACAATTGAAAAAAATTTTTTTAAAGATATCTAACTATTACCATTTTTTAAAACAAAGTATTATAATCACTGTGGCCGTTTTCCAGATCAGGGGGCTAGGACTCGGATAGGCTCACCTAGGACATGCATCCGGGTCTTCAACATCCTGACCTCAGGTTCCCCATTCCCAGTGCCCTGGAGGAAAGCATGAGCCACAGGTGTCAGCACACAGCAGCCCCTCAGGGCCCAGGGAAGGAGCCCCAGACCCTTCCGCCACAGCACAGGAAGCCTGTGGCCCTGGCCTTACAGACCCTCAGGCGCTGCTGTCCTTTGCCCCCAAGACCAAGTTCGCTCCCCTCCACCTGGTTCCCACCTGCATCTCTCGCCTGCAACATCTTCACACTCTGTGGATGTCTGGCCATTGCCACGTGGGCGGACTGGGGTGAATACAGTTGTCCACACAAGCCACATTTCTCCCACCTTGTGATGTGTAAACAGGTGCTCCCTCTTCCTGCTCTGCTCTCCCACCCACCTTGCCATGTGTTCCTTCTACAGGACTCAGTTTAGCTGGTCCCTCTCAGGGAGCCTTCCCGGGTCTCCCACGTGGAATTAAATTGCCCTCTTCTGGGTCCCATTGAGCCTGCTTCTGGTCTGAGGTTGGTCACTCTGTTCTGCCATTGCCTTTTCCCTGCAGGCCTCTTCTCCATAGACCCTCAGCTTCCAGAGGCAGGAGCTAAGAGCTTCCCCACCTTACCTCCTGCTGCTTAGAGCCCTGAGTCAGTGGAATGGGATGGGGCTGCACAGGTGCATGTAGAAGTTGCAAAGAAAGGACAAAACCCCAGGTCGGGATGAATGTGGGGACAGAGTTGCTTGGTGCTGCCTCTTCTAGCAGAAGAGGTGGCTCATATAAGCCATGGATGGCCTAGGGCGCTGCCGGAGGCTGGCAGGGGATAAGAGAAGCAGCTGTCTGCGTGGGAAGCATGACACAAGCACTCAATTCATTTGGCTGAGGAGGATGTGGCTCTGACTCTCCCAGCAGAGGCAAGGGCAAGAGAGTGTGGGGGTGGCTTGAGGTTCTAGAATAAACCTGCACATGTAGTTTTGCTTGCATCTTTTTCCTGCATTCCCTCAAATTCCAGACACTTGGACCAGTCACTGTGGTGGCCTGGGCAGAACTCCCCAACCTGGGTGATCTTGACCAAGTCACTTCCTCTCTGAACATGAGCATTCCCTTCTAAAATCTAAAGAGTTGATGGGACTCCTGGGTGTTTCAGTCGGTTAAGAGTCTGACTCTTGATTTCGGCTCAGGTCACAATCTCATGGTTTGTGAGATTGATTCCCGCGTTCGGCTCTGTGCTGACAGTGCAGAGCCTGCTTGGGCTTCTCTCTGCCTCTCTCTGCCCCTCCCCAACTCGTTCTCTCTCTCTCTCTCTCTCTCTCTCTGTCTGTCTCTCTCTCTCTCTCAAAGATAAATAAATAAGCTAAAAAATAAAAATGAAAAATAAAGAGTTAAACTTAATGATCCCTGATGTCCCTTCTAGTATTAACATTACATGATTATAAACATTTACAATATTTTACGGGGCTACTCTGCCCCATGAAGTGAAGGATTATTTGTCTTAGATATGAACCAAGCAACAAAAGATGTTTCTGTAAAGGTAAAGTTTCCCAAGATGAAAAAACTGCCCTCCACTAGGCTGCCTCTTCCCCTGGCTTGTTGGGGTAGAACCAGCTTGCCGTTTGCCAACATGCAGTTTCCTCTTATTCTTGGGCCCCAATCTCCAGCTTTCCTTGTAGCTGGATGTGGCCACATGGCTAGATCTAGAGAATACAATAGGAGTAGAAGTGGTATATGTCACTTCCAAGACAAGACTTAAGTGGATGAGCCTCTCCATATGCCACCTGGATGCAGGTGACAAGGATGGCAGATATGAAGCAAGTTTGGGTTGCTCCAATTACAGAGGAGCATCACCCGCCAAGCAGGAATATTCACCTCCAACCATACCATGATCAAGAAATGAACTTAAGTCACCAGGCTTGTGGGGTCTATTTGTTACTGAAGCTGCACCTGCACTAACTGATACATTATTGCACTTCTAACCCTGTATTTTTGACTGAGTGTCATATGTCTGCTGTCTGTCTGCCTGCCCTCCCTGCTGGACCCTGAGCTCTTTAAGGTCCAGAGTCAGGTTTTACTTCTCCTCGAGACTCCAGGGTCTGTGTCAGTGCCTGACTCAATAGCGGCTTGTTTATTTGGAAAAAAATGTCACCATTTGAACAGCCTCTTCTAGCCCTCTCCTCTTTATGGCCTTTGTGACTATCCTGGGTGGGGAATTGGGGGACACTTACAGCTCCATCAGCTCAAACTATTGGTGATAACAGGGGCCTTGGTGAACATTCCCAAGCACAGGCAGCATGGGGGCATTGGAAGATGAGTGGAGTGGCCTTGGTTGCCCTGATGAATGAGTGGGGGGCATTTATGGCACACAGTAGGTGTGGGCTGGGAAGGTTAAACATTCTTCAGGGGACAACAGTAGCTGCAATAAAATGTCCTGTTCAAATGCCATTACTGGCCTGATGTTGATGCTTATGATGTTGACACTTCCTGTGACATTTCCCATGGTTTCTTGCCCTCCTTGCCTTCCCATATGCTGAAAGCTTTCTCTCTTTTCCCTGCCTACTCCTCGTCTACACAGTGCCTTCTTCCTCCTTCTCTCCAGTAGCCTCTGTGAGGAGCTGACTGCTTCCAACAGCCCTGACTTGGTGGCTGGGCTGAGGTCCTACACATGTGGGTTGACACGGGGTAGCATGGCCTTCCTGTCTGAACACAGACTGTCCAGCAGGCCTTTCCCCCAGAGAAGGACCACAAAACAGCTCCCCGTTCCTAGCAAAGAGGTCAGCTGGAACCCTACAGGAGCCTACACCAACCCCCAGATGGGCTCCCATTGGTAAACAACCCACACTGGCTGATATGGGACCTTCCTCCCTTTGTCATCCCCCCTCCACACACACACCCACACACACACAGTCATGGGCCACCAAAAAGCACAGTTATGTGCATTGTATCCCTGACTGCCCACCACACTGATCATAATTGATTTTGTCCTTCAAAAGGCATCTGATAGGCAGTTAACTCCTACTTTCACCCTCACTCCCTCCCACGCCTATATTCTCTCATCCATCACCCCACTCCAGACTACCACTTCTCAGGCAAGCAGTTACCCGGTGCTCCAAGTTTAATCTAAGTTGGTGTCCCTAACTGTGGCTAACTTCCAAGAGCAACCACCTGACCTTGCATGTCGGTCACCTCCTCTTCTCCATCAGCAGGGCTGGAACCAACACCACAGTCTTTGCCACCGGCTAGTTTCTGGAGTGTAGTGGTTGTCACATTCACCTCACAGTCTTTGGCTTGGGGCACTTGGGTGGCTCAGTCAGTTAATCGTTCAACTCTTGATTTTGGCTCAGGTCATGATCTCATGGTTCATGGGATCGAGCCCCGCCTCAGTCTCTGCACTGACAGAGTGGAGCCCGCTTAGGATTCTCTCTTCCCTCTCTCTCTGCCCCTCCCCTGCTCTCATGCATGCTCTCTCACTCACTCACTCAAAATAAATAAATAAAGCTTAAAAAAAAATAGCTCTAGGGTTCCTCCTTAATGGAATAAATAGTAAAGGCCCACTGTCCTTCATGAGATAAGCATATTCTTCTCCCCTGAAAGATCTGGCTGAGAAATCTACATTTGGGAGAACCCTGCCTAGTCCTTCAGCCTTGACAGGTGCTCTGTGGTTCCTTCTCTGTCTGAAGCAGAATAAGCAGCTCCACTAGCCTCAACTCCCACTGGAGGAAGCCAACTCTTCCATCTGTCCCAGACTCTACCTGAAGCACCTCTCCTGCAAGGCCTTCCCTGGAGCCCTGCCTGGGGTTGATGTTGCCAGACAGAACTTCAGGGTCACATGGGGCTCAGATTGGATGGCTGAACTTATAATTCTTTCTCCTCTACTTCCTCCGATGACTCCCCTGATGGGTACTTTTATGAGCCAGGGCCTCAAACCCCAATCACCACCTTCCCTAACCCTAAACCTGAATGTAGAGGCAAATTTCCCTAAAGTGCCATCAGTTCATTGACATTTCCCAGTGTTCCAGAGAGTAGTAATAAGAAAACAAAACAAAGGGGAGTGGGTAGAATTTTGGGGTCAAGGTTTCTTTACTGCAGAACCCCCCAAAGCTTTAACACATCAATGTACACCATGAATTTCCAAGAAGGGGAGAGAGCATATTTCCTCAATAATTCTAAAGGAATGTGCTTGCTAGATTTCACATACATATAATCAATCACTCTGTGGATTTAGGACCTATCTCTGGGTGGGATAAGAGGATCAGAGAGAGGCAAGTTGGGGTGCTAGTGGTGACAGCAGTAAAAAAAACAAACAGGTAATGAGTGAGCAGACTAGTGGACACAGCTAATCCCATCCCCAAACACAACAGCACCTAACTACTAGACCCCAACAGGAACTCAAACAGGATAAAAGTGTGACTATAAGGGTTCCTTACATTTAGGTAGCACTTTCAGCTTACAAAACACATTCATGGACATGATTCTATTTAATCCTCATAACATCCTCACATACTGGGCAAGGAAGCAAGAGTCCCCCATTTTATGGATTGGCAATCAGTTATTAAGTGGCTTGCTTAAGATCTCCCAGCTTAGTGCCTTTCTGCCCATTGCCTCTCGTCTCTCCTGCTGAAGCCACTAGACTTAGAGCATCTGGAGGGCAAGGATGCCAAGAAATGGATGAATGAATCAACCATCCATTGGAGTGCCATCCCAAGAGGCTCGATAATTACCGGCACACAGAGTCCTGGCTGTGACAAGGAGCACAGCACCACGGCTTTGGTGACCTGCTTGAGTGACCATCTCTTCCTGGCAAGTTCACCTCATACACTGGAACAGGATCATGGTAAAAGCAGAAGTTTGTTGTGGGAACCATGTCCACATTCTCATAGCTGGGCCCGGGTTGGGACAGTACAGAGAAATGGGTGCAAGTTTTCAGAGGGGAGGTCCAGCTGCTTTCCAGGCATGTGTTCATGGTTCAGCAGTTAGGGACACAGAGGTACTGAAAGAGACAAGATAAGCTCTGTTATGGGATAAATTGTGTCCCCCCCACCCCAAAATTTAAGTTGAAGTTCTAACCCCCAGCATCTCAGAATGTATTTGGAGACAGAACCTTTAATTTTTTTTTAATGTTTATTTATTTTTGAGAGAGAAAGAGAGAAAAACAGAGTACAAGCAAGGGAGGGGCAGAGAGAGAGACACACACACAGAATCTGGAGCAGGCTCCAGGCTCTGAGCTATCAGCACAGAGCCCGACGTCGAGCTCGAACTCACAGACCCTGAGATCATGACCTGAGCCAAAGTCAGATGCTTACCCAACTAAGCCTCCTAGGCACCCCTAGAGATAGAACCTTTAAAGAAGAAATTAAGTGAATATGAGGTCATTGGGATGGGCCTTGATTCAATATGACTGGTGTCCTTATGAGAAGGAGAAATTAGGACACAGACATACACAGAGGGAAGGCCATGTGAGGACTCAGGGAGGGCCATCTACAAGCCAAAGAAGGAGGTCTCAGGAGAAACCACTTTGATATTGGACTCCTAGACTCCAAAACTGAGAAAAGCAGTTTCTGCCATTGAAGCCACCCAATCTGTGGTACTTTGTTAAAAATGCTCTGGCTGACTAACAGGCCCAAGTCAGGCTGGGACTCAAGAAGGAAGTATAAGGTAGCCCAGCCCCCTCTCTCCAGTGGGCAATAGTCCATGTATATACCCTCTGTTAACATCACAGGGCATTCATGACTCCTTTCCTAATATTAAGTGTCCGCTGAATATATGCACTATGCCAAGAAGATCAGACCAGATGTGGCGTCTGTTCCCTCCCTCTGAAAACCTTAAAATGCAGAAGAGTAAGATAAAAATATGGATTGTGAATACAGAGAAAGCACTCTGCTTTTTAACACAGTGTGTCTGAAAGCCACTTTGTGAGTTAACCCAGAATGTTTCTTCAGAAGCAGTGAACTCTTTGGGTGGCTCTGCCCCCACATAAGTCTGCAACATCCAGCCAGCTGATGACATCAATGACAATAAATGACCTTTACAACCAACACTGTCCTTTCACATATCCCACCTCTTTTTTTAAATGTTTATTTACATATTTTGAGAGAGAGAGAGAAGGAGAGAGAGAGAGAGAGAGAGAGAGAGAGAGAGAGAATCCCAAGCAGGCTCCGTGCTGTCAGCACAGAGCTCGATGTGGGGCTCAAAGCCACGAACTGTGAGATCATGACCTGAGCAGAAATCAAGAGTCAGACGCTTAACTGACTGAGCCACCCAGGTGTCCCTCACATACCCCACCTCTTTGCATTCTAGAAATGTCCACCAGAGAATCAGGAGGACAACTCTCAATAACAACATTCACAAGGGGGCCTGGAGGCCCAGAGAGAGGTTCTGGGACTTGCTCAAGGTGAGTCTTGCACTAGTGGGGCCAAGAGTCAAATCAGAATTTCTGTCCCTAGGTTTCATGTTGAGTGGAGAAACAGGGAAGAAACTCTGTGCACCCCCAAGCCTGCCTTGGGACTCTGGGCAGAGGGAGAGTGGGACATACCCACCAGGCAACAACCTGTGTGATCAGGGTAGGGGTAGGAGGACATTGGTGATCAGAGGTCAGGACAGCTGTGGCCACAATATATTTGGATTGTGCCAGGAACTGTCTGCTAAAGTTGCTGCCACATGCTAAAGGAAACTTCGATTAGCATATTCTGAAATTAGGGTCCTATCTGTATTTTCCTGAGAAGAGTAATTGTTCATCATCTTGTATGATTAATATCCAGTACATTTCCCAGAATCCTTGTCCCTATGGAATTCATACGTACGTGCACGATTTGAGTATTGCAATTCCCTTCTGATGAATAATAATTAAGGGCTGTTATGAACTCTGGAGACTGTGTTTAAACAAACGTACTTAACAAATGTTGGCTAAGAGCCAACTGTGTGTCAGGTAGTCTATTGGGTTGGGGTGGGAGAGGATTAGAAGGGTAATTCAGAGACCTCAAACCTGGGGCAAGCATCCCAGTACATGGAGGACTGTTGTAAAAGGCACCCTATGGTGACAGTAATCCTATGCTGTAAGTGTACCCTGAATTTAGATGCTCTGCAATAACATTCCCCATTCACCTGAAACAGCCCAGATTTAGTCTTTCACTCTAAGATATGCACGGATCGATACTGAAGATGAGTTAAACTGACGAAAATCAATCCCCAAACCAGTTTTTCTTTCCAGTCCAAAAATTTTCATCAATAATAGAGAATTAAAAGATGCTACTGAATTCTGATGCCTGCATTGCACATAGTTCAATCACAGGTTGTGAAAATGGATTAAGAAGGAGAAACCCTTCCCAAGAGGCTGTTCTGTTGGCCTCTGGCAGATGGAAAGGGACCAGGGTGGAGCAAGGAGTTCCAGGGAAACTAAAGCTCCAGAGGAAAGCTAACAGCCCTGAGGGAACTGTCCAATCCAGGCGCCCACTGGTGAGCTGCTCCAAGACGGGTGGCCTGGAGCTCTATTGCCCATTCGATAGGCCAGGAGCCCAGGTGACAGGTTCCAGAGCACCACCAGAAAACAAACCAGACACGCAGAAAATACCTAGCAGTCTGTTTGGCTAGTTTGAAGAAGAGAGATAAAAAGAAGAGAGATAAATGATATCACAGCAGGTTAGGAATTACAGACTTTTGTTGCTGAAGACAAGACTCTTCAAAAAAGCAGTGTTGTCTATTCTTGGGACAACAAGAGCCTGGATAGCTTTTCAGGTGTCCTATCCCTGAGGCACCCACATGGCCGCAGCAACAGGCATGCTCTGTCAGCTCCAGCCAAGCGGAAAGTAAGAAGCCAGGGGACCCAGAGCTATGGTTAGCAGAAGTCTTGCTTGAGCCAGGCCCTGTGTCTCATATGCCCTTTCTCCCACCACAGGTCTCCCCATGTTGGCAGCGTCCCACGGCCCCATGGCCCACAGTCACATATAATAGAGTAATTGTTCAATCTAGTGACGCTGATGATGTGACAACAAGGTCCACCCAGCTGCACTGCCCAGCCCTGCCCTGGGTTGATGGAGCCTCCTGCCTCATGATTCATTCATTTATTCAGTCAATCATTTCTTGGGTCTTGGCATTCTTCCAGATGTGGGGGATGGAGAAAGAGATGCAGGTGATTACTGAGTCACAGGCCCTGCTGTGGAGAGGACAGTCTAGCAGGAGAGCCCTACATATTCCATCAGCAAACATGCTCTGAGCACTTGCTCTGTACCAGAGCGATGCTAGGCATTGGGGACAGCATCCCTGCCCCAGGAAGCTCACAGTCCAGTGTGGGAGATGGGCGGAAGTATGGTGGAGTGATACATGCTACACAGGCGGTGAGCCAGGACATCCTTGGGGCCCTGGGTGCCAAGGAGAAATTGTCAAGTCGAAGCTGCATGCCAGACCCCAGCGAGGAGATAAGGAATGTTCCATAATGAAGTTTTAACCAGCAGAGCCTCTGAAGGCAGCAGTCTTTTGGCAGTAGGATGAGAACAAGCGGTGCTGAGACCCAGGATGAGGGCAGGAAGGTGACAAAGGACTGGGAAAAACCACTGGAGGCTCAGTAGAAACCACAGTAGTGTTCCCACTGGGTGACAGGCCAGTCCTGGACTCAGAGCAGAGCCTGGGAACAGGAGAGTTTCCAAATGGCCACAGGACATGGCCGGTGGCACCATCCTGGGGAGCTGAGGCATTGAGAAAGGCGGAGACGGGAGAGGAGGACCACTTCAATGTTGCCCCAGCCCTGCAAAGGCTCCTACAAGGTGGCCCGTCATGTCTGGGAGTGGAAGTGAAAGAAGCCTGCTAAGACTTGAGCTCTGGAAAGAAGATGGTAGGTCCATCCACCATCCATGGGTCCCTTGACTGAAGATTTCAGCCAAGTTCTCCTTGCTCGACCCTACTTGGGAAGTAAACAGAGACTGGGCACAGATGAAGAGCCTGGCCTTGAAGCAGCTCTCTAGGCCGGCCCCTTTAAATTTTTTTTTTTTTAACGTTTATTTATTTTTGAGACAGAGAAAGACAGAGCATGAACGGGGGAGGGTCAGAGAGAGGGAGACACAGAATCTGAAACAGGCTCCAGGCTCTGAGCTGTCAGCACAGAGCCCGACATGGGGCTCGAACTCAAAGACCGCGAGATCATGACCTGAGCTGAAGTCGGCCGCTTAACCGACTGAGCCACCCAGGCGCCCCTAGGCCGGTCCCTTTAACTAGGGCCTTAGGTCAGTGTCTTCTTCTGCCAAATAAATTCCCTCTAGGGTTGGGATTTAAGAAAAATATTCCCAGTTTGTACTTTCGTGGTGAAAGCTAACTCTTCCCATCAAGGTGGAGGACAGGAAGGACTCTAATGACCCCGCTCCCCACATCAGACAGCACTTCACACTTCACAAGACATTCCACACATATTCACAGCTTTACCCTTGAGAGAGTCCCGGGAGGGAGGCAGAGCAGGTATTATTGTTCCCAGTGCATCGATTAACAAGGTGACTTGACACCCGAGAGATATCTGCACACTCGCGTTCGCGGTAGCACTGTTCACAATAACCAAATGGTGGAAGCAAACTAGACGTCCACTGTCAGACAGATAGGTAAACAAAATGCTGCATATCCATACAACAGACTATCATTCAAATGTCTTAAAAAGGAAGGCAATCCTGACACGTGCTGCAAAGCGGATGAACCCAAGTGAAAGAAGCCAGTTACAAAAGGACGAGGACTCTATGACTCCACTTGACATGAGGGACCTAGAGTAGTCAGTTCATAGAGACAGAATGCAGAATGTGGGTTGCTAGGGGCTGGGGAAGAGGAAATGGGGAGCTAGTGTTTAATGGGTACAGAGCTTCAGTTCTGCAAGGTGAAAGAGTTCTGGAGCTGGATGGTATTCATTGCAGCACAGTGTGAATGAACTTAACACCACTGAACTGTACACTTAAAAATGATTAAGATGGTAAATAAGTAAACATTAAAAAGTTCTTTTTAAAGATGGGGAGACTGGGTGGCTCAGTCGGTTAAGTGTCTGACTTTGGCTCAGGTCATGATCTTGCGATTCGTGAGTTCGAGCCCCATGTTGGGCTCTGTGCTAACAGCTCGGAGCCTGGATCCTGCTTCAGATTCTGTGTCTCCCTCTCTCTCTGCCCCTCCCCCCCCAAAAATAAATAAACATTAAAAAATGATTAAGATGGTAAATTTTATGTTACTTGTATTTTATCAAAAATTGTTTTAATGTTTAGTTTTGTTGTAAAAAATGACTTGAACCCACACGTCCTGACCATCAGGCCACCGGCCTGATCTTTACCACATCATCACGGGACACTCAAGAGAGCACACAGGCTGGACGTAGGCCAGCGACTGGGTGAGTCTCACTAGCCATGTGACTGCTCCCTCACCTCGCTGAGATTCAATTCTAAGCTATAAATTGAAGCCAAAACACAATAATGACAGTAAAGTGCCCCCAGGGCACTAAGGTGAGAGCCTCAGGGTCAGTTAGAAAGGGTTCGGCTAAGTCCAGACAGGACCCAGGACTCGGTCAGCACAGGTGTTCGCCGCCCATGAATGGATGGGCACAGGAATGTCCACTTACCCACTGCAACCTTGACTCTCAGGCCACAGGGACAAGAAAGTCCAGTCCTTTACAAGTAATAGTCTGACTCACTTGATCCTTCAAAAACTGGAAAGCTGTGTCCAACTGTCAGGAAGCCTAAGCAGCACCACACAGAGGTCAGAAGAGAGGCTCAGGGTCTGATGGGCTTAGCATGGCCTCCAATCACTGTGGGACCCTGGGCATATTCCTGCATTTCTTCAAGCACCACTGGAAAGTGTGGGGAACCATGGCCCATCCTCAAGGTGGCTGAGAGAATTATATGGGGTCCTGGACTTCGGGGACCAGCATACAGGGGGTCTCAGTAAGACCACGGAAAGCTTCCTAGAAGGTTCTGGGGCGGGGGTGGGGGGAGGAGATGTCCAGGGCACACAGCAAGGAGTTTGGGACCACCCACTACTGACCGTGTGCCCAAGCTGGGGACAGGAAGAAGAGTCAGGAAGAGTCCTACCCCAAAGCAACCTTCCCTCATGCTAGCCGGCAGAAAAAAAAACAAAAAACAAAACAAAACACACTATGGCTGTTAAGGCTACGTTATGGATTGAATTGCGTGCCCCCACAAAAAATTTAGTGAAGTCCTAACCCTCAAAATCACTCTATTTGGAGATAGGACCGTTAAGAGGTAATTAAGGTTAAATCAGGTGATAAGGGGGGCCCTAATCTAGTACGACTGCTGTCCTTACAGAGAGACACGAGGGATGCGTGCCAACAGCAAAGGCCATGTGAGGACATAGCACGAAGGAGGCCATCTGCAAGTCAAGGAGAGGCCTCGGGAGAAACTAAATCTGTACTACCTTAGTCTTGGACTCCTAGCCTCCAGAGCTGCAAGAAAATAAACGACTATTGTTTAAGCCACTCAGTCTGTGCTACTCTGTTATGGCAGCTCAAGCTGACCAAGGCAGGACATCACCAGCCCCAAGTTACACCTCCACTCAAAATCCCGGGTCTCTGCGGGCACCTGGTGGCTCACTCAGTTAAGCTTAAGTGTCTGACTCTTGATTTCGGCTCAGGTCATGGTCTTGAGGTCCATGAGGTCCAGCCCTGCCTCGGGCTCTACGCTGACAGTGCAGAGCCTGCTTGGGATTCTCTTTCTCCCTCTCTCTCTGCCCCTCATCTGCTCATGCTGCTCTCTCTCTCTCTCTCTCAAAATAAATAAATGAGCTTTAAAAAAAAATCCTGAGTCTCTGCACCTCTCAGGCCCTCCCTCACTGCGTCCTCCCCACTCTGGCCTTCTCTCCATCCCAGACCATGCCAGGCCTGCTCTCAGCTTAGCAACCCCCACCTAGAACACCATCCACTAAAACATAATGACAGCCACAAATGTGCACCATCTATGGAAGTGCTTTTTCACGTATATCATTCAAATTTATATTTCACATATATAAATTTAAACTTTTTAGTAGCCACAATAAAAAATTTAAGAAAGTTGAAATTAATGCTAATAATATATTTAACACAATTATATCCAATGATCATTTCAACATGTAACCAATAAAAAGTTATTCATGACATATTTTATATTTTTTGTCTTGCAACCTGTCTTTGAAGTCTGATGTGTGCTTTACGCTCACAGCAAATCTCAGTGTGGACCAGCCACATTCCAAGAGCTCAAATAGCCACACGTGGCCAGTGGCTACCATGTTGGAAAGCACTCCACCACTAACTTCAAATGTCACCTTCTTGTGAGCCCCACACTGACCATTGAACAAACCCCTATTGAACAAACCCCTTCTGTCTTAGTCCATCCGGGCTGCTATCACAAAATATCACAGACTGGGTAGCGTATATACAACAGAAAATTATTTCTCACAGTCCTAGAGGCTGGGAAGTCCAAGATGAAGGTGCTGGAAGATTCAGTGTCTGCTGAGGACCCTCTTCCTAGTTCACAGTCTTCTCGCCATGTCCTCACATGGTGAAAGTAGCCAAGGAGTTCTCGGGGGTCTCAACTCCCATTAATGGGGGACTCTACCCTCGTGACCTAATCACCTCCTAATACCACCACCTTGGGGGTTAGGATTTCAACATATACATTTGGGGGGCAAGCAAACACCCAGTTCATAGCACGCTCCACACACACACATGCTCCTAACCCACCTCCCTTGCTTCACAGTCCTTAGCATTTACTACCTTCTAAAACACTGTGTATGGTTCTTATCCGCTGTTTGTTGTCTTTCTCCCTCCACGAGAGTGTAAGCTCCACGAGGGCAGGATCTTTGTCTGTATCTGTTCACTGAGGTATCCTGCAGGCCAGGAACAGCGCTGGCGCACAGCGGGTGCTCCATATGTACTGCTGCATCGATGAATGCGGATGCGTGCGCCATAATGTTCAACAGGCGCTCTTGCCCGACAGCCATGAACTGCTGGGCACTACGTCCCTTCACGCCCGGAAAGGTGGGGGAGTGTGCAGGCCAGACAGCTAGAAGGAACCAGACCAAGACTGTGATTCTATGCCCGGTGTTCTTTTTGTTTGTTTTGTTTGTTTAGCTAAACTAATTTCATCCATTTTAATAGCCTGAATTCCCGGCCTACAAGGTTTCCTAAGCTTGATAAGTGTTTTTGTTTTGTTTTGTTTTGTTTTTGTTTTTTTTTTATTGTGGCAACAATACATACAAAAAACTGATCATTTTAACCATTCTTAGGTAGTTTCAGTGGCCGTTAAGAACATTTGCATTATTGTGCAACCATCACCACCATCCATCTCCAGAACTTTTCCATCTTCCAACACTGAAACTCTGTATCGTTCATTAAAAAAACAACTTCTTGGGGCACCTGGGTGGCTCAGTCGGTTAAGTGCCCCACTCTTTTGATTTTCTCACGGTTCATGAAATTGAGCCCTGCTTCCGGCTCTGTGCTCCTTCTCTCTTTCTCTGCCCCTCTTCTGCTCTGTTTTTCTCTTTCTCTCTCTCCCTCTCTCAAAATAAATAAATAAACTTAAAAAAAACAAAACAAAACTCCAGGGCACCTGGGTGCCTCAGCTGGTTAAGTGTCCGACTTTGGCTCAGGTCATGATCTTATGGTTTGTGGGTTTGAACCCTGCATCAGGCTCTGTACTGACAGCTCAGGGCCTGGAGACTGCTTCAAATTCTATGTTTCCCTCCCTCTCTCTTTGCCCCTTCCCTGCTCGTGTTTTGTCTCTCTCTCTCCCTCTCTCTCTGTCTCTGTCCCTGTCTCTCTCTTTAAAATAAACACTTAAGGGGGGAAAAAAAACCTTCTCCGTCCCCCTCCCCCAGTCCCTGGCAACCTCCATTCCACTTTCTGTGTCTATGAGTTTGACTGCTCTATGTACCTCATATAAAGTGGGACCAAATAGTATTTGTCCTTTGTGACTGGCTTATTTCACGTAGGATAATGTTTTCAAGGATCATCCACGTTGTAGGGTGTGTCAGAATTTCCTTGCTTCTAAAAGCTGAGTAATATTCCGTAGTATGAATCAAACACGTTCAGTTTATCCATTCATTGTTAATGGACACTTGGGTTACTTCCACCTTTTGGCTACTATGTCAGTGTTCTTTTTAACACAAGTGGACAAGAGCTCAGAAGTAGGAGCATTCCTACTGGGGGATGTCTTGACCTGGGTCTCAGAAGAAGTGCTTACACACAGGTTTGGGGGAAAGGAATTCAGGTGGTGGTAGTCAGCTCGGGCTGCCATAACAAAAGCCCATACCCTGGGTGGCTTAAAAACAAACATTAATTTTCTCATAGTTCTGGAAGCTGGAAAGTCCAAAGTGAAGCTTCCTGCAGGAACAAGGCTCTGGTATGAGCCCTTTTCCTGACTTGCAGATGGTTGCCTTCTCCCTATGTCCTCACGTGGCAGAGAGACAGGGGAGAGACCTCTGGTGTCTATTCCTCTCATATGAGGAACCAGATCAGGGCTCCACCCTTATGACCTCATTTAACCTCAGTTACCTCCTCAAAGGCCTCCTCTCCGACACAGCCACATCGGGAATTAGGACTTCAACATATGAATTTGGGAAAGACACACACAATTCAATCCATAGCATAGGTCAAGGGAATAGCATGAACACCAAATGAGAAGTTTGCTCTGGCAGTTGTAGGGGGATGGGAGCACAGGGTAGGGACACCAAGCAAGGGGCTCAGAGCACAGGGCCTGCACCATGTGTTGGCCATGAGACTGGGAGGGAAGAAAGAGATGGGAGAGGTGGGTGAGGCATCATTCAGGACCCACTAGGATTGGTGAGATAGAACTCAAGCCCCTCTTGGCTGTGCCTCCTTCAAGTGAGTAACCTAGCCCTTGACCCTAGGCTCCTCATTTGGATATAAAGGGTGTATTATCCCCACATTAAGATTTGATGATTGACTAACGCCAGCAGTGGGACGGACCTAGGCTGCTGCTGGGCCTCTGGGGTCCCCCAAGTGGAGGGTGGAGGAGACCGTCCAGGATAAGCCTGATATTCCAGGGTAAGGACCAGTGCCCAATATAAAAATGGAGAAATGGATAGCTTTGTTCTCACACACCCCCATCCCCATCTTGGTGGCATCCTCCCACAGCAGAACCTACCACAGCCCAGTATGGATGCAGAGGAAGAACTCAGGATGGGAAACTATCTCTGTGTGTCTTAGTTAGCTCAGGCTGCGTAACAAAGTGCCACAGACTGGGTGGCTTAAACAGACATTCATCTCTCAGTCCTGGAGGTAAGTCCAAGGTCAGGGAGCTGGGAAGAAAGGTTTCTTCTCCCAGCTTGTAAATGTCCACCATCTCAGTGTGTGTTCACATGGCCTCTTCTCTGTGGGCACCAGCCCCCACACAGTCCCCTTACCTTCATGAACTCATCTAATCCTAATTACCAACCAAAGGCTCCATCTCCAAATACAATCACATTGGGGGGTAGGGCTTCAACATACAGATTTTAGGGGTGGGAGGGTGCACACAGCACTCTGATTTCTCAAAACCTCAAAACCAGGCTTGGGTACTTCTGTTGGTCCAGCCAGAGCAACTACATATGCCCCTCGTGGTGACCAGAAGTTTATACTAGATTGTGAGACCATCTGCTCTCAAAAATCATTAGCTTCTGGCAGTAAACACAGGGTGGGCCCAGAGGCTCTGGCATCACCCAGGCCCCAGTTCACGTCCCAGCCCTGCCATGGACCAGTTGTGCCCCTTATACAAATCACCTCATCTGCACGTGCTGCTACATCATCTGTGAAATGGGACTGACCATGGTGCAGGGGAGTAGTGGGGCTACTTGAGGGCTTCACCCAGAAGGACTTAGCATGACCCCCGGCTTGCCCTAAGTGCTCCAGCAATGCCACCTACTAGTATTGTTGTTGTTTCCATCATCATCATTATTATTTCTTTTCCAAATTCTGTAAAACCCAGTGTACCTGAAAGAAACTGGAACTTGGGTGTATGCATCCAGTCCGCACTGGCACTTGCTTGCTGTCACCCTAGAAGTCCCTTACCCTAAGGCCCACTTTTCCCATCTGTTACATAGATGTAGTAATGCCCAGGGTTGCTGGAGAATAAAACACGATGACAAATGTAAAACTGCCGACAAAGTAGAAATAGCTGTGAAGTACAACCCTTTATCCACAACTCCCAAATCCAAAAAGCTCGAGATGCCAGAAGCTTTTTCATAACTCCTGGCAGGGAGATCTGCCCTGAACCGACAGGAGGTTATTTATAATCTTTATGTGTGTGCACATTCCTGTGCTTTGCCCCAGAAACATTCGTGCATTTGATTACGAGGTGCTGCCCGGAATCCCACTGACGGAGTCGCACAATCTACACATACGTGCCACATCCCCGAAACCCCCAAAACTCCAAACTCCAAAACACAACTGGTGCCAGGTGTTCTGGATAAATGACCATGGACCCAGGTGAGCAGTTCATCTTCTTTCTCACCAAGCTCCGGGAGGAGAGTGTGGGAGGAAGCTGGGTGGCTCCAGGCGATGGGTGAGGGTCAGTGCTTCCCTGGGTACCTGAGGAAGGGCCCCAAGGCACTGAGGGGCAAATCTCCAGGAGGCGGTGACCTTCCACATTCAGTCTCATTTGGGTCACCTTTGACTGAAGCAGCTGGAACAGCCAAGGAAGAGGCTTGTGGCTCTCCTTCCCTCCAGCTCCCTCTATAAAGTAGAAACCCTCCAACCTCTCTGGGGGAGCCCCACTCTGCTTTCCCAGTTCCAGAAAGAATCTGGGCACAGATTCTGGTCCCCATGGCAACTGCTGCAATCTGTGTCAGCACAAAGTAGTCTGCTGCTGCTAAAATTAAAGGAGGGGGAACCCTCACACGCTTAGCCTGTTCTCAGAATCAGGACCCCAGGGATTCAAAGGCGAGAAGCTGAATTTGGGAACAGTCTCGCAGTGTTCAACTGCACTGGCCACCACGCTGCCCTGAGGCGCGAGGGGCAGGTGCGAGGACAGCACTTACCCTCAGGTGGACAGGCCTCACCATTGACCTTGAGCTTGACCCCAAGCCAGTCCAGACACCTGCATTCTTAAGGCTCGCTGGGGAAACGTATTCTGCAATCCTCTTGGTACCTCACTCTAGGATTTATTGAGTCTCACCGAGTCTACTGGGAAGACAGGCCTATTTTAAAATTTTCATTTGGAAGGATAAAGTCGGGGAAGGAATTCCAGAGGGAAAAGAGAACTGACTCTTATCGAATTTCTTACTGTGCACCCTGAGACTTTATTGACGTCGCCAACTTTAATCAGCATTGCCAGCCTGGGGATTATTGCCACTGTTTTAAATGAGGAAATGAGGCCCAGAGAGCTCTAGCTACTTCTCCAAGGCCACGCAGCTTTGGAATCCTGATGTCAGAATCCAGACCACGATGAGGTCTGCCTTTTCTACCTGCGCTTTCTCCACTATGCCACCATGCTTCTGACCACATGTGAGGGCAGGCTATTTCCTGTCACCAGGCACCCTGAGGTAACTTGCAGTTCTAAGGAACGGTTGGAGGAAGGAAGTGCATGTGCCTCAACCAGTGGGTAGGATGGGGCAGTCTTCACAGGACCCAGATGTCACAACTCCCTTCCCGTGAGTCCTGGGACTCTAGAGTGCCCAACACAGAACACTGATCAGATTGCCATTTTTTTTTTCCTTCTACCTCTTTGCTCAGAGAATGTTCTCTGGCTACAGGGAGGGTTGTGCTGAAGGCCCTCCCACCCCAGGTTCTCTGTGTGACCTTGGCTGGCAGGTCCCACTCTGGCCATCCCTACTAAGCCTCCACTCTGTGAGGGCCTGAAGCTGGTGACAGGTGGTGCCCTGGTGACCTCCCAGGCCTACCCATTTGCAGTTCAAGACAGGGTCCTGGCTAGAGTGCCACACCCTAAATCCTGATGGAGTGAAATAAGCTACCGAATCACACAGCCACAAGCACACCAAACAAGGCACAGGCCTCTATTCTCTCCCAAACCAGCTCAGAAACAAACAGCTTACCCCATCCCCTTTCCTATGGAAATGAGTGCACATCTCAGCCTTCAAGGCTCCCTGCTCTAGGCCTGGCCTGACGCTTCCACTTTCACACGTCTCTGCTCCAAATGCCTTTCTCTGCTGTTCCCCACACCTGTCCCTGCTCCAAGCCTCTGAACACTAGTGCAGAGCTCCCTCTGCCAGAAATGTCTCCCCAGTGTGTCTGCAGGTCCCAGCGGCCTCCCTCACGGACCAGCCCTGTGCTGCCTGCCCTGCTCCCACCACATGGGTGACGCCAGCCCTTGATGGTGCTCTGACCGGTCTCGCCATAGCACTCTTGCCTCCTAGTGAACACAAGTACTTTTTTCTGCCTCCATCCCCGAGGTCCCCCAAATGAGGTAGTTTTGCCCTACGAGAAGTTCAGTACCTGACAATGTGTTAAGGCACGGATGTGGGTGCGTTGGCTCTCCCCGGTGTCTGTCCAGCCCCCTTTGCAACTCTTCTCCTGCCACTGTCCCCTCTCTCACCGTCCAGTGCCGCCCTGCCACTGGGTCCCAGAGCTGCCGCATGTCCCTGGCCGAAGGATCTCTCTGCTGTAGGCCCTGCATGACTGTCCCCAGAACATGCTTTGCAGAGCACATCTCGCGTTGGCTCCTTCTCTTCCCTCAGCTGACATGTGCTTTCTCCGACCACTGCCTTGTCTAACAAGGGTCACCACCTCAGTGTCTTCTGATACAACACCGGCTTCTTTTCCTCCACCTCACGGCTGATTGGTGCAGGGCCACTCAGTCCCTGCCTGACACAGGACAACCTCAGGATAGGCGTAAAGGCTAGTCTCAATGGCGATCCAGGAGGATCCTAGCAGTTGGCCACCAAGAGCCCGTCTGGGGGTTCTTGGCATGCCAGGGATGGTGAGAGGGGAAGGGGGTATCCACCCAGCCAGCCCTGCAGGCCTCCAGCCGTATAGCTGCGGGACTACAGCGTGGACACCCAGCCTTCTTATCCAATCCCCAAGGCAGAGAGACCTTCCCATCAGGGCCCTGTCCCCAAGAGTTGTCCAACCAACCTAGGCTAATGGCCAAGCATACCTTCTGATGGCCAAGGCAAAGGAGCACAGGGGCCACAGCAGGATGACTCTGGTGGAAGGAGAGCGAACAAGGCCAGAGAAACAGGGCACCCGTGGGCCTTAAAAACACCATTTTGCCATCGGAGCTCTGCTCCTCTGGGATCAGGGAAAAGGACATGAAGACCCAAGACTGATTTCCAGCCACCTACTCACAGGGCACAAACACCTCCTCCCCATCAGAAAAGTAACTTCTGAGCAAGAGATACCCAGTGCACACAGCCGAGCGTGGGCATCTCTGAGCCGGCCTGTAACGGCAGAAGGAAGTACGCGTGTTGGAGGTGGGGGTGGGGTTTGACCTAAATGTCTATCAGTAAATGAATATAGCCTGGTGCAGCACCAGAGTGTTTCATTACGGTTATATCAAGCCATCGAGTAAACGCAGCTATTAAAAATAATGAAATAGATCTCTATTTCTGACTTGAGAAATGTCCACGGTGAAAAAAGCTGCAGAAAACTATGCCTCCTGCTATCTCATTTTGGTTCAATAAAATCTGTGTATCTTCATATGAGTTTGACTAAGCATACATATAAAATCGTCTGGAAGTTGCCATCACACCGAGAGTTAATAGCAGTCACCTCGGGGACGGGAAGCGGGAGGGGAGAAAGGAGAGGAGGTAGGAAGAAGGAAGATAATATGATTTTAATTTATACACTTTGAATTTTGTTACAAAGACCATGGAACATTTTGTCAGAAAAACCAAGAAAGAAAAATAATAAAAAATAAAGTTCAATAATCACGAAAGAATCCCAAATACCCCTAGAGAGTGCGTGCTTGAGACCTGTGTCCGTCCATGAATGAGCAACATCCTGAAATGTTTGCAGAGACCCACCTCAAAAAGCAAGAAAAATGCCCACTTGCGTATTTTAATTGACATGTAATTTTTGTTCTCTGCCTAATTACACGAGCTTGGGCCTCTCCAGTCATCTCAGTCCCCAGAATAAGACAGCTTCCAAGCAAACTAACAAAAAGAGATCTCTTCTCACGTAATTTGTCCAAGCTACAGCATATGCCAAATCAGGGATCTGTCTCTTTATAAGAAAGGACAGATTTTAAGAGGAGGGTAAAAAGAGAGGAAAAAAGAAATCAGAACATGTCAAAAGAGATATCTTTTACAATGCCACTGACCTGATTATTGGGCTCATTTTACCAGTTTAACTATCTATTTCTCTATGCGAAATGGAGTAATCAGAACCCTGAAGACGTAAAGTGAGTGGCCGCCACCAGTTTGAGTCTGCCCACGTTCCTCGTCCCGGTGACAAGATGGGCGGGCACCCCTGGCTGGTCTCCAGACCCATCTGTACAACCCACTTCCAGTCTATCCAGCTAGTCGGTCAAGAAGTCTTTGTTGAGCCTTGGTCTGTGCCAGGAAATGGTTTGGGGGAGGAGACAGAGAGCCCTGTCCACAAAAAGCATATAACCTAGTCAGAAAGAACAGACCCCTGGAAGGAACGCCATAATACCAGAGGTCACGGTTATCTGGCAGTACTTTGCGGTTTACACAAGCCTCTTCGGGCACCGTTTGCCCATTGGAGCTGCCAACCTCTTTGGGAAGGAGAATGGAGCCAATATGATCTCCATCTCACATGTGAGGAGCCTGAGGGTGGTAGAATAAGAGATGTATACGAAACCAACAAAATGTCTAGGGACCATTGGTAAAGAATCATGAAGGAAAAACAGTGGTCTGTGGTTACTCGGGACAAAGTCCATCCAGGGCAAAACTTTGGGTAAGCTCGAAACCAATAAGTCTAGGTAACAGTACCACAGGGAACCTCTAGGGGTAGGGAGGGGAGTAGCCCCCACTTTCTAGGCTACACTGACCTCAAAATTGGCATCGGTTTGATGAACAGAAGACCAGATTCTGGGAAAAGTAAAAATTACTGAGAAAAGCATGAGAATCACACTTTAAAAACCATTGCTCCCGGGGTGCCTGGGTGGCTCAGTTAAGTGTTGGACTCTTGATTTCGACTCAGGTCATGATCTTATGGTTTGTAAGATGGATCCCCATGTCAGGCTCTGTGCTGACAGTGTGGGGCCTGTTTACGATTCTCTCTCCCTCCCTCCCTCTCTCTCTCTCTGTCCCGTCCTCACTTCCTTTCTCTCTCAGAAATAAATAAATAAACGTAAAAAATTAAAAAACAAAAATTAAAGACCATTGCTCCCAAGGAAACTAAAAAACTGGAAAGTGCCACAGAGATCCAGAAGGTGGACTTTAACTTCATCATGACCTCAGCTTCCTAATGCATTAATCACACAAATGGAATAAATCTATTCCTGCAGGGGCAGAATTACACAGTCCTCTGTGATCCAATGTCAAATAGGTTATCCCTTGATTAAGGTCTTAGTATGGATGAGGGTTTTATTGAAATGATTTCCATTATCTGCACAGCAGTTCATCACAAATATATTTGGCCCAGTGTATTTCAAATATGATTTGATTACACATCAAAATTGTGGTCATTTAACTCGTTTTAATCAAGAAATTAAATGCATCTTGCCTTGCTTCCTCTCCCGGGGCTGTTCCATCCCAGGAATTCCCGAGTCAGCAGGCTCCGGTGAGCCCTTGGTGGAAACTTTGCTCAGCCTGGATTCTCTCTCTCCTTTCCCTACGGCTCCCCACCCTGAGTTCTGACCATCAAGTTCAAAGGGAATCTTACAATCAAAGAAGATGTAAACAAGAATAAGCCCTGTCGGCTTAATGGGGAGATAGAGAAGCTTTAATGTGCATTAATTAGTCGGGGGCTTACTCTGTAATAGTTCATTAGGAGTCCATGTGAGTTCCACTGTTTCCCCCGGTGCTACTCAGTCTGCAGCCTCATTGCCTCGGTCAAAGTCGGCAGAAGCACGTGCTCCTTGCCCTCTGCAGCAGGATGAGGAAGGAGCCAGCTGGCCAGAGAGTCACTGTTCACTGAACCCAACCGAGGATGCTCCTGCCTGCCTGCCCCCTCTGCTAAGACCCAGGAGGGAACGAATGTCCAGAGACCCCAGGTGGAGGGGAGCCAGAAGTCAGACCGGCGCAGTTCTGGCTTTGCGAACAGAGACAGCCCCTTCCACAGCCAGAATGTTCTGCTGTGTGGCCAGGAGCAGTGAGCTGGGTATAGGAAATTTGAGGAGATGGTTTCCTCTGAACTTAGAAAGCTGGTCTGCCCTTGCTTGGGGGGATGGTGTCTGTGAAGTCTAGCTTCACTCTTTGTAAGGTCTTGCTGACAAGACCCAGAACATCTCACATAGCCGAGGTGGGACTCAAATAATAATGTGCGATCACTTGGTACCGTGTTACAACAGCAGGAGCAAGAGTCAGGCAAGGTTAGAAGGCACTCAGTTAAGATCACCGGCAAATATCAAATCTGAGCTGAAATAAAGTGCGGTTCAACTTGCAGCCTGGGAGAAGATCATGAAAAAGTGACCCCCAAAGCCTCCCTTCGGCCCTTGCTTGGCACCCAGCTTTCTGCAATTCCTGCGGATTAGGAGACTCTGCAGAGGCTTGATACAGTGCACATATTCAGTGGACACACCAGGCTTTCCTGAACAAGGATTGGGCCCTACTGTTGCTCTGGCCTTTGGTATGCTTCTAGCTTCCTTCCACAAAAGAGGGTCAGAGGAAGGGGAGCAAGGCTTGCCCACCTTGGTCCTTTTTACAAAGCCAGTGGGCTGGAGCCATGCTCTTTAGCATTCCCCACCCTGTTGTTCCTGATCCTTTGAGTCTCCCCCAGAACTCCTGGGCTGTCACTGCAGAAGGAGGCCACTCTCAGGACCTCCCTGTGGAGACAGAAGGAGCCCAGCCACCTCCCAGAGCCAATGGGCTACCCTGCACTCTGCTAGTGACACCCCCATCAAGCACTGGGGCAGACCTGGGGAGGCAAACCAGTGTCCTCCTTAACCTCGCTCCTCCTCTACCCCCTCCTCCCGAAAACTGGCTCCTTCCCTTCCCACAAAGGCCCCACCATCAGCAGGGAGTGCACCTTCCTGAAACGCCTTCACCCCTCTTTTATGCCCGGATCCCACAGAGGATTACAGGCTGTGGCATCCTCACTGGGGTCTGGCTGGATTTTTATTACACTGGTGGGCTACTCCCAGCTGGGGTCAAAGCTTTCCTTAGCCACCTGCTGGGCCAGAGTACAAAATACTGGTGCTGGGCTGGGTTTCCGCTTTTCAGCCTGGGAATGCCTCTTGCGGGGGGGGGGGGGGGGGGGGGGGGGGGGGGGGGGGGGGGGGGGGGGGGGGGGGGGGGGGGGGGGAAGAGGGCAAGGGACTAACTAGTTCAACGTGAAAAAGCCGACTGCATAATAATGTTAATGCCAGCATTACGTGTCAAAGTGAAAACATTTTATTATCTTTTTAATTTTTTAAACGTTTATTTATATTAAAGAGAGAGAGAGTGCACGTGTGCGAGTGCGCAAGCAGGGGAGGGGCAGAGAGACAGAGACAGAATCCCAAGCAGGCTCCAGGCTCCAAGCTGGGAACTGTCAGCACAGAGCCCCATGCGGGGCTGGAACCCAGAACTGAGCTGAAGTCAGGCGCTTAACCGACTGAGCCTCCCAGGCGCCCCTGTCAAAGTTAAAAATTTGCAATCCACCTAAGTGCCCCAAATGAAGGGAATGCTTAGTATCAATGAGAACTCTGGTAAACTGTCATAAAAGCAATTATGAAAAACACATAACTATGAGGGGAAGCGATTTGAATATTACATTAAGAAGGAAAATGGAATCGTATGCCATAATGATTATAACTGTGTGTTTTAGATTTTGCAAGAAAATGCAGAAATATATTTTTAATATATAATATATAAATTTATAAATATATAATTTGCAAATATGTAAGTTTTCTTGCAAATGTTAATTTATTTAAATAAATCTAAATAATGTGATTTATTTAAATAAATCTAAATTTACTTGATTAATTTAAATAAATCTAAATTTGCTTGATTTATTTAAAGCTCTTGAGTTAGGGAGATATAAATTTTGTTAACTCATTATTGTTTTTACAATAAATAACACTGAATGAAAAAAATAAAGCCGGCAACAAAAGGGGTCCTAAACGGAGGTCCCTAAGTCTCGGCTCCTCGTCCTGTCTCTGGTCTATCTAACCACGTAGCCTTGGACACACCTCTTGGAACCCCAGTTTCCACAATGATGCACTAATTCCACAGTGTTAACTGCCAGAGTATCTTCCAGATCCGGTGTCCACCCACAAACAGTGTGAACTGACCTAATTAGCTCATGACTTCCACCATCCATATTTACCAAACCCAGGGAGCTGGAAATCTGCTTAGAGCAATTTCCCACATACAATTTCAGCCGCGCCTGACTTTCCTGTGCACGAACGGAAACTACTATATTGCTTCAAGGCTAGATAACTTAGCACTTCCCAGAATTTAGGTATGATTTATACTGTCATTTATAAATAAAGCTCTCCTGTCTCTAAGAATCGCACTATTTACCACTGAGCATATCCTAATTGGGGGTGGGGGGTGGTGGTGTGCAGAACATAGTTACTCAGAAAGCACTTCGTATTTACATAGCACCTCACGCTAATGAAACCTCTACCCGGTCTTAATGATGAGATGAAGGGGTAAATTTAGAGCTCCACCCACCAGCCTGGTGTATTTCTGATTCAGTCCAAATCTGTTTGAAGTAAGTTACCAGACTTCACCAGCTTTCAGAGTTAATGTGTGGGATCTATATTTTCCCTTTTTCAAAGAGGCACTTGGCCAGTAACGGTTTAGCTATTTCCCAAGGCTCAGGGAAGGTTCTCCGTGCTCCTCTGTGGCAGTGCTGGGCCTGCTGCCAGCTTCAAGGGAAGGGGGACACTGCTCACACACAAGATGGAAGAGAACTCTAACGCCCTTTGTCTTCCTCACAAATTTGCAGTCGGTCAGCTCCCAAGGAAACACTGACTTATGTCTATGAAATACAGTATTTTCTGAATAATGGAATTCAAGGGATACTCATCATCGATCTACGAGGGAAATCCCAGTCTCCTTCACTTCAAAACAAAGCCTTTGGGATCTGGTGCCCCCAATATTCCAGGTGCACCCCTACTCTGTTTCTCATCTCCCAGCTCTCCCTCTGTTTGGCACGGCCTTTCCCCAGCCCTTCTCTGTGCCTGTGGTCACCTCCTTCTCTTCCAGGCTCTCCTTGCAGGCTTTCCTGACCCCTCCAGGCCCGGCCCCGTCCTTCCCATCACCCCAGAATGGTCTGCCTAAAGCTCTATCAGCATGAGTACTTATCTCACCCTATTATCCTTACAAATTTACCTCCATGCTCCCCTGTGTTAGATGGGGAGCTATTTTAGGGCACTGCATGTCTTCATCAACTCTATGTCCCTGGCAATGAGACTTTTTTGATTCAACAGGTATTCATGCCTTGCCTTTTCTGTGTACCAGGTGCCATGTGGCACTGTTCCTGCTCTCAGGGAGTCCACAGCCCTGTGCAGGGAGCTGGCCCAGGGACAGTGCTAAGGACATGTTCATTAGATGTGAAAGGGATTCCTGTGTGTGTGTGTGTGTGTGTGTGTGTGAGAGAGAGAGAGAGAGATGACTGCATTAATCCTCACACCAATCTCATGAGAAAAGGTAGTTTTCCTCATTTTATAGATGAGATCACCAAAATTTCCAAAGGGTTAAATGACATTGACCAGGGACAGAAGAGTGGAGAATGGACCGTGCTAGAATGATGTGGAGGGGGCAAGGTGAACCCAGTGTGGTACCCAGGAAAGAAAGCCTACCAGAGGTCAGGCCGCTGGTAACTTTTGCTTTCTGGCCCAGGCTTGGTTGGCCATGGGCTCAAGCTGCCACCCACAGACCTCTCCTCAAAGACTCTTATCCCTGGACCACCAGTGTGGATCTGGGACAGCAGAGGTCTCCATCCTGCCATCTTTACCCCACCTTCTTCACACCTCAGCTCAAATTATCTCTTCCCAAAAAAGCTTAGTGGGAGCAAGTTGACTGGGCTCTGTTCCCTTTGCTGTTGGCATCAGTGCCTGCCTCTCCAGAGCACTGAGTGAGTCACTGTGTCCCAGTTCCGTTGTCCTTCAAAGATCTTTTACTTTGCTTCCATGGGCCAGCCTTCTACACTTCAGTGAGATTGGTGTTTCCCAACCTGGGGCCCACAGATGTTCTGCACCAGAATCACTTGGGGAGCTGTGAGAAGGCACATGAGCCTCACCCCAAATCTACTGGGTCAGATTGTCGGCAGGTGGGACCCGGGAAAGTATGCAGGTGGCGAAGAGGCTAGGAGTGCCTACAGATGGGGACTGAGGAGTATCTTCAGGTGGGACCCAGGGTGTCACAAACTCCCCAGGAAATTCTGACGCTCACTAAAGTCTGAGCAGCACCGATGGAAGGAACGAGGTCCCCTCTTCAGTGAGCGGGCCAGAGTTGCCTGCAGGACACTCTCTGTACGTGCCCACAGCATTGCCCGCTGTCCACATCCCCTCAGCTGAAGAATTAAGAGCGAAACCAAATGTGTTTTGAAAACACAAGTAGAGGAGTGCCTGGGTGGCTCAGTCAGTTGAACGTCTGACACTTGATTTCAGTCCAGGTCATAACCTCACAGTTGGTTGGATCGATTCCCAAGTCTGGCTCTGCGCTGACAGCATGGAGCCTGCTTGGGATTTTCTCTCTCCCCCTCTCTCTCTGCCCCTCCCCCTCTTGTGCTCACTCACTCTCTCAAAATAAATAAATAAACTAAAAAAAAGAAAAAGTAGAGTGCATGTCCCTCCCCCAGACTCTTGCTAATGCACTCACTCGATGTCTTATGAATGGTTGCTTAAATACAAGTAATTACTCTGAGAAAGAAGATCACACTACAGGTCAACACAAGGGCAGAACTTGGCCGACCCAGGGAATATTCTGAAAATCTAAGGACTAATGAGCCAGGGCCATTAGTGCACAGTAGGTGCCCAAGTAGTACAAGTTGTCATTGCTGTTGCCCATAAATGACAGCCTTCCACCGAGGTGGACATGAAACGTGGAGGTCCTCATCAGAACTGTGTGTTGTCAGTGGCGCCTGGACGGCTCAGTTGGTTAAGTGTCCAACTTCAGCTCAGCTTATGATCTCACAGTTCACAAGTTTGAGCCCCAGGTCGGGCTCCCTGCTGGCAGCTCAGGGCCTGTTCGGATTCTGTGTCTCCCTCTCTCTCTGCCCCTCCCCTGCTCACGCTCTGTCTCTTCTCTCTCTCTCTCTCAAAAATAAACATTAAAAAAAAAAGTTAAAAAAACAAAACTATATGTGGTCATTTTATTAGCACCGTCCCTGAAAAGGACCCTAACGATGAAGACACTGTATCCTGCCCAACCCAGTTAGGCAACCCTAGACTGAAACATCTGAAATGTCAGAAAGAGTAAAAAGCTTTCAACGGCATTGAGTCCAGTTGCATACTCCAGAAAGCAGCATGGTGAGGTTAAGTGACTGACCTCAGCTACAAAGTAAATCCCCAGCGGCGGCAGGAATATAACCCAGGTCTCCAGTGTCCCACTCTGATAGTATCTCTTTTCTAGATCCTGCTGCCTCCTCAGTGAAAGGGGAGACTTCAAATAAAAAGTCAGCCCAGTAGTTTGGTCTGCTGTGAAGAGAGGCAGTGGTGTGGCTGTCTCCTGCATCCTATGAAAAGGCTGAATGCTAGAAATATCTGAAAGAGAACAGAGACGTTGGAGGTCACCGGGCCAGACCTGTCCCACAGAGATCAGTCCTGTCCCTAGAGATCTCCAAGGCATGGCTCCGAGGCTGAGACTGCCTCCCACAGGGATCTGCCCACATTCGAGGGCTGGGGGTGTGAACAAGTGGAACTCATCAACCCCAAACTCCCCCCTGGCTCACGCAGCCCTATACACTCACTCATTCTCCTCTGTCCTGCCCTCGCCGCACTCTCCTCACTCTAAGGTCTGAAATCCAGTACATTTGAGAAGTCTTTATAACGTGCCTCCTTTCCTCCTACCAAATCCTATAACACCACAGTGTGGGAACTCAGTGTTTCAATACTGCTAATTTTACCCTTCGAGGAGGCATTCAATGACTGTCTCAGTGAAGAACATTTTTGGCTGCTATTATTGGTTAACCACCCACATCCGTTCCTCCCCTCCTTCCTTGATAACATAACTCTGATCTTGATTTTGCTCCCCTCGTGTGGATCTCAGGTTCAGGGTGAATTCTAATTTGCCCCTGTCAAGCTCAACAACCCTGTTCCTCTTTCCAGAGACTAACTTGAAGCACAGCAACATGATGGATTCTGGCCAGTGAGATATGGTGGAAGTGAACTGGGGGAAACTTATGGAAAGGTTTCCCAAAAAAGAGACACATGGAAAGCGACCTTCTCTTCTTCCTCTGGACACTGTCATATCTCAAAAGTATACTGGGGGCAGTGAAAGTCATTTTGCAATCACAAAAGGAAGGACTTCTAGGGAAGGTAGCCAAGTAGGAGGACCCTAAGCGAGCACAAAGGGAGCCCTCCTGATGTTATAAGGACAGCAGGGCAAAAAGATTGAAGGACCCTGGGTCTATGATGTCATCACCGAGCTACCGAACTGACCAATCCTAGCATCACATTCCCTAGTGACCTCTTATGAAATGACATGATACATTTTCCTTATTATATAGGCTACTTTGAAGCATGTTCTCTGCACCTGTAGCCAAAAGCTCCCAAACTGATTAGCAATCTCTCTACTCTTGGCGTTTAGTTGATGAGACAGAATAGAACCAACACCAATTTCCAAACTACACATAGGACCAACATATTACATATTAGTGTAAATGTTTAGTGGTTTAGAGATTACTTTTATGTGACTGGAATGTAAATTAAACTCCCTCAATTTCTAAAAACTTAAGTCCCTGGTGGAGCCTTTTACGTTTAGACCACAATAAACGGCCCCCCTGGCAAATAGGACTTGAATGATGTTTTCTGGCTCTGGGGGCAACAAGACAATCAGGTAGAATCATGCAGAATCACTACAATCATGTAGTGTCACTTTGCCAGCATAAGCCAGCAGGCTCCCCAGCACTGGGAGAACCTGAATATTAACCAAAGGCCATGCTCCTTTTACTGTGGGATTGTTTAAATCTAGAAAATAAATCATTTTTTCTTGAAGTTGGACAGTCTGGAGGTCAAATCATGACTTCAAAACAAAATAAACACAAGTAATCAATGCCTCTGTAGGTTCTGATGTAAGCAGGGATTCAGAGAAAGCTACATGGATTAATGTGGGATTGTTAACATTTTTGGACCTGGAATTTGCTTTCAACCTCCTTATATCTGAGTTTCCTGGTAATGGAGGAGATGGAAATTGACTTGTCCTTCTAGCCAAAGAAACTGTGACCCAGTAGAAAGTCCCTCAAAGCAGAAAAGGAAGCCCAAGTTTTCAGGATGGGGGAAGGGAGCATCCCAGACTCACCCTCGGGGACTGCCACCAGGCTACTGAGAGGAAGCCATTTCTGACAACCCCAGCCTCGAGAGCTCTGTATTGCTTCTGAACTCAAGCAGCATCCATTACCTGGGGCTCACACAGACCTCTTACCAAATATAGCTCTGCACTGCACTTTTCACACTTTCAACATTCATGCCTTCTCTTTCTTCCAGAGTCTAAGATGGGGGATCATGAGCCATAGCTTATATTTCTTCCGTTCCTCCGTCCTTTCTTGGGGAAAGTCTGTATAAACAGACATAATAAATAAATGACAATCGACCGATGCTATAGTTATGAACTCTGTGGAAGACATGGATGCATTTCACTAGTGAGTAGAGTATGGCCAGCATTCTGCTCGCCACAGGCACCGAATCAAATATCAATAACAAGTGATATCATTGGAGTATTTGGGTGAGTAAGGTCAATTTCATCATCCACCAGTAGGAGGAGAGATCGTGTGTTTAGACCATCCCTTCTGTACTAAGAATCACACCACGACTTCAGTCTACAGGCATTTTTTTTTTCTTTTTGGTGTTTAAGTTGCAAGCATTAACTAGTGTAATCAGGATTTAGGAAAATAGGGCTAATGACTCTGAGGTTTCATCTGAGCTCCCTGACCCTGACACACATCAACAGGTCCACTCTCAAGAGCAGAGGAGGCCAACCTAAGTGGTTGCACCATAAGCCTCTCTCCCTGGTCTTTTTGGAGCACCTGGATAGCAGAAACAGAGCATTTCCACCAGCTGTCCAAGTCATATGTGCATCTAGGAGAGAAATGAAATAGCCAGTGACTCTGTGGCGTATTGGGGCATGGATATATGAGATGCTCTCATAAGCCAGATGGTTAACGTCTGGGTTCTGCTTGGTGGGAGAAAGGGCCAGAAGAATGTCGGGTCTGCTATGGCCTCCTAAGAGGGTTTTATGTGAAATCTCAAAAACCTAAGAGGTGTCCATCCTGCTGAAGGGATGAGATACAGCTCGAGGTTGGAAATGACCTATAGATATAGAAGGGCTCTGCACAAGGAGGAGACAGGGACAGACTGTGGAGTCAGATGACCAGGGTTCAAATCTCACCTCTGCCACTTTCCAGCGAATGACCTTCTATAGATCATTGTTATTGCTTCCATCAGCCTTTCTTTTCTAATCTGTGAAGTGGGGATATTGATGTATAATGATAGCTAACACTTGCATCACACCTTCCACAGGCCAGGCAATATCTAAGTGCTGCACACAGATAAATTATGCTACCTCCCCCAGCTGTTGAGAGGCTCGGAGGAGATGGCTGTGAAGGGGCTTGTGACACCCGTAGGCATGAGGCAAAAGTAAATTCATTAAAATAGTCCTTCCCATTTTCCTTCTCTAGAGGCTAGACTGGTTTCGGGGATCCCATGATTAGAAGTCTGGAGTGTTCTAATTGCAGTAAAACCTCTGAGAAAGGGGAGGATCTTTATCTGGGCCCTTTGTTTTTCTTGTCTTACTCAGGGACTTTTGTCTGAGGCTTCATTTGTTCATTCATTTATTGCAAAACACATTATCGAGTCCCTTCTGTGTTGAGAGAGAGGTACAAACAAGGACAGTACAGAGGGCTGAAGATCAACGGGCCTAGGGGCTGCCGAATCACAGGGTGAGCTTGAGACCAAGGGGAGGGCAACGTGCTGCAATGGTGCTGAGAGTCCTGAGAATCTCAGACGGGATTCCAGCCTCAGCTCTGCCCACCCTGAAAGAAAACCACCCCCATCCATAGAACCACCTTGCATATCTGTACAGCTAATGGAGGCTTTAAATCCTGCTCCAGTTCAACATCTCCATGATAATTTTTTTCTCTTGGCCATATTCTCATTGGCCATTCATTCAACAGATGCTATTACTGTGAGAGCTCACTCAGTACCGGGCACTACAGGGTATGGTAGGAAATGAGACAGTTCCTGCCCTCTAGATGCTAATAGCCCAGTGGGAGATGTGTAAAACCAAGACAGTGGGAGGAGAAAACAGCCAGGCTGGAGGGGTTGGGAAAGGCCTCCCAGATGAAGTCATGCCCAGCTAAAAGGGACTGGGAATCAGACAGGGGAAAGGGTGCAGGCTGTCCAACCCTATCTGAAAGTGCCAAGGAATGGTGGCACATCCACTGCGTAAGAGGCTCGGAGGGCAGTATTTACAGTGCAGACCTAGGCGCCACACACGTGTCTGAACGTGGCCAACCAAGAGAAGCCTTCTGTTTCTCTGTTGCTCTAGATCAGGGACCAGAGGCACCCAATGGGGTTGGCTTCTTGTGTCCTTTATCAAGGAAGAAGGTGACAATTACAGTCGGAGCAAACTGTTCTTCAGATCAGAACCCTGGCCCCAGACAAGCTATTGGGGGTCAGCTCACTAAGTCTCCTCACTGCTACTTGGTGGAAGAGTGAGGACTATTCCGATACCTTGTACCTCCCAACCCACTACCCTTCCCCTCTTCAGTGGCACACAGGGTCCTTTCGCAAAAACTGCCATACTAAGACGGAGTGCAAGACAAAGACAAAGATGCCAGTTATGAACGCCTCCCCTTGCATGAGAATGGCACAAAAGTCACTTGATTATTTCATCATTAAACTATAGCCAGATGCAGACATTGGCTATAATCTTTTCAATTTTAACCCTTGAGTATGCATTTTATATGACACATAAGTTTTTTAAAAATCAGATTCATATATATTTTTCTTTTGCTTTGAAGTTAGAGTGGTGCCTTCTTGGGATGAGGTCTTCTATATCAACACCTTGTAATCAGAAAAACAAGACCCAGAGGTGGGGTTCCTGGGTGGCTCAGTCGGTTGCACATCCGACTCTGGATTTCCACTTGGGTCATGATCTCACACTTCATGAGATCAAGCCCGTGTCAGGCTCTGCGCTGACGGCATGGAGCAGCCTGCTTGGGATTCTCTCTCTTCCTCTCTCTCTCCCAAAATAAATAAAAAACATTTTTGAAAATCTTAAGAAGAAAAGGTAGGATCCATCCATAAATCTGAAAGTGTTGTCTGGTTGCTTTCCAAGCCTTGCCACCAACCGTGCTTCCAAGTTCAGAAGGAATTCCTGAGGGGTGAGGGGTGGAGAGGGCATGAGAGCTGCAGCCTGCTTTGCTTGGAGCTAGTATGATCAGCCATCCCCCAACCTATAGCCCCATCAAGTGGCTCTTTAAAATACTGTCCCTGCAAGACCCACTACCACCATAACAGTAGATCTTAATGGCTGAGAGAAGGGAAGATATGAACAAAACATTGCTATTGATTGATCTTCCATGGCCCTAGCTTTGGGCTAGACAATTTCACATGTTATCTCCATTAATCTTTCTGACTCTGTGAGACAGGTATGAAGTCCATTTGCAAGATGAAGAAACTGAGGCTCAGAGAAGTTAACTTGCCTGAAATTACATAGATAGTAAATGGTAGAGCCAGGATTCAAAACAAGCCTTGCCTTTCTTAAAAGGTTGTGCCTTTTCCAGGATATAACTGAAGTGGTTGGCACAGTGCCAGATGCTTAACCTACATCACCCTGTTGAGTCCTCACAATGTCCCTAAAAGGGAAGTACCATCAGGCCCATTTTACAGAGGAGGGTAGTGGTTTATGAGATGTCACACAGCCACCGTGTGGAGTAGATGGGGTGGGTTCCAGTTTTCTCACTCTGGAGTCTATGTCCCTCTCAACTGTAATGAGAAGGCTCAGACTGGCATAAGAGAGAAGATTTGTAATGTAGAGGCTGGTGTACATCCAACTACAATCCAAACAGAAAAAGCAAACCAAATTAAAAAAAAAATCCTGTCCTCTGAAAAAGAAGCATTGGAAATGTACACTGCATCTTGGTCAGTTTTCTCCTGCATGGTAAACCACCACCCCAAGTGGTCCTCCTGTCCCCCTGCCCCCTGGTCAGGACCCCCCCAAACTCATCACAGTGCAGTAACCAGGTAGTTCTCCTAGCCCAGGAGCCAAAGGGGGCATTCATTTTGATTCAGGGGCATCTGCTTGACAAGTCTTTCCAGTGGTCTGAATATGACTCCTGCTTATAAGATCCTTCCATTCAGTCACCTGCAGCTATTAATTATCCAGCAAGCAGCTCCCACTAACTCAACTTAAGCTGGCTGTGAATCCATTACTTGCCTTCAGCTTTTAAGTCCCCGTTGTGTTTATAGTGGTGGCCTTAAGAAAAAAAATCATGAAAAGTGCACCTTCTCTTTATGTTCACATTCCTTAGAGAGTTGATGCTGGGAAACTGGCTTCTAGAATCCAAGTCAAAGAGCTGGGAGAACCAGAGCAGAAAGGGATGTGTGGCAGAAAGCACAGGAGCAAGGTGGGTAGACAGGGGAAACCAAGGTAGAAAGCGTGCCAAGATGATGCCAGAGCGAGGCATGCAGGCAGGGATCCCAGGACAGGACATGGCCCATCCAAGTGGAGAGGGCTCCACAGCAGTGAGAGGCGGGCATTATGGGTCTCCAGGGTCTCCATCACACCACACATTGCCCAAAGAAAGAGAAAACAGACTTTTCTGTGATACAAAGAGCATATCAACACTTCAGTCCCAACAACGTTGACCATGCTTTGGGATTGATTACTCAAGAAGAGAAGGACTGTGCCGTACAAGTGAGAAAACTACAGTCATGGAGGAACTTGATTATCGTTTGTGTCATACATCCTAATGCCAGCTCCAATCTCCTCTTGGCAGACGGTCACTGGATCCTATCAGGCAGGGCCAAACTGGCACTGGTTTTGTTAGTAACTCACATTTACCTCCCTAGCCAATAAAACAGACATGCCAAAGCTCAAAGCAAAGAATCAGAAAAAGTAAACCAATTTATATACTTTTTATTTTTCATACAGTGTCATATTCAATATGGTGCCTTGAAGACTTCTTCATAGTTTGTTACTGAAAAGGAATCCTTGTTGCTGTTTTGGCAGTCTAGTAGCCACCTACCCATCCACTGGGTCCCCAGCCCCCAGTACTGCAGTTGTCCACCCTGGAGGTGGAAAGCTCCATCCAGACCCTCCTTTGCTGGGAACACAACTGGAGTGTTGCTCAAGTACACGATTACGTCTCAGCCAATCAGACGTGCTGACCGACTGATGTCTGGAGGTTCCAGGGTCATACCCGCAACACTGACCAGCCTGTCCCTGCTGAGAGGACTTTGTCAGGGCCCCTGCAGCTTCTACCTGGTTGCTTGGTCTCCTGTCCAAGATGTATACAGGCGCCCAAATTCTTCCTCTATCTCTATGCTCATTCTTCCTGCCCCACCCCCAATCAGACAGCCAGAATTAGATTGCATTCCTTGCCCCTCAGAAGACAACATTCATTCACAATAATCTTAGAGGAATATGACCAGCATTCTTGAAGCCAGGACTCCAATTCTTGACTCAAAAGAAGATGCGATAGATCCACTGTCCCAAAAAATTGGGATCTGCCAGCATATCCTGAACCTTCAGAGGAGGATGAGGTCTTCCTGGAATGCTCTGTGAGCCCCACTGCTGGAGGCCAACCCTCCCACTATAGTCAGACAACCCATGAGTCTCTAATTCCACATGTAAAGGTCATTAACAATGAGAAATTCTGAGGTTCCCACCACTAGAAATATTCAAGCAGAGGCATAAGGCAGAGAAGTGGCTTCTGTCCGGGAAAGAGTGAAGTCCATATAATGACTCTCCAACGCAAGTTTTCACACAGCCTGCCTGGATAAGGAATAACTATGAAAACAAGCAAACAGCCTGAGATCTGTTTTTGGAAACATAAAGTATAGCTGCTGTCAGATTGAAAATTGTTTTCCAGGAGTGTACTGGAAAGGAAGGGGTGTGAGGAAGGCTAGTAGCTTTAAGAATTCACAGACACCTGTCTTGAAAAAGTGCAAAGAAAATTCCATTCAATGTCAGGTCAAAAAGATATTTCGGGCTCCCATCTCTGAAATGATATCAGAAGACATCTTAAAATCCACACCTGTGTATCAGTTTACATATAATAGAGATGCTGTTAAATATCTACTTGAGCCAAAAGCGTGGGAGTGGGGGACTTTACAGAAACCCAATCTGACACAAAATGATAAATCTGACCCAGATCCCTTTGCAAAAGAATGAATCTCAAAACCAGACTTACACAGCCAAGCATGAAACAAGCTGTTTCATTAAGGACGATTTCAGATCATGATGTCAACACCAATTATTTGACCCACACCCCACACTGTCTTGTCATGTTAACTAATTTATTGTGGCACTGTCTTCCTCTCTAACTAAATGCAAAGTCCCTAGAGAGGTGAGATCATGCCTGGTGCACTGGAGTCTGGGTTTTCAGAAAACGTGAAGACAGAATGGCTGAGGTAGAACGTCCTCCCTTCCTTCAGGTGACAAAGATGGAAGGGAGTGCATGAATGGTAGTCTTATGAAAATCAGTGAGCTAAAGACACTAAATATTTAAATTCAAGTAATGAGGATTAAACCACAATCTTAATACTGATTTCAGTGTTTTGGACATATAATCTGAAATTCATTTATTTCTTCAACCAGTGTTTAATGAGTTTCTATAAGTGCAAGGCATTAAAAATGAAGAGAATGGTATCTGCCCTTCAGTGCCTAGTCTAGCAAGATAAAGTAAATTTTAATATGATAAATACCATATTAGAGGTATAAGGGATTTTAGAGGTTTTCTGAAAGTTGTGATTACTTTATGATTAGGCTACGCTGTATGTACCTTGCACATAAAAGATGATCAATAAACGGATGAATGAGTGGATGGATGGATGAATAGATGGATGAATGGATGGATGGATGGATGGATGGAAGGATGGATGGATGGGCGGATGGATAGGTGCAAAAAAGATTGGGTTTGTATAACCAGAAAAAAAGGGATAAGGGAATTCCAGCCAAGAAAACCACATAAACCAAGACAAAGGGGCAGTAAATCATCAAGCATGATCTAGGATCCCATGGCTGAAACATCAGGTCCATTGAGGAAAGTGCTAGAGCATAAAGCTGGAAATACAGACTGGACTGGAGGGTCAAGACTGCCTCCCCAGGCAGTTTAGACCTCATCTGATCTAGAGGGCCAGTTGGAGGGAATGGTACTCTACTACTCAGGTGAAAGGAAGCCTTAGAAACTTTCTGAATGGGGTGGAAGGAATATTTATTATACTCTCACTGAGTGTCAGACTGGGATTGAATGCTTTTTTAAAACAAAATATTTCAAGTATATAAGTAAAGGGCACACTACAAGGAACAATAATATACCCACTTAGCTTTGTCAAAATTTAACACTTTGCATTCATTGCTTCATTTTCTTTCGGAGAAGTAAATCACTTAACAATTGCAACCCTCTCTGCACTCTTCTCCATTCCATTCTCCTTCCCAAGAACACTATTGCACTGAATTCTCATGTGCAGTTTAGTATTTTTTGCTAGATATACACTTATTCATAAGCTAGGTATATATTCACCTATACATATGCAGGTACATGCACCCACATATACCTACTATATATAAGTAATATTGTTTGGCATACTTTAATGTTTTTTACATGAATGTTTTCATACTGTCGATATTCTGTGGCTTGCTTCTTTCACTCAACTTTCTTTTTAGCTTTATCCATGGTGATACAAATGTAGTTCAAATTTATTCACTTTAATTGCTGTATGGTATTTCATTGAATGAATATCCAGACTCCTTTTTTTTTTAATTTTTCTTTTAACATTTATTTATTTTTGAGACAGAGAGAGACAGAGCATGAACGGGGGAGGGTCAGAGAGAGGGAGACACAGAATCTGAAACAGGCACCAGGCTCTGAGCTGTCAGCACAGAGCCTGACGAGGGGCTCGAACTCACGGACCGCGAGATCATGACCTGAGCTGAAGTTGGCCGCTTAACCGACTGAGCCACCCAGGTGCCCCTATCCAGACTCCTTTAAACGTATGCTTTTGCTATTTCTAATGTTCTTGTCATTAAAAACAAAGCTGTAAAGGACATACTTGGCAAAGGAATTGCTGAGTGGTGGGTATACATATCATCAACTTTATTAGATATTGCTAACTTGCCCTCTATAGAGGGTGGAACAATTTACACATTCACCAGCAATATGAGTTATTATTGCTTGATGTACTTGCCTACATTTTGGGCTATATTATAGATGTGAAACGGTATTTCATTGTTTTAAAATTTTGATTGTTAATGGGATTAAACATCTTTTTATATATTTACTGGTCTTTTGATTTTCACCTTAGAAACTGCCTGTTCGTATCTTTTGCCCATTTAAAAATATTGATCTTTTTTCCCTTACTGATTTGAAGAAAGTTCTTTGTAAATTCTGAATACTAACCCTATGTTAGTTACATGCCCTACAAATATCTGCACACAGCCTGTGACTTACTTTTAATATTGTTTTTAGTGAATATATTTTTATTCTTAATTATAAGAGTCATAAAATATATATCACCAATTCCATTTTCTAGATGTGAAAACTGATCCTATGTGACTTGCCTAAGGTCCCTCAGCCAGAATGGGGAAGAGATACAACTTAAGCCCAGGTCTTTATGATCCTATGACACTTGCAAGCTCTTCCCAACTACTCTTCCAGACCATTTGTTCAGGTAGAAGTAGTAATTGGCATCTGTACCAACAGAAAAAAATCAACAGAAGTGAACAATAACTGGATGACAGAGTCAAGGACATGAGTAAGGCTGTGTCCAAGTGAGGTGGACAGTGGTACTTCTAAGGATATAGAAATATAGGAGGAAGTAGTTTGGAGTCTGGTTTTAAATGTGCTGAAGTGCCCTTATGAAGTCAGGTTAGAAATGTGATGTAGAAGACTTAGAAGCCATCAGCAGAGAAATCTCTGCAGCCAAGGATCTGAGTGAACTAGCAGCGAGAAGAAAGGTATAAGGAGAGTACTGAAGTTCAGCTCTGGTGGCCCCAAATCTATCTCGCCCATGGGATTGTGAAATTTTGCAGGAGTTCATCGCATACTAGTCTTCTTCCTTCCATATCTAACACCCAGCACAATACCAAGCTCATAGTAAGCATTCAATAAATATTTGCCCAATGGATGAAAACTGCTATATCTCTTATGTAGATCCATGGTGTCTTGTGGAAAGTGCTGTGGTTCATAAGTTTTTGGCCCTTAGGAAAGTAATTGAGTGCAACATGCCCAGTGGGGTCAAAGGTATGACTCCATTCTGCAGTTAAGTGTACAAATATTTGCAGTAAGTGAGAGAAAGACTATAAACAGCCTCAAATCACTTTGGGTCATATTTTGCTGCCAAATGAACTTGTGCCAAACTTCAGAAAAGATTTTCATGTTTTGGAATATGGAGTTGCCGTTAAGGGATTGAGAACCCACAGCATTGGTTTTTAAACTTTTCTAACTATATTGCAGTGAGAAATACATTTTCCATGGACATTCATCACACACACACACACACACACACATCTACAAATGTAAAACTGAAGCAAATGTTTTAACTAGTACTTAGCCTTACTATGTGTGAGACACTTTGATGTGTTTTCTACTTATGTTTGGAATTCTGGTTGGAGCCAATTAAATTGAGTAGTTGGAAAACTACTGCCCAAGAATCGAGCACAGTGGTTTGTACACAATAAATGCTGGCTAAATATCTATCGAGCAAAATGAAGAGCGTTAAGTGTACAAACAGCACTATGGACTTTGTATGTGGAACGTTTTTTACCTTGAGACCCCCTCTAAATTTGGGGTGGCTGGCGGGGACCCCAGGTGTGATATGAGGGGCGCTGTGCTTGGGGGTCAGGGACATCAAAGGGGATAGATTAGGGGGAGAAATTGCTTAGTTCACAAGTTTGCCAAGAGCTGGCCGTGTTTCTGCCCTGCAGAAACAGCAAGAAGACTGGAAAGAGGTCCAGAGATAAACTCTTCCTCTTGGATGGCGATCAAGAAGCTCATTTTGCTCTGCCTCTGGATGAACCTCAGCCAGAAAAGAACTCAGAATCCCTTTCAACCTCTTTCAATTTTTCTGGCCCGCAATAATCAATAAATTGGTTTTTCATCCTGGAATGTCAGAGCTGAAATGGACCTGAAGACCACACAATCCAGCCAGTCGTTTCCCTCGTCTTATAGGAGGCTGTGTGCTACGAGGAGACCTTGGATGGGCGGCCCCGGGGCTCACCATGTGGGGAGACCTGACCTGGCTTCTTGTCTGAGCACCCCATAGCCCTGCAATGGCTACGGTGGCCCGTCCTGCAGCACCATCTGCTACCTCAGAGTTCTCATCCATTGTTTATCTCAAATCATAACTTCAACCATGGCACGAAGATGCTTATGCAAGAAAAACTCGTCTGGCATCAAGTTTGGTGCGTCCCTTGTCCCCTGTGCCAGACCACGGACTGGGTTTTGTCCTGCCAGCACTTAAGACCCTTTCACATACTCTTAGCTTCTTAGTTATAATAGACTTTTAGCAACATGACCTTTCCTCCTCCTCCTCCTTCTCCTCCTCCTTCTTGAAATTACCTAAGATGCATTCAAATCCGGTTCAAGCATTTTTTACATGAAAATGATATACAAAAGAGCATAGTAACTCTTTAGGCCACACTTGTCTCTCCTGTTTTTGATTTCTTATAAATAATAAATCTATTGGGGTGCCAGGGTGCCTCAGTCAGTTAAGCATCTGACTTCAGCCCAGGTCATGATCTCACGGTTTGTGAGTTCGAGTCCTGCATCAGGCTCTCTGCTGTGAGCACAGGGCTCACTTCAGATCCTCTGTCTGCCCCTCCTCTGCTCATGCTCTCTCTCTCTCTCTCAAAAATAATAAATAAGTAAATCTAGTTAAAAAATAAATGTATTAACTGTAACACTAACTTTAGCACTTTATACTACTTTTTGTTTGGAGCATATATAATTTCTCAAACTGATCAGGGGACCTCAAACATAGAAACCTCCTTAGAACTCTCTGCTTCCTGCCCCTTACCCCCAAACATCTTCCTTTAACTGATCCAGTGCAGTGAACAGAGTGAGGGATGGGGGGACCAACAGTAACAAAGTTGTTGCTAGCCACCACACGCTAGACTTATGTTACCATGCCTGCTCCCTGATGAAGTGACACCACAATTATTGTCATCACCATCATCATCACCACCACTACCATTTCTGAGGCTCTGAGATACTAAGTTCCTTGCCCAAAGCCAAGGCCTTTCCATGCCCTCCCTCTCACCTCCTACAGGCTGACTGCCTTCTCCTTCAAATCCAAGATGCTGAGGGGAGCCTGGGTGGCTCAGTCAGTTAAGGGTCTGACTTTAGCTCAGGTCATGATCTCACAGTTCGTGGGTTCAAGCCCTGTGTCGGGCTCTGTGCTGACAGCTCAGAGCCTGGAGCCTGCTTCAGATTCTATGTCTCCCTCTCTTTCTGCTTGCCCCCTTGCTGTGCTCTGTCTCTCAAAAATAAAAATAAAAATAAATGTTAAAAAAATTTTTTTTTAAACCCAAGATGCTGCTTATGGGGTGGACACTAAAACAAATAGGTTGATTCATAGGCAAATTCCCTTATAAAACCTTTTTTAAAAACTTACTTTTTAAGAGACAGAGTGCGAGCAGGGTAGGGGCAGAGAGAGGGGGAGACACGGAATCCGAAGCAGGCTCCAGGCACACGGGGTTAGAACCCACGAACTGTGAGATCATGACCAGAGCCGAAGTTGGACACTCAACCTACTGAGCCACCCAGGAACCAGCCCCCTTATAAAGTAAAACCTTTTAATGAAGCAGTTCCAGGCTAGAGAAATAAGAGTGTATTTTCAATGTTAACCAATGAGCATAGTTCAAGTTTGTACAGAGATGTCAAATTGGCCATTTTTGGTTTGACTTTCTTTTCCCAAGTTGTAAATGCTAATTTGCAGGCTCATACCCCATTTTCAAATGAGATACTACTGTAAATCAAAGAATAACGAATGCTGGTTTAAAAAAATATATATATATACAAATGCAAGGTGTTAACATTTGCAATTTGTAAATATATCTTCTAATATAGTTTACGTATTCCAGATATTCTTCAAAATACATTACATTTGTAAATATACTGTCACTTCGAATTTGAAAAAAGTCCACTTGCCATAGTGTAGAGACACGGAAGGCAGAATCAGCCACGGAACTCATGAGACTGATGCTTTCAGAGAACCGCTGTAATTTTGCAGAACACCCCACACAGCAATACTGTTCTGAATTCCCCTCCTCACAAAAGCATTTTGATCTTCATTGTTAACAGATAACGCGTAAGACAAGATACACCCGGTACGCTAATAAAAGGTAATGCTCAAAGCAAGCAAAAAAAAAAAAAAAAAAAAAAAAAAAAAAAAAATCACATGCAACTTGGCTCTGAACATTTCTAAGTCTGTGGATTTGTGTAAGTTTCTTTTTTTAAGTTTCTTTTTTTGATTTTTTAAAAATATTTATTTATCTGAGAGAGAGAGAGAGAGAGAGAGACAGCGCGTGCGCGCGCGTAAGTGGGAGAGGGGCAGAGAGAGAGGGAGACACAGAATCTGAAGCAGGCTCCAGGCTCTGAGCTATCAGCACAGAGCCTGATGTGGGGCTCAAACTGTGTCACAGACCATGAGATCATGACCTGAGCCGAAGTCAGACCCTTAACTGACTGAGCCACCGAGGTGCCCCCTTTTTTTTAAAGTTTCCGATTCAGTGGTACTGGACTGTGTCCCAGGAATTGGTAATTTTTTAAAGCTCTAACAGGATTCTGAGGTACACATCTGGTTAAGACTAGATCACATTTCATTAGTGGTTGTGTTTTCCTCAACACTCTGCCAATCTCTAATTCCACCATCTTCCAATGAAGTGTACAGGTAAAGCTACCTTCACTAGCCTATTTTAGTTCAGGACTGGGAAGACATTTTCAAGCAGAAAGAAAGCCTAAAATAAAAGACTGAAAAATCCAACTAGGTGAAAGCATAACACTTGCTGAATGCCAACCAACAACTATAATCAAAGTGAAAAAAAAAAACAAATGAGGGAAAATATGTGTACAAGACAGAGCTTTTAAGGATCATTGAAAAACAACATCAACAACAAAACAAAACTCCAAAAAAAAAAAAAAAAAGGAGCCATGGACCTAAGAGGCATTTGTCAAAGGAAACGAAAGAAATTGTAAACAGTTCAGTCTCTGGGAGATCAAATATATGCAAATTAAAACAAAGGGATATCATTTTGAACTGTCAAAGAGGCAGTTTAAACACAATACCCCAAAACAGCCAGAGTGCACTGTTGGTTGAGGATATAAATTGGATCAACCACTCTGGAACACCCTCGGTAGCATTTATCAAAAGGCATCATTTATCCAACAACGATTTTACATATATCTTTAGAGCTGGTAATTCCACTTCTCCATATTTATCCTAAAAGAATAATTAGAGATGTGCACAAAGATTCGTTGCAAGGATTCTCTCTCGGAGCATAACATATTAAACAACAGGCAACAAACTACATGTTCATCAATAAGGGAGAACTGCATAAACTAGAATGCATCCATCTGATGGTACACCAACCCGCAAAACAAACTAACAAGCCAATGAAAACCTCTTCAATAATATTTCAGAACTTGGGAAAACATTCACTTTAATACTCATGGGAAAGAGGAGGTTACAAGACTTAAATAGTAAAACAAAACAAAACTTTAATAGCGTCATCATCTCAACTTGGTAAAATATGTTCCTGAATGATACTTACCAAAATGATAACAATAGTAATCACTGAGTGGTGGGAGTATAGCAATGTTTTCCTTTACACTTTCTGTTAATTTCCAAAATTTTTGCAGTGAACAGGTATTATGTGCATAACAAGACACTCTTAGAACACCAAAATCAAGGTGGTCATGTCTTTGAACTGAATCAAGATCCCACATGAATCCAATTGTTCTATACCATTGCGTTGCTTAGCAGCAAATGCCTGAGAGGGACAGTTTGGAAAAGGAAGAAGGTTGGACCAACACAGATAAGAAAGTAACCTCTTGAAAGAAAGAAAGAAAGAAAGAAAGAAAGAAAGAAAGAAAGAAAAAAAGAAAAAAAGAAGAAAGAAAGAAAGAGAACTTGTGAAAGTGAAAGATCATAGGAGACTCACTTTACCCCAAGGCCAGCTGGGGCTCCTCTCCCCAGATGGGGTACAGGACCCACAGTCACAAATGCCACTCTGGACTTCCATGTTCGGACCTTTCTTGCATTTGACAGGATTTAGCTATTTCTCAGCTAAAAGTAAGCCTAGTGGAGACTTCACTGAAAGTTACCCCAAGATCACATTAAAATCCAGCTGGAATCAAGACGTTGTGTTTCCGGTTGGCAAATTCTGAGTGAGATTTAGCCCACTTGCATATGATTTGCACATCCTTTGTACCATCTGACAGGAATGGTGTTCCATAAATCAAAGCCACCCAGCTCTCAAGTTCTAGCTCCATCCGGTAGATGGAAGGCAGCCTACAGTCAAGTTAAATCCCATTTTCCCAAAGATAGTTAAGTTTGTCACCAGAAGGACACTCGCCACCTGCTGTCTTCCTGTTGCCTAAAAATGGCAAGTGTAAGAACTCTCATGTGACCATCTCCCAGTCTATTAGCGCTGGCTCTAAGACCTCAGGGGACATCATAACAACAGTAATAACAAAAGGGTGCATTTTCTCTATTGGGTTTCCAAAAATTTTAATTTTACCTCCCCACTCCCCACATATTCATGACTCAACCACCATGCTAGAGCTCCCTTAATAAAAACACTCCATGGGACGTTAGGAAGCTTGGGTTCTAGCATCAAGGTCTGTTTAGGCAATCTGCCTCTTGGGACCTGCCCTATTATGTATAAAAGCAGGTGCCACCAGCAGTGCTCAACTCACAGGATAGTTACAAAGTTCCATGAAAAAAAAAATGCATGTGAAAGTTCCTGGTAGGCTAAGAGGCTTACTATTCCATGGAGTTTGTGAACCAGTTGTACTGGCTTCACCAGCTGGCTCGTTAGAAAAGCAGAATCATTCCCAAGTCTCACTTCAGAAATAGTTGAGTCTGAATCTGCAATTGAATTTTGTCCCCACGTTATTGTCTGTCTCTATCTCCATCTCTCTGTCTCTGACACACACACACACACACACACACACTTTGAGAAAGAGGGAGCCAATCAGTGCCTGGGTGGCTCAGGCAGTTAAGCATTCGACTTTGGCTCAGGTCAGGATCTTGTGGCTCGTAAGTTCGAGCCCCATATCAGGCTCTCTGCTGTCAGCTTGGAGCCCGCTTCGGATCCTCTGTCTCCCTCTCTCTCTGCCCCTCTCCCACTTGTGCACGCATGTGTTCTCTCTCTTTCTCGCTCTCTCTCAAAAATAAAATAAAACATTTAAAAAGAGAGAGAGCGAGAAAGAGGGAGCCAGAATGTGAGCTACAGGACCCAGTGGACAGGATACAACAAAGTGAAATGAAAAGGAGGCCCTATTCTTACCAGTCTTTGGTTTCGCCTGATGATCTGAGTGCCGTGTATGTCTCCCCCTTAAAACACTGTAAAAGCACCATAGAACTGTATTTCAGTAATTGCATAACTAGAGGCCAAAAACTATGCCTCCGTGCAAATCCCTGAGTTACGTACAGGGGAGGGTTACATGGTCATTCATGTTTGCATTACACTCCTTTTCAGCGAAATATTCCTTACAGAGAAGTTCAAGATACCTCTCGTAGAGTATTTGAAGGACTCATTATTTATTGCTTTCAATAAGTGAGAAAAATCACCTGGAGTTCCTGTTTCCTTATATTTTAGTCTATTTGCATTGTTGGAGAAAGTTTTTGTTGTTCCTCTTCTTCTTCTTTCTTTTGAATCTTAAGTGCAGGGAGAAACACAAATTTGTTGTTTCCAAAGTTGTTTTTAAATAGACTTTCTGGCTTTGGAACTTTCTCGAAGAGTCACCCATGGAAATATTTAAAATTATTGCTAGCTTCTGAATTTAGTCCACAGAAGTCTAACCAAAACCAAAAAACATGGTAGTTTTAAGAATTTTTTTTATTGATGTGGCCTAGTAGAAAACAAGCGTACAGAGAGCTTCCTCCCTTTTGAGCCCTGGGGGAGCTGAAGCCAAACCCTGACACCACACAGTAAGCCCACCTGCCCATCAACACCTGGGCTCCACCCCACACAGCCCTTCTCCCCACTGGGCAAAGCTTCCCCTCTTTCAGGGCTCTTCTTTTAGCTTGAGGTGGCAGGAGGGCGATCTTGTCCAACCAAACTCATACTGAAAAACTGTCAGCTCAATGAGTGTCTTGTGGCCTCATAACCCTGGCCTCTAGCACAATGCCTGGGACCGTAGTTGTTGCTCTGTAAATATCTATTGCATGTATTAATCCATTAAAATGCTTTTTTTTTTAAGTTTTAAAAATGTATTCATTTTGAGAGAGAGAGAACAAGCAGGGGAGGAGCAGAAAGAGAGGGAGAGAGAGAGAGAGAGAGAGAGAGAATCCCAAGCAGGCTCCATGTTGTCAGCACAGAGCCTGATGCAGGGCTCAAAATCACAAGTCGTGAGATCACGATCTGAGCCGAAATCCAGCCAGACGCTTAACCGACTGAGCCACCCAGACTCCCCCACTGAAATGCTTTTTAAAGGCAGTGCCTACTGTTAGCACAAGTCACCCTCCACTTGGGGGGGGGGGGAATGTTAGAAATCATGGCTCGTGCTCGCTTTGGCAGCACAGATACTAAAATTGGAACGATGCAGAGAAGATTAGCATGGCCCCTGCACAAGGATGACACACAAATTCATGAAGTGTTCCATAAAAAGAAAGAAAAAGAAGGAAGAAAGAAAGAAGAAAGAAAGAAAGAAAGAAAGAAAGAAGAAGAAAGAAGCCATGGCTCCACGTGAACATGCAGTTAGAGAAGGAGCTGGAAGCAGAAATGGTGCCACTGGGCCAGGTCGGCCCAACACAGAGATCCCGCCCTGAGATCACTGCTCCTTTTCCCCAAGTCCTTGACTTTCCTCTGGTGTTTGAAAGCTCCAAGTGTCTTCACACGTTCCTAGGTAGGAACATGGGGGGATTTGTTCACTCATTCAAAAAGTATACATTTACTGAGTTTCTAACATAGGTCAGGTATTGTTCTCTGTTTTGAAGGAACAGCCAGGAACAAAACAAAAGCCCTGCCCTCTCTGAGCTTATGCTTTGTGGAGGAGACACATCTTTGCTGTCAGCGTGGGGTAACTGCTGTGAGGAAATAAGGGAGGGAGGGAATGAGATGCTATTTTAGATAGACAGGTGGGTCAGAAGGGCTCTCTGATGAGGAGACGTTTGAGCAGAGAGCTAACAGAAGCAAGGGAGAGAACCATGTGAGCATCTGGGGAGGAGCAGACCAGGCCAAGGGAACAGCAAGTGCAAAGGCCCTGAGACACAAAAGAGTGGGAGTATGCTAAGGGGCCTGGTTGCTGAGTACAGGAGTGCTAGAGCTACAATTTGTTAAGTAGGGCTCTCTCTCTCTCTCTTTTTTATGTTTATTTATTTATTTTGAGAGAGAGAGAGAGGGAGCAGCAGAGGGAGAGAGAGAATCCCAAGGACGCTCTGCACTGCCAGCATAGAACCTGATTCGGGGCTCAATCCCTCGAAACATGAGATCATGACCTGAGTCAAAATCGAGAGTCAGATACTCAACCGACTGAGTCACCCAGGCACCCCAAGTAGGGCTCATTTTTAAGAAGAAAGAATGGAACTTATGACTTCAACCTAAACCAAGCCTTCTACATAACAGGACAAGGAGTCTTTAGCTCTGAGTTCTCATTATGTTTAGTACACAGTGGTTTAATCCAGGAACCATCCAGAGATCTTATGGATGAGAAATGGCTGGGGAGGGGGGGCCTGGGTAGAAGACCACCACCGAGGGATCCAATTAGACCACTTCCAGAAGGTACTTTCCCCTGAAAGAACCAAAATGAACATCGCTCACACTTAACCCTTGTAAAGACTTCCTACATTGAAAAATAGAGTGGTTTGCCATATGATTTTCAACTTCTCAGAAAAACGTGTTGTCTCTTTGATCTGCCTAATTAAAATAGGAAAACTTGGAATCAAAGCAGTTTCATGTGTGGAAGCCGGAAAGTTCCATTTTTAGTTTGGCTATCATGTGTGCTAATCATCGTGTATTCCAAAAGCTTCTGTTGGCATTGGCCTTGGAGTTGATGTTCTGAAAGCTGATTGCAAATGTGCTTTGTGAGCAGCAGGCACTTGCCATGTGACAGCAGTGCTGAGGAGAGATGGGAGTCCCCCACACCCACCCGAAGGAACGACCATCATCTCCACTAACCCACCTCGCAACGTTTTATGCAGATCTCAAGACGGAAGTTGCTACTAAAGTGCTCTGAAAAGTGCACATGTGGGCATACACACGCACACAAACTGCTCAATGGTAATGTCTGTACTAAATTCTGGTATTGTGGACCTCAGTTCTAGGTTTCAAACTTTTTTGTTGTTGTTGTTTATTTATTGAGAGAGAGAGAGAGAGAGAGAGAGCATGAGCAGGGGAGGAGCAGAGAGAGGGAGAGAGACAGAATCCCAAGCAGGCTCCATACTGCCAGCACAGAGCCTGACGCGGGGCTTGATCCCAAGAACCCAAGATCATGATCTGAGCTGAAATCAGGGACTGGACACTTAACCGAGCCACCCAGGTGACTCTAGGCATCCCAAGTTTTTGAGGTGTCCTTCTGTTTATACCAAGGAGGTAACTGGGTAAATGCAGATCTTATGCATAAGGACGTTCACGGGAAACCAAGTTTGCAAAAGTGAGAAAATGAAAAGAACATGAATAATGAAAATTGTAGACCACCTAACTTCCAGCACTAGGGAGTGAGATGGTTGCACCCACACACAGCAGCCCTTACCAAGGAGGCCGTTAGCACAGATGATGTAGAAGTCGAAACTGCTGATGATCAGAATATTAGCAGTAAGATAGCGAACTTTACTCTTACTTTTCTGCACCGTGTGAATTTTTATAAATCATCTCCTTTTTATGAGGAAAAAGTTATGTGCATTTTGGAAAAGCAAGTATTGAGAGACAGGAGAGAGGGAATGATTACAAATCAACTTCTCTCTCTTTCCTCCCTTGCCTGAGGTGATAAACTGAGAACCCACAGGGGCCAACAATTCTGGACCATACTCAGATGAAACTCCCACATGAGCAAAGCCACAGAGGATAGGTCCCCTCCTGCCTGTAGAATTGAACCCCTACTCTTCAGCATGAATTTAGGGGGCCTCCACGATCTCTTTCATTTTAATCACCAGTAAGTTGGACCTTGCTCAGTCTGGGGCTTTAGCTCCTGGCACTGCTTCTGCCTGGCCTTTCCTCCTAAGACCCCCTTATGAAAGATCCCACAAACCGTGAGATCATGACCCGAGCCAATATCGAGTTGGATGCTTAACCGACTGAGCCACCCAGGCCCCCTGCTCTTATCTTTTTCTGATTCTTGCTCTGAATTTCAAACCTTTCAGGTGGTCCCCGGCCTCACTACCATAGGGGGCCAGAGGATCTGAAGGGTGAGAGACTAGAGAAAAGGCTTATTACACTCTTTCTGCTTCAGACCAAATTTATCACTTAAAAAACTTTTTTTTTAATCTTTATTTTTGAGAGAGAGAGAGAGACAGAGCGTGAGCAGGGGAGGAACAGAGAGAGAAGGAGACACAGAATCCAAAGCTGGCCCCAGGCTCCGAGCTGTCAGCCCAGAGCCCGACGTGGGGCTCAAACCCACAAACTGCGAGATCATGACCTGAGCCGAAGTCGGTCGCTCAACCGACTGAGGCACCCCGGCGCCCCGAATTTATCATTTTTAAAATCAGAATTTAAGACTTACATAATAGTACAAGATGGAAGTCTAGGTCAGCTGCTGCTGGGTTTTTTGTTTTTGTTTGAGGAAATGGCAGCTATGGAGTTAACCTTCTTAATTTAAACAGATAAGTCACAAAATTCTAATCTGGGGGAAGGGAGAAACTACGGTTTGCTACAATGACTCCTTAGAAAGATGTTACATAAAAAGTAGGCAAACAGGAATTGCTTAGGCTAGTAGATGTGAAAAGCCATTCTCCCAACACCTGCCACATTTCCACCACCCCCCCCCCCCCACTGCCACTCGGCCCCCACACCGGAAGTGTGCTGAAGGCAGCCACAGACACAGACCAAGCCATCTGTGAACCACCTGTTTCGCCTTGGTTTGGCCTCTCACTTAAGGATAATTCCCCGTTTCTCAAAGAGGGAAACTATCCTACAGTGATGTATTTTAGTGTTTTCCAGAAGATCCCACAAATGGGGCTTTTAAAATTGTGTAACTCATTCTCTGGTGCGGCTTTCTTAGGTAAAAAGGGGGCCTGGACAGGCCACCAAGAGCCACTCAAGAGCTAAAGAAAATCCTAACGGAAAAGTTCTGAGGTATTATTTTGACTAAACACGTAACTTGGTATTAGAGGCAGAACTAAATTTCCTGCTTGTAACTGTCATCAAAGACCCCTAGCAAGTCACTTGTGTCTTTTCTTCCAAATACAAAATTGCAAATCTACACAGTTTGGTCATGTCATACTTTAGGTAAAATGATTTCAATCAGTATGTATCTATTTATAATCTTTTGTCTGCTATGCTACAAAATTGAGGACGTTCAAAAATATTTAATCCAAAATTTTCACGGCAAAGTGATGCCTTCTAGTACTGAGAAATTTACCAGCCCTCTGAGCGCCCTGCCCGCAGGAACGGATGCATAGCACACAGCTAACGAAGTCCAAAATATCCCTCAATCTCAAATTTATTTAGTAATTTCATTCTCGCTTTCGAGTCCCAGGGAATACTGAAAGCAGGTGTCTGCCTCACTAATCTTAGCCCTGGGTTGAATAATTCAAAGTTGGGCCTTCTAAGAAAAAGTCTCTAAGGAACACAGCGTGGAATACTAGTAGAGCAATACGGTTCCGAATTTTGCAATATCCCCGAGATAAAGGGACGTACTTTGGAGTGCTGTGAACCATGACTAGAGATCACGGACTTCCTCTGAACTTGCATACAAGCACCCGTTTAGGAAGGATACCAACCTTCATCTTTAGATGCCAAAGGAAGAAATCTCCACATCTTTCTTGAAAATTCACTCCTCGACACATTTTATACATTTACCTTATTGCAGGGGCTAGCATGTAAGCGGATATTAAAAAGCAGTCTAGTCATGCAAGACGATGGTACGTAGGGTAAATCTTAAAAGTTGGAGACAGGCAGACATAAGACAAGTTCTAACCATTGCATTGTTTCTGGCCACTCACTTATCAGCGTAAAATTTTTTGGAGGTTTGTGACTACTTTGCAGGTTGAAAAATTATCTGCAAGGGAGTGTGAAATGATTTCTTCAGTTTGTGTTGTAGTGGATCTTTGCATTATTAGAGGTCTCAGTTCATCCTCATGTAAAATACTGGAAATCTGTTCAAGAGATTTCCAGAATGACTTCTCGGCCAACTGTTGGTTGAAACAGGATGATAACAGCTGTCCTTTTAATTACTACCTTTTTTAAAAAGTAAGCTCTACACCCGACGTGGGGCTTGAACTCACGACCCTGAGATCAAGAGTCGCGTGCTCTACCAGTGACCGAGCCAGCTAGGCGCCCCTTAACAGCTACCTTAATTTTTTTGAGACAGGGTCTCCCACTCTACTCTTCAGCAAAGCTGAAGGAATTATGTAAACCTTCCCTGTTCTTTGGCGCATTAAACAGCGTACCATGATCTATGGGTTGTAGGATGGACAACTAAGACCTGACTATGCTAATCCTGCACATTTCCAAGAAACAGCAGCACCCAGCCTTTTGATTTCACAGGTCAATAAAAAAAATTGTTTGGGTATCTGTAGAGAACTAATTTGAGATGGCAAGAGTTTTATTTTACCAGGGGTACACAATAGAGAGAACGACACAGAAGTTTAAAAGGTCAATTTTTTAAAGTGAAAAAAACTTTTGAAGTCCCCATCCCACCCTTGATTTTCTTTTTCCTATTTTGCCTCATGGCACCCATCTGCTGATCAGTCAGGAACGGTGGGGATAGACTTCTGCTACCAAGCTTCCTTGACCTTGGATCCACGTCCACGGAGCACAGCTTACGTGCACCGACCCACACCACTACTGACTCCAGATGGGGGTCTTGAGCTCATCTCCAAACTTCACAGCCCACCCCACCCCATTCCCACCGACTCACTACCACTGCTACCTTCCATAAAGGTTCCCAAACCTCTAATTTAGACCATCGTTTACAGCTCCTTTTGTTCACTTCCTCTCGTCTAACTTGCTCATGTTTCATAAAAATTTAATTACTAAAAGCTCCTTCAGGGTACAAAGCTACTTTATTTGCACACAGTTTGCTGCATACACAGAAAAGCTCAACACGCATTTCCAGCCAGCCCAACCCCCAGCGCTTGGTAATTACAGCCAAAGGTTCAAAACTCTTACTGAAGACACAGTAGGTTCACATGTGGAAAACAAACACGTGTCAACAGCTTCTAAGAACACTTGCACATTACATGAAAAGTAAAAAGATTGTGTACCTTAAAATGTTACTCAAGAAAGTAATTTCAAAAAAATAATTTCAAACTATTAGGGCTCAAATGCGGAGACCACTTAAGTTTAATATTTATTAGAGCAAGAATCAGAAAATTATTGTACATAGTATATACTCTTTCATACAAAACATATTTATTTGCACATGTTTCTGAAAACTACTTGTAAAAACTCTTTTTGAGTAATACCACATTTGACTTACGTCAGGGTTCATTTGGTAAGGTTTTTATTTTGTGGAAAGTAAGGCACACCAGGAGAGTCAATGTGGGTTCACGGTTAACCTGGAATTTGGCCTATTTCTTTGGACAAATCTTGTTTTCAAAATCATTCCAGCATGAGGACTTTCTCTGCACATGATCTGCTTTTACCAGAGTCCGGTGGAGGACCCGGGGAACTCTTCAGTTCCCTCGTTAACTCATGACCTCAGAACTAGCAAGCTTACACAGAGGTCAACTACGGTTCCCCCTGTGTGGATGGCGCCATGCGGTCCATTCCCGGCCTCAGGAGAATCGAGCAGCGGAGAGGACGAGGGGACAGTGCCCAGCACAGAGCAGAGGTATGAAGGAGACTACTGTGGACAGCACAGCTAAGAGGCTGTATTTTAAACACCGTGCTGTGCATCTGTGGGGGCAAACCTCACGCAACTCAAATCCCCAAGTCTAGATCTGTTTTCTCTCTCCAGCAGAACACGCAGGAAGGGGGAGGGAAATGAGAGAGCACATGTGGCCCAGTAGGACAACTGAAAACCGCCCACTGCAGGCAGAACAAAAAGGACGACGGGAAGGGAGCCTCAAAAGGTGTGATTTTAATGCCGCCTCGACCTAACCAAGGGGCTAAAATTGGGCAACACTGAGAGGAGCTGAAAAGGAAATGCAATACAACTACCTGGGAGGGATAGCGGGATAGATTTAACAGGATCCTGGAATCCTCTACCTGCTCCACATTTCCCCACATTTAAGTCAACAGTATAGAAAAGAAAGGACAGAGAACAAGTATCAGGGCACAGGTGACTCCAGCTCCTCTCTCAGGGGACAGGAAAGGCACATGGAAGGCAGATGGTGCAAAAGCCCAAAACACTATATTCTGACAGGAAATTAAAAAAACACCTTCAAATCCAGAATACATGGCAACTAACTTTCAGTCGAGTTCAATGACCCAAGCTCCTCCCTCCCTCAGTGAGTAGTCAGAACAAACTGTCCTGACAGAAATGTTTCAAAGGCCAGAGTCCTGTTTTCTTATATTAAAGATACATTTTATGAAGTTGTTTTCTCTCTATATAGGTCCAGTTCATAAAACAGTCAAATTGTTTCATGTACAAAAGCAGTGCAGTCGAAGATGTTTCCAGAGTGTGCTGCGTTGTCAATCTGACGATGCTCTTCCGTCTCTTTACTCAAGTCCCAAAGTAAGTTTCTTCAGATTTCTTGATTTTTCAAGGATGACCTTCTCAGCGAAGCTGTATTTTGCAGCAAAGTCCCAGTGAACGACATAACGAGCAGGGGATCTGAGATTCCAAAATGAAGATTAGAGCCACTCAAATAGAATTTTTTGTCAAAAACACATTTCTAATAAGATCAATTCAATGTATGCATTCTGTGTCAAAATATGAACTGAAGACAGTTTTGTCTCATCTTATAAATGGCTTAATAAGATTCAGAAACAATCATACATTCAGGAACTTGAAAGGAATAAAGAATGAATTATCCGGTCATCTCAACAATTCCCCTGAAAACGTGTTATAGATTTGAGTCACAAAATAACAATCCCAGGTTCCCAGTTACTATGTTAATTTGAAGTGCACATTTTACACCATTAATGTGACATCCTATGACACGAGGAAAAAATCACAGTTAGAAACCTTTATAATAATTCGAGGTTTTAGAAGAAATATGCTCATTTTAAAAACAGAACATCAAGATTCAACTTACTATGGAATAAACCCCCCTGTGCCAGTAGGAAGGAGGTACTACCCAGGAGGCTGTGCCACACACAAATGCCTCAGGCTCTCTTTTTACCACTGTACTTGTGGGGCAGTGTTTTGTGAACGACGTCTGCTCCATTACGTTACAGAGCTCTGGACATGGGGCTTCAGTTCAATGAGTAAGGCAGTAAGCGTCCTTCAAGACTTGAAGCTCCATTCGAGAACCCCTGACAGACAGTTGACAATAAAGTCAAGAGCAAGGTCAGAAGTAAAATGAAGATGATCTTGTAGATCAGGGCTTCCTGACCTGACAGCCAAGGGCAGTCCCTCTACCCTCAGAAATTGCAGTCTTGTTGGGGAAAGGATCCATAGTTACCTTCAGGTTTTCAAAAGGGGGTCGAAAAGTGCCAAAATACCAAGAACCACTGTTCTAGGCTCACATTCTGTGTGTGTCCCTACGCACTTACTGTATCCAAATTTACAAAGATCCGTTCCTCTCTGGGTAAGCGAGCTTAGATTTCTACATTTCCGCAGTGATGTGCCAGACTATGGAATAGAGTGACCCAAGAAGGTACACATTTTCTCACTAAAATTGTTACAGTACAACTAAGGACAACATTAGACAAATGTCAGGTTTTATTTAGAAGTTTCTAGTAAGCAACCATCAAATACTGATTATAGTCATGCCATCAATTCTCTACTATGCTCTGTATTCTACATTACTCTCTAACGTTGCAAAATAGAGACAAAAGACCCAGATTTTATAATATTTTCTCTAGTATCTACGATACTTATTTTGAATTATATTCATTTTTGAGCTGCATACCCATTTATAACACACTACAATAAATATCAAACTCTGTGTTAGGAAATCCATTAATATTTCCCCAGATCACATACCACTGTCCTTACAATACTGCAGTGTGCTAGTGTGAACTACCCTAATGAGTCTAAGAATGCCTACTATCCAAGGGATTTCATATTCTATCTCATAATCTCCAGGAAATTAATTTCCTTCCCTTATTATACCTTAGTTAGCTATGTAAGGGGTTATCCCCCACCCCCACCCCCACCATTTTTTTATGCTTGGGCTCTTAAATTTTCCCCCCTCTTGGGTCTCTTTCATTTGTACTCAAAGTGTTCAGAATCTAAGAAGGTTTTTAAAATATTCATTTCAGTATAGACCAACTTTTTTCCTGTCTGTCTAATTCCTTCTGGGTATATCAAATGCCGAGGCCCAGTCAATACTGTGGCTAGAATTGGCTAAGAGGAAACACCTCTATTGACAAAAGTATCACAGAAGGAGAGTTTTTAAAAAGCCAGTTGTAATGGGAAAGCAGCAAAGAGGCAACACACATTTAAATTAAAATGTAACCTGATTTTTAAAAATCTAATGTCTTCATTGTGCCACCTATTAAATATACCTATCAGTCAAATCCTCTTAAAGCAAAGCAAAGTAAAGCAAAGGGGTGGAGGGTGTATTTTATTTAGTTCTGGAAGTCTTCTAATAGAAACGTTACGAAAACTTGGGTTATACACCAACTTCCGTATTATTGGATAATCTACCAATAATGAACCTTGTAATAGTCAAATACATTAACATTCTACTGGACTACCTCAGCCTTTTCCTATGATCCTTTTTCAGGCTGTTCTAAATACAGTCTTAAAAATCAATTTTTTCCTCAGTTTTGGTCAAAGGGGTAGAGAGGCTGTTGTATCATTTGACCATCAAAATAACTGCCCCAGAAAATTCCTCAAATCTGTTAATCCCAGCAGGAACAGGTCAGGGAACAAGTCAACCACTGACTGTCACCCAAGGACTGTCTGACTCTCCTATCAAATAACAAGTTCTCCAGCCATTCCTATGGTTAAGCATAAGCATACCCTAGCTCACATTCTGGGCCTATGTGAAAGTGAGCCCACAGTTTTAAAACAGTATGTTCAGGTACACAGAATGGAGCTAACTTTCGAATTTTTAAGGGGAAATATTCTTTCTTGGAGATTAAAATTTGTTTTTCCTCCTTTTCATTTACATGGTCTATCTCTTGGCCATCTTACTTTCCCCCTAACCCATTCGCCCAACAATAGGGAGAGAGGGAAGAGGTAAAACTGAACAGTTCTTTTTCCTCCCTATTAGCACTTCTGTTCCTAGATAATAATATCCAAGGAGAAAATCGGCAGCGTTTTATCACAAGTGTATTTGGATATAATCTGTATATTCGAATACAGACCGTTCTGAGGTCATTTCCAGGCTGAAATTTTATAATTACTATCTCTAGGACTGTCACTTGATCTCTTCCTGTTCAATAATTACCACTGATCTAAGTAAGCTACACTGCACGGTAGTAGAAAGGTAAAGGAGCTGAACAAACTGGCCCGAGGAGTGGGGGAATACATAAACTGCCTGGGAAAATACGGGGTCCATAAAAACCCCCAAATCTTCAAAATAGGACTATCTCCAGAGAATGACACTAATACTGATAGATGACAATTTGAGATATGCATGTCAACTTAGAAACACAAAATTATAATACCTAGTCTTTTATATACTTTTTATTAAATCTACTGATTCACCTAGTAAGCCATTATATACACAAAACAATAATTTCCAGAGTTCCTAAATATTTCCAACATATTCAACTTAGGGATCCAAGATTCTGAACATGCCATCACCAAAAAAAATTGCAAACCTAAAAAACAAAAAGGAAAAAAAATTAAACAATGTCAAAAGGAAAAAACTTTCTAAGGTCAATATTTACTTTTATAACTTTCAAAATGACATTTTAAAGTTAATGTTTCTTTCTCATCTTACAGTTATAAGCTCTTAAGTCTAACATTAAAGTTTTGCTTAGAAACAAGGCAGTTTACTTATTAAAAAATATTAAACTATACTCATATATATCACCTATTTAATATTTATTGGGTCCAAATATCTTCACATTTACAATTTCAGACTTTAAATTAAAGTGGCATCAGTTCTATATTTTCTGTTAATAAGCTATTATTATGGTGACAGATATTCAGATGTATAAATGAGATTACTGATTTCATTCTTATATAACACATGCCTTTAGAAACCACATTTTTAGCCAATTAATAGTGGTTAAAGTCTTTGTACTTCTATCACATTCATTTTTAGCACATGAAATAGAAATATAAAAGATGACCTTCAAAGTTCTTCTAACTTCAAACAGGGTCAACTACATAGGCTTTATTTGAGGGAAGAAAAAAAGTGTTTGGGTAAACATAAACAAGAATTTCAAAAAAATAAAAACAATCTATTTGTTTCTTATTAAAACATTAACACACAAAAGTGAACTATATGAACAATTCTGCTACTACAGGCTTAAAAACTATGTTTTTAGATTGGCCTGTTTAATTTTTCCATAGAAAAGCAAGAGGTCAGAGTTCATATTTCCAGAAGAATTAAAACAACACATAGGGAGATCTAGAAAACAAAGGAAAACTGCTTCTTTTCGGAACAAAGCTAGACTGACTGACTGAAGGCTAAACCAAGATCACAGATAGAAGATAACTACACTGCTGTGAGCCTAACTGGTGCCTGGATTTGCATGGCATGTGATTAAGTCTATCATCACAGAAAGCCACATATACAAATAAAAATACATTTTAAAACTTTAAGTCACTCTCAACATCTGCGAAAATACTGTTTATAAGATATTATTTGTAATACTCTTTATAAAAAAATACTGTTTGTAGAGAAATGAGGTAATGTAGCACTATACCAACAACCGAGACCCTAGAAGAAAACATGGAAAGAAGCATGACTTTAAAAAATATATTAATGCTGTCACAGTTCCATAGAATTTGCCCCCCCCCCCACCCCTTACCCTCTGGAAGGGGATGACAATTTCATTTTCTTGGCATGCCATCAATTAAACAAACATATAATTCAGGCTAAATATAAGTAAACTTGTGATACTATTTTTGCTATTAACACTATTACATGTAGTACAAGAAATAACAAGTAACCATTTATTCTGAAAAGATGGCTTTGCATAAAATCTGAACTTGAGCAAAGACCCTATTGGAATTCTATTCCCAGCAGGATTCAGCCTAGTAATTGCCACATCATTATTTTAACAGGACCTGGACCACTGGAATAAACTTAATAAATAGTAGCACTCTCTCAAAAAAGTTTTACTGTAATAAAAACAAACAGTGCTATTCTCAACTATAAAATACATTTTGAACTAAGATACCAGTAATAATTAAAGTAGAGCTAACTGATACTACTAACATTCTTAATAGGACTTTACATCTTAAATAGAAAAACAAAAACACATACATAAGACATTAAAATTCTTTATGACAGCAAAAGAAAGTTGTGACAAGAACCCTAACTTCCTAGTCTGAAACGCCTCACAAGTCTGGAGTCCCTTCTAAGAGCAAACCCTATCATTTTTCAAAGGAAGAAAATTATTTCAATCTGCAAATTTCTAATGGCTCAGGCGTTTTCACAGAATACAGATTTTGTCACTAATTAAGTAGCTCACTAAAAAGTTCAAACAACTATACAAGGCTTACCATGTAGATTTACACAACTCTTCACCCGAGACCCAGTTTAGTTAGGGTATATTAGCATATTGTTTAATACTTTTTGTTCGTAACTTAAAAAATTTGTTTTAATCTTAAAGAGGAAGGAATTGGGATAAGAGAACAGACATGGAAAAACATGAAGGCCTCTCTTTCTCTTAGGTTTTGCCATTACCATTCTGTTTGAAGTGGTTTCAGGACGAGGCGATCGCACACCTTCTAGTCAGAAATCAGATGGCCTCAAAACAACCTCATTTCAGTCTTAGGCCTCATGTCTTTCGCTTAGAGCTAAAAATAAAAATACATGTGAATGAACAAATGAGCATGGAATGAAATCTCTAACATGACACTAAAATAGAAAATATCAGAAGCCATTTTTATCACAGAAAAATGAAAACATACACATTTCTATGCAGAGCATCACAATCCTATTTAGAAGGAAAGAGTACTCTTCTTGCCCGTCAGCTGCTGGCTCTGATAGTAACAATGACAATTTAATACCAAAGGTGGTTCCACAAAGCTACAGTAGTATTACACTCATCTCCTGAGATTCTGAAACATCCCCCCCTCCTTTTTTCACAAAGTTAAATACAACAGTACCATTAATGAATCTAATGACATTAGATAGCAACTCAGCTCTTTTTATGCAAATAAACCAAGGCAAGCAAAGAAAGCATAATGCTGAAACAGAACAATGGGCTGGCCCTAGAAATATTATTTTTCTGTATTTAGAAACTCTGAATTCCAACAGCAACAATGGTGGTACATGAAAATTAACTTGTTTCTACAATCAAAATAAGGCATTCACTCACTCCACAAATATTGAATGTTTCTAAGTGCTGGAAACCAAATGCTGAATAGGAAAGCCGGGTTCCAGACCTCAGCAAGTGGCATCCTGGCTTTCTATCTTCTAAGTTTTTGTCTCAAGTCTGGGCTCTATATTGCAAAGGAGACAGAAAATAAGGATTGCTATGTTTCCACGGGAGGGAGGAGGGCAGTATATATGACAAGAGAATGACACTACAGGGTTTAAAACAAAATCCACTGAGAAGCCTAAATCTTATGCTGTAAGTGACGTCCAGTCAGTATTTGGTCTCTGCAATGCGAAGCTTATATTTTCAAAATCCTCATTAATCCTGAAAATTAATTCTCCTTCATTTGTAGAGCATGGTAGTTTCAATCCTCAATATAAATGTCTCGTATTATTTGGTAAGGTGAAATCTGCCAAGCACCTTCAACAGTCACTTAATAGGGGAATACTTCATTCAACAGAAGCCATATTTTAAAAATGCAGAAATTCTGTTGCCAAAGTTACACTTTAAGAACTGGCCTTAACTATAACATAATGAAGACAAATTGCTTATGAGATTTTTTTTACACCATGCATATACTTTTGTTAAATAGAATTAATACATCATCACTAGAGTCTATACTAACATTACTGCTTAATGCTTTGCATTTTTCTGCTGGATCTATGTATACCAATGAAAGTCTTTAATTTTGCGGAACACGGTACATTACCAAAACACATCAAAATCAATCAATTTAAGCTCAATGTTCACCTTAAATAAAGAGTAGTAAAAAGATTTCTGAATTAGCTTAGCTTCTGCAGTTTTTCATGTGAAGTCCAAGTACATTTAGTATCTAGACAAAAGTTACAAAATTAAATGGCTTGACTCTGAAGTTTATAGGTTTCTGAACCATTCTTTAAAGTAATAACTTGCCATTTCCACGTAAATATTTAAAGAAAAGAACTGTTTTGAGTTATACCTAGGTTTTAGAATATGGTTTGCACTAAGTGAAAATGTATTTTTTTTAATCAACAAAGCTTTTGAAAGTTCATAAAATGATTCTAACCGTTTTGTATTTTGATGCGCTCAAATTTTAACCAAGGAAAACTGAATGCTGGCCTTATTTGGAAGCAGTTCCTACTTCTTCCTTTCCCACATGCATCACAGATTCCCTACCCCTTTCATTTTCAGTAAATTCCAGAGAAAACATAACTAATTGATAGACACACTTTTCCTACTCTATGCCTCGAACACTCACTTATTTGTAAGTCCCAAATTTGTCCCGCATCCATCAAGAAAACCTATCATTTAGCTCACAGCTCCTCTCAACTCAGGTTTGCTACCATTCTTTGGCAAAAACAAAAAGCAACCAGAGGCTTCACTGGCCTCTCCAAAACTTGGATCTTTCCTTTAAGTAGCTTTCATTCCTTTTTGCATCAGTCATAGTCCGTTTTGTTCTACAAGTTACAGTCCTATCATTTCCCTGAACCAATCCACCCAGCCCAGAGGATGTAACCATTATTTCTTGAATTCTACAACTTTCACTACTGACACTTTGATCAAGGCCTTTCATGATGAAGTCATGAGATTTTATGACTCAGAAGACATGATTTACAGCTTACTGAGGCAAGTAATATTATACTCCATCTTAAGTTATACTAATCATGAAACTCCACTTGTCACATCAGGAATGTCACTCTGAGGTCTCCCATTTAATACAATCAATGGGGACACCTGGGTGGCTCAGTCGGTTAAGCATCTGACTTCGGCTCCGGTCATGATCTCACAGTTCGTGAATTCGAGCCCTGCATCAGGCTCTGGGCTGACAGCTCAGAGCCTGGAGCCTGCTTCAGATTCTGTGTCTCCCTCTCTCTCTGCCCCTCCCCTGCTCATGCTTAGTCTCTCTCAAAAATAAAAAAATAAAAAAATAAAAAACCACTAATAAGATCAACGAATTCCAGTAAGTTAGTTCCTTTACACAGAGAATAGATATCTATGGGTTCAAGATGTTAACTGCTGTGAAGGAGTAACACCCAAGGCTATGACATACGACAGAGCATCAACAGGGGGTTAAATTGGGCTGCCACTCTGCACAACCTCAGCAGGTGCTCTTCTCTTCCTGGGCTAGGTGTTCTGGCATACAGAGCTCTGTGGTCTTACCATACAGCAGTGCTGGTGAGATCTCTTGTTGGAAACAGCATTTAAGCTGAGATCTAAAAGCTGAACAGGAAATGGCTAGGCAAAGAATAAGAGAGGTAGCATTCCACATAGAGGGAACTAACTATGTGAAAGTCCTTGGACAGGAAAGAATATGGTGACTTGGGAGGATCAGAAAGAAGGGCAATGAGGACCGAGCACACGGAAGAAGAACAAACAGGTATGAGCCAGACTAACCAGTCTCAAATGGCACGATGAGGATTTGGGGCTTTAATCTAAGTGCAATGGGGACTGCATTTATCACCCTTAACCATCTAGCTCTTTGCAGCACGATTACTACTCATACCTATTCTCTTAACAGCCAGCCATACACTTCTAACACACAGGGTCTTCTCAGTTCTCAGGAACTGACTACAAGCATACCCCAGAGACACTGCAGGTTTGGTTCCAGACTAGCCCAATGAAGCAAAGTCAAATGATTTTTGGTTTCCATGCATATAAAAGTTATGTTTACACTACACTGTAGTCTATTAAGTGTGCAATAGCATTATGTCTAAAAAGGCCATGTACGTAATCATACCTTAATTTAAAAGCACATTATTGCTAAAAAAAATTCTAACCATCATTTGAGCTTTCAGAGAGTCCTAATCACTGATCACAGATCACCATAACAAATATAATAACAATGAAAAAGCTTGAAATATTGTGAGAATTACCAGAATGTAACAGAGACACTAAGTGAGCAAATGCTGCTGGAAAAATGGCACTGAAAGACTTGCTTGACGTTGGGCTGCCACAAACCTTCAATGAGTTAAAAAAAAAAAAAAAAAAAAGCAGTACCTGTGAAGTACAATAAAGTAAAAGCACAATAAGACAAGGAATGCCTACGTTCAGCTTCTGAAATGGCTTCCACCCTGAGCTTGAAAACATAAGCTGTCACCGATTTTCCTGTCTTCTACGTCTCTCAGTATTTAGCTTAACACTCTATACGTACTAGGTATTCAAAGTTTGCACAGAGACAAATCAGTCTTGGAAGAAAACAGACTGATGAAAAATTAATCACGACAGTACAAAATGCAATCATATTTAATAAGATTCTCTATTAGATGTCTATTTGAAATTGCTTTAATTCAACTTATGGACTTGCCTGATTTTCTCTTGTGGGGATGAAATATTTATGAACTCCAGAAATTTCTTTAAACAAATGCCCAATTATAACTTTATTAGTCCACAAACACAATGCTGAGATGGCCCGGCCGTTCTCTGTGCTCACCACCAGGTGTAAGTATGGCAGTGGCCTCGTTCCTCCCTAGTATACCTATAAAAACTAGACAACCGGCTCCCAGCATTTAAAATGTACATTCAACTGAAAAGCAGGACTCCTCTGTTCTTCTGTTACAGACAATACAAGCCAACGACCTCTCACATTAAACTAGCCATCACGTTCTGCAAGTTAGTACGCTTTACATAGGGGCAATCTATCATTTAGAAAGTGTAGAATACACTATTTCTTCCATTTTTGATAATTTTAACAAACGCTAAAAGTCAAGGGCCACCACACTTATAGATTTTAGCAGGAAATTACCATACTTCTGTTCTAAATGAAGATAAGCACTGAGTATTTTCACCTTATTCTGGTAGGTACGACAAGATGTCAAATTTGCTGGGTTCAACATTTAACGGCTCTGCCCACATCCCACGGATCTATTGGTACAGACTTAGAAAGAAATGTAGGATTTGTTTATTTTAAATAGGAATACACTTCCTCTACCATGAGTTGCAGATATTTCAGCTCTTTCAAAGCAGATCTTTTTGTGTCTGCAGAATGATCTGAGTTGTGCCCAGAATCAGGCCATCATGTAATTACACTTAATTAGATATTTTCTACACAAAACAAATAAAAATGTACTTTCATGGTTCTCATACTAAGTCCCCCATATTATGTGTCTTTATAACCAAGAGTGATAACTCTAGAAAGATTAAATGTTATTGGTTTAAAAAATTCTCATCTGCTTCACACTTGGTTTTAAATGGGTTAAAAAGACCAGATTTTGCACATTTTGAAGTTTAACATGGATATGGGTCCGAAGTCTAGTTTTCACAGCAGTAGATAGGATGTTTACAGGCCTTCGAAGCTTCAGCCGCGCTAACAGACAGATAGCGTTGTCCAAAAGATATGATCAGACTAATAACTAAACATCCAACAACCGGGTGGCACAATGTGACCGGGACAGGAAAAAGAGTCCGTATTTAGTACTGGAGCAGAAAACAGTGCCAGTGCGGCAAAACAGACGCATGCCGCCCTAAAGTAGAAACATCTGTCACAAATTCAGGCTCTATGAAGTACAGCCCACGATGGTCTAAATGGGAACTTTACAGTGTGAAATGACCATGTCATTTTGTGGTAGTTCCCGACAACACAGACAACAAGTACAGCCCCCTCTTGATAGGAAAAATCTGTTGTAAGACGGCCGACAGGACTGACAGGGGCATTCCAGTCCCCGACCCAAGACTCCCCTTCCAGGTTCTTCTTCCCACCCCGCTTGGCACGCGCACCAAATTACTATTAATGAGGAATGCGGAAGTAACAGACTATAAATCGTTCTCTTTGCTTACGCTCGGGGATCAAACCTCTGGAATGGGATCTCCTCTGAGCCCGCGGGTTTGAAATAAACCCCTGCCTTCCAAGATCCCCGAGTGCCGCTTGGGTCTTCTGCCTGGGGATCCAGACCAGGTTCCATAACAGCCTGGGCTCCTGAGAAGAAAAAGGCCGTAGGAATGCAGAACACTGAGGGACAGTAAAAACTGTTGGCACCTTCCTGGTCTCAGGCAGTAGCTGTACTAATCTAATAAAAGGAAGGCAACTGGGAAGGACTCACAGACTTTAACTGCCTACACAAAGTGCCACCCCTTCCAGCGTCCTTTCTGTTAAGAGCTAACAGCATCCTTCACAATTTGTTCCCTTCCTCACCAGCCACAGCCCCTCTACACTGGAAACGCTCCTTAGTCATGGAGAGCCACTGCAGCCACTATGACCCCCTGGGGGAATAACTTCAGTCTTCTAAATTGAATGACAAATCATCATTTAAAAATATTTTGTATTATGGAAAATTTCAAACGTATACAAAAGTAAACAGACGAGTGCAATGAACCCTCAAGTACCCTCAACTCTGTTTCACAACTAAGCTGATCAACATCCTGCCCTTTCTGTTTCACCAGTGTCTCTGCCCACTCCTCACTCCCCAACTAATGAGGATTGTTAGTTTCCTTTTTTGGCCCTGGAGGTAAAATTTACAACTAAGTTGTTTTTTTGTTTGTTTGTTTGTTTGACCATTTTTAAATCGTGCAGTTTGGTGGTAATAAATATATTCACGTTGTGGTGTCGCCACTACCACCAACCATTTCCAGAATTCGTCTCATCTTGCAAAACTGAAACTCTGCAGCCATTCAACAGTAACTGCCCATTGCTTCTCCCCATCTTCCCCAACAGCCACCTTCTACCTTCAGTCTCTATGAATGAGACTACTCTAGGACCCTCCTCACAAGAATCCTACAGTAAGCATCCTTTTGTATCTAGTTTCTTTCACTTGACATAATGTCCTCCAGTTATCTGTTTGTTTTGTTAATGCGTGCTTTCTTTTTTTAAGTTTATTTATTCATTTTGAGAGGGAGAAAGTAAGCTGGCAGTGGGGGTGGGGGGTGGAGAGCAGAGAGAATCCCAAGCAGGCTCCGTGATGTCAGCACAGAGCCCAATGCGGGGTTCCATCCCATGAAAGGCGAGATCATGACCTGAGCTAAAATCAAGAGTTGAACACTTAACCGATGAAGCCATCCAGGCGCCCCTGCACCTTTCCTTTTAAATTAGCTGAATAATACTCATTTGTATGTACAGACCATGTTTTATCTACTTATCAATCAATGAACGCTTGGGTTGCTTCCACCTTTTGACTATTGTGAATAACACTGCTATGAACATTGAGTGTACAAATACTCTCAAGACCCTTGCTTCCAATTCTTCTGAGTATATACTCAGAAGGAGAACTAATGGCTCATCTACTTTTCAGTTTTTGAGGGACCTCTAAACTGTTTTCCATAGCACATTCCCACTAATAGTGTACAAGGATGATAAACAATTATTTTTAAGACAACTGAAACTTGATAAAAATTTGGAGTATACAAATTTTACATATGTTGCATAACTTTTTCAAACACAACTGACTGGCTGGAGTCCCAATCTGTTAGCAAGTATTTCAAGATCCCTAATAATCTATCACCATTCTTTACGTATTTCTTTTTTTTTTTTAATTTTTTAATGTTTATTCATTTTTGAGAGATAGAGACAGAGTGTGAGTGGGGAAGGGGCAGAGAGAGAGAGGGAGACCCAGAATCCAAAGCAGGTTCCAGGCTTTAAACTGTCAGCACAAGCCCGACATGGGGCTTGAACCCATGAACTGCAAGATCATGACCTAAACCGAAGTCGGACTGAGCCACCCAGGTGCCCCTCCATATTTCTGAATAAATGTTTTCTTCTAATCAGGCTGGTTTAAGCAGACTATATTACACAATATTAGATTTATAGCTCACTCAATGCTAAAAATATTAACAGTACAGGAATTAAAAGACCTAAATGAAAATACAGTGGAATGCTACTTGGGGCTCCCAAAGAAAAACTAACCTTAAGACAGCTGTATCTTAACCTGTAGCCTTGATAGATACCAGCTAGTTATTAAATAATAGATTTCTTGTTGTTCTTACCAAAGTCAGAAAAACACAAACTACTTTTAAATCACAAAAATGCCGTAACAAAATCTACCAGTAAAAACTCAAAGTTAAAATAACAGCTTTTGGAAAAATTTCTGGAAACATTCCATAAGGCAGCAAGCAATCTACTACAGTTCTCTCAAATAAGCAAACAGCCTCTTGGGGTAATGCCGAAAAGTTGTAGTGTTGGCAATGTTTTCCTAGGGAAAAACTAAGGAAGGAAAAATAAACACCCAATTATATTTACTGTTTAGTAACAGAATAAACAAATTCACTAACGCTCTAAAATTTAAATGACTAAAAGTACATGCCCCACATATAAATAAAAATACAATATTTTTCATGACAATTTGCTTTCAGTTCCTGAACTTATGACTGCAGAACTTATGCTCTTGTAAAGTTAAATTGGAAAAGTCCTATTCAGTATATTTTACAAAAAAGATTTCTTTGTTTTCTTTTTAACATTTTATTTAGTTTTGAGACAGACAGAGATAGAGCACCAGCAGGGGAAGGACAGAGTGAGAGGGAGACATAGAATCCCAAGCAGGTTCCGGCTCTGAGCTGTCAACACAGAGCCCAAAGCGGGGCTCGAACTCGGGAACGGCATGATCATGACCTGAGCAGAAGTCAGACACTCATCTGACTGACCCACCCAGGCACCCCCAAATAAAGATTTATTTAATTAGGGAATTCTATTTTAAAACAAATACTCGAATCTGCTTTTCTACTTCATATTGGACAGTCAACTAAAGTAGATAAAACTGCATGAAGATATGCCCCACCTTTACGACCATCTGCTACACTGTAAAGCCTGAAGTTTCTTCAATGCCATCACCAACCTCAAACTGGACCTAAGAACAGAAATACTCATTGGCTGATACACACGTCAAGTAAAGATTCAAGTGTGCCAGAGTTTAAGATACTTTACCATCAAAAAATATACATCCTCTGTATTTTACATTTTCAAAGGGACTGAATCTCCTGAAGAAATCTCCTGAAGAAACTTGAATTTGTATTGCCTCTTCTGGGGCGGCTCTTCCTCGGTAATTGTCACAGTCATCCCACTTCATCTCAGTAAGGTATCTGCTCAAATGCTAACTCCTCAGGGAGGCCACCCTATCCAATCAATGTGTCTAAAATCAAACAGCCCTTCCTACTCATCCCTTCCCAGTCAACCCAGAGCCCCTTCTGTGCCCTGCCATTTTCTTCCCAGAATAATGTACTGCTAACATTATCCCATAGTTTAACTCATTTATTTTCTATCTCCCCTACCAGAATTGATTCTAGTTTCCTGGCATTTATATCTGAAACTGTATTTTATGGTATAATCATTCAAGGAAGAAAAAAAGCTTTAATGCTATTCTATTATCTAGAGGGTAGATCGTATACTTTACCCACTTTACTCTATCTGCAAAATAGCAAACCAGGATACTGTTACAGCTAAGTTTCTACCCATAACCTGTGATGGACCCGAGGTCATCAATAACTCACCCATCTCTGAGACAACTCAACGTGAATGCAGTTACACCTCAATTAAACACACAACACAACCAACTAGAAACAAGCACATATTGCCTATCTTTTTTGAAGTACAGAAACCACAAGCAGAAGCTGGAGAAACAATTATTACAGGGGCTCCTCAACAGAATATTTATAAAGGTTTTTGTCAAAGTTCCAGACAGTACTGTAACTGGTTGATCAAGTAATTATAAGAGCCAAACCCTGTGAATACAAGAGTACTTCAGGGTTAGTAAAGATGAAGAGAAGTTAGGAAAGCAATCCCTATCAAAATAACACCAGCATTCATCACAGAGCTAGAACAAACAATCCTAAAATTTGTATGGAACCAGAAAAGACCCCGAATAGCCAAAGCAATCTTGAAAAATAAAACCGAAGCTGGAGGCATCACAATCCCGGACTGCAAGCTGTATCACAAAGCTGTAACTATTAAGACAGTATGGTAATGGCACAAAAACAGACACTCAGATCAACGGAACAGAATAGAGAATCCAGAAATGGACCCACAAACGTATGGCCAACTAATCTTTGACAAAGCAGGAAAGAATATTCAGTGGAATAAAGACAGTCTCTTCAGCAAGTGGTGCTGGGAAAACTGACCAGCGACATGCAGAAGAATGAATCTGGACCACTTTCTTACACCATACACAAAAATAAACTCAGTGGATGAAAGACCTCAATGTAAGACAGGAAACCATCAAAATCCTCAAGGTGAAAGCAAGCAAAAATCTCTTTGATCTTGGCCACAGCAACTTCTTACTCAACACCTCTCTGGAGGCAAGGGAAACAAAAGCAAAAATGAACTATTGGAACCTCATCAAAATAAAAAGCTGCTGCACAGCAAAGGAAAACAATCAGCAAAACTAAAAGGCAACCGACGGAATGGGAGAAGATATTTGCAAACGACATATCAGATAAAGGGTTAGTATCCAAAATCTATAAAGAACTTCTCAAACTCACCACCCAAAAAACAAATAATCCACTGAAGAAATGGGCAAAAGACATGAATGAACACTTTTCCAAAGATGACATCCAGATGGCTAACAGACACATGAAAAGATGCTCAACATCACTCATCATCAGGGAAATACAAATCAAAACGACAATAAGATAACACCTCACACCTGTCAAAATGGCTAACATGAACAACTCAGACGACAACAGATGTTGGCAAGGATGCAGAGAAAGAGAATCTCTTTTGCACTGCAATGGGAATGCAGTGGGAATGCAAACTGGTGCAGCCACTCTGGAAAACAGTATAGAGGTTCCTCAAAAAACTAAAAATAGAACTACCCTACTACCCAGCAACTGCACCACTAGGTATTTATCCAAGGGATACAGGTATGCTGTTTCAAAGAGGCACAGGCACCCCCATGTTTATAGCAGCACTATCAACGATAGATAGCCAAAGTATGGAAAGAGCCCAAATGTCCATTGATGGATGAATGGATAAAAAAGAGGTGGTATATATATGTATATAATGGAGTATTACTCAGCAATCAAAAAGAATGAAATCTTGCCATTTGCAACTATGTGGATGGAACTGGAGGGTATTATGCTAAGCGAAATTAGAGAAAGACAAATATCATATGACTTCACTCATATGAGGACTTTAAGATACAAAACGGATGAAATAAGGGCAGGGAAGCAAAAATAATATAAAAACAGGGAGGGGGCAAAACATAAGAGACTCTTAAATATGGAGAACAAATGAAGGGTTACTGGAGGGGTTATGGGAGGGGGGATGGGCTAAATGGGTAAGGGGCACTAAAGGAATCTACTCCTGAAATCATTGTTGCAGTATATGCTAATTTGGATGTAAATTTAAAAATAAATAAATAATAATTAAAAATAAATAAATGAATAAATAAATATTAAAAATTAAAAAGAATACACTTTTAAAAAGAGAGAAGTTAAGAAAAAAAAGAGTTAAAAATATGAGAGGGATGGGGTGGGGGCAAAGTAGGGTGAGCAGAAGCTGGTGAGTTATCAGGCAGTACAGGAAGCCCACAGGGAAAACTGGAAACAAAAGGAGAGAAAGCCCACAAATAATCAAAGTTTATGCAAGGTATGGCTACATAATTTCCAGGGCCTAGCTTACAAGGGAAATGCAGGCCCTTGTTTTTAAAAACAAACAAAAAAACAAAAAAACAAAAAACAAAAAACACAAAACACTTTCAGGGTAGCAGGAGAAAAATATTAGAGCGGTTGTGGGACCCAATGCACTCCCTGGGACCCTGGCCCTGAGTATTGAGCTGAAGACCTAACGTGAGACAACTAATTGCTCCAAGAAGCAAAAGCAGGGGAAGGCCAAAGTGAACCCCCACCTCTAAGTACAGCAGGCATTCACAGAAGCCACTGGCACTCATGGTACAATTTAAGGGGCAGAGCAAGGCCAAAATACTTCTTCAGGCATTTCCAAGTTGGTTTGTTTAACTAAGAGGGTGGGGGGAAGTGGTAACCCATTAACAGCTATTAACACAATTCCCTAGTTGAATAGATTACTAAGCAGGAAACACAGTAGATACATTTTGGTGAAGAAGCATAATGAATTAGATCTGGATTCTATTACCACCCAAGAAAGATCAATATGGCTGACTGAGAGCAAGAAGACAAGAAACCCATAAATGATATCTGAAATATGTAACATAAAGAATAGGAAAGACCTAAGACTATTTCCCCTATTGACTAATACTCAGAGTTGGCCACGGTTAAAAAAAAATCCCATTAGGCAAGGAAATGGAGGAATTGGAGTTGGACAGGAAACAAGTTTTAATACCAGAATGGGTCTTCGGAGAGTTTAAAAAAAAAGTCTAAAATAAAGAGGAAAAAAAGAATCTCACAAAACTATCAGTTAAACACTGCCATTCCAGGAGACAAATTTGTTTACTTTGGAATTGATCTTCTAATTTCTGAAATGTGGTAATGTGTAAGAAAAGACTGTCATTTTTATAAACCATGTATGTTAATTTATTTTCCTGATACCCTGATAGATTAAACGAAATACGCTTTAAGAAAAAAACTAAAAAGAAAGAAAAAAACTTCACAATAATATGTGGACAGTCCCTCTTTTTTGCCTTTATTTCTGATATAAGACAGCTCAATTAAACACTGAGAACAATTAAACCTGATGTTTCTGATAATGTCCACCATGTATAAAGGTAGATTCATTTGTATTCCATTTTTGTTTTTTAAATTATTTTAGCTTCTCATTATCATCTTGAAATTCAAAGGGTAGAGACATCAATTTAATAAGCAAGCCACTTATTTTGACGTCAAATAATGTATTCCCAATTTACAAACTCGAAAAGCACAAAATATTTCTAATAAATGCTTACCACTATTATTACTTTCCAAAAGGATTATCATTTCAGTATGTCCCTACAACATCCTCTATTAGTAAGACTAGATATACGTGGTTCATCTTCCAGCAGGAAAAGAACAAAACTAAAAAGATTAAGATTCTTTAAATTACTAAAGTAAAACAAAACTTCTGGCATCTACTCTAAGACACTTTCTTCTCTCCATAAATTAGTGCATCTGAACAACAAAAATGTCTTTTACACTAAAGCACAATTATGTTCTATCTCCTTCCCTCTGGAAACTATGAAATAGCAGTGATGTAGGGGAACAAAGGCAGAAAGAAATGTAGATAAAATTAAATTTCCTTATAAACCTGCAGCCCACTGACAGATAAATACTTGAGGCAGGCAGAGTAGGACATTCCTCCAGGAAATCCCCACTGTCTTAAGGTTAATGCTTTGTTGGAGGGGAAACAACCTTAGCTTGACAAAAGCTAGGTCTTCAGGGTGAGTTGTCTTTAACATATGAAAGTCCTTTTGGAAACTTCCCTGTGTCCTTACCTCCCCCAACTTCCAAGTATATAATCAGTCACTCCTCACAATCCTAGGGCAGCTCTTTTTTCCAAGGGTCCTGTCCCTGTGCTATAAGAAAACCACCTTTTTGCACCAAAGACGTCTCAAGAATTCTTTTTTGGCCAACAGCTTCGAACCCCAGTATTTCCACATGAGCAGCAGACAACATATTCAGAGAAAGGAAAATGGGCTATGTGATATGAGAAACAATGTTCCACATTCATCTCTCAAAGCAGTGATCCTAAGAGAGCAAAGAGGGCACAAAATGGAGAAGCTAAGTGGACCCAATTTCAACTGTGGATTGCTCCAGTATTTTGTTTTCAGAATGGTAAAGCCTGAATCTTTTAGTTAGAAAGAATCTAAAGTCATCTAGTCCAGACTTTCACCAGTGCTAGAATCCCAAGTCTATTAAGTGGTTTATTTACAGCTTTTGTTTAAACATCTCAGAGGACAAAAAGGCTGTTTCTTTGGAAATAATCTTTTCCATTTCAGAGAGGCTCTGTTGGAAATCATTTTGGTCCTATACAATTTAGGAAAAATAAAAAATGTTACATTAATTACTTCAAGTAAAGGCCAACTCATTTGTTTTTTTATTGTTCAATAATAGGAAGTTCCAAGGTCACGAATCTCTAGTGGTTTGTTATTCCAGTGGTTCAACAATCAAAGGCCTAGGCTCTTTTCACTCTGCCATTAGCAAGCTGGTTTAGCTCTCCTTATGGTTTCAAGATGGCTCCCATCATTCCAGGCTTCACATGCGGATACGATAATGTCCAGTATAAAAAGATTATTTCTTCCCTTCTGTAACTTTTTATCAGAGAGGAATATCTGTGTCTGAAGTTCCCTAGCACACATCTTATTGGCCAGAACTACACCTGGCCAATCACTGGCAAGGAAAATAGGTCCATTGTGATTGAGAATGATTATCATTTGCCCCACACCCCCACCCGCAGCCCCCCTGAACTGGGGTTTGCCTCTCTTGACAAAGCTATGAAGAAAGCGTAGATTACTTAAACAAAATAAAAATTCTCTTAGGAGGAAGGGAAGAGGAAAGGCAGAGAAAGTAAAAGTGATTCAACATTTGCTTATGGGTACATGGCCTCAAAATCTGCTCTTTCAGCAATTTCTAATCTCTAGATTTTTTAAAATAATTTTTTTTAAGTTTATTTATTCATTTTGAGAGAGAGAAAGCATGAGCAGGGGAAGTGCAGAGAGAAGAGAGAGAGAGAATCCCAAGCAAACTGCACTGCCAGTGTGGAACCTGATGTCAGGCTCAAACTCAGGAACTGTGAGATCATGACCTGAGCTGAAGTTGGATGCTTAACTGAGGCTACCCAAGGTGCCCCAACCCTCTAGATCTAATTGGAGAAATCGTTATTTGTACTTAACTACACACAAACTCTATATATGCAAAAAAAAAATACTGTGTGTTCTCATCCTCAATCCTAAATTCCTATTCCTCTCGTTTTGGTTTTGGTGTACTGTTCTACATATATGACTTTGTATCTCTCTACATGTTTTTACCATCTTGATCACTAATGTCCCTCATAAAAATGCCCAGGCCCTCTTAAAATGTTTAGTACCAGTACAATGAAACTAATGATATCCCACGTTCTATCAATGCCATCTAATACACTCTGTTGCTTCTCTGGTACTCCCCTCCTGACTTGCTGGAATAAACTTGCTGGAAATGATAAGCCTCTTTGTGTTCTATATCCTATACTTTATTTGTAAAGATGATATAGTGCAAAACTCTACAATTAATTATCCTATACTTCACCTTATTTTTGGCCTATCTTTCCAACCTAAGCAGTTGTTGGAATTTTTTTTTAATTCTAAAAACTAATGTTTGCCATTTTCCTAGTTTTCAATTATAGAAATTTAAACTTAAGGAAAACACACTCATGTTTACTTCTCAGCTTTGCAGAAGCAGGGCTATGTCACCTTGAGAAAACATCTTATTCTCACAAGAGGCCTTCTGGGATTGCATTAACTTGTTGAATTTCCAAGATCTAGAGACTAATCCTCATAAGGTGAGCAAAATAATCTGTGAGGTGCATTGAAAAGAGCCATTTCCCAGGGATGGACTTTCTATGGACTAACTAAAACCAGAATGTCAACTCAAAAGTGTTAAGTGAAAATTAGAACAGCTAAGGAACTGAGAGAAATTCGAGTTCTGTGGCCAATGTATTCCCACCTGCCCACAGACAAACCATATTGGAAATCAATATATAGTCCAAAGAAACCAGATAATTGAATCATTTGAGCAAATCATTAGAGCAAACTCTAATTCTTTCCATGTGAGCATACCACACAGGAAGCCAAATTATACTCAAATGTTTGTTTACTGAGCATAGAAATCAAAGCAAAAGAATCTGTTTTCTAACATATATTTAACAATACCAGGGTAAATAGTCTCATGTATCATTCTCTAAACAGGGTACTGTGCCTGGTACTTGAATGAACACTGTTAAAATATGTCTTGGTTACATGAGGAAGAAACTTCCTTCTTGACAGTCCTACTTCTTAATTAGTTGCAATGCAACTCCACCAAGTTCTGATCAAGTGCCAATGACCTGGAGGTTAGCCTATCTTAAGGCCTGGGAGTCATTAACGTTTGAGTTCAAAGCCCACTCGTCCTTCTGGAGACCCTCAGGGAGGATCCTTTGCCTCTTCCAGCTTCTAAAGATCGCATGCATTCAGGGGCTCAAGGCTCCTTGCTCCATCTTCAAAGCTAACATCATCGGCAGCACAGTATCTTCAGATCACGCTCTGACTCTCCAGGCTCCCTCTTTCAGTTACAAGGCCCCCATGTGATTACATTGGGCCCACCTAGATAATCCAGGATTATCACTCCATCTCTAAATCCTTAACTTAATCACATCTGCAAAGTCTCTTTTAGAATGTGAGGTAACATATTTATAGTTTCTGGGGATTAAGATGTGACATCACTAGAAGATCATGATTCTGCCTACTACAGAGGTGCAGTACTATAGTTTCACCACTGATTTTATGTTTTGTTTTTAATGTCTATTTTTGAGAGAGAGAGAGAGAGAGAGAGAGAGAGAGAGCATGCTAGTGGGGGAGGGACAGAGAGGGAGACAGAGATTCCAAAGTGGGCTCTGGGCTGACAGCAGAGACCCCAATGTGGGGCTCGAACTCATGAGTCATGAGATCATGACCTGAACAGAAATTGGATGGTTAACTGGCTGAGCCACCCAGAAGCCCTACCACTGATTTTATATTAACCAGTTTAAATTTGGTGAAAAAATTCCATCTTACCTTGAAACTTCAAAACTGTTAATTGGGAGGACACAGCTATTTTCATGTTCATACTAAAATTAGACTGCATTTTTTTACTTCAGTTTTCAGATACAAAATGGCAGGTGTTTGATTCATCAATGGAGAGGAAAAGAAAATATAAGGGTTAGGCAATCATTAAAACCCTCAAGGCTACATGAATTAATATGAGACAAATTAAACTAATAAGGAATATGTAAATGCCAGCTCCAACAACTCCTCAACCTTCAAATCCGGGATCCCACTACCTTTCATTCTCCCTACCCCGTTCTCACCCTCACACTCCAACTTAGGTCTCATAGTCTGTTGTTATAATCACTCCCCTCTCTCATCTCATGGTACTTGGCTAGCAAAAACCAGCAACACTCCTCTGTACAACTTTCCGTCTACTTCATGCCAGCCCAAGGACAGTAGAACACTGGGAGGAGAAAACCTCCACCACTCATCTCAAATGGGCCCTTTACAGCTGCCCTCTAATCAAACTACGTTTCCTTAATCCAGGTGATTTTTTTCCACACATAATTATTTAGCCTCCTCTCTCTGAAACCCTGTACTCCCCTCCTCCCTCCCCGGTCCTCACTCCCAGGTTCTTCCTATTTCACTCAGCAAACAGAACATCCATCAGGTCCCACCTCATCATCTACTCATCTACCCACTGACTCCAAGCGCACCCTTATACCCTCCTTTCCCTCCTGTTAGTCTGGATAATTGCCAACTGCTTCACTCTGCCTTTGATCACTTCTCGTCTGTTACCAACTCAAGGCTGCAGCTCTAGCAATCCTCCCCTGTCTCCTGCTTCATCAAATTTTTCCTCTCTTGTGGATCATTTCCATAAGCATACAAACAGGTCTGTAATCTTTCCCATTACACTTAACGTCTCCAACCACCTCCCTCACACCTTTTCCTAAGCCCACAAACCAAGTGCTCACCCTCAACACACAGCAAAAACTTATCAAGGTCATCAATAATTTTTACATGGCTAAATTTAGAGGTCAATGCTTGGTCCTTATATTACTTCACCTAGACAATCAATTTCTCTTCTATGAAGCATTTTTCACATTTCAGTTGCAAGAAACCATACCATTCCGGGTTTCCTTCTACCAATGGCCAGGCCTTCCCACTCCCCTTTGCTGGATTCTTCTTGATTCCCTAAACTCTAAAAGTTAAAGTGCTTTAGTCCTCACTGTCTACATTCACTCCCTTGAGAAGGTATTCAGTCTCAGGACTTTAATTACTATCTGTGCTGACAATTCCAAATTTTGTATTTTCGGTCTGTATCAGATCCCTGGTCTCCAGTCTTCTATATCACAACTACCTCCCCCAATAGGTTCTCTTATATATCAAACAGGTATCTCTGCATATCCTAAACCAAATTCTTGATCTTCCCTATAAACCTGCTCCTTGAAGTCTTTCTCAGCTCAGTATGTGGGAACACTATCTCACCAAAACCTTAGTATCATCCTTGAAAACTTTCTTTCCATTACATCCACCACACCGTCACATCAACAGACCAAATTAGCTCTCCCTTCAAAATATATCCAGAATCTGACCACTTCTTTTTTTTTTTTAATTTTTTTTTCTTTTTCAACGTTTTTATTTATTTTTTGCGGGACAGAGAGAGACAGAGCATGAACGGGAGAGGGGCAGAGAGAGAGGGAGACACAGAATCGATAACAGGCTCCAGGCTCTGAGCCACCAGCCCAGAGCCCGACACGGGGCTCAAACTCACGGACCGCGAGATCATGACCTGGCTGAAGTCGGACGCCCAACCGACTGCGCCACCCAGGCGCCCCTGACCACTTATCATCTCCACCGTTACCATCTTGAGCCAAGCCATCATCATCTCTTACTCAGGTTACAGCAACAATCTGCTTCCACTTCTACTATTGTTCCTGTGGTTTATTTAATACTATATGCTAGTTCCTCCTTTTTTTTTTTTTTTTTTAAGTATGCTCCATGCCCACTGTAGGGCTTGAACTCATGACCCTGAGAGCAAGAATCCCATGTTCTACCAACTGAGCCAGCCAGGTGCCCCCAGGCTATTCCTGAATGCTTGTGTCCCCTCTGCCCCAGAGTTCATTACGTTGAAATCCTAACCCCCAAAGGTAACAGTATTATGTGGGGCCTTTGGAGGGTGATTAGGTCATGGGAGTGGAGCCTTCATGAATGCGATTAGTGCTCTTATAAAAGAGGGGCCCACAGAACTTCCTCACCCTTTCTGCCATGTGAGTACCTGGCAAAAAAGTACTTGCTTTCAACCAGGAAGAGGGCCCTCACCAAAATGCAATCATGCCAGCACCTTGATCTCAGACTCCAGAACTATGAGAAATAAATTTCTTGTGTTTATAAGGTACCCAGTCTGTGGTATTTTGTTATAGCAGCCTGAATGGACAACAGCTAGAATTATTTTTTAAATTTTTTTTTTCCAACGTTTATTTATTTTTGAGACAGAGAGAGACAGAGCATGAACGGGGGAGGGGCAGAGAGAGAGGGAGACACAGAATCAGAAACAGGCTCCAGGCTCTGAGCCATCAGCCCAGAGCCCGACGCGGGGCTCGAACTCCCGGACCGCGAGATCGTGACCTGGCTGAAGTCGGACGCTTAACCGACTGCGCCACCCAGGCGCCCCTAGAATTATTTTTTAAATTATGGTTCATGGTTTATTGTTCCTCTCTCTTTTAAAATAATGTAAAATGTACACCTAGTGAAATTAAACAGATGTCAGGTTTCAATTCAATTGCATACACCCATGTAATCAAGACCCCAATCAAGACAGAATTCTTCTAACTTTGGGCTATAATGAATAAAGCAGTTATAAAATTCTTATATAAGTCTTTTTGTGGACATATGGGTTCCTCAGGTAAGTACCTACAGCAAAGGTAGGTGTAATAAGATAGAAACATGCACGTGCATGAGCGCCACTATTCGTAATCGCCAAAAGGTGGAAACAATGTTCATCAACAGATAAATGGTTAAATAAATGTGGTACATCCATACAATGGATTCTTATTCAGATATAAAAAGGAATGAAGTATTAATACATGTTACAATGTGGATGAAGCTGGAAAACATTAAGATATGTGAAAGAAATCTGACATTAAAGATTACACTTATATGAAACATTCAGAATAGGTAAATCCATAGAGACAGAATGCAAATTGGTGGTTGCCAGGTGCTGAGGGGAAGGAGAAATAGGGAGCCATTGCTTAATGGGTAGCAGGTTTTCTTTCAGGGTGATAAAAATGTTCTGGAGCTCGACAGAGATGATGGTTGTTGCTTAATACTGTGAATGTAACAGATCCACCAAACTGTTCACCATGAACAGTTATGTTATATACATACATATATACATGAATGTTATATACGTTTCACTTCAATAAATAAATACAATAAGACCCATACAGAATGTTTTATTTTTTGAAACAGAACAGCAGTCAGGCAATTCAGAATAACACAAAATCCAGTGTCAACACCACCATATGTGTGACTTAGGTTATTTCACTAAAGTATGTAGTCTGGAGTAAGTCTTTCCAGCTTTACAGATTTTGTAGTTTTTTTTTTTCATGTGTAAAATGAAGACACTTGACTATTGTGAGGATCAACCAAGATAATGAAAATGAAATGCACTGTAAAGTGTATAAAAAAGTTGACTATACTTCTATTAGTACCAGGTAGAGGATATGCTCAGACTGGGAGGGCCACAGGTAAATACAGGCATTGTATTCTCAGGCAGGCAGCTAGAACTATTTTGAACAGCTAGTCTTGTAGGCATGAGGAGAATCCAAGTTAAGCCACATCAGCAAAGTGTTCACTGTTGGCTTCTATAATGACCTAGCTTGTCAAAGGTCATACTTAAGATTGTCCTCAGCCCCAGTCAATGCTTTAACATTGCACTATATAGTGTTACTATAAAGTAAGAAGGGCTGAAGAAAGATTGCAGGAAAGAAAAGAAGCTACTTTCCTGAAGCCGTAAGTTTAAGATCTCCAAGTGTTCAGGAGTTAAAACAGGGTGCTAGTCAACTATTATGCCATCTCAAAGTTTAATCCCAATTAACATAGGGTAATAAAACAGTCTGATTACAGTAATTCGCTTATGTCTTACACAAGGAAAAACACTCCTCAACATATAACTAGCCACGTAGAAGTAGCCTTAACTAGATTTAACATGTCCAAATTTAATTTAATGTCGTTAAATTTTCATATGTAACAGCTACCAAATTTACAAATACTAATGAAAACTACTACCACTTAACCAACTCCATGACAGGTACTGTGCAACAGAGTTTACAAATATTATCTGCATTCCTTACAACAACCAAGGAATGTTGGCTGTTTGAATCCCCATTTTGCCAAGCAACTTGTGCTGAACCAAAGTAATCAGAGGCAACTCTGGGACTTGATGTAGGGTGGGGCTGACTTTGAAGCCCACGCTCCAGCCATCATACCCTGCTGTCACCCAGCCCCAGAAAAAACTCTAAGTTCTAATTCCTAAGGTTCTCAACTCTACTGAATACAACTTTGGAAGGTATATGGTTATTTTACTATTCAAGATAAATCTGATTCTAAACATCAGGGAGCAATAATTAGACAAAAGGGATTAATTCCAGAATGGAGTCACATTGTCTGTAACTGGTTGAGGTGCAGTTGTTGGTTCAGGGCTAGTCTGGATTTGAAGGGTCACAATCAGACCCTGCCCACGGGGAAGCCCGGAAGGGCTAAATCACTGAAGAATGCAAAAACAGAGCCCAAATCTAGAACAATTCTTTGCATCTCTGCAGACCCCATGAGACTCACACAAGTAAAGGAATAAACATACAGAAACGCCAGAGTTCTTGTCACTTTATGAGTTAGTTAATGTGGCTCACCAGTCCATTATCTAATGTGGCTGCCATTTTGTCTTTTTTTTCTTCCTCCAACTTGCAAGCAGAAAAGGCAAGCCCCTAGGAAAGGAAAAGAAATCAAGCTGGCCTCAGACTTCCTTGCGGCAACACTCCATGGGAGAAGGCAATGGAGCAAACCTCGATCTAGTTTTGAGGCGAAGTAAAGTATGACCCAAGAACATTAAAATCTCTTTTTCAAGAGCTCATCTGAAGCTAAGGGCCACACAGAGCCTAAAACACAAAATAAATCACTGGGTGTCCAATACCCAGGAGTCTTTCTCTTGTGAAGATTTCCTTCACCTTCCTGTGCTAAAGCTGCATCCAGTCATCTGACAACACAGCTTCTCCTGCAGTTCTCAGAGGCGAAGGCTGTCTTCCTCCCACATGCCACACACCTGAGCCCTTTGGGGGCAATCTGTCTCTTGATGACCTCAGTGCCACTTCTTCTCCTTCTACTGTCACACGTCCCAGGCTCTTTGAAGGCCTGTCATCAGACTCGACCACCATGAAGAAAATCTCAACACATTCCACAAGAAACACCAACACAAGCCGAATTTGCTAGCCAAACTGGAAGGGAACTGGAAATTAACAACAAAGGCCTAGTCAAAGACCACTGTCTACTTGGCAATGTAAAAGCACCTCTTCTGAATTCAAGAGGATAGAAAATGGAATATTTTAAACTAAAAATGAGCTAGTATTTTTGATTAGAAATAAACAGTGCAAAGAAGACTGCAGACCAAATACACGTGTAGGTACCTTTTAGGAGTTCACATTACAGTGAACACATCAAGTGATTCAAAAATATTGCTATTACCTAAAATTTCTATTCCTTCCACCATTGCCTTGATTTGTGAGGTAGTAATGCAGAGTCACCAGGTGGAATGCACACCAGGAAACCTGTCAGGGGACTCTGGCTTACAAGCAAGCACTGCACAGTGAGAGCTCTGGATGCAATGCTGGCTTTGCCACTAGCTAACGGGCTGAGTGTCCTGTGCCTCAGCTATCGAACTGCTCTGAGTCTCAGCTTCTGCAGCTACAAAAATTAGGAGAATGGGCTAAATTAGATTATCTCTGACCTCTCTTCTGGCTTTCAGAATTAAATCATTCTACCTGCAGAAACTCTTGCTGTTAACCTCTTTCGAAAGCAAGCTTTTGTGTAGCACACATTTCCCTGCTCTACAACAGAGTGCACACACTAACCTTTCCTTAATGGCAACCACCCTAATGAATATTTCCTATTGTGCCATGTGTTTTAAAACAGATACCACAATTCAAAAGCAAGAATAAGACACATTTCTGGGGTGCCTGGGTGGCTCGGTTGGTTGAGCACCAGACCCTTTGATTTCGGCCCAGGCCATGATCTCACAGTTTGTGGGTTTGAGCCCCACATTGGGCTCTGTGTTGACAGTGTGGAGCCTGCTTGGGATTCTCAGTTTCCCTCCCTGTCTCTCTCCCTCTCTCTCAAAAATAGACAAATAAACATTGGGGAAAAAAAAGAATAAGATAAATTTCTGCCTTCAAGGAGTAGTTCCTTTTCATTTGCTGAGTGATTCCTCAATTCAGTAGAATAGATTGGGGTGAGGAGGGAGGGCAACACACTCTTCTTTCTGTAGAAAATCCTCCTGGTGTTCAAAGCTGAAAGGTTTATTATTGTAGTCATGTTTTCCAAATCAGGTAAAAAAAGTGATTTTTCACTATTCCGCTAATGGAACTTTTACCAAACTCTTAGCATCAAACGTTTCTTGAGTAGTTTCTCCTTGGCTTAAAAGGAGATCTGCCTTCCATTTTCCACAGGAAAACCACTAGCTATTCAAACCATCTCTTCTTTAAGAGTTAATAACTAACTCTAGAATTTAATGAGAATATTCATGGGACAAGGCCAAACATAAAATACCATTTTTTAAATGGTTACACAGAGGAATGTCTGGGTGGCTCAGTCAGTTAAGCGTCCGACTTGGGCTCAGGTCATGGTCTCAGGGTTGGTGAGTTCGAGCCCCATGTCGGGCTCTGTGCTGACAGCTCAAAGCCTGGAGTCTGCTTTGGATTCTGTGTCTCCCTCTCTCTCTGCTCTTCCCCTGCTCATGCTCTGTCTCTCAAAAATAAATACACGTTGAAAAAAACCTTTTTTTTTAATAAAAAGGTTACACATATTTAGAGTCAAATGCGATATGTTACAATAGTTTAATTTTACCTGGATTTTAATTTATTCCAAATCTGTTAGTTTTGGATTTTGTATTTGTGTCTAATTTTTTAAATCAAGGTGAAAAGGAGGACAGGGAGATGAGACATAGAGAGGAATATTTTCTATCCACCCAAGTCAACTGTCTTAAAGGACGATCCTTTCCATTCTTCTGCCAGTTCACAATAAATGAGAAAACAATTGTCACTTTTAAAAATACTCACCTATTTAATATATAACAAGAGATAAAGGAAAGGAAATTTGAGATAAAAAGCTCAAGTGTCAATTGGAATTCTCGCTTCTAAATTGCATGGGAAATCCCTGATCATATTCCTTATCAGATTTCTTACACACAAGGTCTGACAATAAAGTAGCAAAATTAATTCTTCAGAGCCACAGAAGAAGCAATGTCATTATATATTCAGCACATATACTTTTAGAAAGACAAGGAAGTCCTTTTCAGTTCCAGAACAAGACCAGCATTTAACATTTAAGATAAAGTAAAACTACTGATGGCTGATTTATTTATCTATTTTCGGGTTGCTGTTAAAACTGTTCACTCTCAGTTTCCAGTTTAACTTAAAAAAAAATTTTTTTTAACATTTATTAATTTTTGAGAGAGAGCGAGACACAGAGTGTAAACAGTGGAGGGGCGGAGACAAAGATCTGATACAGGCTCCAGGCTCCGAGCTGTCAGCACAGAGCCCGATGTGGGGCTCGAACTCACAAACCGTGAGATCATGACCTGAGACAAAGTAGCTTGGTTAATCAACTGAGCCACACTGGCTCCCTCCAGTTTTAACTTTTTAAAATGCTTCCAAACTGACATATTTTTCAATAAATAATTAAAACTCATTTCCTCTTCACTTTGTTATCAAGATCTGAGTTTGAAGTTTTTAAGTTTCCCAAAGAACAAGTTGGTTCAGCATCTGACCCTTGATTTCAGCTCAGGTCATGATCTCACGGTCGTTGGAGTCTGCTTAAGATTCTCTCCTTCTCCCTCTGCTCTGCTCACGCTCTCTCAAAAGTAAAACAGAATAGAATAGAATAAAATAAAAATAAAATAAATCTTTTAGTGACTACTTTATAATTGGTTCTCATTCCTACCTACCTGAGATCTGCTTCTGACCAAACTCTCCTCTGGGTACTCTGCCTACAAGTTGGTCACTGAGAACCTTGTACGAAACACTATATATCTCATTCTTCAGACTAAGGTACAGATTGTGGGCCTTCCATCAAAAGCCAAGGGACATCAGAGTCCAAGGGACTCCTCACTTGATGTGAGGAATGTGTGAGGAGTAACTTGGAAGTAAATGTGGAAGGGAGAAGTAAAGTTAGGGAGCCTTTATAAAGAACACTGGATCCACATATGTGCACACCTACTAGACTTGTCATGACACCAAAACCTCAGACCTTTTTTAGATTGCACTTTACTGCAGTGATGTCAACAGAAATCTTGTGGAAAAACACGTGTTCTCAAATAGTAAATTCTGTTGTCAAACTACCTGAATTCTGAGCAGAAGACCAAGAAATGGTGTCATGATATCACACACAACGTAAGTGTCTCTGATTAAATAGGTATTTCCTGCTTCCCTAACTCCTCTACAATACTTTGTTTCATTTATTTTCAAGCACACCCTCTCTCTTGGCTTGTCTTCTTCAGCATGTGCCGCCCATTTCAAAGTGTCTTCCATCTTAGGGTGCCTGGGTGGCTCAGATGGTTTAAGTGTTCAACTCTTGATTTTGGCTCAGATCATGATCTTAGTTCGTGAGACAGAGCCCACTCTGTCAGTGTGGAGCCTGCTTGGGATTCTCTCCCTCTCTCTCTGCCCTTCCCCTTCTTGTGTGAGTATAGGTACACTCTCTCTCAAAATAAATAAACATTAAAAAAAAAAAGAAAGAAAGACAAAGTGTTTTCCATCTTAATTACAAACAAAAACAAAAACTAACCTCACAATGAATTTTTTATTTTGGTATCCCCAAAGCCCACAGGCGCTGGAGAGACATTCCTCAAAAAATATTCAGAAACTATCCATACTTCATGGGAAAGAAAGACAAGCAAATAAAAAGATCAACACTATACACAATTAAAACTACAACGAGAAAGTATTTTTCACCAACCAAACTAACAAAAATTTAAAACTTTTTGTTGGTAAAGCTGTAAGAAATAGGCGCCTTCGAACATTGCTGATGAGAGTCCAAATTGACCACCATTATGAAGGGCTATTTGCCAATATATATCAAAATTGCACACATACATACATACTCTTGGACACAACCAGTAAACCTCTAGAAATTTATTCTATAGCTCTGCTTACATATGTGTGAAGACGAGATGTATATATGTGTGTGTATGCATGTGTGGCATACATATATGCACGGTATCACAGCAATGATGGCAAAAGAGTTTAAGAAATGTAATTGTTGGGGCGCCTGGGTGGCTCAGTGGGTTAAGTGTCCGACTTCAGCTCAGGTCATGATCTTGTGCTTTGTGAGTTCGAGCCCTGCGTGGAGCTCTGTGCTGACAGTGCAGAGCCTGGAGCCTGCTTCCAATTCTGTGTCTCCCTCTCTCTCTGCCCTTCTCCCACTCATGCTTTGTCTCTGTCTCTGTCTCTCTCTCTCTCTCAAAAATGAATAAACATTAAAAAAATTTTAAAACAGAAATGTGATTGTCTATTATAAAAGGTATAGTAGTAAGATACTATTTGTAATATATAGAAATGTATGTGTGTGTGTATAAAAGGACAGGCAAACACTGAGTACCTCAAAGGGAAGAAGATGAAGGAAAGCTTTTTACTATATATCCTTGTTTACTTTTTAAATTTTATTCTGTTAAACCATTCAAAAATACTCTTAATATTAGCTTTAGTTAGGTCAAGAAATTTTACTACATTAATATTTCTCATACCTTCTTATTTTCTTTAATACTAGTTCAAAAACCTAGGTTAACATTTCCTAAAAGACTTCGTATTTTCATTCCAATAAGTTCTTTTGTTTTGTTTTGTTTTATCCCTTTTGACTCCCAGTATCCATTCCTACTACCCACCCCCTAACCCCGCTAACACACACACCTCTAGCAACCACCAATCTGTTATCTGTGAGCTTGGTTGTAATGTTTAATTTATATTTCTTTTTTTTAGATTCCACATATAGGAGAGATCATATGGTATCTGTCTTTGTCTGTCTTAACTTATTTCACTTGGCATAATGCCTCAAGTTCCATCCATCTTGATGCAAATGACAAGTTCCAAATTTAATTTTTTGAGGAAAAACTCCATACTGTTTTCCACAGTGGCTGCACCAATTTACATTCCTATCAACAATGCACAAAGGTTGTTTTCTACACATCCTTGCCAGCATGTTATTCTCTTGACTAGTCAAACAGGTGTAAAATAACAAATCTCATTGTGGTTTTGATTTGCATTTCCCTAGGGATTAGTGATGTTGAGCATCTTTTCAAGTATGTGTTGGCCATCTGGATGTCTTCTTTGGAAAAACGTCTATTCAGATCTTTTGTCCACTTTTTAAATCGGACTGTTGTTTTGCTCTTCAGTTGTAGGAGTTCTTTATATATTTTGGATATTAGCCCCTTATCAGATATATGATTTGCAAATACTTTTTCCCATTCAGTAGGTTCCCTTTTTATTTTGTTGATGGTTTCCTTTGCTGTGCAGAAGCTTTTCAGTTTGATGTAATCCCACTTGTTTATTTTTGTTTTTACTTTTGGTGTCAAGATTCAAAAACTTAAAGCCAAGACCCATGTCAAAGAGGTCTTGAATAAGGAGTTAATTTTCAAATATTAGTTTTAGTTAAATAATAAAATTTAACTATGTTTCTAAGGAATTTTCCCTTTCCATATCATAAATTTAAAAGAAAATTCAATGTCTTCCATTGTACCTTCTATTTGAACTACCTCTCTCTTTCTTGTATCTTACTTACATCTTTCAAGTACATTTCAATTCCTAAATCCACACACACATTTCCACACAGAAATCTAAAGAGGTATAATCTGGATTAAGAACTTGAAAGAAATAGGAGAGAGTAGTTGTACTCTTTGAGTAACAAACAGAGAAAGGCTGAGATCTCAAAGCTATAGAAAATGAAAGACACTCCGTAAAATGAGATCACATAAATGCTCAATTCAATATAATGTCAAGTCTTTGGAATTCTGTTTTCATTGAAATTATAGCTCCTAACAAGGATTACCACAACAAAAAAGAAATCTCCAGGAGAAAGAATCTCTGAAACCGAGTACTCAGTTACATAACTAGCATTATTTCCTAACACTGTTGATCCAATGAGCTCTATTTTCTCTACGTTCTAACTAGTAACAGTGAACCTTAAAATTCAAAACTGCTGTGCCCCAGGCACCTCCAGAGATTCGGGTTCAGGAGGTCTGAAGTGAGGTCCAAGAATCCGCATTTCTAACTAGCACCCAGGTGATGGGATGCTGCTAGTGCCAGGACCACACTTTGAAAAGAACTGATCTTAATATAACCAAGTAATCTACTATGGACATCAGATATCTCTGAAATCGAAGTCTATGTATCACAGCCTTGGCTGGTGGTTCCAGAACTACTAAGAAACTCTCCTCTACAGTCTACAATAATTTCCTCTCATCTAAACCTCTGATTCAAGCCTCTGTCATACTTGCTAATAACCCAATATTCAACTTTTTCTTCATGCTTGGCAGACTTTGTTGTTGGTACTAGTCTCTGCCACTTACACTTCTCTCTGTCATGTGATGTGCAAGGAGAATAAAGGTCTTCCAATGGAAATGCCAGAAATAAATGCCCCAAGGACAGAAGTCTGCTGGAGTCAGATTAAAGAGACTCAAGTTAAAAAGAAGGGTTAGATGTAAATTTACACATTTTTGAGATCAAATACCTCTGTAAGGAAAATGAGCAAAAGAAATTCATTTGACACCAAATGTTATAATGAAGGGAAATACTGAACTGTAAGTTATACTGCAAACATAAATATAATTGGCTTTAAAAATAAGCACACAAGGGAGAGGGTGCAAATGAGTACCAGGAATTGAAATTTAAATGCATATTTATTAAAATCTTTACAGCCTTTAGGCATCAGAATGAAGTATTATCATTACTGTGTAAGCAGCCAGGATCATATTTGGACAGATCTGTAAACATATGGTGACAGCTTCATGCAGAGCACCTCTTTGTGAGGCAAGCTGGAGGTGGACTGGAGCAACAAATCATAACTCTGAACTCTGGACCTACGCTCAGATCCTTGGGCCAAATGGGAGCATTCCCTTCCTGGGAAGGGGGCAAAAACTGAGGATTCCAACTTCCTCTCGGAAAGTACAAGGCTGAGAACAGACCCTGAGCTGGAGAGGAGTGGAGCTTCCCTTAGAATTCTCCAGGGAGATTCAAAGAGGAACAAATGTAATACATTACAGGCTAAGACTTGGCATAGGCCTGAGTTCTGGAAGAACTATGTACACAAGAATGGTCTGGCCTTTAATAGAAAAAGCATTACAAATAGGGAGGTAGCTGTGACACCCATTGCCCAAAACCTTCCCTGTCCTCAGTAGTCTGATTCCTTTTAAAACCAGTTATTTCCCAAGCTCAAAACATAACTAATTCTATGCCTTCTATTACATCATATACCTAATCAGATCATGTCATCTCCTATTTTAAAATCTAGTAACGACTTTCCTTCACTTATGGAATAAAGTCTGATTACTCTGACTTTCCCTACGTGGCCACTCATGACCTGGCCTTGTACCTTTTTGCCCTGAACTTCTTTCAAAAAAAACTTCATCCTCAAAGCACCTGTACTTCCCCCCAAAAGCATCCTTTAGGCTTATACCTCTGTACCTCTGTACACTCAACATTCAAACCGGCCAGGCAATTCTTCCTCTATGATCCCTTCCTCATCCACCACCCCAAGATGGCTCATGTGTGTCCCCAAGCAACCTCCCTGCACTTTTTTTCCCCAAATAGCTGAAGTACTTTATTTGTTTGCAATTAAGCTTGTTAACAATACATAATGAAATGGGCAAAAAATAATGTTGCAGTTTTTGGTTAGATTTAAAAGTCAAAGATGTTCATTGATAAGGAATCTGTGAATATGAGTATGGCGGAAATTTCTCCAAGCCATCTGCTCAGAACTGTCTCTGAATATTACCTTACTTTGGAAGGAACCGGCATACATTTGAATTAAACTCAGAAATTTTCAAACTAAGCTCTAACTAATAAAACTATTCTATTCACACTAAAACAATTTCAATAGAACTTTCCTTTCCAAAAACAATAAAGGAAACAAGCCATTCTCAAAAATATGGTCCTGAAGAAGTAACATGTGAAAAATAAATGTACACCTAACTTCCACCTCTTCAAAACAGGATGAAAGATCCTGATGAAAAGAAAGATATGCTTGTGGCAACCAGAAAGTTTTAAGGTCTTTCAAATTGTATAAAACGGACCTGCAAAAACGTTTAGTGTTCTCAGGATGCAAAGTTGGAGATGAAATGTGTTACCAAACCAGTTGCAAAAAGTGCACAGCAGCCATCTCTTGAGGTCAAACCTGGTACCCAGACATGCAAGAAAGCTTCAGGACAAACAGCTTGTTGACCTTGTCCCATACTGTCGCATAACCTGCTCCTATGTGCATTTCACAAAAGATTCATATTGTTCTGCTTGTTTGGTCTTGAGGATTTGCTCATATTCCTGAATTTTATCTTCAGAGTCTTTTAAGAGACACTCACATATTATTCCAACTTGTTGGAGGGTAAATGTGGGCTGGTCCTTCCTTCTTCATCCTGGAGGAACCTGGAGAAGTAGGTGCTTTGGGTGCTGAGGAGTGAGGCTGACTCTCCAAAGCACCCCACGCTTTCATAGAGCTTACCACAATGCATGTCATAGTTTGCTGGGATAATCCCCTGTCCTGCACCCTTCCCACCCCCAATACCTTAAGGGCCCTAACAAAAAGGGTTTTTGTCTTATCTTTAGCCAACATTAGCAAAAATTAAAGCATCTGAAACTATATTAAAAATATAAGTAGGGATGTACAAAAATGGGTAGCCTCAGACACTGCTGGACAATTTGGCAACAACTATTGTAAGTGAAAAAACTATACACCCAGTGACCCATTTCTGTATCCGAGGCACAAAGGCAGGCATTCGTGTGTGCTGCGTGACTGTGTGGAATAATATCCTAGCTAGTGTTTTCATTTATCAGATTTTTATGGAACCGAAACCCAGAATTTACACATCGAATATTTTAATATTTTTTGAAAAGAGGATACCATGGTCCTTTTAACTGTGAGTATGAATGTAAATTGGTACAATCTTTTATGAATATGCAGATCTTCCTCAGCTTACAATGGAGTTATTTCCTGATAAACGTCCTGTAAACTAAAAATATGGCTAAGTTGAAAATGCAAGTTATCTGCACAAAAACCACAAAAGGGGTGCCTGGCTGACTCAGTTGGTTAAGCATGTAACTCTGGATTTCGGTTCAGGTCATGATCTTATGGTTGGTAGGATTAAGCCTTGAGGATTAAGACAGGGGAGCCTGCTGGGGATTCTCTGTCCCATTCTCTCTGCCCCTCCCCAACTCATACTCTTGGAGGCTTGGGCACGCTCTCTGTGCCTCACAATAAGTAAATAAACATCACACACACACACACACACACACACACACACACACACAAAAGGAGTGCAAGAGGGGAGAAAAAAACCCTAAACAAATCCTCACTTTAAGAGTTGGAGAAAAATAACTTCACATAAAAATGAGCAACAGAAAGCACTAAAATCAGATCCCAAAGTTATTATAAGAAAAAGAGATTAAACAGCAAATCCTCCACAGACAATGAAAGCACACCTAACTAATTAAAGCCAGATAAAAGATATTAAGATGATATAAGGCATGAAAGAATGTAAGTCAGAATTTTCTTTTAATTCAGAAAAGAGGGGATAAAACTCAAGGAAAAACAAAACACCAGTTTAGAAATGAACATTATAGGGGCACCTGGCTGGCTCAGTTGGAAGAGCATGTAATTCTTGATCTTGGGGTCATTGAGTTCAAGCCCCATGTTGGGTGTAGAGATCACTTAAAAATAAATAAATAAATTTTAAAAAATAAATGAACATTATTTTAGAAGACAAGAGCAAATAAACACAAACATGCTTTAAGAGAAACAGGGAAGATGAGAAATTTTTTAAATAAAAGAAAATGAAGAGATAAATAAAAATTAAGATACAATAGAAAATAACAAATATTAAAGATGGGTGAGGATACATAACACAGAAAACAGGAGTTGCTGACTAAAACAAGAAAGAAATAGAACTGAATACTGAAAACTATAATGCAAAAGATGTCTGCTTGAAAAAAATGTGAAGCTAAATACTGAAAGAAAATACCACATATCTAAGACTACCAGCCCTGAATGACCAACATCAGAGATATTCTAAAAAAAAAAACAACTATTACTTTTTTTTTTTCCCAAATCTTTTAAAAATGTTTATTTATTGCTGAGAGAAAGACAAGAGTGCAAGCAGGGGAGGGGCAGAGAGAGAAGGGAGACACAGAATCCGAAGCAGGCTCCAGACTCTGAGCCGTCAGCACAGAGCCTGATGCAGGGCTCAAACTCATGGACCATGAGATCATGACCTGAGCCAAAGTCAGATGCTTAACTGACTGAGTCACTGAGGCACCCCCCAAAATTATTAGACTTTAAAGAAAAAGTCCTTTGTACTTCTAGGCAAAAGAGCACATGACTTAATTATCATTGGACACTGCCAGCAATATTTTATACCAGAATAAAACAAATATATTTAAGATACTTACAAAAATGCAAGCCAAGAATTTTACATCCAGCAAAACTAACCTTCAAGTATCAAGGTGACACTATGTAAGAACCCTAGAAAAGTTGTTCTCAACTTCTGGGGAATCTATTAGAGAACAAAACTAAAGCTTCAGAAAACTAAAATGATTACAAAGACATATATAAAGACTGATACAAGTATAGCTAACTATATAGTTACTTAAAGAAGTAACATTAAGTGAGAGTTAAAAGCTTTGTAATATACTGACACAGTACAACTGTTAAAAACTTGAGGGAAAGAAACAATTGGAAGAATGGGGAAAGTATATGCAAAAAAACCCCCCTATGTTCTATTTTGATTCCACAAGAGAAATACAAGTCCTTATCTCCAGAGCCCTTTCTTGTTCATACACTAGAATATGGACAGCTAGGTTTCACAACAGAAATATGCGGGAAAACAAAAAAGAAAAAAAATAGTACTAGAAAAATGTCCCAAAACTAAAAATGACTTTCTTTGCTGAAAAGGCTACGAACCAGAACAAAGGATGAAAAGACCCATATTAAAGTACATTGGTATAAAATTTATTGGTAGAGGACACGATCATCTACAAGGAAAGTCCCATCAAATCTACCAAAAAAGTTATTAAAACTAATATATCAATACAAAATAATCAGCTGTATTTCTGTAAACCAACAACGAACAATCAGCATTGAAATTAATAACAAAATACCTTTAACAATAGGGTCAGAAAATATGAAACACTCAGAGACAATTCTGACAAAAGATACAAGAACTTTACACTAAAACCTACAAAATAATGCTGAGAGAAATTAAAGACCCCTAAAGGAGGGGAAATAATGCCATGTTCATGGATCAAAAGGTTCAATACTGTTAAGATTTCAATTCTTCCCAAACTGATCTAGAAATTCAATACAATCCCAATAAAAATCCTCACACACTGTTGTGAAGAAATTTACAAACTGACTCTAAAATGCATATGAAAATGTAAAGAACCAAGAAGAGCCAAAACAACTTTGAAAAGGAAGAACTTTTCCTTTGAAGACTTACTATGCATGACCTTCAGGACTCATTTTAAAAGTTATAGTAATCGTAACTATACTGGAATTAAATTTTTTTTTTAAGTTACAGTAATCAAGACAGTGTGGTATTGGCCTGAAGATACACAAAAAGATCCATGGAACAGAACACAGCTCAGAAACAGACTCATACTTTTATGGTCAACTGTTGTTTAACAAAGGTGCAAAGAAGGTCACTAAAGAAAGAATAACCTTTTTCAACAAATGGTACTAGAACAACTGGATACTCAGATATGGGGAAAAAAAGAACTGATCAATACTTCATATCATATACAAAAAGTAACTGAAAAATGGACCATAGACCTAGACGTAAAACCAAAAGCTATAAAATTTTTAGAAGAAAACAAAGGAGAAAATCTTTGGTGTTCTTGGGTTTGGCAAAGACACCAAGTGGTGCCTGGGTGGCCCAGTCAGTTATTATGCATCCAACCCTTGATTTTGGCTCAGATGGTGATCTCACCATCACCATTCAAGTCCACGTTGGGCTCTGTGCTTACAGCACAGAGCCTGCTTGGGATTCTCTTTCCCTCTTCTCTCTGCCCCTCCCATGCCTGCATGCTCCCCCTCTCTCTCAAAATAAATAAACTTTAAAAGTAAAATAGGATACCAAGAGTAAAATCTATTAAAGAAAAAGTTAATAAAATGGACTTAATCAAAATGAAAAACTTTCACTCATTAGAAGATTGAAAATACAAGCCAGAGACTGGGAGAAAGTATTTTTCAAAGCGTGTACCCGATAAAGACCTTGCATCCAAAATAAAGATTTCTCAATACTTACTAGTAAGAAACCAAACCCCAAATTTTCTTTGCCAAAGAAGATACATGGATGGCAATAAGCACATGAAAATACGCTCAACATCATCAGGGAAATACAAATTGAAACCACAATGAGACACCATTATACATCTATTAGAAAGACTAAATTATACAACTACAACAGATCATAACAAGTGCTATGGGCTTAAGTGCCCCCCCAAACTATTATTGAAACCCTAATTCCCCAGTATCTCAGAATGTGGGCATTATTTGGAGATACGGCCTTTCAAGAGATGGTTAAGTTAAAATGAGGTTAGTGTGAGTCCTAACTCAATCTGACTGGTGTCCTTCTAAGAAGAGGAAATTTGAACATAAGAAAAGAGCATGTGAAGAGGCAGCAAGAGAACAGCCATCTACAAGCCAAGGAGAAAAGCCTCAGAGAAATCAACCCTGCCAGCACCTTGATCGTACGCTCCGGATCTATAAATAAATAAATCCCTATTGTTTAAACCACCCAGTCTGTGGTATTTTGTTAGGGCAGTCCTAGCAAACAGATACAGCAAAGGTATACAGCAACTATAATTCTCATTCTGCTGATGGAAATGCCAAACGGTATAACCAACTTGGAAAACAGGAACAGTGTCTTAAAACTTTAAATATATACTTATCATATGATCTAGCCATTCCACTCTTAGGGATTTACCCAAAAGCAAAGAAAAAATATGCATGTGCACACAAAGACTAGACACAAATGTTTATAGCATTTTTATGTATAATAGCACCAAACAGGAAAAAACCCAAGTATCCATTAACAGATGAATGGATAAGATAGTGTTTCCATACAATGGAATACTTCTGGGCAATAGAAAGGAAGGAACACAACACACAAAGGAATACACACAACATAGATGACTCTGAAAATAATTATGCTGAGTAAAAGAAACCAAACAGGAAAAAAATAGTGTATAATTTCATTAAAATAAAATTCTACAAAAGGTAAACTATAGTGAAAGACAGCAATTCAGGGGTTACCTGAGGACAGGGAGGAAAACAATGTGGAGTGATAAAGATGCACGAGAAAACTTTGGGGGGTAATGGATATTTTGGTTTTCTTGATTGTGGATATCACGGTAGGGATATGTATTTCAAAACATTATTAAATTAAACACTTCAAATGTGTGTAGTTTTCTGTAAGTCAACTGTTTTTCAACAAAACTGTTAAAAAATTTAAATAGCAAACATTTGAAACTACCAAGGGGAAAATGACATAATATTCTGATAAATTTCTTTCAGGCCTTGACGGAGGAGGTAAAAAACTAAGAATACAGAAAATATTAAGTTGGAACATACAAGGGCATACTCACACACCTAACTCTGTATCATGAAAAGAGAATTATGCTCTTATTAAAGAATTCACAATACTACACAAAAAGTGAACACACATGGGACTAGTAGAGAACATCTTAACAAAACAGTCTAATCATATACAATAAAGCCAGAGATTTATGACAACAAAACAATAACAACAGCCCCAAATTCACTAATCTGAGAATTTAAAATACTCTCTCATAAATATTAGGCCAAAGGGGAAATCAAAGGCATAATTATAGATTATCCAGGAAATTGTAATTAAAATGAAAACCATGTCAAAATCTGTGGGCCATTACCCTATCTGTTAATCTGAGAAAGCTCGAAGTTTAAATATCTATCTATGCTACTAAGAATAAAAACAAATTAATAAGCATATAAAACAAAGAATTCAGAGAAAGAATAACATGAATCTACAAAATCAGAGAAGAGGAATTAATAACAATATCAACTGAAGTCCACATAGGAAAAGAACAAAGACTGTATTTCTGATTAAAATTCAATATAACGTATAAATCACTAATCAGCTACTCAAAATCTAAAGAGAAACTATAAATATCGAAACTGAAATTAGAAAAAAATAAGAAAGCAGAAAGAATTATAGGAGACTATTTTCTTAACTAATGTTCATAAATCTGAGAATAAAGTCCAATGAATAAACAGCAAAACTGACTCATGGAACAGTAAACCTAAATAGGTAATATAATGCTTTGTATGCAACTGAGAAAGCAAAAAGCTACAGTCCAAAAATCAAGTCCAGATTTTTCATTTGTGATCTTTTATACAAAGAGTAGACTGTTCTGATGCTATTCAAATTGTTCCTGCAAACAGATAAAAGAAAATTTGTCAACTCCTTTTAGAAAGAAGAGTAACAATGAAATGCATAAACACACATATACAAAAAAGACATGTTAATTTCATGTATGAAAACAGAGGAATACCCAATATCCAATAGAAAGAACACAGCAAAACTTTAAAAGAAATAATACACTTTTATCAGGATTCTCATACCAATTAGAAGATTAAAAAGAAGAATATATACTCACACTTTCACAAGCATAAAACAATGAAGTATCCACTTAGTAAGAAATGTGGATGATCTACAAAACAAACCATATAACTCAACTGGGGGACATAAAACAAATCCTAAATTAATTGAAAACTCATGTCTTATTCTGAATTGGAAGACTCTAAATAATACAAGTTGCTAATTCACATCAATGTAACTTACAAATCAATAAAATTATAAATAAAAATCCCAGCATATTTATCTTATAAACTTCAAAATAATCCTAAAGGTCAACTGGATGAATAAATAACCAGGACTGACCAGAAAATTCTGAATTAAAAAAAGCACCAGATATCAAATCAAACGTATAGATTATACTAATATGGTTTGGAGTTTGACACACCCAATAGAATGGGAAAATAAAATAGCAGATATTAGCAAGGACGTGAAGCAAACAGCTACTGGGAGTGCAAACTGACACAGCCACTTTATAGAAATGTTTGTCAGTATCTACTAAAACTGATCATAATATGCAGACAGAACAAGAAGAAAGAAAATGCCAAATAAAAACAGTAAAGAATAGGGGTGCCTGGGTGGCTCAGTCGGTGAAGCGGCCGACTTCGGCTCAGGTCATGATCTCGCGGTCCGTGAGTTCGAGCCCCACGTCGGGCTCTGTGCTGACCGCTCAGAGCCTGGAGCCTGCTTCCGATTCTGTGTCTTCCCTCTTTCTCTGACCCTCCCCCATTCATGCTCTGTCTCTCTCTGTCTCAAAAATAAATAAACGTTAAAAAAAATTTTTTTAAACAGTAAAGAATAACATAACAGAGAACTAAACCAAATATTAATATTAAAATGGGCCAAAGACATATTAAAACAAACAAAATTATAACATAGCAATGTAACTCCGAACAGAACTGTATATACATGTTCATCAGAAGACAAACGCAAGCATGTTTATATTACAGCAGCATTATTCTTAATATCCAAAAAGTAGGACAACCCAAATGCCCATCAACATTAGTACAGGTAAGTTAACTGTATATTCGGTCAATGGAACACCATACAGCAAGGAAAAAGAACAGTCTACAACTATACACACAACAACATGGTTGAATCTCAAAAACAATGTTGAATTAAAGAAGTCTGACACCAGGGGCACCTGGGTGGCTCAGTCGGTTGAGTGTCCAACTTCGGCTCAGGTCATGATCTCCCAGTTCATGAATTCGAGCCCTGCATCAGGCTCTGTGCTGACAGTTCAGAGCCTGGAGCCTGCTTTGGATTCTGTGTCTCCCTCTCTCTCTGCCCTCCCCTGTTCACACTCAGTCTCTCTCTCTCAAAAATAAACATTAAAAAATAATAATAAAATAAGTCAGACACCAAAGCATCTATATAATTCTGTGTGATACCAGTCATAAAATTCAAACATAGGTAAAAACTCATCAATGGTGTTAGTGTTTACCGTTGGGGTGGGAATGGGGGTGGGGGGAGGGCGGAATAGTTTTAGTGCCTAAAGAGTCAGTCACCAAGGGTATTTCTGTGGATGTGGTTTCTTGACCTTGGTGCTGGTCACATGGGAGTATTCACTTTGTGAAAATTCACAAAAAAGACACAAACTAAGGACTACAAATTAATAAACGTGTTTTGGTTATCAGACTAAAAAACTGAAAATACTTCCTTGAAGGAAATACAAATTAGTAGCCACTTTGAGTCTTTTTTTATGTTTGCATTCTGAAATCCAGAAATATTTATCCTACTAGATACTAACACAAGTACAAAAGGTAAATAAACATACCACCAATTTCACTGAAGAACTATTTGTACTTCTATGTATACTCTCTGTATTCATTAAAAAACTAGAAACCAACTAAATATTTTCACTAAGAAACGATATTAACAAATCACGGCACAATGGAAAGGGCCACCCAGTGGATTTCTATGTATACATTTAACATTAGCAGAACTATATATACAGATATACAAAGGCATGCAAGATGTTAACTAAAAATACCAAATTATGAAATCATATATATGGTATACTCCCATTTTTATAAAAGTGAATAAAAATAATGTTTATTCAACAAACTTTTAATAGTGGTTTTTTCTGTGAGGGTGAAATTGTGAGGAATCTCTACATTTCATATTCAGAATGGTTTCCTGGCTTGAAATAGCATGTATCATGCTTTTATAATCTGAAAAACTATATAAAAAATTAATGAGATGATAATATTTCAAAAATGCCTATGCTTTAAATCTCCTTTAAAAACCTTCTGTTGTGTTATCCTTTATGCAAAACCCTCTAGAAAACACAAGGTGAAAGCAATTTTAATAGATAAACTTCCTTCTCCACCTTTACCCTCCAGTTTGGGTTACTTTCCCTCTGATTCCCACCTCATTTCCTAAATTGCAATATTATCTCTCTGAAAAAAAAGGAGCTGAACATAATGATCAGTTAAAATTCCTTCCAACCTTGAAATCCTTTATCTTTTCCCTTCCCTTTTCTTCTACCTCCTTTAGCCATAATAACGATGTGTGCTGTTCCACTATATTCACTGAGTTTTATTTTCTCTTTCCTTAATTTAAAATTATGTTAGAATTTCTCCCGAGATAAAAAGAAACCCAAACTAATTTGCTTCATATAAATTCTTTGTGGGGTGCCTGGGTGGCTCAGTCAGTTAGGCGTCCGACTTCAGCTAAGGTCATGATCTCACGGTTCGGGAATTGGAGCCCTGCGTCAGGGTCTGTGCTGACAGCTCAGAGCCTAAAGCCTGCTTTGGATTCTGTGTCTCTCTCTCTCTCTGCCCCTCGCCTACTCACACACCCTCTCTCTCTCTCTCTCAAAAATAAACATTAAAAAAATTAAAAATTAGTAAATAAATAGAGACATAAAGACATAAATAAATAAATTCTATGTGAACAGCCCTGAAAAAGCATTCCTTAATCTCTCTGGGATTTTCTTCCAGTTCCTCTGTTTTTTTCCCAAATGATATAAATATTCATTGGCTATTCAGAAAACAACTTTTTGTCCCAAAAAGTACCTTCCAAGGTGAAAGTTTCTACTGTTAAAAGTAAGTAAACAAAAGTAAGGAAAAGTGCCTGGCTGGCTCAGTCTGATACAGCATGTGACTCAATCTCAAGGTCATGAGTTTAAACTCAATGTTGGGCATGAAGTCTACTTAAAATTAAATAAACAAACAAGCAAATAAAAATAAGCAACACTGAAATTGTCTTGAATTTTCTCTCCTAATTTTATTTTAAACCACTATGCCTACTGGACTTACACACCTAAGTGATCTTATACTAATTTAAAAAAATCACACACTAATACATTTGGCAAACGTGTATATGAAAAGCCACAATTCAAAATATTTATATTTATCTTTGAAAGGTATTTTGTAGGACTGCAGTAGGTAATCGTGTAAAAGCAAAGAACATGAACATAGTTTACTATTTCATCTATTCGTATGGCAAGACTTTCAAGGGAAGAATGTAACAGAATTCCACCCATGTAAACACAATGTACCATTTCCTAAAATTTCATGTTAAAAACTACAGCGTTAATAGCAAAAGAAGTAAAGCAGCTAGAAAGCATGATGAATTCAGATCAAACTGAGTTCTAGTTTCAGAAAATGTACACCCAAGATCCATTTGAGAATCTCTCAGCAAGTATTTTATTTACATTTTTCTCAATCTTTTTCAACTTATCAATTCACATTCCCCTTTGCTTCACATTTTCTCCCACTTTAAAAATATCATAAATCTGTCTTCAAAAGTCCCAAACAACTCCCACCAGCAAGAGAAATAATTAATAAACTTGTACTAATGTTGTGATTTTGGCTTTACAAGAAGCAATGGCATCATTCTCATAACTGACTGGGAAGAAGATTACAGGTCCTGTTCAATAGATTATTAAACTGAAGGTTGGATGCCACTTAGAGACAAGAAGATCACAGGAGAATGACAATGGTAAACATACTTATTAACAAACTACATTAAAAAGAGGCTTTTTTTAGTTCACAATTTACATTAAGAGCATACATATAAACTTTTGCTAAAGTACACAGAATTCAAATGATACCTGATGAAAATGTCCCTGCTAGCAGTAAGGGCAGTTAAAACACTGGAATAAATCAGTGGCATCAGGGGTGTGATACTAGTTGGGGGGGAGGGGTCTTTCTGAAGACATTAAGTAACAGCATGGTTCCCTGCACTGTCTACAATGGTCCTCTCTGAAATATTCGGGACAATATCCTCAGCTCTGACTCCATAAAATACCTAGGCATATTGCTGGCCTCATCTATACCACTCAAGGTGTAACACGTTTTTTAAAGCCAGACTAATATTAATTTTTTAAGCTTTGAATCTAGATATATAAATTGTGGGAAGGACAGAAGGAGAAATGGAAGGAGGATGGGAGAGATGGAGAGAAGAAAGGAGGGAGGAAAAGGCAATGTACTCTACCACTTAAGAATAACTGGTCACTACCAGGATAAGATTTCTGGCACCTGAAGAACTTCAATTTGAACTTTTTTCCTAAATAAAGTATACACGTGACCAAAGGTTTTCATTCTCTGTTCTAACATTAGTAACACCAATCTGTTTTATTTCACTAATCTTTGCTTTCCAAAACAAATGAATAGAATTAAGTTAGTGGCCCAAAGAACTAAGCCAGAACAGAAAGTCAAGAAATGACAATTTGATCCTTAACTTGCTTTTGAACAGAATACAGCTGACCTTTGAATTTCACCTGTATGCAGGATTTTTTTTTTTTTTATAAATACAGCACGGAACTGTAAATGTATTTTCTGTCCCTCATGATTTTCTTAACATTCGCTTTATTTTATTGTAAGAAGACAGTATATCATACATATAACATACAAAAGATGTGTTAATCAACTGTTTATGTGATCAGTGAGGCTTCCAGTCAACAATAGACTATTAGTACTTAAGCTTTCAGGACTCAAAAGTTATACACAGATTTTCTACTGCACAGAAGTTGGCACCCGTAATCCCCATGCTGTCCAGGGGTCAACTGTATTTCTTTTCTAGTTAATCCTTTTAACTGCTATAAACAAATTTAAATGTAATTAGAATTGAGTTCATTGAGTCACAATTTCCAATGATGAGAAATTTCCTAAGCAGTCTTAAGCGAACCTTGTACTTTCCATAATGCAGCAAAGATATTACTGGGTCACTAGGGCTTGAGAACAGCACAAATTCTAGCTGGCAGATTTGTCAGATGATAAGTTATGTACTGATACATAGATGAATAGCCAAATGGTTTGGCATTATTCTGATCTTAACATCAACAGAGTGATACTAACAAAATTTTGCTATTTGGAAGAATTTTTTAATTATCAATTTTTAAGTTACAATTAGAGTACAGTTAGATTACCCTGTGTTATCCATTGAATTATAACTAACTGCCAACATTCACACTTAAACTCAATGAAGAAACTGAACCTGTGTAAAAATAACCATCATCAAAGCTAAGGAAAGATACATGAAGATAATGAACAACTGAGTTCAATATTAATTTATCCCTTTAGATCAATGCTCTCAATTGACCCAAATAAACCAATTCACTAGGTCAGCAGATAGCATGAAGAAACCATGAAATATGACACAACTCATGCATGTAGCATGTATAACACAGCAAAAACTTCTGAAAGTATTATCAGTTTTAATAAGCTAAATAATTTTAGGTCCAGAAACTCTACTACTGTTGCTATTCAGAAATAATTTAAAACATCTAAATATAGTTTGGATCACTTTGATAATATTATGAGAGAAGAATCAATATAAAGGTATTAGTATCAGTTAAGTTGGCCTTTTGTTCATTCAAAGTCCTCACATGGCATTATTATAAGGTACAACAGATTTCTTTTTTCAAGTATCTGAAACACAAGAAATGATTTGCTTTTAATAAACCTCAACATATCATCAATATCAGACTAGTTTTTGAGACTTCTTCTTTGATGGTAGTGGTGGGAGCCACCTAACTCTTATGATGGACAACTGGCTTTCAGTAATGCCAACTCCATCCTTAAGAGCAATAAATCCTACTGCTTCTTTCCTTCAAAATATTCCCAGACTGAAACCACTTTTATTTAATGCTTATTTATTTTGAGAGAGAGAGAGAGAGAGAACACACGCAGGAGAGAGGCAGAGTGAGGGGAATGAGAGGATTGGAAGTAGGCTCTGCACTGTCAGAGGAGAGCCAGATGCAGGGCTTGAACTCATGAACCATGAGATCATGACTTGAGCCGACATCGGACGCTTAACCAACTAAGCCAACCAGGTACCCCAGAATTAATGATGAAACCACTTCTTATTACCTTACCCTTACCACTATCATGTCGACTTAAGCACATTTCCTCTGGACTACTGCAAACAGTCCTTTTAATTGGTCTTTTTGTTTCTACCCTTGCCCCTACTCAAGACCAATCTCAACATAAAACTCAAAACAATCCTTTTAAAATATAAGTGTGTAGTAAAGTTGGTCTTGCCCAAAAAGAGGTCTAGCCACTGCCTAGGCTTTCGGGAGGTAATCTAAGTCATATCTGACAGAAGTGACCTTGTTCAGGGAAGGGGCTGGTCATACCCCATCTTAGCATAGGAATGGCCATACCCAACAGTCTTAGGATGGGGACTAGCCATGTCAGAAAGACCAATTTAGTATGGGGGCTTCAGGTCACACACAACCAACAGACATGGAGAGTGAGTTCAACTCCATGGGCAATCAACCAATCATGCCTATGTAATGAAGCCCCATTAAAAACTCTGGAAACCAAAGCTTGAGTGAGTTCCCTGGTTAGTAATACTCCATGCAAAGGGTTACACATCATGTACACACTGATACCAAGAGGGTAACCATTCTGGCTCCAAGGAGGAAGAGAAAAGAAGCTACACATTTAGAATTCTCCCAGGCCCTGCCCTAGGCTTAGCCCTAGGAGTCTCTTCCTTTGGCTAATTTTGATCTGTATTCTCTTTCTGTAATAAGCAGAACTGTAAGAATAACAGCTCTCAGTGAGTTCTGTGAGTACTTACAAATTATTGAACCTCAGGGTGATTTGGGCAACCCCCTGAAATTGCAGCTGGCGTCAGGGGTAAAGACAGTGCTGGGGCCTGCACCCACAAACCTGCAGTTTGGTTAACTCCAGGAAGGTATCAGAGTGTTTTTATAGTTTTCTTACAAATTAATAGAGTTTTTAGCATACTTGTAATCTTTTTTTGTTGTTGTTGTTGGTTCCTTGTCTGCCTCTAAATATGGTAGTCTACCCTCTCATTCTTCAGGAAAAAACAAAAGTACCCTTCCCTCCATTCTCTTTTCTCTCTGCTGACTGCTTCAATCCTCTTCAAATATTCTCAGTAGCCCACCCTCACTTTATGGACTCAAAACTGAATTGTAGATTTTCTCATCATATTCTCTTAAGTCTGTGATGTGAAGTTTCTACTTTCCCTGGAAAAGAAAGACAAATAGAGAATACAAAAGATTTTCTACAAGCACAGCCTCGTATTTATTTGAGCTTCATTAGGGATAAAAACAGTAAGAATCTTCTGGCAAGGCCCATGGTTTCATCCTGAGGCCCCGAACCAGTGGCACCTGCTTCTCTAGTCTTGATATGACGTACTCTCCAGAATTGTATACATTTTACAAGCTTACTTTATTACGCAAAAAGAGTACTCTTGGGGCTCCTGGGTGGTTCAGTTGGGTAAGTGTCCAACTCTTGGGTTTTGGCTCAGGTCATGATCTCATGGTTCAAGGGACTGAGCCCCACACTGGGCTCTGTGCTGACAGCGTGGAGCCTGCTTGGCTCTTCTCTCCTCTCTGCCCCTCCTCTCACTCTCTCTCTTAAAATAAATAAACATTTTTTTATAATTAAACAAAGTAGTCCTCTCAGCTTGGTTATGGTCATCACTGCCTTGTCTTGCTTCAGGCTTCCAAATGTTAAACAGCATTATTTAACATTTGGGCACGCTGAGTTCCCTGCCTTACTAGTTAATTGAGGGTCAAGTGTTCCAGAGTGCTAATCGAATATGTTTAAAACTGTGTTTTTGTATCGCTATAACCAAAGACTTCATAATTTGAATATTAGTTTCATTTTATAAAATAAACACAGGATACCCCCCAAAAGAAAAAAATTATTAAGATTTCACAGTAGTTGTGCATTATCTTCAGGATATGGATCCTTAAATGAAATTTGAAAACTGCATGCGCTACAAGGCTTTACACCCGGCATATACCGTCTGTTTAATACACATACGTAGTTTTCACCTCACTCCTTCAGTGGTCTTTCAAAATGTGGAGTTTAACACCGAATTGTCAGGAAGCACCCATCACCAGCCCTTGCAGAGACTACTACTGAAGGCTAACTGGACTTCCTGCATTTGCTCAACTCTCCCACCCATTTTCTACTCTGCCTCACGCCACTATACTCTGCTGCAGATTGATCTTACTCAAAATGCAAATCTGATCTCCCATCAATGACTTTCTGGAGCCTTCAGGATAGTCAAAATCCTTATAAGACTCTCACGACATGGCCCTTGCCACCATGTGCTGCTCTCCCCTGCATGTGTATACTTCAGCCTCCAGGGTCAGCTTGCACTGGACCCCCACCCTCCCCAGACCCTACTCCTCCCTCCCTCGGAACCATTCCCTCTGCTCCATACATCCTTCCCTCACCCTTCTCCCAGATTCTACTCACCCCTGGTTGCAGATTTCATGTTACCAAAGAGATCTTTGCTGATGCCTTCCCACAAACGAGGAAAGTGCCCTCACAGCCTCACATCAGACACCCTAACCTTCTGCAGCACTAAGCACACCTATTCCATTCGTCTCACTAGACTGGAAGCTTGAGGACAGGATCCAAGTCTTTCTTACTCACTGCTACATCCAGCCATGCTTTGCACATTTTTGCTGAATGAACGAATGAGTCCAGAAGCATAAAATAAACTGACTTTAAAGGTTTCAAAGTCAATTGTTAGTGCAAATAATGTAATTTTATTAAAATTTCTTTTCAAAAATCCATCACAAAAGGAAAATGCTTTAAAGTGAAAGTTGTTTATTTACCATTACAATACTAGGTGGTTTTTCAACAATAAAACTTCAGTACACACTTTTTAATTATTTAAAGAGCATATGTTTTCTAAGGATTTAGAGCAGAAAGAATATAAATGCAAGATTACTGGCTGCCTAATGAAGTTTCATTTTAAATTAATTTCCAAAGTCAATTAATACCATGCCCAAAGGGCATTTTATTAAAACCACAACCAAAAACCTTTTGTTAAGCATAGGGTCAAATCTATGTTCAAACATGTGCTAAATTTTAATGCTTTATTTAGGAATAATTTCCTTCCTAAGAGGTTCAATTCCTTTATAAATAGAATCTATCAGATTAGAAACCAGCGATTAACATTGTGGCCTAAGTTAAAAGAAAAGGAAGAAAAGAGGTCACCATAAAAATTAGTCTTCTTCATAGCTCAGAGTTAAAATTATCTAAGAGGAAAAGAAAAATATCAAGTAAGGATTCTCTAGTGCAGAAACAGCTGAATTCACTCCTAATTGAGAAACACTATTTAGAACAAGATAAACTACCGCCGATCATAACCTCATTTTCTCCAGCACCGTAAAAAAACAAACAAACAAACAAACAGGAAGAAAGAGTGACTGCTCTGGCCAAAGGCTGAAGCCCAAAGCATGAGAAAGAACTGGAGAATTTCACATATTTATTTTTGATCCTTTTATATATCTGTCCTGTATCCTAATTATTTCAACCAAGTTCACAAAGGGTATGGACTCTCTGACACTTTCTCTATCACCAGAATTTAGCAAAGACCTTAAATATATTAATACAAGAGATTAAATAAGCATATTGAATACAGTAAGATGGAAGGTCAGGTCACAGCCTGAACTTACCTATAAGTCAAATGTTATGTCCGATATGATATGTAAGACCGTTCTAAATAAAATGTACAAAAGCAATTAAGTACAAGTTAGATTAATTCCTAATGCAAACTATCTATTCTGTGTTAGTTCAACCCTTCCTCCCTTTCAGGAGCTTCATTTCAATTATCACTTTCCTTCTCTACTGGCTCCTTCCTTTCATTTGAACACACTCATGTCTCTCCCAACTCAAAACAAAACTCCTATGGATGCCACAATCTCTTCTAGCTGTCTCCTTCACCAAGCCCCTTCATATCCATCCTTCTTGAGAAAGAGGTGTACGTTTCTTCACGTCCTAGTCATTCCTTAGCTCATACATGCATGATGCAAGTAAATTACTGAGTCATAAAACTAAAGATGAAAATAATCTGTGTACAAAACCATTATATACTCATTTAAACATTTCAAAATTTATCAGCTGAGAAACTTATCCAAGGCTCTTTCCGCTCTATACCTTCTCCTACCTCTCTACCAATTTTATATCCAAGCCATCTGCCACTTCATTTATACTGCGCAAGATCTAGCTCCTCCAGCATGCATTTTTGCATAGGTCTTTGTTGGTTGTGTTCCTTCTGCTTAGAATGCTTTTTCAACCTCTTGTTGATTTAACTCTTTCTCATTCTTCAATGCCAAATTCAAATTGTAGCTGCTCTCTGTAGCTTTCCCTACACCCAAAGTAAAGCTACTCCCGTAACTGTTTTCCCATAATACTTTACTCAAATTTCCCTGACTGCACACAACACATCCTATTCCATTGTTTTTAACTTGCCTGTCTCCTCAGCTGTTCTAAATTACTAGTAGACAGTGTCTTAATTCAAGTTCTAAGAGTTTCAAAGATCTGTGAAACCCCTAAAATTAGAAGCAAAATTCTGTGTATCTTATGTTTTTTGGAGAGAAGGTCTATAGCAGTTATCAGTCTCTCAAAGGCGCATGTGACCCCAAAAGAGTTAAAAATACTGCCCCCTAAATTAGCACAGTATCTGTCACAGAGTAGAGACCCACTAAGCATCTACTAAATTGTCATCAATATAAACATACAAAGTGACTGCACAGGGACAGGAAAAAACAAATCTCCTTTACAGAATTCTAAATAACATATGCACACACTGCCCCCTCTAGGAGGCGGAGCTTAATCCTCTGGCCCCCCCCGACACACACAGTCCGTGGGGGTGTGGGTACTTAGTGACTTGCTTCAAAAGAATAGAGTGGAAAAGAGGAAAATAGTAAGTTTACAGTGGAGAAACCTGAAGACATCACCTTAAGCAAGGGATTAGCTACTTAACTGAAGGTCAACCTCACCCACGAGGTCATGCACGTATCATGCATTCTTTGATGTCATGTGTCAAGAAAGCCACTTCATCCCTATAGTATTCTTTCCAAAAATTTATAACTTCTGTCTAATCATGGATAAAAAAAATCAGACCAACCCAAATTGAGGGACATTCTACAGAATACCTGACCAGGACTTCCCAACTGTCAGGGGCATGAAAAACAAGGAAAGACTGAAACTGTCACAGCCCAGAAGAGACTAAGGAGATATGACGACAAAATGTACTTTGGTATCCTAAATGGATCCTGGAACAGAATGAGGACACAAATGGAAAAACTGGTGAAATCCAAATAAAATCTGGAGTTTAGTTAATGGCAGTGTACCAATGTGGGTGTCTTACTTTGCACAAAGGTACCATGGTAATGTAAGATGTTAAACAAATGGGGAAAACTGGGTGGGAGTATACAGGAACTCTCTGTGTGGTCTTTACCGTTTTTTGGTAAACTTACAGTTATTCAAAAAATAAACTTTTTATTATTTTTTGAGTCTTTTTTCATGTAGTTACAAACTTTCAGATTCCCAGCTTCCAAACTTTTGAAGAATTATTAGCAAACAGATTTGTTGTCCAATCTCCAGTAAGTTACATTAGACGTGCAATAAAAGGTGTTATACTCAGGGGCGCCTGGGTGACTCAGTCAGCTGAACATCTGACTTCAGCTCAGGTCATGATCTTGCGGTTTGTGAGTTCGAGCCCCACATCAGGCTCACTGCTGTCAGCCAAGAGCTCACTTCAGATTCTCTGTCTCCCTTTCTCTGCCCCTCCCCTGCTTGTGCTTTGTCAAAAATAAACAAACATTAAAAAAAAGATGCTATACTCAAACCAAAGCAAAAATCTGTCCAGTCAATTATAATTACGAAAATTATAAATTACAACTTAGACATTAGTGACTGGCATCTATTTCTTGATAAGGAAGTTTCAAATGTGTCATTAGTGGCTTTTTAAATCTGAACCACTCAACTCTCTACATTCAAGCATCACACTGTGCTAGGCACTAGGATGTAATGTGGAATCAGGGAAAGACCAATAAGCAGTAATAAAGGGTTAAGTACTAGGACAGTGGGATACAGGATGCAACGGGAGGAAAACAGGAGCTCTCTGGACTCTTAGGACTGTCATTAGGGAGATTAGGATGGGAGGATCAGTAAAATTTTTTAAGTAAAATTTAGAATGAGATCCGAAGGTTAAGAAGCATTAGCCAAGAAAAGAGGATTGAGTATACCAGGCAAAGGCAACAGGCCTGCACAAAGAGCTACAAGTGAGAGACCATGGCCAGTTGTTCAGTGTGGCTACAGCTTAAAGTGCTAAGCAGGGCATGGCAAAAAATGCAGCCGCCCAATTTTTCAGTCTGCTTTTGGGAGTCATGCCTAGAAGCCTGGCCTAAAGTTTCTTTACCTTTCCCAATAATTCTGGAGCAACTAGAAACCTTCATATTAGTTTGTTACTTGCCATAAATACTGAGCAACACAACCCCTCTTACAAAGATAATTAGCCTCCACACCGTAACATTCAACAGCAACAGAAAAAACAAATGTTTAACCATAGTCTCTATGTTCGATCCTATCTACACAGTTTTCTTTGCCCTAGTATGTGCAAAAAGACAAGGAAGGCAGGTTTATAAAATGCATAGATGGCAAAAAGCTGGCAGACATTGCTAACATAATGTTTTAAGTTCCACACTTAAGTTCAAATTTATCAATAACACTAAATATAAGTAGCTATGAACCAGGGAGGAAAGGAAGGGAGGGTATAATTACCAGAACACCAATCCCACCATACTGGCAGAGTCAAAAACATACAATGAGCATCTTAGCTTTAACATTCCTGCAACAGAGGACCTACCTGACAGTCAAACATATGGTTAAAAGTACAGGTTGTGAGGCCAAACCTCATGGCTCTGAAACCCAACTCTACCATCTGCTAATTGTATTACACTGGGCAAATTACTTAAAGCTCTCTGGGCCTCAGTTTCCTCCTTTGGAAGGTATGGATATTACCTATTTCACAGATGCAGTTTGATGTTTAACCGAGTCAATACATTTCAGCTATCATTAATACACACTCTATACTTCCAAAGGTGTACATTCCCTGTGCCCTCACTGAATAGCCACCCTTTTCTCTCCCCTTCAAGAAAGCATGTCAAAAAATAACAAACATTATCTTGAATCTACTTGATCTACTCTATATTCATTCTCAAAGCTTAGTTTACTACTAGTAATATATTCTGTACAACCCACAATAACAATCACACTTCTCAGTGTGTTACAACATCTAGGAGAAATACTGATCTAGACTACAGCAGAAATGGACACTGCCTATCTCTCTCCACTGGCCCACCGTACTTGTTAACAAAATCCTGATTTTGTTTGGGTATCAGTCGGGCACACATTTGGAGACAGACATTTCCATTCCCTGGATCAACAGCATCAGCATCATGCAGAAGGAACTTGGGAGAAATACAAAATCTCAGTCTCCAGTCTAAACTTACTAAATCAGAAACTCTGGGAGTGGGGCCCAGAAATCTGTGTTTTAACAAGTTCTCCAGGTCATTCTGGTGCACACAAGCCTGAGAACCACTGAGCCATTAATGGTAATCCCTATCTCTTGTCAGTAACTGGTTTAGGAACAGGCATATGATGATTCTGACCAAGGAGGGTCACTTCGGAAATTCTGCTTATTAAAAAAAGAACACAAAGAAGGGACTTTCCCTCTTCTGGCCTTTAGATGTTTTTGATTACAGAGATTTGATGCCTAGGGCTGTTGCAGCCATCTCGCAGTCATAAGAAGGCAAGCCAAAAACTTCTCTGCCACACTGGTTTGCTGATATAATCAAGGGAAAAAAATATCCAATCATGTATCCACTCTATCCATCAGATCTCCTGATATCTGAGATAACATCACGTTTCCTCAGTTAAGACATTTCAATGGTTTGGATGCATCATTATTTTATGAATCATCAAGGGGGGGGAGGCTGTCACTAAACCAACATTCTATTCACTTAAATAAAGGTTCAAAATGTCTCAATTTCAAGAACATTCAATTATGAAGAAAATGTAAATTCCTTATTGTTTAAGCCAAATGAGAAGGGGATTTCTGTTGCCTGCTAAATCATAACTAATTATTTTTATGTTTATTATTGAGAGAGAGAGAGAGAGAGAGAGAGAGAGAGAGAGAGAATCTGAAGCAGGCTCCAGGCTCTGAGCTGTCAGCCCAGAGCTCGATGTGGGGCTTGAACCCATAAACTGTGAGATCATGACCTGAGCCAAGTCAACCGCTTAACCAACTGAGCCACCCAGGTGCCCCAATAACTGATTTTTTTAAAGAAGGATAGTATGTTCAATTCCGGGTCCTCATTAAGACCAGAATACACAAAAGATGGAGAAGAGTGATGGTGGAGAATCTTGAAGTATAAAGTAAGAGAAAGTAAAATATTGAGACTGAGAAAAGACAGTTTAGAAGAAGACATCAGCATAAGTTTCCTCAAATATCTGAAAAAAAAATATTAGACTTTGTATAGCTCCAGATAATGCTAGAAAAGGCATATTTTAACTTAAGGAATGAAACCTACCAATGGAAAGAGTTGTATTAAAAGATGGTTCATGCATTCCAGCAGAAACAGAACAATCATTTCAATCATTAAGCGTATAATTCCTGTACTGGTTGATAGGTGGATCAGATTACCTCCAAGCACCCTTCCAACTGTAAGACTCTAAAATATTATGAGATTAGAATATAGCAAAGGTAAAAAGATGCATTAAAACACAAAACCAAATCACAACTGCCAACTGGACCTGATCCAAGCAGAATATCTAGGTGAAATTAAATTTGAGAAATCAAGGATATGGGATGGAATTCACAACCCTCACAGGGTTGTAAGATGCAGCAGCTCTAAGCATCAAATCAACAATCAATAACATCTGAAGGCTAGAAGAAGTCTAAAGACTTCTAAATACCTACCTACTCTAACCTAAACTCTTCTGCCTGGGATTTAAAATTCTCTCTCCACTACCACTACCTACCTTAATACAGCTTCCACTTCTTATGGAGTCTACTCAGTGTCCATATCCCAAAGCTACCCAAGACCCTCCTCTCTCCCTACGCCCCCAGCCTAATTCCTGTCCAATGCCTTTGCTCATAAGGTCTCCTATACACGCCTAGCACATCATTAACCCTTTCTGCCCACGTAGAATTTGCAAATCTTGCAAAGTGCAACCAAAATACCCAGTTCCATGATTAGGTTGGATCCACGATTCTTTTCCCAGCAACTGCCAATAGCTACCACAATACATACATCATCCTCTATACTGGGACTGTACTTACACAAGAGAGCAAGATTTAGCACCTGATTTGTTCTTTCTTTCAGATATTTTTATTTTCCTATAATACAAACATGTTCAGGGATACCCACAATTCTTCACAATGTTAGCAGCATTTTAAAGCCTTAATAAATCTTACTGATTAATCAATCACTTTGCTATCACTTTGCTAAGACAAGCTATCACAAGTCTTTCTCAGTCAGAATTTAGTATTTAAATGCTAAATCTTTATAACAGCAAAATACTTATTAAACTATATCATGGACCTTGTAACTCAAATTCTGGTTGGCTTAACTGGCAAAGAAGGAAAAGAATAAAGGGTTAATCTGCCTTTGTAAAGAAGAATTGGATTGAGCTGTCCAAGTCCTAGCAAATAAATAGTGCGGAATAACGAAAACAAGAGGAAGGTCTATGGGAGGATCCATCTCATCTTATCCTACTTCACAGAATGACATTTCTGGAAAAGTAATCTGACCCCATCATATTTTATATTTAAAAAACAGTGACCCAGAACAATTCTGAGTGATATACCCGAGATAAAGACACTCTCTCTTTATTTTCTGAGACAGGAAACTACCTAATTATAAATAGAAGTTAAAGGAGCTAGCTTCCAGAAATTTTTAAAAGAATGAACAGAGAAATGAATCCAAGAGTTAGGAATCCAAGAAGCTGAAGGCAAAGGAGGGAGAAGCAGACAGAGCACATGACTGTATTAAATCAAACAGGAATAAACATGCCTTCCACATTGTAAACTCAGAAAAAGTCTCCTTCTCCGTCACCTTCTCTTAGTCCACGGGAACCATCCTCAGACATCCCCAACTCTGAAGCTTTATGGCCTTAATTTTCCAAACTGTGACTTGAGATTCACAACTGATCAACTGCAGAAGGAGAAAAAAAAAATCCTAACTTTTAATTATAATAGTTACTAGGTGGTTTTATTTCACATTTCATTAAAGGCAGCTAAACTGGAATTTCAAAATGGTTCATACTGACACTGTGGCAGTGAAAAGTTACAGAACATACTTTACTCTCCACAATTACAAAAGAGGAACTTCACTTTTTTGTTGTTTTGGCTTATATAAAAATATGACTTTTGATTTTCTAAAAATTTTGAGGACATTATTACAAAAGGCCCAGTGGTTAATCCAGTGAGGCAATGAACCTCAAAGTTTTAAGATGGTCTGTCTGACTGACACTGGGGAGCCAGAAAAAAACAAAACAAAACTCTGGAGAGCCACAATGAGTTCAGGAACTCTTTAAATCATTACACATAAACAGTAAAGACATATCTGATGGCTGAGTCTTAGCCAAACCACCCAGTATAAGCATTTCAGACCCCACATTTTTATGGATTCATCACTTAATCTCATTCTCAGCCCAGCTAATCTGTTTGGACCATGAGCCTCCAAAAATACCATTTTAGGAAAAAGAAAACCGCTCTTCCTTAAAGAGAAACTGTTTATTTTATCGAATTTGTTTCCCCTGTACCTGAAAACAGGGAATACAATGACATACAAAAAAACAAGTGGTCAAAACGTAAAATTATTTTCTAATAAAATCAGGGCCATTTAAAATGATCAAAAATCAACAAATTTGATAATAAAAAATTGTTAGAAAACATCAAACCATACTCTGGGAGGGTCAGTCCTAAAACCTGGCGTCTTTCAAACATGAGAAGGTTTTAAAAACACAGTTTTGTGTAAAGTACAAGCACCGCACAGCCTTGAACACCCAGAATAATACATTACCAAGTCTACTTCCATACATTCTTAATTCTAATACATAACTACTGTTGCAGGAAAAATGTGACCCGCACACCAGAGACTTGGCACCTTTTGTTGCCAGGGTCACTTTCCAGGTTCTCGCGTGAAGCTCGCAAAACCCACCTAAGTCTGCATGTACTAGGTCTTTCCCTGGTCATGTAACTGACCACATCCTGATCTGCGGGAGATACACATCCATGACAAAATTAAGTCACATTAATAAAACCTAAGGGTAACAATTAAAAAATGAAGAGTAACAAAATACATACTGAATTTGGTAAAAGCACTAATTCAGGTGGGATAGAATCCATGTCCATTTTGTTGTCTGCATGGTCTGTTACTTAGTTTTTCAGTTTCTGACAAGAACACTTCTATGTGCTAGGCAGTGTGTCAGCACTTAAGATCCATAAACTCACTTACTGTACCTATAAGGTAGGTACACTCTTGGTACCTCATTTCACAGATGAGGAAGGGAGGGAGAGAGAGAAAGAGAGGTTGTCAAGGTATCCAAGGTATCCCAGATCACAGAGCTGAATGAAGGGTTTAAATTTTACTTTGTTCTAAACCTTCTCTGTTGTCACTGGCCCAGCCCTCATTGAAAAATTAATGTGGAAAAAAAAAAAAAGATAAACAGACATTAAAAAGACAACCATTCCTCAACCCAGTCATCCTGGGAAGTTGTAGACATATACTTCAAAATGGGAACGTGGAGGTAAGTTTCTGGAAGAGTCACTCTCACCTTAGTTTTACCCTAGTTCTCTCCCTTTCTATATGACAAAGACCCCTGTCTAGAACGAGGAAGAATGAACGTGACCAGGCCAGCACTGCTTCCTACTTACTTTCCTATGGAGTCAGCCTGTTCATGGCCAGTAGCCAATCCACCTGCAGGCTTCAGCTTCAATTCAGGTAGAGTAGTAAGGTTTGAAAGTGCCTCAAGCAGAGCCAACAGTTCTCTGATCCTTTACAGTATCAAACTCTGCAATTGTGTGTCATCGCAGCCATGCTAGAATGAGGTCAATTACTGCAGGCACTAGACTTTTCCCTTTTCTCCTCCCCTGGTGTTCAAGCTCTTTTCCCAGCACTTGCTCAGAACTGTTGTTAGCCTTTTCCCCTTGGTTTTACTGCCCCTACGTTTATGTTATTCTAAGTCTTCTTCCCTATGGGTTCCTATGGGGAAAATGAAAGGTCTGAAAGGAGGAAAGTAAAAAAATAAAATAAAACTGAAATGAAAATTCAAGAGCTTCTTGTATTAAGTCACTGTTTTAACAGATAATCCTATTTCCAATTTCATTCCTTTCAAAAGAACCAAGCATTAAACTACAATGAATATGGCCTAACTATAATAAAGAAATAAACACACACACATACGCACAAACATATATGCCATAATAGTGAGGGTCTTTGATTCTTAGCATCCCCCTTTTCTATCCACTAATTTCTAACGACACTGTTCTTCTCTCACCATATAATCAACTATTTCTCAAAATCCACTTGTCAGATGTGAAAAATTAGAAAGAACATTAGCCTTAGACACCTGAGACCTGGCTCCTAGAACACCATCACTTACTTAAGAAATGATGTTACTGAAGTTTTGTTTACTGATACATAAAACAAAGGTAATCCCACTTCCTCTCACCTCCATAATCTAAGGTTCAAAGGAGATGAAATGTAAGGACAGCAAAGAACTAGAGGTACCAACAGGCTTAAGATACACCTTCAATCCAAAAAAATCCCCTGACACAACAGGACAGTACTAAATCATCCACTCTTTCCCTTGACAATAACTATTTTAAGTAGAGAAGCACAGATCTACTAACTCCTATGCCTTAATGGAGAATTTTAACCAAACTATGTTTTTGAGTTGATATCCAGACAGTAAGAGACAACTGGGAAAATGGTGTGCAGTGTAGGGTCACGGCAGCCTCAGGTTCACATCATGTAAGCAATTTATTACCAACTGTTTTTCCATTTTTGGGCTCAACTCAGTCTTCAGAATGAATGTGATAGGTTAGCTTCTAGGTCAAAGTCCTGAAAAACAAACAGTGATCCCAATCTAGTATCAAAACGACTGATCAACATCAAAAGCAGCCAAAGAATGCCAGAAGGACCATCATACATTCTTACATCCAAAGGTCTCAAATTCTTATTCAAGTGGTCATTTCTGGTTTGTGTATAGTGACAGAATTTGTCTTCTCCTGAATACACTCTGTCTTATAACACCTCATGTTACATAAGAGGGCAGTAAGGTCTTAAAAAGCCACATGCAGTGGTCATTGTCTAATGTCCTGCCAAATGATGCCACCTTTCCATATTTGCAAACTGATTATAAATGCATACTCTCCACCACATAGATAAAAGACCATTTTAGCTGTACCTCAGTTTTGCCAGTAAATGCATAACTGTATATAAATCAAATCATATTTACCCTTGCCTCGGGTTATTTCAAAAGTGCATTTGCACAGGGAGAAAAGATATCCAAAAACATGGCCGTAAGAGATAAAGATCCTAGGGCACCAAACTTTTAAAAGTATTTAGTATTTAGTACTTAATCTAATATTTACTCAGAAAAAAAATATTAATGCTACTACTCAGTCAACAACACTCCTGAAAATAGTGTCACAGAAACTGGTGATTGCCAGGGATATATAAAAACAGCACCTCTTATCTGCAGAATTTGTAGATGCAGTAGAATAAAATGCTTTCTGTGGGCACTGAAATTGGACTACCAGAAGATATCTAGGTCTAACAGGGTGAGGGTGAAGTCCGCAACATGGCGGAGTAAGTGGCTCCATGTTCCCACCCACAGCCCCCTACGGTACCATGACGTCGCAAAACAAACACCAACTGTCAGAACCAACTTCATCAGAACTCTGGAAAACACAGCAACCAACTGAATACTGGATCAAGGAAAAGTCAACTTAAAATGGTAGGAAACATTTGTGGCATTTTCATTTGTCCTTGCCCTACCCCATCTCTGGTGTGGCAGCAGCCTATGTTCCCAAAATGGGACCTGGGCTCCCTGGTTCTAGAAAAAGCAGACCAGACCTGACTTGTGAATTATTGTTTAACTGTGTTATAACCTATCTCGGGATCATCTGAAGGACGGGCAAGATATGGTTTCTGTCTCACCTAACTCAAACTCATCCAGGCTGGAGAAGTAGTGGGCACTGCTCAAAACATCTAAGGTGCAGGAACATCTGCAGATACCTGAAGTAAAGGATTATAGTTGAAACATACAATAGACTACCCAAGATCTAGGAGGAAAAGTCAAGAAGAGAGTTTCTTTGGGAAATTAGGGCAGTCAAAAGCACCTAAAGTATCTAAGGAAATTTAGAAAGGTGCAGCTATGCCCAGGATAGGACGCATGCTCAGAGAAAACCCTAAGCTTTCACCACACGCTGAATGCTAAATTAGTTCCAAGTCTGACTATCTTAGGAAAACAGGCACCAGCACATAGCCAACCTGCAAAGAATCGGAGAGGTTTATTTGTTTTCTAGCTTCTGGCATACAAGGCACTCTCTATGAAATCACTGACTGAACACAAGCCAAGAAATAGAGACTTCAGTGACTATACACAACAAGGAATACGATTCCTACAACAATATTTGCAAAAAGTTACTACATGTCAGAAATACCACTGCCTTCAACAATTAAAAAACAGGGAAGGGGGAGAATCTGATTTCTAGAGATAAAATATTATAAACATCAAATTCAAGTGTCCATTTTTCAATTAAAAAAAAATCACAAGGCATGAAAAGAAAATGGAAGGTATGGCCCATGCAAAGAAACAAAATTGACAGAAAAAAGTGCCTGACAAGGCCTGACATTGAAAATACCTTGAGACAAATGAAAACAAAAACAAAAACAAAACATATCAGAACTTATGGGAAGCAGCAAAAGCAATGCTCAAAAGGAAACGTATAGCTGTGATGCCTGCATTAAAAAAGACGAATGAAGGGCACCTGGGTGGCTCAGTCAGTTGAGCATCTGACTCTTGATTTCAGCTCGGGTCATGATCTAGCAATTCATGAGTTTGAGCCCCGCACTGGGCTCTGCACTGACAGTGTGGAGCCTGCTTGGGATTCTCTGTCTCCCTCTCCCTCTGTCCCTTCCTCACTCCCTCTCCCCACCCCCAAATAAAGTTAAAAAACAAAAAACAAAAAAGATGAATTATCTCAAATCAATGACCTAACTTTGTATCGTAAGAAACAGAGAAGGAAAATAACCATGACTGTCAGGGAGGAGATAAATGAAATAAAGTAATAAAGAAAATCAATGAAAATCAAAGTGGCTTCTTGAAAAAGATGAACAAAATTGACAAACCTGTAGCTAGACTTACAAAGAATACAAGAGACACAATAACCTAAATCAGAAAGTAGAGACATACTACTGACCTTGCAGAAGTAAAAAGAATTATAGAAGAATTACATGAACTATACATCAAACTAGTCAACTAGATGAAATGGACAGATTCCTAGAAACACACATATTATATAAACTGACTCAAGAAAAAACAAAAATCTCCCCAAGAAGTCCATAACCAGATGGCTTCACTGGTGTATTCTACCACACTGTTAAAGAATTAACATCAATCCTTTTCAAACTCTTCCAGGACAAGGGAACACTTCCCAACTCATTCTATGAGGCTGCAACACAGATACCAAAGCCAGAAAAAGACATTACAAGAAAATTAAAAACCAAAAGCCCTATGAATATATACACAAAACCTTCAACAAAGTATTAATAAAGCAAATCCAACAGAGCATTAAAAAAAAAAATTTTATCTACCATGACCTATTGGGATTTATCCTGGAATGCAAAGATGGTTCAATATATGAAGAAAGTGCAAGAACTACCTACAGAATGGGAAAAAATATTTCCAAATCATGTATTTGGATATCAAAATATACAAAAAACTCCTACAACTAAATAACAAAAGGACAGGCCAGTTAAATGGATAAAGGATTTGAACAGACAATTCCCTCAAAGAAGGTATATAAAAGGCTAATAACAAGCACATGACATGCTCAACATAATCAGTCATTAGGGAAATGCAAGTCAAAACCACAATGAGAGACCTTCATACCTACTACGTTGACTACAATGGGAAAAAAAAAGGAAAATAAGTTTTGGTGAAGATGTGGAGAAATCAGAACATGTGCACATTGCTGGTGGGAATGTAAAATTATGCAGCTGCTGAGGAAAACAAGTTTGGTAGTTATTCAAAAACTTAAACATAGAATTACCATATGATCAACCAATTCTACACCTAGGTATGTACTCAAAAAAGTGAGAGCAAGAACTCAGATATCTGTACACCAGTGTTCACAAGAGCATTATTCATGAAAGCTAAAAGGTGGAAATAACCCAAATATCCATTAACTGATCAACAGCTAAATACAATGTGGTATATATCTGTACAATGGATTATTATTCAGTCTTCAAAAGGAATGCAATTCTGACACATGCTGTAATATAGATGAACCTTAAAAAATATGCTGAGTGAAATAAGCCAGACACAAAAGGACAAATTTATGATTCCACTTATACAAGGCACCTAGAATAGGTAAACACATAAAGACAGCAAGTAGGAAAGAGGTAACCAGGGGCTGGAGAAAGGGAGCATTGGGGAATTAATGCTGAACAGGTAGAGAGACTGTTTGGAATGATGAAAAAGTTCTGGAGATGGATGGTGGTGATGATTACACAACACTGTCAATGTATTTAAGTCCAATGAACTATATACACTTGGCAAATGGGTTAAAACGGTAAATTTTGTTACACGTATTTTACCACAATAAAAAAAAATACTGACTACAATGGTAATTTATATTATATTATGCATATTTACCACAATGATAAAAATCTTAAACGGTACGCACACACACATACAGTAGATCTGACGTTAATATTTTACCACAGTAACTTTTTTAAAATATAAAAGCAGAGCAAGACACAGAATCTATATGATTTGACAGAGGTATATAATAAAATTTCTCCTGTATAGGCATGAAAATAGTCTGCAATTTCTAGTTGGATCTGATGTTAGATCTGGGTTAGTGACTAGTATCCCAGGATAGTCTTTTTTCTTTTAATTAGAGAGATTCAGCAAGTGCACGAGTGAGGGAGAGGGAGAGAGGGAGAGGGATAGAGAGAGACACAGACAGAGACAATCTTAAGCAGACTCCATGCTCAGTGTGGAATTAATGCAAGACTCAATCCCTTGACCCTGGGATCATGACCTAGCTAAAATCAAGAGCTGGATGCTCAACCGACTGAGCCACCCCAGCAGTGCTCCCATGACAGTCTTAAACAAGAGTGACTTAAACAAGCTCTGGGCCTTAGATAATGTCTTGTGCTAAACAAAGAATGAATATAATGCTATCACACTACTGTCCACAGTGTCCCTCAAAATATTACACACAGAATTATCACTGGACCCAGCAAGACCGCTCTTAGGTATATGCCCAACAGAAATAAAAATACAGTCCGTACAAAAACTTTCACTATTAGTAACAGTCAAATTGTGGGGATAACTCAAATGTCCACCAATTGACAAATGGATACACAAAATGTAGTAAATCCATACAACGGAATATCATTCAACCATAAATGGAATGGACCACCGATACAGGCTACACCACAGATGAACCTTGAAACATTATGTGGAAGTAAAAGAAGCCAGTCAGAAAAGGCTATACTCTGTAGGTATTGTAGGATTCTCTCTATATGAAATGTCCAGAGCTCTACAGACAGTAGGTTAATGGTTCCCAGGGGCTGGGGAAAAGGGAGAAAGAGAAGTGATTAACAATGGGCATAGCGTTTCTTTTTGGAGGGATAAAATGTTCTAAAATTAGATAGTGGTGATGGCTGCACAATTCCGTGACTATATTAAAAAGATGGAATTATACACTTTAAGTGGGTAAATTTTATGGTTGCCAATTAGATCTTAGCTGCTAAAAATAAATGCTGCTCTTTGACATTCTGATCCTCATATCTCAAGTGCTGAAGCAAAGTCTCAGTGAGATAAAAACAATGCCATCTGTATACACAACGCATTCTGAAAACTCTTGTTTGTTTTTTAAGTCTCTGCAATGTTGGAAAATATTCTTAGATTTGAATAATTTACAGAGGAACATTACATATTAACCTCCACTGCTGTAACAGAATAATTATCTGTTCTCTCACCCTTCACAATGGCTATTCCAACTTAAGGATTTAGGTTAGCAACCTTGAATTCTTGACTCTTACTAATTTAGAAATTATAAGGAAAAATTGAGAAAATATTTTGTCCTCTATATATATGTTATTCTGGAGTTCCTCAAGTGTATATGCTATTATAAGTATCACATGCCTTGTGCCCACAGAAGAGCGTAAGGAAGAAAAGGATTCGCTGGAGTGTGGGCCACTGGAGAGATTAACTGTACACAGAGAACCTCAGAACAAAAACTGCCATTAAGAATTCTGCTAGGAGCTCCTGGGTGGCCGACTTCGGCTCAGCTTGTCATCTAGCAGTTTGTGAGTTCGAGCCCCGTGTCGGGCTCTGTGCACACAGCTCAGAGCCTGGAGTCTGCTTCAGATTCTCGGTCTCTCTGCCCTTCACCCACTCACACTGTCTCTCTCTCTCTCTCTCTCTCTCTCTCTCTCTCAAAAATAAACATTAAAAAAAAAAAGAATTCTGCTAGTGCTAAAATTAACGGTACGCACACACACGCACATACTCATACACACAGCTAATTCAAGAGCCGGTGGGGAGAGGGGAAAAATCAGTCCGGGACATTTTGCCTGTTTCACCACGAATTACCAGAAATTAAGAGCTGTGGCCCTTAAAATGCCATTCACTACAGCACATACTTTAGGTGGGTCTGGTGACCTCCAGGAGTTCTCTCCTGCACATTTTACTTTCATACAAGTACCCTTTCTTAACAATAGAGCTTCTCATGAAAGTCACTTGATTATCACAGTGGCATTTACTTCCTGTCCTGAGTGCTTTCCACAGACTCCTGCCTACCCCTGCCCTCAAAAATGGGTTTGATTTACTGTAGCTGGGGATGACAAGATAGAAAGGACAGAGGGTTTTTTTCTTTTCTTTTTTTTTTTTTTTTGGAACCACAGAAAAAGCTTCCACATAAATCAATTTTAAATTGCAAAGCTTTTCTTTTCCTTTACTCCATGGCTGTCTCTAGATATGTTTGCCTACTCAGCAGGAGCAAAAGCCAGAATACATGTAGGCTCCAAAGAAAAATACCCAGAATAAAACACTACAGAAGACTCACGGGGGGAAACGTTTACTTTAACAAAGCAAAACCAGAAGGAGGATTCCTGCAAGCAGTCTGGCAACGGAATTGTTTCAAGACACATATTTAATTATACAAAATTTCTTCTCTGGTATTTAAGTTATTAACATATCTATAATTCCCATTCACTTAACTCCTGGGCCAAAAGGTATGCTTTAAAAATATAGCAGCTTCCAGCGAACACAGGTATGTTTCCAAGAGATGGCAGAATAAGAACGGGAGTCTGGAGCCAGACTAGTTAACTGTGAATCTCTTACTAAGCTCTGAGACACTGGGCACGTTGCTCACTTCTCTGTGCTTCAGTTTCCACATCTCTAAAATGGGGATAACAGTACTTACCTCACAGGGTTACTGTGGGAATTCAGTAAGTAATACACATGTAAAGAGCTTAATGCCCTGCACTTAGGAAGCCCTCAGTATAAGTTAGTCATTGTGATGGCATTTTTCCAATTAGGACTATGTAAGTACCAATTAAGGACAATGACCCTTCTTGGCCACTTCCCAGATGAAGCAGGGTTTTCCTTTACTCAGCCCACCCCCATCAGTCCCTCAATGCCCCGGCAGCCTCCCGAGAACCAACAGGAGATTGCCATTATCCAAAGCAATCAATGTGATTATAATGCAACCACAAGTCACTACTAGAAAAAATTCCTCTCATAAGTCACTCTGGTATCTAGGTAGTTGATAGCACACAGAAAAAAACTGGGGGTGGTGGTGAATGCAGCACCTTCATGGTGATGGTGATTTGGCATGGGGAGAAGACTTTCACTTTTTTTAATTGTCTGACTTGTTCACAGTATCTTTTTCGTTTAAAAATGCTAAGTGTCAATAAACATTTACGAAAAACATTTGCTTTCCAATTAAAACAATTTCAAGCCAGGTACAGCTCAAAATGTATTTCTGCAAATCCTATCCTAAGTGTGGTTCTTTCTAAGGATCTGACAGAACAAAATAATTACAGCTGTCAATTTTTGTCTCGGTGAATGAGAAACGAAGAGGGAACCTGAGATTGCATTAGGAACACGTGCTGAGATTCCAATCACTTTCTCTCTAGCAGTTAAGTCACTCCTCTCTCTACCAGATGGCAAGTGACACTCCAACAAAACCCACATATTTAAAACAAGTGTAGAAATGTTTATTGTACGTTCCTTTCCAAAGCAGCTGCTCAAGAGAATGCACTCGTGCCGCAAGAAGGAAATCAAAGTGTATGTCCAACTAATGAAATCTTCTACGAGCTATACACTGCAGGCTCTAACACTGGTAGCTGCCAGCTGCTGCCTAAATACTATTTTCCAACATCTTCAGAAGGCTAGTAGTTACTCAAATAGATTTTTAAAAGAAAATGAATGCAAAATATTGTAATTATTAGGAGATTATTATAATTAGACATTCTGTTCCTTCCTTTGATTCAAGGAACAAAGTGGCTGTGACTATAGCTGAGAACACAAAGTGCCTTCATTTGGTTGCTTATTAATCCATTCAGAGGTTATACTGACTTACAGGGAAGAGACCCTGCCCTTAGCTTTCTTCCAATTCCTGCTCTCACCTAAAGTCTCCTGAGCACATCCTGCAGTTCTCTCCATTAGCCCCTTTCCCACCATCCTGTGAAGCAAAAGGAAAAAAAGGACAACCAAAGGACCTTTTCACCCCTCAAACACCTGAAGCCACATTCTAGTTTTGAGGACATTTAGCCAAAGTTCTAAAGTAATTTATTTTTTTTTTAATGTTTATTTATTTATTGAGCGGGGGAGGGCAGAGAGAGAGGAAGAGAGAGAGAATCCCAAGCAGGCTTCATTCTCAGCGAAGAGCTTGACTGGGGACACAATCCCACAACTGTGAGACCATGACCTGAGATGAAATCAAGTCAGATGCTTAACTGAGCCATCCAGGTGCCCCTAAAGTAATTTTTAGTATTAGGATCCCCTTCCTCCTTTCTTTTTTTTTTTTAATGTTTATTTGTGTGAGAGAGAGAGAGAAAGTGAGCAAGAGAAAAGGGGGAACAGAGGACCCGAAGTGAGCTATGCACGGACAGCAAGCAAGCCTGATGGGGGGTGGAGGGGCTCAAAGTCACAAACCCCAAGATCATGACTTGAGCTGACGTCGGATGCCTAACCGACTGAGCCACCCAGGTACCCCTACCCCTTCCTCCTTTCTAAACTAAATGAGTGACAACTGATCTTACAAAAATACAGAAGGGAAAAAAGGAAAGAGAATTTGTTTGCAAGATCTAGTCCTCAGGTCCCTCTGTAGTAGGGTCTCAAAAAAAATTTTTTTTAACTTTTGATATCTACTTGAAGATAATGATTTCACTTTGAAAGCAATACAGGATTTTTACACTTTGTCCAATATGTTTTCCTCACCTACCAGACCAATGACACCCCAACATAATCACTGTATCTTCAGCTGTCTGTCAGCATTACCAGTGGTGCCCGTCAGCATTTTTCATGATCTTTTTTGACTGCCGCTACAAAAATACAGGTATGCAACTGTGTCCCTCTCAAAAAAATCAGACAAGTGCTGTTTACATTTAAAGTCTGACACATTAATACTAATTTCTGACTCCCAAGAGACGGGCTGAATAATGTACTACTCCATGAGTGTAAAACAAACCTCGCAAAACTCATTTTACAAGGTTCCCAACTTGTGTGCCGGTATTTCCAAACTGCCGGTTTCACTGCTCTGCACACTTAGCATCTTCAACGCACTTTTACCAGCTACGTGATTTGAAAAAGTTGAAAAATCTCGTAATTGAAATAAACCTGAGAAGTGACCTAATTGACAAACACGTATAAATCCTGTTCTGATGCTCGTAATGGTCTTAAGATTAATAAAATAGGTACTATCATTTCCAATTTACAGAATCAGAAACTGAGGGTGAGCTAAGTGAAATCGCCTAATGCAACAGATGATAAGCAAGGATCTGACAGATTTACTACATCAAGAACAAACTCCCCCCAAAGAAAACTTAAGCATGATATTGACACTTTAAAGGGTTAGGAAATGGTCTCAAATATACTGGTAAACTGGTGATTTTACTATATTATCCCTTTATTTATTAAATAAACACATATACGTTTTTAAAACTTGAGCCAAATTTCTTATCAACCTCTTCTCTGAAATATTCAGGTGCTGTCTGTCCCACAAAATTTCCCGCCATCCCCAAATCCAGGACTACTTAAACACCTGGGTGAGAAGGCAGACGAGGTCCACCCCCAAGTACACAGGGTATCACGGTGCCGCACAGCACCGCACCCAACGGGACCAAGGTCCACAAGCCATCAGTGCATCTTGGTAAGGTGTGAGTACCATTCTCAAAGAAAAACCACCATAAAGTCTCGGAATCTGAGCGAGAGACCTCCCCTGGCCGTCTTCCTGGTTACTATTTTTAGCCAGTTCAACACTGGGCAAAGTCTGGCACCACTGGCAGCAAGATGTTACTGCTGGCAGCGTGACGAACTCCAGCTGCTCCGCTGACAGCCACTTCCAGCGTGGCCAAGGCTAAGAGAAGATGGAGAGGAGGAGAGGGCAACTCCCACAGAGCAAACACGCCATGTGCGCCAGATACGATGCCAACATCCTCTCGTCCAAACCTCGGAATAACCCTACCAGGGAGGTAGAGTTCTCGTTCCACCAGTGGGCAAACTAAGAACTGTGTCATCTGTTCCAAAGCCTAAATGGCGCTATACAGAAGCTGAGAAAAAGGCATTATCTGCAGGGTAATGCGTAACGAAGCCCTACCGGAGTTCCCCTTGTGACATACGAAGTTGGGTGGAACAAGTTGTGTGACAACGCACATAATAGGATAGCCACAAAGACTCCTACCTGTCACATGGCAAAGCTGTAGATTTACCTACTTTGTAACCATTACGGCATATAATTCCCTTATTCGAAGAGCCACCTATACCCTAACTGCCTTCATTTTTAGTCAAATCGACGCATCAACTGTGAAAGAGAATTTTAAACCCTGCTATGCTAAAGTCTTGAGTGTTACAGGCTGAACTGTGTCCCTTAAAAAGATATGTGGAAGTCCCAACCACCAGTATCTCAGAATATGATCTTATTTGGAAACAGTGTAGTTGCAAAGGTAATACGTTAAAATGGAGTCATACTAGAGTAGGCTGGGCCCTAACCCAATTATGACTGTTGTCCTCGTAAGGAAACAAAACTCTGGACACAGACACAGAGGGAAGAATGCCATGTGACAATGGAATCAGGTAATGAAATTATGCAGCTGCAAGGCAAAGGGTGCCAAGGCCTAACTGTCACCACCAGTAGCTAGGAATGGACAAGGAGCCCTTTAGCCAGTCTCAGAAGGGCCATGGTCCTTCCGACACCTTGGTTTCAGTCTTGTCTCCAGGACTGTCAGAGAATAAATATCTGCTGTTTCAAGCTCTCCGGTTTGTGATCCTTTGTTACAGCAGCCTTTAGGAAGAAACTGATAACAATGATCTAACGTATATTCCAAGATACTTCTCTGACAGAGAAAGCCTGAAGCCTGAGTTCCTTCTGTACTGGGAACTACACAGAACTGATCCCATCGTACTAAGTTTTGTAACAGAGGCAAGAAATCAGGGTATAGAACAGACAGCAAGGTACCAGGCCACAGAGGCTGGGTGGGAGCCAGGTCTTCCAATCAACAGGCAGCGGCAGGAAACCGTCCTATGGATAAAGAGGTTAACCTAATCGACACTATTACTGGCAAAATGACTAAAAACAGACCACAAACGTGGATTCTGGTCAAATCAATAATTTCACATGTTCAACAACGAATCAGTCTACTCTGGTATAATCTTTTGAAAGTTTATCAGCTCCGGGATTGACCTGCAGCAACCTCAAGAATATTATGAAACTTGGAAAATTATAAATTGGCCCAAAAATTAATGTATTAAAAATGGATTACTTCATTAAATAGTCTCATGTGATGTCAGGTGGTCATCAAGCAGTTTCTGAAGAGTACAACTAAATTCCAACCAAAAAGAAACTTTGTGTACATACACATTAAAGTTCGGAGAGAAAAAGAAAGGATACAAAATTTCCCAGCCATGAAGAAATCACTAAAAAAAAAAAAAAAAAAAAAAAGGAAAAGAAAAAAAATTTAATTTTTAAGTAGAAACATTTAAAGGTTAAAAAAAAAAAAAGATATGAGAGAAGAGCGTGGACCAAACAGAAAACTTCTAGTTTCACTGTAATTTGGGCTGTAAATAAAATTGAGACAAAGCCCTTAAAAAAACACAATTGCTAAAATACAGATGAAC